>NC_042619.1:45953878-46557598 GCF_901001135.1 Rhinatrema bivittatum
AGATTGTAAGCCCTCTCGGGATAGGGAGATGTGCCGAAAATTAGAATATAAATCTAAATTAAGTAAATAAATTAAGCAAGAATGAACTAATGCATAAATTACTGATTCTAAAGCTTCCTTCTCCAAACAATAACTAATATGCCTGATTTTAGAAAGATTTAAAAATGCTAATTTAGCCACAGTTTGAACCTGAGGTTTGAAAAAAAGGGATAAACCCAACAATGCTCCTAAACTTTTAACATTATCCTTGAACTAAACCAGCAAACCATCAATAGTTATCTTTCCTACATGCATTTCGAATGACTGACTCCCACATATATTCAGGACCTCTGTTTTAGCAGGATTCAATTTCAATTTATGGATCTTCAGCCAATGCACAATATCAGATAAGCAGTTATTTAACCTCTAAATGACTTCTGAAAAATCATTCTTTACTTCTATGTACAACTGTATGTCACTGGCAAATATATGATAAAGTGATTTCCCAGCATGGCATTGGATAACGAGCTACCAATATTGAATAAGAACCTGAGGAATCTCACATTTTAAATCCTACTGAAAAAAAATATGCAGCATCTCCAGGAACTACTTTCTGTGGTATGATCACTTAAATAAGACTTTCATCACAAAAGAGGAAGATCCTTAACTTCTAGATCATACAAAATGTGCAATACTAGTAACTAATCTAGAGTATCAAAAGCTGCCTGGAATGTCTGACCCTATAGTTGCCTATGTCTGATACTCCTGATCCCATGTCCTGATACTCCTGCCATGCTCCCATGGGATCCCTGAGTATCAGGACATGGATCCCATGGGATCCATGTCCTGATACTCCTGCCATGATCCCATGGGATCCCTGATCCCATGTCCTGATACTCCTGCCATGATCCCATGTCCTGATACTCCTGCCAGGAGTATCAGATCCCATGATCTGATACTCCTGCCCATGTCCTACTGTAAATAAGTTTCATATACTAAATATCCCAAGTGCACATGCCAATTAACCTTGTATACTGGTTCTTTTGTAACGCTGCCTGTTTGACTCTCCTCTCCTCTACTTTGTATATCACCCAGTTAACCCCTCCCCTGTTCATTGTAATTTCCTTTCCTTTCTCAGTTATTTGTAAACAGACATGATGTGTCCTACGAATGCCGGTATAAAAAAGTTTTTAAATAAATAAATAAATAAATAAATAAATAAATAAATCCTGACTCTGCTTCTACCTAGACACCTTATCCTGACCTTGCTGCCAGCTGGGCTTTGCCCCCTGGAGCTCAGACTCTCAACGCAAAGGTACAGAACCTGTAAATGACCTACTCAGTCCTGAGAGTTACCAGGATCTCAGAAAGGTAATCTAGTCATATAATGTTAAGCTAAGAATAGTTTTGATTGTGGCTAGCAACCTTTGTACTTGTTTTGCTGCATAATGAGCCTCTCTCTATATAAAGAAAGTGAGATAAATCCATAGATAGAGTCAGATCTATAGATGTAGATGTAAACCCATAGACACATATACAGAGAGAGAAGTATAGATAGATATGATATGGATTTATAGATACTTAATAACAGTGCAGTAAATAAGAGGATGGATATGAGCAAGATGGCTAAAGCAGGCAGGGTTTGCCTACTAACTTAGCCGGGGAGCTGCTGCTGCTTTAGATCAGAGGTAGAATCCTTGGTTTGAAATTAATATTGCACGTTTAAAACAGAAGATCCTCAATTGATACAAAAAAAAATCTGACTGGCATTTTGGAGTGTACAATGAGTATAAAAGCAAAGAAATAAATCAGAAACACCATTAGAGTTTGCTAGAAATAAGTATTGTTATTCTTTTAGCTCAACTTTCTTGTAACTGCACTGGCCTAACAGTCCACAAGTCTCTTTCCACAAACTTTCTTTCCACAGAAATACAGAACAAATTACTGAAAATGTTCCAATCAATTAAACCTCATTGACTATGATTTTGTTCTTAAGACATTATAGTTCACTTGTTTAATTGTTCCTATGCTTCACTGCTCTCCTTTTGGTTCTTTGTACCCCCTACCCTTCCCCTGTTTTTTGTAATTTCAGTTGCTATTGTTCGATGTAAACCGATGTGATGTTTCAACTAACATCGGTATAGAAGGCTCTTTAAATAAATAAATAAATAAATAAATAAATAAATAAATAAATAAATAAATAAATTCTGAAAATACTTAGAACCTTTACCAATTTATTTAACTTATGGTATGCGTTCCTAAATTTTACTTATATATCCTGTACTATTAGAAGAGGTAATTCACCATATTTTTCTGCTTAAAGAGGATAGGATTATTGCCTATTGCATTATTTCTTAATACATCAAGCAACAAATGTTTTTATTTATTTATTTATTTTTTGCATTGACGCATTCTATCAGCATAATGCACATGGATGCAAAATTCCTCTCAGACATTTTAAAGTAGAACCATACTCTGTTTTAAGAACAACCATAGTAAGTTTTATCTCTGTATATTCTGCAATCATAGTCACTTATTTTACCTGATAGGTTTTATCTACCTCATTTTTTTTTTTAAACTATGAATAAACAAAAGTAGGTTGCAACAGAAAAGAAAAATGGAAGTGTACGTGTCAGAATGCCTCTAAGGTGTGAAAACAAACATATAAAAGTCAATCTTACTCAACATTTTCACTCAATTGTTTCCATTTTTGTGCTGTTTATGCTATATGTTAAAAAAAATGCTATTAAACAGTAATATTCAACCTGTAGCTCAGGAGTCAGAAGTTGCCTTTCCAGCCTCTATGAGTAGCTGCTTTTAATCTCAGAATTTTTAAAATAAAAGTAACATTTTTATCCTGTTATTTCATTTAAAAATCACAAAGATGACAAAAATTGCTACCATACGTAAAGGTTGAGTACACTTATATGATTTCAAATGAAATAAGCATGCAAGTTCCTGAGAGAACCTAAAAACGTGATTCTTGATCTTTGGACCTTCTCTTTAAAAAGGAAAGATGAACTGAGATTTAAGTGCCAATCAATCATCCTGTCTCTCACAGCAACTGCAAAGTAACAAATAATGATACAAAAAGTGGGGGCAGTAGATAATGGAAATTAGATGAAGGGAAAAATAAATTCAGGAAAGGTATTTAAGATATCTACTTAGTGTTTCAACATTCTATACTTTTATCTCAAATTCATAGAAGTTTCCACAGTCAAATGGCTCTCATAGTAAGGCCAGCTCAGGGATTCACTCAACAATTTTTTGGGTGGCCTACAAGTGCTGGCCACATTCACAATCTTTCCTTTCATACAATGATGTTTGTTAATAATTTCATGCATGGTGGCCACAGAGGAAAAAAAATATCCGTTCTCATAAACCTTTAAATAACTGTTACCAAAGGTATAAGGCACTGCAAGATAAATGTACAGCTGAAAACAGATTCATTGCTTTCTTTCTACCTTAGCACTGATAGTTCACTGATAAAGAGATTCCAGCAATAAACACACAACACTTCCCCAAGCCCTAATGCATCAGAGGATCCTAGCGAACCTCGAGAAATTCAAAATGGAAGACATAAAATGACAGACATATCAATCTTTTCCACCACACATACCTGATGGCCCACACTCATCCAAACAAGTCGTGAGAAATAAGCTTCTTCCAATATCAAATGATCCCATTACAAATGTACACACTTTTGTGTCTACATTCTCTAGATTGCTGCTTTTCTTTGTCACGGTTCATTTAAATACAATTCAGCGTGTATAGGGCCAAACGCTAACAGATCAACGTTTTCGCACACAGGCACTGGTCACAATATGCTTATGGAATAAGTTCTATAGGGCGATCGTCCCCCATCATTCTTCCTGATTTCCACATAAACATAATTACATTGGTTATTTGAACCTTTACAGTGACTGCATTCCATTCACAGGCTCTTTGTTATCTTTCTCTGTAATACAGCACAGTTTAGACAAATGGAAGAAACATAAATGGATTATCCTGCCACTTTCCATCAAGCAAGGGCCTGGTCCCATGGCAAGCGCCATATGAAACGCAGGGGTTTGAGTTCCCAAGCCAGGCTTCTGAGGGAGGGAGTCCCAGTGATTGTATATCGGTGATACCTGTCCTGTTACTCCCTCTGGCAGCCCACTCATGTTCTGTCTATGATTCAGTACTAAGCAGCAGCCTAAGAGAGATGCGGGTGGGGAGGAGTGAATGAAAACCAAAGGGGAGGAATGGAAGCGAAAGAGGGGAATGAAAAAAGAAAGGGTTGAATGGAAAGAAAAAGTAAAGAAAGGGTGGGGGTGGGGGGAAGAACTAGGATACTGCACCACTCATGGGAGGAATAGTTGAGGCCTGGTACAGAAGCTGGAGGAAAATGAGCATAAGCTGACTGAAACGGGTATGAGAAGCTATGGAGGGAAAGCGGAAGACTGCGGTAGGGAGGGAAAGCAGGAAAAGGAGACGAAATTCTAGGAGAAGGCAAGGGATTATGCAGTTTTTCTGGGACGAATGAGACTCCTTAAATGTAAACCAGGTGTCACCAACACAGTAGGTCACTTCCTGTTTCCTTCACCTTACCTTGTAGATGATGCCTCACCCCATGAAAGTCACCATTACTGCCTGTATGGTGATTTGTGGCACTAACATAAATATCAGGAAAAAAAAACGACAATTTCCTTGTCCCATTGCATCCCACCTAATCTCAGGGTGAGCAAGTCAGACAAGCGTAAAAGAAAATTTTAGCTAATGCAGTTAGACCAAAAATTTCATGGCTGTGAAGAAAAACAAGGGTAGAGAGCTGCCTAACAACCACACAGCCTGTCAGCAACAGAACTCATTTGATGTTAATAATGAAGGAAAGACAACTTAGAAAAAAGAAATCTTGTGAAGTTTGGAGTTTTAGTCTGCTTAACATAGCTCCTTATTCTCTAACGTTCATTTCAACATTCTTTATATCTGAGCTACAAATCTTGCTACTGATTCTGTTCTCTCGTTAGCTAAATTAAGACCAGTAAAAAAAAAAATTAATAATAATAATAATAATATGGGGTTGATTTCAAAAAAAGCACGCAGCCAGATTTTAAAAATCAGCTGGCCACGCGCGCTGGATTTTAAAATCCACAAGCACATGTGCAGGCGGCACATGTGTATGGGGGGGGGGGGCAAATTTTCGTTAAATACAAGTAGCAACTCAATCGGGCCTTCCCCAGCTCCCTCCCAGTCCGCTCCAGTTAAGGAGTGGACTAGGAGCTGGGAGGGAACTTCCCTACCTAAACTTCCTCCCTCTTCCCTTCTCCTCTCCACCCCCTAAACCTAAGCTACCTTTCACTAAATTTTTTATTTTATTACCTACTGCTCCTCTGGAGCAGCAGTAATCTCTGTGCACCGGCCGGCTGCCGGCACGTGCTTCCCTGGAACAGCAGCTAATGGCCGCTGTCCCAGCCACCTCCTTTAGAAAATGTGCACAGCACACGCATAAGTGCCAGTATTTGTGCACATGCCAGTTTGAAAATTTGGGCTCAAATGAATACAAAGTCTCTCTCTTTCTTCAGTCTCAACAAGCTTTATTAAAAAAAAAAAATTCTGTCTGGCAGATATTAAGAAAGGAAAGCAGAGTCATCTTTCTTTTTTCTCTCTCTCACTAAAGGAAATGTGTTTAGTTATTTAGGAGAGTAAATCAGAAGACCTACAAAAGCAACCAAAGGGAGAATAAAGACAGAAATATAAACATTCTATCTTTAAATATATCTAGATAAACAGGTATAAGAGAACAGCAGCAGACGACTAAAAGCACAACTCAAGTAAAAAAAAAATATATACCAGTAAACTCTAAGATCAAGGAAATGCGCACTGTAATTGCAATACATACAGTCAATCAATCACACTATGAAATGATTTGTAACCAAAGTATAACAGTTTCTTAGGCGCCAAACCCTTAATGGAAGACTGTTTTTGAAATGACCAGACTTGGTACATTCGGGGTGAAGGAGGTGGTAGTCGATTATAAAATGGGGGGGGGGGGGGGGGGGAATCCCCAAGTAGTTGCAATGAAGGCTCATGGTGCCAGGATCCCAGCACGGGCTCCAATTGAGCTCTAGACCCAAAGGAGGAGGAGGAAGAGAAGGAGGAAGAACCTGTTAGATCTAAAACAAATTAAAATAAGCCCTCTCTCAAATTTTGTATCCCTGGATTTATCTATCTTATTTATTCCTTCTTTTCCACATCCTCTCTCTCTTTCTCTCATTCTCCTCAGATCTTTTCTAACCTTTCTCATTTCCAGTCTTACTTTCTGTTCGTCAATCTTTTTTCCATGGCTGTCTTTCCGCCATCTCAGTAAGCTGATCTCTGTTGCTCCTCCTCCATGTCTCTCCAATATCTCCCTTACTTCAGTCTAGTTTTTCTTTCACCCTAGTCCAATTATAGTTGCCAAGATGCTTAGTCAATGATGGGAGATTTTGTAACCATCCTGTATCCTCCAAAGCCCCCTTCCAACTCTCCTTTCATTCCCCACAAACATCTAGTCTTCCATTCTCTTCCATTTGTTTGCCTTCACCTTCCTCCATATTCCTCTCTTCCCTTTCCCTTCCATATATCTTCACTCTTTCCAGAGCCCCCTTTTCCTGCCTTCCACAGCTCCTTCCCTTTCTCCTGCCATTACTTCTATTCTTCTCCCATCTCTTTCTTCTCCTTGCATTCCTCCCTCCATCAATGTTGCCTCCCCTTCTCTTACCCTCTTTTCCACCCATCTCTTTTTCTTCCTCTTAGACTCCTCCTTTCTGCCCCTTCCTCCCTCAGCAGCACAGAGGGTTAACAGTAGATGATGCTGAGCACCCTTCTGCCTTCTATGATTCTTCTTTAAACAGAAGATATTCACATAGAACAAGTGAGGCTGCCACAGAGTTCAGGAGAGAAGAGCTTGCTCAAGGTTTTCATAGCCTGAGATGCATCTGCAACTTCATTCTGCCAGAAGACCAGGATGATACAAGATTACAGAATGCAGACATGGAGCAGCAGTGGCAATAATGGGCCACCATGGGCAATGAATGAAGGCCTCACAACTTTCTCTTTCCTTATCATCTATAAATGAGCAAATTTTGAATGAGGTTGTCAAATTAGCACAAATACCTTTTATAAATATTAGCACATCTCTAGTGACAACCTTCACCTAATAGGAACCCATTTTCCTATATATACGTACATATATTCATATATATACACACACATATACACACACATGGGTGTATATGTGGAAGATTTTGGTGGGCATAGATGAATCTGTGTTAACTCAAATACAGTATTAGGCTTCCCAATATAATAAAAGCATGGGAAATTTGAAAAACCCTATTATATATCGTTGCAATCAGGGGTTAAACTCTTTAAATGGAACAGAATTGCAATGTACTATGCCAGTCAGAGAACACTGACAGTTGTAGCAATCTCTTGACTATGATTCAGCAGCTCCAGTTTTTTTTCATGAGGCTACAGGGGACATTAGCAGCAGCCAGCTGGTCTCACTGTGAAATGGCTCCCTATGGGAAATTAAAATGTTTTACTTTGCAGCCACAGGGTTCTGAGGAAATACAGCAGCATGGAGTTTGTTCTGGGAGCCTAGAAGACAAAGGTTGGGGGTGTTGGTGTACAGTGGGCTCCGGAGAGAGACAGTAGCAGCCCATGTGACAAGCTTCTAAGACCCGCTGAGGGAAAATAACCTGGTGAATACAGAGGAAACAAACTTTGGAAAGCAGAGAATATATAAAACCAAGAGCTAAAAAGACAAGTTAATATGTGAGAAAGGCATATGTTTGCTGAGAAACAAGTGCCTTGAGTCAAGCCTCTCAGAGATAAAGAGATCTGTGATAAAAAGCAGGGTAAACAGGCTGTGAAAGGGCAAAATAAAAGTGAGAATCCCAAGCATGGGAAATATATAAATTTTTCCCTCCAAAAAATATATGTTTTTTTGGAGGGAGAAGTTACAGAGAGTGACAGTTTCAAAACTATTTTGGAGGGAGAAGTTACAGAGTGACAGTTTCAAAACTATTACAGAGAGATCCCAGGAAGAAAGTTGTCACAGAAGTTAATTTGTTGGGACCGAGGAGCCTAGAGAATGACTGGAAAGAATAAAGCCTGTGTAGCATGTGACAAAATAAATCATTCATGTGTGATGCATAAGAACAATTGTACTGTGGCTGTCTAAATACTTGAGAAAAAAATATGGCTACTGTGTGATACTGAGAATGTGGGATTAATTTGTACTCTTTTTCACAGTTTTACTGTGTGGAGAAACCAGATTTATCGAAGACTAGAAGCTGTATGAGAATCAGTATTGTGTATGTGACTATAAATTCCTAAAGTTACAGAGAAGTTTTGTGCACCAGTGAGTGACGGAGTGCAGTGCTCATCAATGAGACCGGATGCAGTAAGAAATCAGCATTAGAGACACACACAGTTTTCTTTTCCAAAAGAAAGACTCAGTCACATGCAAATCTTCTCTGCAACATAATATAACACACAGAGTTATATAATTATTTTGATCCAAATATTAGAGAAACAGAACTATGTTAACATTTCAATTATAAGACTCTAGGTCAATTTGGGAAACACACTGAACCATGCTTGATTTGTCTGGTGGAGGGATCAGAGGGCCTGGAATACAATGTGAAAGAATTTTTCAAGAAAGAACTGTGTGTCACAACCACTCTGCACCAAAAAAATAACAGTTGTAAGAATTTTTCTGATGTTGATGTTTGCTTCTGGCAAACCTACAATGCAAAGAACAGGAATTAAAATCAGAAAGCATAAGAGTACCAGAACAAATGTTGTACTTGGTTTCTATGATTTACCTTTAAGAATATCTGAACCTGTAAGAAAAGAATATCAAAGCGTGAAAGCCTATACAGCAAACATATTTAAATATGTAAAAGGTATACTAAGAAAAACTTACCTGTAGAAGGAACATTTTTCTGCTGAATCTGTGTAGAGAAAGGAATGAAGAAAAGTGTTAACAACATGTTTCTGTATTAATGTTGGATTATATACAGTCTTATTTTACCTGTTTCCCAAATGAGAGTATTTCCCATTCAACTGGAGAGTTATATAAAATTCTTTGTTTTCTTAAAATTGTTAGGTCTTGTAGAAAGACAGTAGTTCCATGACATTTTTCAACCTACCTGGAGCAGCTTAATTTTTTTTTTCTTGCATCTCCCAACCTCAATGAGTTCCATAGACTACGTGGGTTTACCTATCCTTTAAGAGATATAGTACAGAAGAGATATCAGCTTGCAGAGGATGTGGTAGGGGCCCCTCCTTGTGTTTATCCCTGGAAAAGGCAGCAAGGTCCACAGAAGATTCCACTCTGGATCATCACCTGAAACTCCATCCGGTATCATCACCAGAAACTCCATTGTGCCACTGTGAGATTCAAACAAACAGTGGGAGAGACCCACAGCAGCATGCACGCGTGTACACTTGCCCATGTTTTTCCCTCCAGCTAGTTTACATTATATAATTATAGTAAAGTGAAAATTAGCCTGGCCTTTGCATGTTAA
Source organism: Rhinatrema bivittatum (assembly GCF_901001135.1). Classification (NCBI taxonomy): domain Eukaryota; kingdom Metazoa; phylum Chordata; class Amphibia; order Gymnophiona; family Rhinatrematidae; genus Rhinatrema; species Rhinatrema bivittatum. The sequence goes on from NC_042619.1 coordinate 45,963,415, forward strand.
AACTAGACCACTTGAGTCAGGAAGGACCCTCTCTCTCTGTACCTGCAAGTCCCTTTGGAAGACACTTATTCAGGAAGGCATTCCTTATTGTGAATGGAACTGGCCCTTTCTTCTATGATCTCCCATCACACCCTTCAGACAATCACACTTACCTATTTTTAAACTGAAAGCACATTAGGGCAAAAAAAAACCTCCTTTGCCTACGGTACCCCATGAAGTTTGAATTACACAATAGGACAACACACCTAATAATGCTGTGAGGTAGGAGATAAATAGGACTAAAGAAAAATATTGTCCTGTGTTCATCAAGTCATCTCGTCACATTAGCATAATGCAGTGGAATTAAGCTATAAATTGATTCTGGTTTACTGACAAAATGCCTCATATCTCATTTCTATTTCTTCTCTCTTGCACTGCAGTTTCATTCAGGAAGGAACTTCGGTACCTACAGTACCTATTTTGAGTAGTGTTACATATTAGTGTCCCCAAGCTCACATTGCATCCTTGTTTATGTATACCATACAGATAATGTGCTATTTTCTATCAGTGCAACATTAAAATAAAACCTGAAAAAAATAAAGCATCAGTTTAACAGGTTATATTTGGCTCTCAGACTTTGTACCATTCCAAAAATTAGGAGATACTATGAAACCTTTAAATTGGTTAAATCCTGACAAAACTATAAATATGTTCAATCCCTATAGAATGATATTTGCATGCATGTGACAAAGGAACTTGACCTTCCAGCCAAACTGGAAGGCTAAACAAACAAAACTGCCAATTGTTATCTTTTCCTTTTTATTTCACCTTTATATTCTGCACACAGTCATTACAATAAGAACAGGTTTGCAAAAATCCAGACCAATAAAGTTTAAAACAAACAAATTGCATGTACTTAGATGTCCACCTTTCAAATAAATCTGACCAGTGGCGTATTCAGGGCATGGTAAATATTCCAGAGGTAGTAAGTAAGAGACTACTGCAATATGCACTATTTTCATTTAATACAAAAATAAAATGACACATTAAACCCATATAACTTGATGATACTCAAGTTATTGCTGCTGTAGGAATTCCACTAACACACCATTCATTCTGTACAGAAACATCTTTGCTTTTATTCTTCATCCTTTTTTTTTTTTATATGTATGCATTTTTATTACCCGTTTTTACAAGATTTGCTCCAAGCAGGGAATGAGTACAACAATGCATAACAATCTAAAACAAACCAAATAAAATAAAAAATAACCTTTAAAATCAAAACAAGAAAAATCTAAAAACATTATTTCATCAATAAGAACATATGGTCAAAAATCAGAAGAAGACAACCCTAATAACAGTAAAAAAAAAAAAAAAAAAAAAAGGATAAAACTAGAATTAAAAAAAATTCAAACAGTAAGAGAGTCAGATTTTAAGAATGCCAAACTAAGACATGTTTCTGATATGGCATCAACTAGAACAGAATTCCATAAATGCAATGCAAGGAAAAGCCCAAGTTTTAATCAGTCTTATTGTAAAAAAAAAAAAAAGTGTGCATATTAGGTTTCACTTATGAAATACAAGCCTTTTATTGGGCTATAAAAAATCTTTAAAATAAAAAGCACTCATGCCATTCAGTGCTTTAAAACTAAAATCAGGATTCTAAATTGAACCTGATAAATTACAAGAAGCCAAAGAAGGTCCATAAGAATAGGACACATGTTTTCTCTCCATTTGTTTTCTGAAATCATTCTGTGTATCCTTTTTTTCATAATTCCATATAAAGGGCATTACAGTAATCAAGGCCCAATAAGACTTGGGAATTCATGACTGTTTTTAACTCCGCATTTTCCAAAATTAGGCATAATTCCCAAACAAAATATAGTTTGATAAATGCCTTCTTTTTCTGAAATTACTACATTGGCTCTTTATCCATCCCAGCATTCAGTTCGAGCTTCTCTTACCTTCAAATGACTTCACCTTGTAGTTCACTACTCTCTTCTCTCTCTACACCCTTCATCATGCACTTTGCTCATCAGACAAGTCATTCCTATCTATGCTCTTTACTTCTACTGCCAATTCCAGACATTGTGCTTTCCACCTGACTGCACCATGTACTTGAAACAGACTTCCTGAGCTGGTACGTCATGCTCCCTCTTACACCTTGTTTAAATCCCATCTAAAATTACACTTTTTTGAGGCTGCTTTTAGATCTTAAACCTGTTGGTTCACCTTTGCCACATTAATTTTAAAAATTGCCTGTTGACCTATATGTTTGTCTTGATTAGACTGTAAGCTCTATTAACCAGGGAATGCCTCATGTGTGTTGTTTGTATAGCATTGTATACATTGAGTAGTGCTTTGGAAATGTGTAGTAGTAGTAGTAGTAGTAGTAGTATTACTAGTACTAGTAGTACTAGTAGTAGAAGTACTACTAGTATTATGAGTCAAGAGAAAAATCTGTTATTCAAGAACCTGTTTAAGAGTTATAGCTTTTGCTTACTCATCCTGCTGGGATAGTTGAGCCATGGATATATTTGATCATAGGACTGGATAACATTGACTGCCTTTTTGAGAGCCAAATGATTTATGTTTACCAGTGCTTTTCGCCACTGATGTGGGTTCTATTAGCTGATCATGTTGCGAGTCATGACTGAACATCAAAGAGATTTAAACTGATCTGCCTAGTGACTGTGGACTCCATTTAGACCTCTGACTGACTGACTGATCTTTCAACTCCCTTTGGAAGATTTAGACCCTAAATGTTACAAGCTATGAAAAAATGAGCATAAATGATAGAAAATGGTATGAAAACATGAGTAAAAAGAAGTTATTTTATCAAATGACAACAAAATAAAGAGGAAAGAAAAATCTACTATTTTATTTTAAGGTTTTATTTAAGGTCTCTTTTATACCGACATCCGTTGACACATCGCATCGGTTTACAAAAAACAAAAACATTTGGGCGGAGCCCTTACATATAACAGCGGAACAAGATTAACTTTTGGGCGGGGCCCTTACATATAACCAATAGAGTACATTAAACAGGGGGGTGAAAACTAGATATAAATATAAATCAATATGAGTAAAACCAACTATATACACAGATAGGAGAGTTCAAAGTACAAAAAACAGCAGGCAAATTCTTAGTCTTAAATCGAAGGCATTCATAGTCATAGCTCGAAGAGTATATATTATAGAGGAATTCTCTAAAGGGGAAATTCTAAGTGGTGGGGGGGGATATGGAAACAAAGAGCCAAAATCATAGTACATATATTTTCCCTGAAATCTACAGGACCATATTTTTTTTAATTTCTAAAATGCTTACATATTTTGTTAAAAAGAAGAATCTATTACAATTCAAGTTTATTCTTCAAATAATTCAAGTTTGGTACTCAGTGAACAGATTTTTATAAATTTTCCTATACCAAATGTCAGTCCTCCAAATATTAAATTGCATTATCATTCACTAAAAAATTTGAATTTTGATATACAATCTCTGAATTTGCTAACAGCTAAAGCATGTCATTTTTTATCCTATAATATTGCTAAAACCTGTGCCTTCTTTTCTGAGCATGTTATCAAAACACCCCTACATTCTTATCACTTCCCACTGAGACTACTCCAGTTTGCTATTCGCTGGTCTTCTTTTGAACCATCTTTCTTTTGCAAGGATTAGGAAGCGCTAGGAGAGTGGTTCCACTTCCGAGGAGAATGTGTGTTCTTGGACCACGGCTCGACCTCAGAGGAACTCCTAAGAGGTGTTGAGGCAGGCGAGGCTTGCCGAGCATGGGCAGGACAGGAGCAAGGCTGGATTGAAAACAAGCAATAGAATCCAGAACTAGAACAAAGCTAGACCCGGCCTCCGCTGGATCTGCACGCACCATTGTGAACCACCAACACAATGCTGGTCACGAGAGTAGCCCTCCGGCCATTCGGATGCCCTTTCGGACACACCACTTGGGAATGACGAGTGCGTGAGGCCAGACGAAGGCTGAGGGCAGGAACATGGAAACAACAATGAAGACTTAGGCGAAGACTTGGATACTCAGGTGAGGACTCAGGCGAGGACTCAAGGATACTCCGAAGATTCAGACAAGGATTCAAGGTAGTCTGATCATTCAAAGGTTCAAGCAGGGATTCAGGAGTCAGGCAAAGTACTGGGTGAGCACTGCATCGCAACACGCCCTACACAGCCATCCCATGGGCTGGTCATGGACCACGCTGTACTCAAAGCAGACTCAAGACGAGGTGATGGAAGCTGAGATTGGAACATGGCAAATATACCGAAGAAAACTACACCAGGGCATGCCCTACACAGCCAGCTGTGGCTGGTTGCGGACCACACTGGAGCAGAGCTGGTCCTGGCAGGGCCTTGGGCATGGACGGAGCAGAAGCAAGGGGACTCGATAGACCGGGAACAAGAGACACAGGAACAAGGCTTTAGAACAGAAGTCTCCCAGAGGCTTGTGCTGCAGCAGAGAAGGCCTTGTACCATGAAGCGCCCTACACAGCCTCTCCAGGGCTGGTCACGGACCATGACATGGTACGCCAGGAAAGGTAGGCACCAGGAACCTGGGATCTGGATGCAGAAGTGAAGACAGGGGCGTCAGGATCAAGGCAACAGGAACACGGAGCGTATGGAACAACAGGAATTTCAGGAACAGAACCACAAACAACAGGACAACTGGAACATCAAGGCTTTCAGGAATGAACTCACAGGATGATGGGACGTCTGGACATGGCACATCAGGAACGAAGGCTCAGATGAAGGCAGAGGAGCTCTAACAGGAAACACAGGACCTTGAAGCATTGGACATCAGAAGTCTCCTGGAGCGAAGATCTGGACATCCAGAAGCGAACTGGCTCCTTGCGAAGGCAATGATGGCCTGACACAGGGCCCCTTTTATAGGGCTGAAGCAAATCTGGCTGATGATGTCATCTCCAAGGGCTACAGGGCTTTTCCCGCCAGTGGCCCTTTAAGAGCAGGAGAGAGGTGCGTGCCTGCGCCTAAGGAGAAGCTGGAGAGAGCAGGAAGAGACAGAGATACTGGCGGTGTCTCTGCCACATGGAAGGCCCAAGCTGGAGTGGCTCCCTGCTGCGAAGACGGAGGATGGAAGAGGAACTGGCAGGGATGGCTTCCATGCCATCAGAAGATCCCTGCAATGGCAAGGATGGCTCCCTTGCCGTCCAAGGACCCCCAGCAGTGGCTCCAGCCGTGAAGAGGATGTGTCAGGTGAAGTAGGACCTGACACATCCTCAGCGGCAGCCTCAGCCACAGAAGAAGACACCCAGCGAGCTTAGCCCTGCCGTGCAGGACAGGAGATGGCCGCGGCTTCTGGGCTGCAGAGGATGGCGGCGGTCTGCCGCACTCAGCTGAGCAGAGAGAAGTTAGGGGACTTGCCCATGTCCTTCGCGGGCAGGTTCACAACAGTAAGCTGTTCACAATTCAGCTGTATGATTTCCTACTTCCATATAACCTCCCTTCTCAAATCATTACATTGGCTTCCCATCTACTTTCAAATACAGTTTAGGGATGAGCATTCTTTTAAAAATGAATGCGCAAAATGTGACAAATAAGGGCAATTCATTTGATTCAGGGAACCCTGAAATGAATAGAGGGCCCCTTCGAATGAAACAAACCTTATTCATTGCATTCATTTTAAATGAATACATCGGGCCAAGGCTTAAGCCAGAGGCCAAAGCAAGGGTTGCGACATATTTCTGAGCGAGATGCCGGCACCTCAGCCTAAGCCGGAGCCTGACACCATGGTCCTGCCCAGAGGCCGGGGTATCGACCTGGAATCAGGCCCTACGTCAATGCCATACATCAAAATGCACCATCCCTTGGGGTGAATATGCCTGAGTTAATTAACTCTGGTATGATCCCAGTAGATGGCATCAGTTGAAAAAGAAAAGAAGAAAGAGTATCTCGGAGCTGCTGCAAAACCTGGGCCTGATGCTAGGCTAGGTTAAGGCCTAGTTCTGGACTGAGTCCCTACATTGGGACCAGGCCTCAGGCCTGGGACTGGTGTCTTGCCTAGGGAAAGGCCCTACCCATTAGGTCCAGGCCGAGGCCCCGGCATTGGGACCCAGGCATTAGGTCCAGGCCGAGGCCCCGGCATTGGGATCTAGCTTTGCAAGTCAGGCCCCAGCATTGGGACCCAGTCTCTAGGCCGGACTGCAGTGTCAGACCTGATTCCGGGTTGAGGCTTCAGAAATGAGACCTGGACTTGGCCCCAGCTCCAACCTAGGTCCCAACACTGGAACCTGAGATCTGGGCTGAGCCACAACATCAGGCTCTGGCCTTGGCAGAGTTGTCTGCCCTGCATAGGCAGATGTTGCAGCAACCTACTGTTTCTTCGGCTTGGGCTTCACCATAAGAACCTAAGAACATAAGAAATTGCCATGCTGGGTCAGACCAAGGGTCCATCAAGTCCAGTATCCTGTTTCCAACAGAGGCCAAACCAGGCCACAAGAACCTGGCAATTACCCAAACACTAAGAAGATCCCATGCTACTGATGCAAGAAATAACAGTGGCTATTCCCTAAGTAAACTTGATTAATAGCCGTTAATGGACGTCTCCTCCAAGAACTTATCCAAACCTTTTTTGAATCCAGCTATACTAACTGCACTAACCACATCCTCTGGCAACAAATTCCAGAGCTTTATTCTGCCTTGAGTGAAAAAGAATTTTCTCCGATTAATCTTAAATGTGCTACTTGCTAACTTCATGGAATGCCCCCTAGTCCTTCTATTTTTCGAAAATGTAAATAACCGAGTCACATCTACTCGTTCAAGACCTCTCATGATCTTAAAGACCTCTATCATATCCCCTCTCAGCCGTCGCTTCTCCAAACTGAACAGCCATAACCTCTTCAGCTTTTCTTCACAGGGGAGCTGTTCCATCCCCTTTATCATTTTGGTTGCCCTTCTCTATACCTTCTCCATCGCAACTATATGTTTTTTGAGATGTGGCCACCAGAATTGTACACAGTAATCAAGGTGCAGTCTCACCATGGAGCAATACAGAGGCATTATGACATTTTCCATTTTATTAACTATTCCCCTTCCTAATAATTCCTAACATTCTGTTTGCTTTTTTGACTGCTGCAGCACACTGAGCCGATGATTTTAAAGTATTATCCACTATGATAACGCATTTTCCAATGCGTTATCAGCGCAAGCGTGCGCTAGTGATATGGGGGCGGATTCGGCCCCGGAAGAGGAGGAGTGGGGGCATCACCAGGACAGACTCTGCAAAGAAGGCATGGACGGTGAAAAGGTAAGGAGCCTTTTCGCGCCCAATAGCATCACCTTTCACAGTGGCGCTACTGGGTGTAAAACCGGCAGTGATCGCACCGCAGCTAACGCAGGATCGCCCCCCCTTTTCGACCCCCCCGCCCCCCCATTAGCGTGATTTTCTAAAGTATCGCAGGCCTGCGATACTTTAGAAAATGAGGTCCTATTATGCCTAGATCTTTTTCCTGGGTGGTAGCTCCTAATATGGAACCTAACATCGTGTAACTACAGCATGGGTTATTTTTCCCTATATGCAACACCTTGCACTTTTCCACATTAAATTTCATCTGCCATTTGGATGCCCAATCTTCCAGTCTTGCAAGGTCCTCCTGTAACGTATCACAGTCCGCTTGTGATTTAACTACTCTGAATAATTTTGTATCATCCGCAAATTTGATAACCTCACTCGTCGTATTCCTTTCCAGATCATTTATATATATATTGAAAAGCACCTGTCTAAGTACAGATCCCTGAGGCACTCCACTGTTTACCCTGTTCCACTGAGAAAATTAATCCTACTCTCTGTTTCCTGTCTTTTAACCAGTTTGTAATCCACAAAAAGACATCGCCTCCTATTCCATGACATTTTAGTTTTCGTAGAAGCCTCTCTTGAGGGACTTTGTCAAATGCCTTCTGAAAATCCAAATACACTACATCTACCGGTTCAACTTTATCCACATGTTTATTAACCCCTTCAAAAAAATGAAGCAGATTTGTTAGGCAAGACTTCCCTTGGGTAAATCCATGTTGACTGTTTTCCAATAAACCATGTCTTTCTATATGCTCTATGATTTTGATCTTGAGAATAGTTTCCACTGTTTTTCCCGGCACTGAAGTCAGGCTCACTGGTCTATAGTTACCCAGATCGCCCCTGGAGCCTTTTTTTTAAATATTAGGGTTACATTGGCCACCCTCCAAGTCTTCAGGTACAATGGATGATTTTAATGACAGGTTACAAATTTTAACAAATAGATCAGAAATTTCATTTTTGAGTTCCTTCAGTACCCTAGGATGCATACCATCCGGTCCAGGTGATTTGCTACTTTTTAGTTTGTCAATCTGGCCCTACTACATCATCCAGGTTCACAGTGATTTCGTTCAGTTCGTCTGACTCATCACCCCTGAAAATCATCTCCGGAACTGGTATCTCCCCAACATCCTCATTAGTAAACACGAAAACAAAGAATTAATTTAGTCTTTCTGCAATGGCCTTATCTTCTCTAAGAGCCCCTTTAACCCCTCGGTCATCTAATAGTCCAACAGACTCCCTCACAGGTTTCTTGCTTTGGATATATTTTAAAAAGTTTTTATTATGAGTTTTTGCCTCTATGGCCAACTTCATTTCAATTTCTCTCTTTGCCTATCTTATCAATGTTTTACACTTTACTTGACAATGCTTATGTTTTATCCTATTTTCTTCAGATGGATCCTTCTTCCACCAGCAGGTCCCCACCAGACCAGATAAGTAGGGGTTGGGGGGGGGGGGGAAGAATCCTGGTCCCTGAATATTTCCAGGTTGGGGGGGGGAAGAGAGGGATGGAATGCCCCGTTTTCATTTTTTTGTCTTTTTTTTTTAAATATTTGATTCGTTTTTCACATGAATTTAATGAATCAAAAATTCCACAAACTGAAATTTGTGAGGAAAGACTCCTGAAAATGAACCGAAAAAAATATTTTTTTTCCCCATAGACCCCTAATATAGACATCTTTAACCCGATCTATCTTCTCTTACTCGCTTACAGATGTATTCATTCTTTAACTCATTTCCTTACGCTCTTCCTTGTGAACTCTTATTCACCACTCTCATCTGTGCCCTTTTTCTTCAATACCAAATCATGATGGTGCTTTCCACCTTGCTACACCATATGCCTGGAACAGATTTCCTGATTCAATGTGTCAAGTTTTTCCTTGGCTATATTCAAATCCAGTCTAAAAACGTATCTTTTCGAGGCAGCTTTGAAAAATTAAGCACTTCTCTACAATAAATATACTTCCCATTGTCTCATTTATCATGTATGTTTATAATCTCCACTGGGCAGGGACTTTCTTAAACATATCTGTACAGTGCTGCTTATGTCTAGTAGCATTTTAGAGATCATAAGTAGCAGTAGTAGTTTAACTAATTCATAGAAACAGAATCTGATGACAGATATGGACCATAAGATCATGTAATCTACCAAATTTTTTTCAAGTCAGAATACTGAAGACCCATCTTGGGGACCTAAACACTAAAGTGCACAGGCAACCTAAATTTAGCTTTACATTATAATAGGCTTTAGAATCTGATGCATTAGGATAATATACAAAATGCAGATGAACTTAAATGGTCCCACTTAACCAATTATTATTCCACTCTGCACTAACATTACTACTACACATTTCTTTTCATATTTTTTACATTAAATATTTAATTATCAAACAAAAAAAATATCCAAATAGAAATGCAAAAATGAAAACTTAGTGCGACAAAAGCGCAATAAAAAATGTCCACCCGTAACGCATCACACTACTGAGTATTCCCCCAAAACTTTGGATTATCAGAATCGATAAGCACAGATAACACAGTTGCAATTTATTTATATATTTGTTTTAAACAATTTCTTATCTGCCAAACTACCATTCTTGGCAGATTACATAAAAAACGTACATAAGGGACAGAAACAAAATAAACATTAAATGAAATGACAGTCATGCCCCCCCCCCCTTCCCGAAAACAAAATATAAAATGGGATGACATTTTTTAGGAAGCACATCCCTAGTAACCTGGTGTGTCCGACAGGCAATGTAGGGGGCTTGAGAGTTCAGATGTTTAGGCAATGACCATACCACATGGCTATGCAGATTATTTCTGAGCTTTGAGATTAGGCATGGGAAAAAAGTGTTTGCTGAAGGGAACTAATTGGGGATCTTCTATATTCTTCTACCTGATAGTGGAGTACAAATGAAGAAGACAAAAAAAAAGAGAGACTTACAATGGTAAGGAGAAGTCTTGCAGGTGTTCATACTGTATGGCTGGCAGATTGGATGTATCCTTAACAGTGTGAAGAGAATAATTTGGCACACTGGATTGGCCAGATGGTCTTTTACTGCTGTCATTTACTATTTTATGATAGAGCAATATGGCTGCCAAAACTGAGCTACACATTTCTGGCAGCAAATCAAAGATTCAAGTGAAGAATTCTTCAGTAATTTAGCATATCATTGACTAAGCTGAAGTACTTAAATAATAAGAGAAAAAAAGATTTTAGTACGCACCCCTTAAAGAAACTTAAAATTCCTTTATTTTAAAATGAGCCCCATGAAATAAATTACAATATGAATGCTTTTTAATGAGGAGAGAGCCTGATAGTTATGATTGTTCCATTCACTTACAATTTCTAAGTTACAGCTATATGTAATTGCTAAATGAAATCACTTTCTATTAGCCAAAGGGTTGAACTTTGAAAGAGTTGCTCATGAAAATATAACATGAGTATATAGGCAGAGCACGAGCAACTCATTTTCAAACCAGAAAATTATGTGTGTATATGCACGTGCCTGTGCAACAAAACACATGAAAAAAGGGTGGATTTATGGTGAGGCAGACATTTACACTCATAAATCCCGATTTTAAATTCAGTGAACGTATTGCGCATTGGCCGATTTGCGCATATTTACTTCTGCTCTTTATCAGGTATAAGTCTGAAAAGAACTCATTATAGCCAAAAACTGACTGGATGAGGGGGGAGTGCAGTTTGAAGAACCAGAGGGGTCTTGATGACCTATTGATAGAACAGGCAAACTAGTGGACTAAGTGGTCAAACTGGTTATTTCCTTCACATGCGCATATTTTAAAATGTGCTCACTTGCACATGTAAAATCCAACAAGACCTAAGGAAAGATATACAAATAATGTTTCCTAGCGTAACTGCTTAAAATTAGGAGCACATGTGCGCACTAGACGTATTTTATATATATGCGTATTTGCGTAGACAATTTAAAATTCCAGCATATGCTGGCATGCACACATGCTTGTTTTAAAGTTACCATCAGAGAAAACATTTTCAACTACCAAAATGAAAAAAAAGGTGATTGAATTTTGCAATGGATAAGCCAAGATCATTGTGTAAAAGGCACTGAAGGAATCATCTCAGATAATACAAACTAATATAGCACCAGACGTTTGTGGTATCAACCAAACAGCTAAGCCAAAATTAATTTTAAAAAATTCTGCTTTTGATAAAACCAGAATGGGCTTTACCTTCTACTAGGCTCATGCTTGCCCTTTAAAGTCACAAGTAAATCAATTCAGCTATATATGAGAACTCTTCTTAGAAGGATATCTAGCAACCGTCATATGTTGCCACAAAATTCTTATTGGCTTATGTGGTGAAGCCTGTGTAGCACCGGGCTTATCTAATCATAGGTTGCATAGATATTGAGATATTCTCTCTCCGGAGCTATATCACAAGAGCGGGCACTGTATGTGAAAACAAAACTAATGCGTGCACGAATCTCAGACCACATATGAATTTAGTAGCATGTGTAGTCCTGAAGAGCTTGACAGATAACTGCATTTAATTGCATTTAAATTTTAAAAGCAAATGAAAGCTTATATGAGCAACAGCACATATTACTATGTACGAGTTTCTTCTGCAAGGAAAACATGTTGCAATATGAAGGAGAAATTTTGCTACATATATACAAAATTATATCTTATGTAAATGAAATATTCAAGGAAGTCAACAACCAAATTCTACTGAGATGAGTGAAGAAAGTATGCAGACATTAAGGAGAGTTGACAAACTGGCATTCTACCATCACAAGAACTCTGTTTGACTCCTCAGTTCTAGATGATAGCTGCAGACTAGTGGGAAATCTGAGATAAATGAAAAGCAAGCCACCTGCAGACCCAGGGCACCAAAACTTTTTATTAAACTGGCAGACAACCAGACTACTACAGCCACATAAAAATTCTTTTATCTCATCACTCCACATTTGAGTACTTTTACTATCGCCGCTAATTTTGGCAAAAAAAAAATACAGCAGGCCTTGTTAAAAATCCATTAACTGCTACAAATTATTGTTAATGAGCTAAATGATGATAGCTACACCTGCTATTGTAATACCAGACATGCATTATCCAGAATAAAAAGCACATCTGAATGCAATAATTCAATCCTGACAGCAGAAGAGGCATTTCATTTCAAAGTCAGCTAAGTTGAAAATGTCCCCCATTCCTCCTCTATGGATGTGCAGAATTAAAATTAAGCATCCTATACCAGCAAAAGCAGACATTTAATTTTTCATAAATATTTTCTTCATGACCTGGTTTTTATTTCACTGTAACTCCCAAAAACACACTGGGTCTGTAAGAGAGCTACAGATCTTTGAGAGTGTCAGCTGGTTGAAAGATGTTAAAGATCAACTAAGATATGCAATCAGAAAAATGCCTTAAATTAGTTAAAAAAATAAGTTTTGAGGTGTACAATACTATACTGTAGTATTGTAATCCCAAGGATAAATTTGAAACGTCAAGCAAGCAGAAGTGCTTTTAATAAGACCTATAAACTAAAAAGTTGCATATTCAAGGTAAATAGTTTTAACTACAGTAAATTAACAAATTATTTAATTTTTAAACAATTTACCACCTGATTTTCAGAAAGAACAATTTTGAACATACCTGTCCAATCTCCTACAACTTTTAAATGAATCCCAAATATTTCTTTGGTTTCCGTAGGACACTAGAAAATGAAAGACAACAGAGCCAATTCTTAGAGCACCAAACAAACTCAAATTATTTATTTATGAAGTGACTGAAAATTGTTAGTAACACAAGATGAGAGAGCAAAAGAGTTTAGTAACTGAAAAAGCATCTTGGTAGCCAAGCACAAGAGAAGCACCATGAAAGGATTATTACAATAATATACCATCATCACATTGAAAGATGAAAAACTGATTTGGGGTTTTGTGCAAAATTAATATGGAATGTACAATATACATTTATTCCTGAGATATCCAAATATGCTTTCAGCTGAATTATTAATAAATTCCATCTGATTGATAATAAAATATGTATAAGACAGTGGTTCCCAACGTTTTCAAGCCCAAGGCACACCTACATTAACAAAAATGTGTAGCACATTGATCTCCATAGCTTGGACAATGTAGTCATGGAAAGAACTCTTACGATCGAAAGAGCTAGAAAAGTACTGAGAACCCCACCAGTTTCTTCCAATTTTAAAAACAAAGGATCTATGCTGGGGGGGAAGGGATATATTACAGCAGGACAGTACCCTCTATATACAAGTGTGGGAGAAGGGAGAAGTCAGTGTGATGCAGGCAACCAGCTTGGTTAATTACCTTGGCTGCCAGAGCTTCTTCACTGTTGCTGCTCTCAACACCCAGAGAGAGTTACATCCAATATTCAGTACATGTTTTCCCTTTATCACTCAGCCTGGGGATAAGATAGAGGCTGGAAAAGGAAGCTAAGGAAAGTGAAGATGAGGTGGTGCTGCAAAAGTACTATGTATGCTGCACAAAGTGGAGCCCTGCTATTTCCCAGGTTACCCATTAATTAAACACATATGAACATAAGAATTCCTATGCTTAGACAAACCAAGGTCTATTGAGCCCAGGAATCTTGTCTCAGACCATGGCCAGCCTGGGTCACAAGAACCCAGAAGATTCCCAATAGTTGATCTATTTCTTGTATCTCACTCCCAGGGGTAAGCGCTGGCTTTCCCAAGTCCACCTGGCTAATGACTGTTCATGGACTTTTCCTTCAGAAATTTGTCCAATCCTTTTTTGATCCCCACTCTGTTAGATGTTTTGACTACATTTTCTGGCAACAAATTACATAGCTTTATAGTGCACAAAGTGAAAAAATATTTCTTATGATTTGTTTTAAATCTGCCAGTTGCTGGCTTCATGGAATATCCCCTGGTTCTAGGTTATTTGAAAGGGTAAATGACCATTCCTTATGTATTCGTTTTACCCCAGTTGTGATTTTATAAATCTCAATCATATCCCCTTCTCAGTCTTTTCAGAGACCCGATCTGTTTCGCTGTTCTCCACAAGGGAGCTTTTCCTTTATCATTTTTTGTTGCCCTTTTCTATGTCTCACAACATTATGAGTTGGGGCCTTTAGTATGCCATCCCCCCACTACCAGAACCCCACCTCCCACCCCTCAGATCCAAAATGAGGAAGAAATAATAATGGAGTCATGCAAAGTTTATTATACAATGTCATCACATTTATTACTCACCTTGAGTGGCTGGTCAGATAACCCCTAAATAGAATTATCTAACCACCATCTACACTAGAGATGTGAATTTTTTTTGTGTTCATGTCGTTTTCGTTTTTCGGCCACCATGGGAAATGTTTTTTTTTTGTGGTTTGGGGTTTTTTTTCGCGAAAATTCATTTTTTTGGGTTAGTCCGTGCTAACTCCCCGTTAGCGCATACTAACAAAACCCATTAGATTTTGTTACTTTTTGTTAGTTTTTGTTAGCGCACACTAATGGAAGTTAGCGGACACTAACTCCCGTTAGTGCGCACTAATCTGAAAAACTAATTTTCGCGAAAAAATGGGAAAGTCCCGCTTGTTTTTCAAACAAGCGGGACTTGTTTGAAAAACAATTGGATAATTTTGTTTAAATTTTCCAATTCAGCAAAAATAAATGCACATCTCTAATCTATACCACCTGAATTTCAGTTGTATAAAAAGTCATTACTAATTTAGTTCATATCAGGGTATGCCTAAGTTCTCTCTGATTATTTCTGTTCTCAGCACTTTGTTGATTACTTCCTGTTTTGGTAGTTTAATATGTGATCACGGGCACAGCTTAGCCTATTATAATGGGTATCTGATTTGTGAATAACTGGTGTCTGGTGCTAGGCATCTCTCACTGGTTAGCAAGTTCAAAAGACAACTAATTTTGCATTTTATAGTCAGGCCTTCCAGATCTGTGATTAGCTTAACAGAGTTACTAACATATTTTGACTGGGATTGTGAATCAGTCAAATATCCTGTGTGTCAGCAGCCCATTATCAGGCCAATAAATAGCTACAGTTTATTTCCAATCTGATTGACTGGCATTGAGTCAGCTCAATATCATACCTTACTTGGTAGAAAAGGTTTGTATCTGATTAGCCATCTAGAGTCTTCTTGCATTATAGTGAGTTCAGTGTATCCAAGGTCCATTTGTCGCACCTTCTGCAGGTAACACACACCCTGATTTTCTTTTGGCATGTAAAGCAACTAGATTATGACATCTCTCACTGTTCATGTGTTCTCCCCCCTCCCAGACTCTTCCCTGCTGTGGTCTCCTGCTTCTGCCAAGACAGAATATGATTCTCACTAGCTAAAAAGAACAGAAAGATGTCCTGTATATTTTAAATTTTTATATAAAACAGCTAATATTCATTGCTACTGACCATTAACACTGTAGCTAGGAAGAATTAACATGAATTATTCCAAATGTTCTCAGAAAGCAACTTTTCCATTTTTAAGAGCCACCACTGAATGACTCTTGTTATGAAGTTCTTAGACCATAAGCTGGGGCTCCTAGAGGACCAA
The DNA here is from genome assembly GCF_901001135.1 of Rhinatrema bivittatum. Lineage (NCBI taxonomy): Eukaryota > Metazoa > Chordata > Amphibia > Gymnophiona > Rhinatrematidae > Rhinatrema > Rhinatrema bivittatum. Next base: position 45,979,257 of record NC_042619.1, read on the forward strand.
GACCCAAAATTAAGAGGAAATAATAGAATCAAGTAAAGATTATTATACAATTTCACCATATTCTTTGCTTATATCCCAAGCAATTGGTCAAATAATCCAACACACAATATTTAACACCCATTTAAGATTTATATCACCTGAATTTTAGTTGCTCCAGAAGTCATTGGTAAAACTGAAGAAATTGTTTTAGCAGGGCATGTCTGTGTGCTGCTGGGACCCTCCTGCAATGTCTTTAGTTCTCAGCACAGTTCACAGTACAAGGTATGGGCAAAGGCGATAGACTGCCAGTATGGCGCCGATCGCCTTTGCCCTTACCTTGTCACAGGGAGCGACGGTCGCTCCCTGTGACAAGGTAAGGGCAAAGGCGATCGGCGCCATTTTGAAACCTCCAGCACGATTGAAGGGATGGCTCCTGGACCCCCCGCTAGACCACCAGGTACAAGTAAAATGTTTTTGGGGGAGGTCGGGAGGGTGGGAGAAGCAAAGGGGTAATTTGAAAAGGGTCGGGGTGGGGTTTTTTTTTCGGGCCATCGGCGCCTTTTTATCAGTGGTAGCCAAAATGGCGCCGATGGACCAAGAGCGGGAGATCGCGCTGGGGACCCCCCCCCCCCCACTGGACCACCAGGTAATTTAACATTTTGGGGGGGTTCGAGAGGGTGGGGGAGTGTAAGGAATTTGTTTTAAAAGGTCGGGGTGGGTTTAGAGGTTGTGTTGGTGTGCCGGTTTTCCCACCCTCCCCCAAATAATTCCCGTGCCCTATATAACGATACAATATAAATGCTCCTGATGATAAATCGTGGGCATTTGTATTGTATCGTGTACTCTAACGGTTTAGAACGATTTTAAAATTATCGGACGATAATTTTAATCGTTCAAAAACGATTCACATCCCTACTCAGCACTTCCTGTTGAAATCTTCCTGGTTTGAGCTTCTGCGCTAGTGGTTTTATATGTGGTCATCATAGGCATAGCTTAACTTGTCGTCATAAATATCTGGTTCATGAGTTGCTGGCATTTGGTTCCTGGACTGTTTTGCCATTTCATGCTATCTTAATGCCAGGCCTTCCAGATACACAATTCATTTTTTTGACTCCAGGGGGTGCATGACTACAACAGAATGCACTGATAAGCTCTTATTAGCTCATTTCAGTGTATGATCTTGTGTGGTCATCATGATCTATTCAGAAAAAGGTCAATGGTAATTTCCATCTGTGATCAGTTCAGACATTTTCCTGTAATGTGCTGAGCTCTGTCTGGTCTAAGTCCTTTTGACAGAGCCTCCTGCTATTATCTCAATCTTTTCTTTTGCTAAGACATTAGAAATTAAATTCAGATCTATTTCACCATTCATGTATTCTTCCTCCACTGATCATTAATTTCTGTAGTTTGCTTCTGTGGTATGAAGCAGGATATGACTGCCACTAGCTAGAAAGAACAGGAAATAAAACTATTTGGGGTTTTAAATCCTATGTAAAAATCTATTCTATTTTTATATTAAATGTCTAAAAGTGATCTCTGACCATAAACAAGAACACAGTCCAGGTTCTGGTTGCCACATCTCAAAAAAGATATAATTGTGATGGAGGGGGTACAGCGAAGGGTGACCAAAATAAAGGGAATGGAACAGCTCCCCTATGAGGAAAGACTAAAGAGGTTAGGACTTTTCAGCTTGGAGAAGAGACGGCTGAGGGGGGATATGATAGAGGTGTTTAAAATTATGAGAGGTCTAGAACGGGTAGATGTGAATCGTTTTTTTACTCTTTCGAATAATAGAAAGACTAGGGGGCACTCCATGAAGTTAGCATGTGGCACATTTAAAACTAATCAGATAAAGTTCTTTTTCACTCAATGCACAATTAAACTCTGGAATTTGTTGCCAGAAGATGTGGTTAGTGCAGTTAGTATAGCTGTGTTTAAAAAAGGATTGGATAAGTTCTTGGAGAAGAAGTCCATTACCTGCTATTAAACTGACTTAGATCAGTGGTTCTCAACCTTTTTTTGCCCAGGACATACCTGACAAATGGTTCTCACATGCGAGACACTGAACATGTGACCATCACGGAGCTAAATGTAACATGCACTCTGCAACCACAGGAATCCCCTCAACCCCCAGCAATGAGTGCAGAGCAGATCTAGGGCATTACCCGTACAACTCACCTACAAAAAAGATATTCTGGTTCTGATGACATCTCAGTAAAAGCAAAACAAACTCCCTTTCCTACCAGGCACAATAGCCTTCCTTATGAAAAGACAGTAATTTACCACGAATGCATATCCTATTGAGAAAACACAACAAATAAGATTGATACAAATGCCTATATGCTAGTAAAATACCTCACATTGGTCACACACCCAGAACTGACCTTCACCAAGTACAGAAAAACCACAAATTATAAATATGGAATGGAAAACCAAAAAAGCCACTCTGCATGCAGCGCGAACCTGGAGAAATGGAAAGAGAAATATAGCACCTAACATAATCCCTGGATCTCAATAATGCACACAAACTAACCCGCACAAAGTTACACCTGTAATATGGAACACACGCAACAGTAACAATCCTATCTAAGAAATACAACTATTAAACCAGGCTCTAAACACTAATACATTTCCTATTGGGAAAACAGAATAAACCAAGCTGCTACAGAGCCCCAGACAGAAATAACTGAAAAGTTATACCAAAAATGTTACAAAACAGCTGCTGAACAGAATAATATTCAATTAAATACTCATAAAAATTATTAAAACATGTCCAAATATCAATAAAATATTTCAAAACAGCAGACATCGCATAATACCCAATAATTAAAATGGCAGTCAATCAAGAAAAATAAATTTAAAAAGTCACCTTTACTTACCCTCGCCAGCAACTCTCCTAACTCCTTTCCTTTCCAGGCCAATAGCACTCACCAGAAGCAGCAAGAGCTGCTGAAACTCTGTCCTCAATCTTCTTCCTTAGCGCCCACAACCAGTCACTCACAACACACATACCCCCAAATTAGACCCCCACGACCAGTATCGGTCTCTTTCACACCAGTCATCTTCCTGACCAGTTTCTCTTTCTCACACAGAAACACATCACCTTGCTGTCCAGTCTCGCTCTCTCAATCACACACATGCTCTCTTATATACAAGTTCTCAATCACACACAAAAGCTCTCACACCCCCACACACAAGCTCTCACCCAGGCTTCCATTCACACCTACAGACACAAGCTCTCATCCATTCACACCCACAGACACAAGCTCTCACCCATGCATCCATCACACCCACAAAAATAAGCTCTCAACCATGCATCCATTCACAGACACAAGCTCTCACCCATGCATCCATTCACACAGACACACCAGCTCTCACCAAAAACAATTTCTTCCTTCACTGCAGGGATGGGCTCCAGTTCTGCCGCGGCTTTAATCCGGCGGGCCTTCTTTTTTCGGCGCCACAGGGATGGGTGCCTCAGTTGGGGGTCGGGTTTTCTCTTCACCGCTACAGGGATGGGCTTCCGTAGAGGCCTTGCACCATCGGGGTCGGGTTTTCTCCTTCACCGCTAGGGGGATAGGCTCCCGTAGCGGCCTTGTACCGTCGGGGTTGGGATTTCTCTTCACCGCTATGGGGATGGGCTTCTGTAGCGGCCTTGCACCATCGGGGTCGGGTTTTCTCCTTCACCGCTACGGGGATGGGCTCCTGCAGCGGCCTTGTACCGTCGGGGTCAGGTTTCCTCTTCACCGCTACGGGGATGGGCTTCCATAGCAGCCTTGCACCATCGGGGTCGGGTTTTCTCCTTCACCGCTACGGGAATGGGCTCCAATAGTGGCCTTGCTTCGTCGGGGTTCTACACTGCCATTCCTCCCACCCCACTCCCGGGCTATGCTGTGCCTGGCTCACTGGCCAATCAAAGGCTTCCTCCCTTCTTCCTACTCCCACTGGCAGGTAGAAGGGAGGAGGCTTCCGACTGGCCTGTGCGGGGGAAGGCAGAATGAAGGAGGCTTCCCATTGGGCTGTGGGGGTAGGAAGAAAGGAGGCTCAATTGGCCCGCGGAGGCTGGAAAAAGGGAGAAGGAAAGTACAACGGGGCAGTGGGACACCGGGAGATGCGACACACCTGCCGGTGTTTGGAGACACACTGATGTGTCGCGACACACCGGTTGAGAAGCGCTGACTTAGATAATAACCACTGCTATTGCTAGCAATGGAAACAGGGAATAGACTTCGTTTTTGGGTACTTGCCAGGTTCTTATGGCCTGGATTGGCCACTGTTGGAAACAGGATGCTGGGCTGGATGGACCCTTGGTCTGACCCAGTATGGCATGTTCTTATGTTCTGGTCTGGATCTGAGCATCAAACAGTGGGGACTTTTCCATGGCATACCTGATCAGGTCTGAAGGCACATCGGTATGCCCTGGCACTCTGGTTGAGATGCACTGCATTAGGAAGCACTCATGGGTTGGGTTTCCATTTTTTTGGCAAGTCTCAGGGAAGAAAGATTTTTATAAATGCTAGAGTATTTAAATATACCATTTGTCTTCTTTCAGGAAACCATTTAAAAACATATTTACTAAGCTGTGCTAATGCTTTAACATATTAAAAGCAAAATTTGGCAGAGAGTACATGTTAAAAACAACATTAGTGCATGTTATTAGCTATATCCTCATAGGCATTATCAGTAATGTAATAAAATTTATCCCAACACAAGGAAAATAAAATGTGCTGGATTGCATTTAAATGCATGCAAAATTGCTCTTTAATACTAACAGGGCTTAAAAGAGATCACAATACAATTTGCTGTCTGAAAAACATCCTGGAAAGTTAACTGCCTCTCTAGAGATTTACCTATCTCTCCTGAAAGCATCGGCAAGTTAACGCACCTGCCCCTCCTCCTATAGCAACCTTAACCAGGACTACTAGCCTAGAGTTCTCCCCCCAACCAGTCAAACCCCCCACCCCACTAACAGATGACCCCTGTATCTTTAAGCCCCATACAACTCAAATACCAAAAAAGTCCCATCTCTACCTGTCTGCTGATGCCTTTATATTACCTGACCCAATATAAAAGAACATAAAGGGCAGATTTTAAAACCTGCGCGCGGGCGCAGATTTGTTCGTGCAACCCGGCGCGAACAAATCTACTCCCGATTTTATAACATGCACGTGCAGCCACGCACATGTTATAAAATCCAGGGTCAGCGCACGTAAGGGAGTGCACAATTGTGCAACTTGGTGTGCCAAGCCGCGCAGTCTGCCTCCGTTCCCTCCGAGGCCGCGCCAAAATCGAAGCGGCATCGGAGGGAACTTTCCTTCCATGCCCCCCGCACCTTCCCCTCCCTTCCCCTACCTAACCCACCCCTACCTAGAAACCCCCCCTCCTTACCTGGCAGGCGTAACTTACAGGCACCAGCCAAAGGCCGGCCTGTGATTCCAGGCACAGCGGCAAATGGCCTCTGTGCCTGGAGGCTCAGGCCATGCCCTGCCCCCGGACATTCGCGTGTCCCGGGGCTTGCGCGCACGTCGAGTCTATGCAAAATAGGCTCGGCGCACGCAGGGTTTTTTTTTTTTTTGTTTTTTTTAAGGGTTACACGTGTAACCCTTTTAAAATCGGCCCCAAATTGCCATACTGGGTCAGACCAAGCCCAACATCCTGTTTCCAAGAGTGGCCAAGTCCAGGCTACAAGTACCTGGCAAGTACCCAAAAACTAAGTATATCCCATGCTACTGATGCTAGTAAAAGCTGTGGTTATTTTCTAAGTCAACTTGATTAATAGCAGGTAGTGCACTTCTCTTCCAAGAACTTATCCAACCCTTTTTTAAACCCAGCTATACTAACTTCACTAACCACATCATCTGGTAACAAATTCCAGAGTTTAATTGTGCATTCAGTGAAAAATAATTTTCTCTGATTAATTTTAAATGTGCTACATGCTAACTTCATGGAGTGCCACCTAGTCCTTCTATTATCCGAAAGAGTAAATAACCAATTCATATTTACCCATTCTAGACCTTTCGTTATTTTAAAGACCTCTATCATATCACCCCTCAGCTGTCTTTTCTCCAAACTGAACAGTGCTAACCTCTTTAGTCTTTCCTCATAGGGGAGCAGTTCCATCCCCTTTATCATTTTGGTCGCCCTTCTCTGTACCTTATCCATCACAACTATATATTTCTTGAGATGCGGCAACCAGAATCGTACATAGTATTCAAGTTGCAGTCTCTCCATGGAGCGATACAGAGACATTATATCCTCTGTTTTATTCACCATTCCCTTTCTAATAATTCCTAACATTCTGTTTGCTTTTTTGACTGCCACAGCACACTAAGCCGACGACTTCAAAGTATTATCCACTATGTTGCCTAGATCACTTTCCTGGGCTGTAGTTCCTAATATGGAACGTAACGTCGTGTAACTACAGCATGGGTTATTTTTCCCTATATGCATCACCTTGTACTTATCCACATTAAATTTCATCTGCCATTTGGATGCCCAACTTTCCAGTCTCACAAGGTCCTTCTGCAATTTATCACAATCTGCTTGTGATTTAACCACTCTGAATAATTTAGTATCATCTGCAAATTTTATCATCTCACTCGTTGCATTATTTTCCAGATCATTTATAAATATGTTGAAAAGAACCGGTCCTAGTAAAGATTGAGGCACTCAACTGTATACCCTTTTCCACTGAGAAAATAGTCCATTTAATCCTACTCTCTGTTTCCTGTCTTTTAACTAGTTTGTAATCCATGAAAGGACATTGCCACTTATCCCATGACTTTTTACTTTTCTTAGAAGTCTCATGAGGAACTTTGTCAAACTCCTTCTGAAAATCCAAATATACTACATTCACCGTTTCACCTATATCTACATGTTTATTAACCCCTTCAAAAAATGAAGACATTTGTGAGGCAAGACTTCCCTTGGGTAAAGCCATGCTGACTTTGTTCCATTAAACCATGTCTTTCTATATGTTCTATAACTTTGATCTTTAGAACACTTTTCACTATTTTTCCTGGTACTGAAGTCAGGTTAACTGTTCAGTAGTTTCCTGGATCGCCCCTGGAGCCCTTTTTAAATATTGGGGTTACATTAGCCACCCTCCAGTCTTCAGGTGCAATCGATTTTAATGATAGGTTACAAATAATAGACCGGGCAAGTGACCCCAGCATTTTTCAGGGTGGGAAGGATGGGTAGAGGCTAGTTAATCCTCAGGATCCCATTTCTTTTTTTTCTCTTTTCAGAGTAGATTATGTTTATTTCGGTTTTTTAAAACTAAAGAAATGAAATAAACATTACATGGAAAAAATTGAGGAAAAATCCCAAAAAAGATGAAACTACATTTTTATTTCTTCCCACCCCTAGAGTAACTAGTATGGATGGCAAGGGTTAACTGGCTAATAGATCATATCCATTGTTTAATTTTGTATTATTGTACTACTGTATTATGTCTTTGATGCTGTATACTGTTTTAGATGATTATTTTTAATTAAGCTGGCAGTACAGAAAAATTTTAATAAAAACATCATCATTTGGCTGCCCCTTAGCAATATGCTCTTAAATTCCTCTTACTAGAATATTTCATATCTGACCCAGCCGGCCTCCATCCCGCCCCACCCAGAACTCGCCCCTGGGCTGCCCCTTTTTCAAAGCCTGACACGTGTGTGCATATCGGCACTTATGTGCATGGCCGGGTCCTTTGAAAATGCACACTTCTTTTAAAATCTACCCCACATTGTGGTACATGACCTGTTTCTGTATGTTTTAATGCTTTTATTAATGTATTAATGCTGCATTCTATTAATGCTTTAATGTTTTAAGGTTCTAATGTTGATAGGATCCCCCTCAAGTTCCATTCGAATTGTTTACATGTTTTCATATTTATATCCTCTTAGACGCAATGTTTTAATGTAATGCCTTATCCGCGACTGTTCTGTTGTATTGTAAACGGGTATGATTTGTATATTATACAGGAATGTCGGTATATAGGAATTCAAAATGAATACATAAATAAATATCTGGAATGGCAGCTCTCAAGCCAGTAGTCTCTGATTGGCCTTTGCTCCTCTAGCTGTCCTTGGCCTCCCCGGTAGTCATTCATTTCCCAATTCATGTCACATTCTTCTGCCAGCAGTTGCTGCCGCCTCAAATTTAGGTCATGTCTCACCTGAACTATGACTCCCAATAGCCTTGCACCATCCAGCTAGAAAGGATACCATAGTCAGCACCTCCAGAAGCTGCCTGAGTGGGGGGGACCTTATCCTATAAGTAAGGACATTTGAGTTTAGGTTTTGGAGAGAGAGGAGTTCTGTTAATGTGGTTTCTTTTTAGTGAGGCCCGGGCATCCTTATTTTTAGTATATTTTGGATAGGACACCTTCCTATGTATTCCCTGCCAGGCTGAATATACCTCAAAAGTTAGAGAGAGAATGTGTTAGAATTTCTGGCTAATTTAAGAGTAGTTTTGCTGGGTTGAAGCCTGGTATTCCTAGAGATGGATATCCCCCCGGATCAGGCGGCCAGGAAACGGAAGATCTGCCAGTACCTTTCTAGATCAGAGAAGAGCTGCAGTGAAAGTGTCACTCCTGAAGGTTTAGAGACATTTTAGGAAAGGAAGTCTATGTTGACAGGAGGTATTTTTGTCATTCCTCCTGGCAGTGTGCCCGATCTTTATCAGCCTAGACCTTTCCCTCTGAGAGGTATAAGAAAGAGAGCAAAGTGGAAGAAAAGAGAGAGAACAGAATCGAAGACTCTTCATAGGATCTTCCACCCCCCACCCACCCCATCCCCTGGGACACAGGCACAGGCTGGGTAGCAGATCTCTGCTGGGAACTCAGGTAGGATTGTTTCATGCTTTAAAGGGATCCCCATACAGACAAGGATTTCCCAGAGACCGGGGCCGGTATACACTCAGTGCAGGAGTGTTAGGAAATTCCCCTGGAACCTGAGACAGCAGATGTACACAGGGAAGAGATACATCCAGCTGTATTTTCAGTTATTTTTACAAGTTGGTTACTGATTACAATTTTGAAACAATTAGTAAACTACTTTATTTTCAACACCCAGCTCTTCGATTTTGTCCTAGATGAGAATCACAACACCACCAGTTCAAAGAAACATACATACAGATAAAGGAAATGACTCACCAACTGGGCAACAAGCAGTAACTTCCCCCCACAGAAAGGACTAACCTCTGGGGTACAATCGGCAGGAGAGGACAAGTGGCATTGAAGACCGTCCTTAGAGATATAAATTATTTTTCTGTGCCCTAAAGGATAATGCCCCTTCAAAGAAAAGTGTTACATAAACTTAATAAAAATGTATGGACTTTTCTTCCAGGAACTTTTCCAAACACAACTACACTAACAGCTCTCATCACATCCTCCGGCAATGAATTCCAGAGTTTAATTATGAATTGAGTAAAACAAATATATATATATTTTCTCCTATTTGTTTAAATGTATCACCTAATAACTTCATTGAATGTTTCCCAGTCTTTGCACTTTTTGAAAGAGTAACAACTGATTCACATTTACCTGTTCCAATCCACTCATTTTATAGACCTCAAACAAATCTCCCCTCAGTCATCTCTTTTCCAAGCTGAAGAGCCCTATTCTCTTTAACCTTTCCTCAAAGGAATTGTTCTTTTTCACTGAACTCCTATCTAAACCAGAATGTCCCTGCATTCGTAATCCAGGACTGCCAGCTCTGCCCCCAGGATTATAATCCATAACATATCGGGCTTGGTGGTGTGTCCGTCAGGGCTCGCGCATGTTCCCCAGCCCGATGGATAGCGCAGGCGGCTCCCTGACTGCCTTGGAGGCTCAAACACGCCATATAGCGGACATGTGACAACACCAGCTACAACAGGTACGAAGGACAGCGGCCATCGCGGGACAGGAAGAATATAGCAGAGGAGACCCCGGCATGCCGCGAACGGAGCGTGTCCCGCTCTGTTCACAGCGAGGATGAAGGCCCGGCGTGCTATTTGCAGCGAAAAGGGAAGGCCCCCGTGAGCCACGATCGGCGCGCCCGGGCCTTCATCTTCACCACAGAGCGTGTGCCGCGGGACACGCTCCGTCCGCGGCATGCTGGGGTCTCCGCTGCTATTTTCTGCTCATGGGGAAAATGGAAGGCCCCCCCCGTGTGCAGTGAACGGCGCGCCGGGCCTTCATCTTCGCCGCGAGTCCCGCGGCATGCAGGTGAGAATGTGTGTCGGGGAGGGGAGGGTGAGAGAGAGCAGGAGGGTGTGAGAGAGAGCATGGGGGGATGCCGGTGAGAGAGAATGTGTGTGTGAGAGAGGGGGAGTGACAGAGAGCATGGTTGGTGAGAGGGGGATGGGGAGGGTGTGAGAGAGAGCATGGGAGGTAAGAGAGGGTGGGTGGGGGGATGCCGGTGAGAGAGAATGTGTGCATGAGAGAGGAGAGGAGGTGCGGGGGAGCGCGAGAGACAGCTTGGTTGGTAAGAGGGGGAGTGCGCGGGATGCTTGAGTGTGGGTTTCAGAGAGGGAGCCTATATGAGGGGATGTGTGTGTGTGCCAGAGCGCAAGAGCGCCTCTATGAGGATGGGCGTATGTGGTAGGGGCACTCTTGCACAGTGAATTTCTAGGGAAATTCTGCTTAAAACAAGAGCAGATGTGCCAATAAAAAGGCTCGCCACCCAGGCGTAGAACGGGTACGGTTGCTAATTCCTTATACCACAATATTTTTTTTCTCTCTAACCTATCCGCTCTTCCTGATGAAATCACCTGCTGCAGGTTCTCTGGTTATTAGATAACATACCTTGCCTGAATTAGGTTTGAACCTGGCTGCCACAGCACCTCCTGCAGGTCCCAGTTAAACTATGACATGCTCAAATAATTACATTTTTTTCCTCTCTGGTACATCCAAAGTTACACTAAAATATTGTCTGGACTTCAGGTTGAAGTAGAAACCTATTATCTCAGAGGGGGACAACATTATCTCTAAGGTACACCACTATCTTCAGCCATTATAAATCATCATTTCCCATCAATTAAGTTGTTATCCATTTGTGACAACTGTTATCAAGTACAACACTATATATAGTCCAACTGAGATTTAATATTAAATACACATGTAAATGTGTTACATATTGCAGCTACTGTGGCCTTCACAATGCTTACATACAGCTATAGATTAAATCAATAGTATTCTTTTAGCCTTGCTGATCTGACTCACAACAGAAAGTTTTCCATTTTACAAAAGTAATGTAAAGAATCCATTGTGACATATTACTGGATTACCACCCATTAAAATTGTCAAGATATATATATACATATATACATACACACACAGCAAAAGACAATGAAGAAAAGAGATCTAAACAGTTAAATGCAACACAATCATTGTTCTAGTCTATTTTACTGACCAAAAAAAGAAAATCACAAAAAAGGCGAGAATAATTCTGCATCAATATTTCCAGACAAATGATTTCAGAACCACTTGGTTTCAAAGCTATTTTGTTTATATTCAAGCCAACACAATGGAGTGAACATTTTTATTTTCCCTGGTGTGGAATGAAGGCCAAGCAATCATCTTCACATTCCAAATTAACTGCATGTAGCAATATTCAAACAGCAAACAATTGTCACTTCCTTCTATGTTTGGAGATGGCATAATAAGTGCATCACGAGTTGCTCTTGGAGGGATTTTCACTGAAAAGGGAATATGTTTTCACAGAGAACAATAACTCAGAGTAAAAAGGAATTCTTACCATTGTCAGGGAAAATGGATGATTATCCAGCGCTGATACTCTTGGGCAGTGTAGAGTAATGTACTGTAACGAATCATCCAAACAAAAGCAAAATGGATACAAATTGCATTTATAAAAGATTACTATTTTAATAATCTAATATTTTATGACTTTAACAATCATTTAAATATATTTTTTTAATTTTATAGCATGTATAACACACTGTATATCTTATGTGTTCACAGTATATAACCATTACTATATTTTGTACATCATAAACTGTGTTCAGGTCCAGATTATTGTACAGGGTCTCTCTCATATTAAAAGGTCAACAGAAACCAGGCATAAAAGACATATTGTTAACATCTGAAAAAATGACCTTTTGCGATCTCAAAAGCTCATTATCAAATCTTTTATTTTTTGGTCCTTCATAAAGCACATCTAACAGTTCTAGACCTGTTGCATTGTACAATGTGCTATTAACTCACCTGACCAGGCTTTGCATTAAAATTTTCCTTTGTCATCCGAACTTCAATGACATTGCAAGGGTGACTTGTTACAGAGGTTATAGTGACAGGTCTAGTGCTTCGAATGTACCTGTAGAGTCTTTCAGCACAATACAAGCACATGGGTCCAGAAATCCAAAGCCAGATCTACAGTGGAATAACCAACATTGTAATTATCAGCAATGATATCCTTGATTACTGTCCAAAACCTATGCTGGTTTTATGTACCCTGGTTCTCATAAAATAAATATAAATCATATTAGATTTTTCCCACAGTAAGCCAGAAGTAAAAAGAGTTTGCTCAGATTAGTCACTCATTATACTGAATCGCAGTACCTTATGTAAAATCATTACTGCCCTGCAATTCCACAAAAGCACGAAGTGAACTATCATAGCAGCAAAATCCTCCATATTCTGCTAAATGAAAATAAGGTTGGGTATACCTCTAAATGCTCAATAAACAGTAAATACTTTTCTATCATTTAAACAGCTTTTTTGTTCATACCACATTTGGTGGGGGTATCAACAGAGCACTCTGTGTTCCATTTTAGTACAATGAACTGTTCAGCTGTCATATGCATAATGTACAGTTTCCTGTTTTCAGAAGTGGATTCAATTGTTCTGGTTTCTTTAAAGGGACACAGTAATATTCATTTTAACTGAAAAAAATATCTATTCATAACCTGATTGCTAGTGGCTGGTACAATCGTCATTGGCAGTATCCCTAGACTGTCCAGCAGTTGTCTCCCACAAAATTGTTAATATAGTATTTCACCATTGCTGTGTAATATATCAAAATATAAGAACATGCCATACTGGGTCAGATCAAGGGTCCATCAAGCCCAGCATCCTATTTCCAACAGTGGCCAATCCAGTCCATAAGAACCTGGCAAGTACCCAAAAACTAAGTCTATTCCATGTTACATTGCTAATGGCAGTGGCTATTCTCTAAGTGAACTTAATAGCAGGTAATGGACTTCTCCTCCAAGAACTTATCCAATCCTTTTTTAAACACAGCTATACTAACTGCACTAACCACATTCTCTGGCAACAAATTCCAGAGTTTAATGTGCGCTGAGTAAAAAAGAACTTTCTCCGATTAGTTTTAAATGTGCCCCATGCTAACTTCATGGAGTGTCCCCTAGTCTTTCTACTATCCAAAAGAGTAAATAACCGATTCACATCTACCAATTCTAGACCTCTCATGATTTTAAACATCTGTATCATATCCCCCCTCTCTTTATTTGCACTTCATTTACTGACTGTAGCCATTCATACCTGACTCATCTCAGAGGGGTTTAGCCCTTGGGATTCTTTTACAGTAGGTGTGGCTAACTCCAGTCCTCTAGAACTACAAGCAGACTGACCACCTCTAATTCCTCTACCATGCTCCTAACCCAGCAATAAACAAAGTTATGGTAGTATACCTTTTCTTTTGGGTTTTACTAGGGAAAGATTACAGGAAAATGTTAAGTAAATCTGCTGCAATCCAGAGATTATGCCAGCTACTAATAATCAAGTCATATGCAAAAATATGTTTATTTTGCAAATACAGTAGCCTTTATATTGTTCACTGTAATTAAAGTCAGAAGTCTTACATTTTGTAGCCTTCTACACCTCATTTATAAACTTTATTTAAAATATTTCTTGACTATCTATCCAAATGTGATCACCCTAAGTAGTGTACAATTAGATTCCATTTCAACAATAACAAATCTACAGCACAAACAGCCATAACATAACTTAAAAAAAAAAAAAAAAGAAAACAATAAAAGCCCCAAGTTCCTCTAACTTGAACCATGCTTTTAACCTTTCCCTAAAGGTCAAATAGCTGGATTCAGATTTAATATGAAGGAGCAACTTGTTCCAAAGTTGAGGGTTAACAGTGGAAAATATATGGCCACATAGTCTCAGTTTCCTAAGAGGTTTATTATGATGGGATTACATGCATCTCAGTCTCAGGGGAACATAACTATCTACTGGGAGCATATCAGTGCAACTTATTCTGAGGATACGAAGACTCAATACTTTTCAAAAATTTAAAGGCCAGAGGGAACAAGATCTTAAATTGCATATAACTTATTATTGGCAGTTAGTGCAATCTAAGAAATTCTTTTTCACTCAATGTACAATTATGCATCTGCCAGAGGATGTGATTAGTGCAGTTAGTGTAACTGGTTTTAAAAAAAGGTTGGATAAATACTTGGATAAGTCCATGAACTGCTATTAATCAAGTTGAATTAGGGAATAGCTACTGCTATTACTGGCATCAGTAGCATGGGATCTATTTAATGTTTGGGTACTTGCCAGGTACTTGTAAGCCTGTATTGGCCACTGTCAGAAACAGGATACTGGGCTTGATGGATTCTTGGTTTGACCCAGTATGGCAATTAATCTAGAACATTCTGGAACTCACCCCCTCAAGTAATGAGCAATTAATATACCTTAATATATCTCAACCATTCTCTGGAAGCAATTCTATAGCAAAGAGTGACAACAGTGCAAAAAGCAATTAGTTCTACTACTTTCAAGTGTCCAAACTATTTCCTAAGATAATGCCATTCAAAATTCATCTAGGTTTACTGAAGCACTGTAATTAGGTATAGGATTACCAGACCTAGCAACATGAAAATTGTTACCCATCTGTACATCATTGCCACCAGCCACTGTGAAATCCTTAGCATCCAAAGGAAGAAGTCTCAAACAAATTGTGCTCTGATTTTTCACTTTTTGTCAAAAATTGCACACAATTTGTACTATCAGGAATCCCATCCATTGCAGAATCATTTACAGAAATCACCCTGGTAACGTTTGGTAGTAGAGAATAATTCACAACAGCTCCTATCAGCTTTTTCAATTAGCACAGTATAAAAGTGTTTCTTTGCTTTTTACAAATATGGAATATATGTAAGCTTAGACCCTTCAGTCTAAGCTTACATATATTCCATAGGGGTAGGTTTTCAGGGGTTACGTGTGTGTCTTACATACACTGTAACAATAAATTTACATAAGATATTTAAAAACTCTCTCACTTCTGTGAGCTGATACACAATTAGTAACCCAATAGAAGATAACAAAAACTTAAATGAAACAGAATCAGCCACCTCAGATTTTGTCAGACTCCAGTAATCTTTAATCACACCCCCACACCTCCTCTCCTCTTTCCCAAATGGTAAGAGCCATAAGAACAGTAACCATTGGGGGGAAACCAGCTAATTACAACACCATCAGTCTCACAGAGCCACATTTAGGAGATAAACTTTCATATCTGACCAATGAATGCCCACTTCACTATAAAAGCAGGAGCACAAAGATTTCATAGTGAGGTTGATATTCAAACGCCATTTAGATAACTTAAAAATTATTCATCTAAATGGCAAAACTGGCATATTCAGTGACTTATCCAACTAAATTCTAGCCCGAAAACTAGTTATCTGGGTAAAATTTAGCTGGATAAGTTAGGGATAATTATTCAGCTGATCAGGCCACAAACCGTTCCCAGAGATAGCCTGATAAGTTTATCAGGCTATCTTTAAGATAGCTGGGTATATTCAGCAGCATGACTGCACCACCAAACATATCCTGCTAGTTAGCAGGATAAAGTTATCCGTCTAACTAGCCAAGCCGCACAGCAGCTGAAAATGGACCCCTTAATATAAAGCACAAGTAGAAGAGTCTTATCTATATTTTGTACTGAAAATATCAGCTGCTTTGCAATTAGTCCTGAAAGTGATGTGCACTTGGATCCTGGAGGCAGGGAACATGACTGGTAAAAAGTGTACAGAAAGGAGTCTGTCTGCAAACAGGTTTCTCTTTCTACTATAAACCATCAAGGGATTTTGGATTCACCTACTGAGACTATTGGGTAGGTGACAACAGATCCAACAAATCTCACAAAAAAAAAAAAAAAAAACCCAGAAAAAAAGAAAGTCAATGCAATTTGGTACAGTAGCTACTACCTCTGGGAAATGAGGCTGGAACTTGGGCTCCTCGGTGCAGATTTTCCTCGTGTTGTTATTCAAAAATGGTTTTGGCTCTTTAAACCTCTCCGACAAGAGCAGAGGTGCATATTTGGGAAGTCCAGCCACATCAGGCGGCACCGGAATGCCATTCTGAATTGTTCTGTTGGGCATGAAGCAACCAGGTGGATGTGCCTCTAAATTAGTCTGATACTTCAGCACTCCTCTAGAAAAAAAAAAAGATACAACTTTATAAAGTAAGTGGAATCAGCTTTCACTTTCAGCTTATTAGATATGTTTTTAGCTGCTATCCCAACTGCTCAACATTAACATTATAACCTTTTGTCAATCTCAGGCTTTAAAAATAATGAAAGCTTTGTCACTTGAGGACTACAATACCTCGATGCCTGTGGTGCTTTGTGCAATGATCAAAATCGGCAGGAGAAGCTACGATTCAGAGCTTTTTGCTCATGTAAAAGATTTTAGACAATTGAAAGCATTCAGGTAAAATTACCGTTAAAAAGCCTGCAAGTCATTTTGCTGGCACAATTTTGAATCAGCACATTCTTTGTCCAAAGCTTTTAATTTTCTACAAATCCACAGGAAAAAAGTGTGCAAACCAAATTTTAAGGAAAATTTACAGTGGGTCTTTTGTCCTCAATAGCTACATTTCAGGATCTAAGATTTCTAGGGAGAAGTGACATAATAACATAGCAGATGATAGCTGAAAAAGACCAATTGGACTGCCCCATTATTCCTGTCTACATTACTAAGGAGGTAATTTTCAAAGGAGTTACATGCTTAAAAATACCATATACTGCAGCCGTTTTCAAAAGTTCATTTACACACACATAATTCAGTCCTATGGAGTGAATTTTCAAGAGTTAATTTTCAAAGGAGTTACAGTATGCATGGAAACGTAGCAATTTTCAAAGTTGATTTAAGTGCATAAATATATTTGAAAATTACCTCTGGTGGATATATCCCATCTGCCAGTGATAGAGCAAGACTGCATAAATGATATCACTCCAATCAAGCAGTTTTGTATCCACCTTCTATACCATACCATACATCATCCCCTATTTCATTCGCATAGCAATTCTCCTCCCAATCCTAACTACAAAGTTTTATAATAATTTAAAAATGCCTGTACATCTAACCTCCAAGGTCACTGTGGCCTTTCTAAACAGTTCCCTGCACCACCAACCTGCTGTGAATATGTAACTGGTGTCTGGGGATTTGTAGTTGTATTTACAGATTTCATATTTAATAATGATCATATCCTAACATTTTTACACACAGAGATCAGCAGTCAACTCACAGTTCATCATTGAGTTTACATAGTCTAGGTCCAGCTGATTGTGACTAGTTCTATACAACTTACTAGAGAGATCAGGCTGTGGTTGAAATGCCAGACAGATCTGACTGAATCCCTAATTTGTAGCTTATTAGAACCCAGCTACTTTCATTTGCCATTTAATCCTTACTCTTAAGTTGTGGTTGCCTAGTACTATCCAAACTACCCCCATGGCTTGCAGTATTGGTAGGTTGTGCTCCTGCAATTTCATTCAAATGTACTCTGTACTTGTCAGATGCTTTTCTGAAGTTGCTATTTTAGTATCCACCATCCACTAAAGGAGGGTGTTTTAACATCTTTTCAATGACATCTTTTCAATGAAAAAATATTTCTTAATATTGCTTTTGAGTCTACCCTCTGGAAGCTTCACAGCATTAGAGATGTGCATTCATTTGAAAGGAATAGGTAAAACATAATGCATGGGACCCTATTTGTCTCATTCATGCCCCCCTGAAATGAATGGAGGTGTCCCACAAATGAAGTATTATTTATTTATTTATTTATTTTAAGTTTTTCTATACCGGCATTCGCAATAGATATCGCATCATGTCGGTTTACAATTAACAAGTGGATAGGTAACAAACAAGGTAAAAAACTAACATTTATCTTAATAATAATAATAATAGTTGTAGTAATAATAATGATAAAAACATTAAACAAGAGAAGGTTAAGGTATGCAGTTACAATAAAACAAGGGAGTAATACAACTTGGAGCATAGAAAAGAAGCTGGGGATTAAATAGAGAGAACGTAAATGCCAGTCAATGTGCTTAAAGCATTAATGAATTGTCCTTGTGAGGTAGGGATATTAATTATGCGGTAGAGATATTAATTACCATGAATAAGGCAAAGTCTGAGCGCCTAGTTAATAATGGAATAGGATCAGTTTAGTTCAGGAAAGGTTTTCAGGAATAGCCACGTTTTGAGTCTTTTCCTGAATGTGGGCAGGCAGGGTTCCTGTCGCAAATCTGGTGGGATAGAGTTCCACAGTGTTGGTCCTGCAGTGGAGAAAGCCCTGTCTCTGGTGGTTATGTGCCTCATGGATTTGGAGTGTGGTACTTGTAGTGTTTCTCTATAGGACTCTCTGATTGGTCTGTTGGATGTCAATTTTTTGAGAGGAATTTGGAGGTTGAGACCGCACCTTGAATACTGTGTACAATTCTGGTCGCCGCATCTCAAAAAAGATATAATTGCGATGGAGAAGGTACAGAGAAGGGCTACCAAAATGATAAGGGGAATGGAACAACTCCCCTATGAGGAAAGACTAAAGAGGTTAGGACTTTTCAGCTTGGAGAAGAGACGACTGAGGGGGGATATGATAGAGGTGTTTAAAATCATGAGAGGTCTAGAACGGGTAGATGTGAATCGGTTATTTACTCTTTCGGATAGTAGAAGGACTAGGGGACACTCCATGAAGTTAGCATGGGGCACATTTAAAACTAATCGGAGAAAGTTCTTTTTTACTCAACGCACAATTAAACTCTGGAATTTGTTGCCAGAGAATGTGGTTCGTGCAGTTAGTATAGCTGTGTTTAAAAAGGATTGGATAAGTTCTTGGAGGAGAAGTCCATTACCTGCTATTAAGTTCACTTAGAGAATAGCCACTGCCATTAGCAATGGTTACATGGAATAGACTTAGTTTTTGGGTACTTGCCAGGTTCTTATGGCCTGGATTGGCCACTGTTGGAAACAGGATGCTGGGATTGATGGACCCTTGGTCTGACCCAGTATGGCATTTTCTTATGTTCTTATGTTCTTATGAGCTGAGAATGTTGATGAATAGCTTTGAAAATAGTGGTTATGGACTTATATATGATTCTGTAGTGAATTGGCAGCCAGTGCAGGTCTTTGAGGATTGGTGATATATGGTCTCTTCTCCGTGTGTTAGTTAATATTCTCGCAGCCGTGTTTTGAACCATCTGAAGGGGTTTCGTGTGAGATGAAGGGAGACCTAATAGCAAAGAGTTGCAGTAATCTAGTTTAGAAAATACTATTGATTGCAGAATGGTTCTGTATTCATGAAAGTGGAAGAGAGGTCTTATTCTTTTTAAGACTTTTAAATCTCATTTGTTTAGGTTTCCCATTCATTTCTATGGCCCATTGAAGTCTATGGTTCTCTGCAAAAGATGCAACTAATTACAGCAACCAGCCCTTTCCTGTGTGACCTCAGCAGCTTGTCAGAGCTGAGTCAGGGCAAGTTGGCAAGGAAACCATAAATGTAGCAAATCCTTGAAGGATACTAATGAAACAGGAGTTAGGGCATCCCAACAGAGAGGTTCCAATAAAAGCAAACGTAGTCCATGTGCCTATATGTAAAAAGTCACCGAAGCTAATGATTGCCAAATTATCACTAACAACTGAAAAGCAGGTTGTTAATACAAACAAAAAACACACTTTGAAATGTTTGTATGCCAATGCCAGAAGTCTAAGAAGTAAGATGGGAGAGTTAGAGTGTATAGCAGTAAATGATGAGATTAACATAATTGGCATCATAGAGACTTGGTGGAAGGAGGATAACCAATGGGACAGTGCTATATCAGGGTACAAATTATATCGCAATGATAGGAAGGATCAACTTGGTGGGGGTGTGGCACTTTATGTCCGGGAGGGTATACAGTGCAACAGCATAAAGATCATATAAGAGACTAAATGCTCAGTAGAATCTATACGGGTAGAAATCCCATGTGTGTCTGGTAAGAGTATAGTGATAGGAGTATTCTTCCGTCCACCTGAACAAAATGGCAGTAGAGGAGGACCGGAAGGCTCATCTTCATACTGCTCCCAGCATCCCCCGGGAGAGGCATCCAGCGGTCAGCGCAAGCGATTCAGGGATTGACTTCTACAGCCCCAGCTTCCAGAGGCCCCGCACCCTTTGCAGTAGAGGACCGGAAGCATGCGCAGTTAGGCGCACGATACTCAAACCCTTCAATTAACTGAGTGAAGATTAATTTAACTGTGGTTAGAAAGGATTAGTAAGTATAGTTTCAGAAATCTTTGGACTTATAAAAGTTTGGTGAAAGGTGAAATAGAGGGATATATTCTTTAGAGTTTGTATGTGTCTGAGGTAATAAGCAAGCTAGAGATAGTTAATTCTAGTGTGTTGTTCCCACCCAATCAACCATTGATTTTTAGGCACGAGACACTTTTTCATTAAAAATCAATCAGGGTCATCTAAATCATACTATTGTACCACCCCTTATTGAAAGTTTAATCATCCCCTTGTAGGACACTAGCTGATCAATTAGTAAATTCACTTGTAAATTTAAAGTACTCATTCCAACTCTCTTAGAATCCTAAACTTAACTAGGAACTCAACAAAATTAAGATGAAGGCAGCAGTCCAGCAGCAAGAGGGGAGCTTTCCAGTCTTTTGCATTGAGTGTCACGTGTATAATTTTTTTACCCACCAGTGACAAATCATATGTGTGTACCCAGTGCAAAGAGCTCCTGTCTCTCAGGGAACGAGTCCGATCTCTGGAGGCTAGAGTGGCAGACTTGGAGGAGCTGAGGCAGACAGAGAGGTACATTGATGAGACCTTCAGGGACATAGTAGCCAAGTCCCAAATCCAGTCTGGTAGCCCCAGTACTGCCTTGTATCAGAAAGGTCTCCCAGTTGGAGAACATCACCCTGATGTAGCAGGAAGGGATTCTGTAGCAAGGACCTGCTCTCCAGGTGATGTATTGTCTTCTTGCACTGAGGACAAGTCTCCCAGGGCTACTGCCCAGGAAGGAAGGGTTAGGCTGGCCATCATAGCTGGTGCCTCAATTATTAGAAATGTAGATAGCAGGGTGGCTGGTGGACATGAGTACCACTTGTTAACTTGCCTGCCGGCTGCCATGGTACATGTGAGCACAGACATCATAGGAAAATGTGGGAGAAAGGTTCTGGAAGTCAAATTTAGGATTTTAGGTAAAATGCTGAAATCCAGAATCTCCAGTGTGGCATTCTCTGAAATGCTTCCTGTTCAACGTGCAGGTCCCCAGAGGCAATAGTACTAGAACTGAAGACCCAAAACAAAGCTGAAAAAGAGAAACTAATCACAATATGGAGATTCAGCTGTGTCAGGAACTCTATAGAAGTATATAGTGCAACAGTCATAAAATGGCTACAGAATGCTTGTTGGCTTATATTATGAAGCCTGTGAAGCACTGGGCTTATCTAATCATAGGTTGCTAAAACACTTAATATGCACCATCCAGGGCTCAATCTGAAGTGCAGACACTGTGTGAAGTGAAAGAACTAGTGCATGCCCTTATCTTAATCCACATGACAACGGACAGTCCTGAAGTATATCCTCCGACACCACAGTGTTTCGGAGTCTAACACTCCTTCTTCAGGAAACTCCAGGTGATAAAAAGTCGTCCGTGAAATTCTGCGTAGAAAGTAAACAAAGAGCTCTTATAGGATGCCTGCCGGCTAATATATTACAATAGCACTGGACTTGGAAATCAAAAAACTTACTTGATGGTTATATTTGGTCAGTCCATTAAACTAGAAGCAGCATCTGCTTTATGCGCTGGAGAAATGAAAATTTGAGGAGAATGGTAATATTAGTTGAGCAGTGATACTTGTGAAAAATTACTGTCCAATAATATGGGTTCTTGCGTGCGCTATCAATTCGCAGCCTGCCAGCGTTCCGTTCAACAGCTGACAGCTTGTGTGCTGCGAAGACGCCGAATTTGTAGTGCCAGACGTCATTTCCTGTCACTGTTCGGCAATCGAAGGAATCCCTTTAAATTCAGCATCTTCGCGGCGCACAAGCTGTCAGCTTTGGAACGGAACGCTGGCAGGTTGCGAATTGATAGCACACGTAAGTACCCATATTATTGGACAGTAATTTTTCACAAGTATCGCTGCTCAAATAATATTACCATTCTCCTCAAATTGTCATTTCTCCAGCGCATAAAGCAGATGCTGCTTCTAGTTTAATGGACTGACCAAATATAACCATCAAGTAAGTTTTGATTTCAAAGTCCAGTGCTATTGTAATATATTAGCCGGCAGGCATCCTATAAGAGCTCTTTGTTTACTTTCTACGCAGAATTTCACGGACGACTTTTTATCACCTGGAGTTTCCTGAAGAAGGAGTAATAGACTCCAAAACACTGTGGTGTCGGAGGATATACTTCAGGACTGTTTACTTTATCCGTTGTCATGTGGATTAAGATAAGGGCATGCACTAGTTCTTTCACTTCACACAGTGTCTGCACTTCAGATTGAGCCCTGGATGGTGCATATTAAGTGTTTTAGCAACCTATGATTAGATAAGCCCAGTGCTTCACGGGCTTCATAATATAAGCCAACAAGCATTTTGTGGCCATTTTATGACAGTTGCACTATACACTTCTATAGCGTTCCTGACACAGCTGAATCTCCATATTGTGATTGGTCCCCAGAGGCAGGCAGAGCTCCAGAGTTTCAATGCATGGATGAGACAACTGTGCAGAGAAAAGGGATTAGGTTTTGTAAGGAACTGGGGAAATTTGGGGGGAAGGGGGGAGACTTTTTCGAAAGGATGGGCTCCACTTTAAACAGAGTGGAGCCAAGCTGATGGCACTAACTTTTAAAAAGGAGATAGAGCAGCTTTTAAAGTAGAACAAGGGGGAAAGCAGTCACTCAGCAGTGCATTGTTCAGAGGAATGTATCCTTGAAGGATACTAAAGAAACAAATGAGATAAAAGGAAACGTAGTCCATGTGCCTATATGTAAAAAATCATGTGAGCTAAAGATTTCAAATTATCCCTAACAACTGAAAAGCAGGTTGTTAATACAAACAAAACACACACTTTGAAATGTCTGTATTCCAATGCCAGAAGTCTAAGAAGTAAGATGGTAGAGTTAGTGTATATAGCAGTAAATGATGAGTTTGACATAATTGGCATCACAGAGACCTGGTGGAAGGAGGATAACCAATAGGACAGTGCTATAACCCTTGTGCTTGTAAAAAAAAAAAATATATATATATATATCTTTTATATTTTATTTAAATTTTATTCCAATTCTTTACCTTTTTTTTTCGCTTGTTAATAATTTTAATTGGAAATGTTCTTTGTATTAGACTATGGAAATGTATTTCCTGCTATTCTGTTTAATGTAAACCGGTATGATTTACATCGGATGTAAGAATGTCGGTATATAAAAATTAAAAATAAATAAATAAATAAATAAATATATCAGGGTAAAAATTATATCGCAATAATAGGGAAGATCAACTTGGTGGGGGTGTGGCACTTTATGTCCGTGAGCATATAGAGTCCAACAGGATAAAGATCATACAAGAGACTAAAGGCTCAGTAGAATCTATATGGGTAGAAATCCCATGTGTGTTGGTTAAGAGAATAGTGATAGGAGTATACTACCGTCCACCTGGACAAAATGGTCAGACAGATGATAAAATGCCAAGAGAAATCAGGGAAGCTAACCAATTTGGCAGTGCAGTAATAATGGGAGATTTCAATTACCCCAATATTGACTGGGTAACTGTAACAACAGGACATGCTAGAGACAAAGATCTTGGATGTAATAAACAACTGTTGCATGGAGCAATTGGTGCAGGAACCAACGAGAGTGGGAGCTATTTTAGATTTAACTCTTAGTGGAATGCAGGATTTGGTGAGAGGTAAGGATGGTGGGGCCACTAGGCAACAGTGATCATAACATCATCAAATTTACTCTAATAACTGGAAAGAGGACAATAAGTAAATCTACAGCTCTAAACACTAAGGGGCAGATTTTTAATATTACGTGCGTATGTTATAAAATACGGGGGTCGGCGCTCACAAGAGGGTGCACACTTGTACACCTTGTGCGTGCCGAGCCCTAGGGGAAGCTCGATGGCTTTCCCCGTTCCCTCCAAGGCTGCTCCGAGAACTTTTTTTTTGGACCCCCCCACCTTTCCCCTATCTAACCCACCCCCCAGCCCTACCTAAATCATTCCCCCTATCTTATTTCGTTGAGTTACGCCTGCCTCTGGCAGCCATAACTTGCGCAGGCCCCAACACAGACCGCTGTGTTGGGGCACTCGGCCACGCCGCCAGACCGCCCCGGGCCACCACCATGTCCACAGACACGCCCCCCGGACCGTGACCCCGCCCACGGACCGCCCCTTTTCGAAGCCCCAGGACATAAATAGGCTCGGTGCACGCAGGGGTAGATTTTCGGGGGGTTATGCGTGTATCTTATGTGCGTAACCCTTTGATAATCTACCCCTAAATTTTCAAAAAGGAAACTTTGATAAAATGAGGAAAATAGAAAAAAAAAAACTCTTTGCTTCAGTGTTTACTGAAGAGGATGTTGGGGAGATACCTGTTCCGGAGAAGGTTTTCATGGGTAATGATTCAGATGGTCTGAACCAAATCATTGTACAGCTAGAAGATGTGGTAGGCCTGACTGACAAACTGAAGTGCAGTAAATCACCTGAATAGGATGGTATACACCCCAGGGTTCTGAAAAAACTAAAAAAATGAAATTTCAGATCTATTTATAAAAATTTGTAAACTATCATTAAAATCATCTATTGTACCTGAAGACTGGAGAGTAGCTAATGTAAAAAGGGCTACAGGGGCGATCCGGGAAACTACAGACCAGTTAGCCTGACTTCAGTGCCAGGAAAAATAGTGGAAAGTGTTCTAAACATCAAAATCACAGAACATATAGAAAGACATGGTTTAATGGAACAAAGTCAGCATGGCTTTACCCATGGCAAGTCTTGCCTCACAAATCTGCTTCACTTTTTTGAAGGAGTTAATTAACATGTAGATAAAGGTGAACCGGTAGATGCAGTGTATTTGGATTTTCAGAAGGCATTTGACAAAATTCCTCATAGAAATGACGACAGAAAAAAAGACCAATCGGCCCATCCAGTCTGCCCAGCAAGCTCCCACACTTATTTTCCCATACTTATCTGTTTCACCAACCACCAAGTTCAGGGCTCTTGTTGGTAACTGTTTCAAATTTCCTGCCATCCCCTGCCATTGATGCAGAGAGCAATGTTGGAGTTGCATAAAAGGTGAGCATAAGGCTTAATGGTAAATAGTAACCACTGCATCAAGCAAGTTACCCCGATGCTTGTTTACCCAGACTGCACAGATCAATGTCTTGTTGGATGTTGTCTGAATGTAAATCCTCTTTTCCACATGCTGTATATGCATTCAAAGTGATGTATCAGACTTAATTGGTTTAGGGTAGTAACCGCTGTAATAAGCTACCCCCATGCTTATTTGTTTACCTAGACTGTGAAGTTAAGTCCTTGTTGGTTGTTGTCTGAATGCAAATCCTCTTTTCCACATACTATAATTACACAATGTTGGGTTCCATATTAGGTGCTACAACCCAAGAAAGAGATCTAGGCATCATAGTGGATAACACATTGAAATCGTCGGTTCAGTGTGCTGCGGCAGTCAAAAAAGCAAACAGAATGTTGGGAATTATTAGAAAGGGAATGGGGAATAAAATGGAAAAGCTCATAATGCCTCTATATCGCTCCATGGTGAGACCTCACCTTGAATACTGTGTACAATTCTGGTCGCCGCATCTCAAAAAAGATATAATTGCGATGGAGAAGGTACAGAGAAGGGCTACCAAAATGATAAGGGGAATGGAACAGCTCCCCTATGAGGAAAGACTAAAGAGGTTAGGACTTTTCAGCTTGGAGAATAGACGGCTGAGGGGGGATATGATAGAGATGTTTAAAATCATGAGAGGTCTAGAACGGGTAGATGTGAATCGGTTATTTACTCTTTCAGATAATAGAAAGACTAGGGGGCACTCCATGAAGTTAGCATGTGGCACATTTAAAACTAATCGGAGAAAGTTCTTTTTTACTCAACGCACAATTAAACTCTGGAATTTGTTGCCAGAGGATGTGGTTAGTGCAGTTAGTTTAGCTGTGTTTAAAAAAGGATTGGATAAGTTCTTGGAGGAGAAGTCCATTACCTGCTATTAATTAAGTTGACTTAGAAAATAGCCACTGCTATTACTAGCAATGGTAACATGGAATAGACTTAGTTTTTGGGTACTAGCCAGGTTCTTATGGCCTGGATTGGCCACTGTTGGAAACAGGATGCTGGGCTTGATGGACCCTTGGTCTGACCCAGCATGGCATATTATGTTCTTATGATAAATTTCAGGAAGAACTTGTGAGACTGGAAAATTGGGCATCCAAATGGCAGATGAAATTTAATGTGGATAAGTGCAAGGTGATGCATGTAGGGAAAAATAACCCATACTATATAGTTACACAATGTTAGGTTCCATATTAGGTGCTACTACCCAAGAAAGATATCTCGGCGTCATAGTGGATAACACATTGAAATCATCGGTTAAGTGTGCTGCAGCAGTCAAAAAAGCAAAGAGAATGTTGGGAATTATTAGAAAGGGAATGGTGAAGGGAAAATGTCATAATGCCTCTGTATCACTCCATGGTGAGACCGCACCTTGAATACTGTGTACAATTCTGGTCGTTGCATCTCAAAAAAGATATAGTTGCGATGGAGAAGGTACAGAGAAGGGTGACCAAAATAATAAAGGGGATGGAACAGTTTCCCTATGAGGAATGACTGAACAGGTTAGGGCTGTTCAGCGTGGAGAAAAGACAGCTGAGGGGGGATATGATAGAGGTCTTTAAAATCAGAGTTCTTGAATGAGTAGATGTGAATTGATTATTTACACTTTTGGATAATAGGAGGACTAGGGGGTACGCCATGAAGTTAGCAAGTAGCACATTTAAGTCTAATCAGAGAAAATTATTTTTCACTCAATGCACAATTAAGCTCTGAAATGTATTGCCAGATGATGTGGCTAGTGCAGTTAGTGTAGCTGGGTTTAAAAAAAGGTTTGGATACATTCTTGGAGAAGTCCATTAACTGCTATTAATCTTGTCTTAGGGAATGGCCTCTGCTATTACTGGCATCAGTAGCATGGGGTCTTCCTGGTGTTTGGGTACTTCCCAGGCTCTTGTGGCCTGGTTTGGCTTCTGTTGGAAACAGGATGCTGGGCCTGATGGACCCTTGGTTTGACCCAGCATGGCAATTTCTTATGTTCTTAACCAACAAACAATGTAGGAGAATTAGGCTGAGATCCAAACAGCAAACATGGAGGCACCAAGCCTCCCATGCTGGTATATAATGGGCATGGCTGGTAGGCATATCAACAGCATAAGAACATAAAGCTTACCACAATAGGTCAGACCAAGGGTCCATCAAGTCCAGTATCCTGTTTCCTACAGTGGCCAAGCCAGGTCACATGTATTTGGCAGGATCCCAAGGGGTATATAGATTCCAAGCTGCTTATCCCAAGAACAACTCCCAAAGTGGTAAATCAGCTGCATGTCAGGTTAAGCAAGTGGCAGCAAGATACCTAAAGTAATATATCAGAGGCATGGCAGGTAGGCATAGTAAAAACAAAACCCCTAAGTTGGTACATCTGGGCGATAGCAGGTAAGCAGATTAACGGCAAGGCCTTCAAAGTGCTTTCAGTCATCTTGTAACTCACATGGAAATTCGAGAAACCCAAGCAAAGGCTGAATGATTTTCAAAATGACCAGCTTTTCCCATAACCTCTGGCATCAGCCTTGAGTAATGAGGACTCACGATATCCCATGCCATTAAGAAGACACTTTTACCAGACATGCTGACTGATGGGTAGGAAAGATGTCACCTTGGCTAGGCCAGCCTTTGTATATGTATATGCCAACACATCTGTATCCATGTCCTTAATTGTCTCTACATTTATCATTTCACAGAAATTTCTGCTGTGGTGTCCTTTGCTGGGGTGGGCTGAGGATCTCTATTGCCAACTGATTTAACTATGGCCTATGTCAGGAGAGATGGTTCTTTGCAGGCTATGTGGCTTTGGTGTATACATGTAAGGGAGGACGTTGTAGCTGACAGGGTGCTACTCCCACCTGCACTACTCCCTAAGGTGGCCACTCCTCCTGTGCTAACATCACCACCCTGCCCCTGGTACTCCTTTTCACACACCCTAGCTACCAGCACATAAGAACATAAGAAATTGCCATGCTGGGTCAGAGCAAGGGTCCATCAAGCCCAGCATCCTGTTTCCAACAGAAGCCAAATCAGGCCACAAGAACCTGGCAAGTACCCAAACACCAAGAAGATCCCATGCTACTAATGCTAGTAATAGCAGTGGCTATTTTCTAAGTCAACTTGATTAATAGCAGGTAATGGACTTCTCCTCCAAGAACTTACCCAAACCTTTTTTAAACCCAGCTACACTAACTGCACTAACCACATCCTCTGGCAACAAATTCCAGAGCTTAATTGTGCGTTGAGTGAAAAAGAATTTTCTCTGATTCGTTTTAAATGTGCTACTTCTTCATAAATGTGAGATGCTGAGACTGGAAGGGGGGTGGGGTGGGGTGGGGTGGGATGAGACTCACTCTCACCTGTGGATCACAAAGTGTAGCAAGCATGTATGTATTGTTTTCTGTGCAAGGTTTCAGTCTCTCTTGTACCTGCTGCTGCAAGGAGCCCACAAACCTCAACACCTCTGCTTTCATTCCCTCTTGCTGAGGGAAGCCCTCCAAATTTTCCTCCAGAATATGTATTTATTTATTTATTTAAAGTCTTTTCTATACCGTCGCTAAGTTATACACCATTGCAACGGTTTACATGTATTTACCAAATGCCTCATCACTATTCAATAATTATGCTCCAAGAAGTCATCCACTCCTATCTCTGTTTCTGGGAACAGATCATGAAATGAGTGTCTGCTATTCCACTAACATCTATAATATCATATAGGTAAAAATCCAGGAGGTGCCAACATCTTGAATCAGATGCTTGTGAGGCATCTTGAATTCTTCCTGCTCATTGCAGATAAGCTGCCCTGCCTTCACTCTTCTATGGAAATGCCCTGCTATTTTCTAACATCTCTTTCAGGTCTTTCAAGGATGGATTCCTGTTGTCATTGGGACTCAGCCCCAGGGCATCTGTAACTTAAGAACATAAGAAATTGCCAAGCTGGGTCAGACCAAGGGTCCATCAAGCCCAGCATCCTGTTTCCAACAGAGGCCAAACCAGGCCATAAGAACCTGACAAGTACCCAAACACTAAGATCATCCCATGCTACTAATACTAGTAATAGCAGTGGCTATTGTCTAAGTCAACTTGATTAATAGCCATTAATGGACTTCTCCTCCAAGAACTTATCCAAACCTTTTTTGAACCCAGCTACACTAACTGCACAAACCACATCCTCTTGCAACAAATTCCAGAGCTTTATTGTGCGTTGAGTGAAAAAGAATTTTCTCCGATTAGTCTTAAATGTGCTACTTGCTAACTTCATGGAATGTCCCCTAGTCCTTCTATTATTCAAAAGTTTAAATAACCGATTCACATCTACTCATTCAAGACCTCTCATGCATCAAGTATATATTGCAATAGAGTGCACTGCTCACCTCACTGGTGTCAATGGAGAAAAAAATAATCACTGCACTGCTGCAACTTCAATCTCTACATTGTGAAGAGAAAAAAATCAATCAGAAGCAGTGCACTGCTTGTCTTTCTGGAAGAGAGACCATTGCAGCAAAAAGAAGATCAGAAGTAGCCCTTTATCAGTGTCAAATCCTAAAGTTTGTAACATTTTTAAAACTCTGTGAGAGCTTCTAATAGCACATCCTTCTCTGTCAAGAGCTAGAGAAGGAATTCAGAAGGATATCAGCATCACTTGATCCATGTAGCAACTATAGGCTATTTTTGAACGTTATTTCATTGTGATTTGTCTTGTGTGGTTTGCCTCGGCTTTGGCAAAGCTGTGAGGTCATACAGACAAAAGTTTGTTGCTATAGTTACTAGCAGGGATTTTTGTCACAGAACATAGCCATAGACTTCAATGGGCCATAGATTTGAATGGGAAATATATGAGAAATTTTCTTTTCATTCATGAGACCCCCCCCCCTCCATTTATTTTGGGGGCCATGAATGAAATAAATAAGGACTCACTTGTTGTGTTTTACCCATTTGTCTCAAATGGAAAACTCCCTATTGAAAAGAAAGATCAATCAAAAACAGTGCACTGCCTGTCTTTCTGGCCCGATGAGTGAGACCACTACAGCAAAAAGAAGATCAGAAGCAGCCCTTTACCACTGCCAAATCCAAAAGTTTCTAACTTTTTTAAAACTTTGAGAACTTCTACTAGCACATCCTTCTCTGTCAAGAGCTAGAGAAGAAATACAGATTGTTTCTTGCACATGCTCAGACTGCTGGATTTAAGATGCTTCACTATCCTTTTCTTCAGAAGAGTCTCCATTTTTTGCCACCAAAATCAGACTAGCCAGTCTAATTTCCAACCCTCTTCCTATTATAATTTTACAAGACGAGACAATATCCATCCTTCTACAGTCCGGTGAAACCACTGCAATCTCCAAGGATGTATTAAACAAGTCCTTGAATGAACCTTCTGGAACCTCTGAATATCTTACCATGTAATTCATCTTGCCTCATCGCTTTATTCACTGTCAGTTTTTCCAGTTCTACCTACTACTTTATAAATGGCTGGCATCTACCGCACTACCATAAATATCTTGCCAGCAATCAGCCACCCATCTCCAATACATTCTATAGTGTGAATACCAAGTAGACGTATGTTTCATTTTTTCTTGGCCCTCTCTAGACATTTATTTCTCCTCTCAATATAAATAATCCTACTTCTGGCCTTCTTCCTTTTACTGACATATCTGAAAAGCTGTCACTTTGCTTTCTCTATTTAGTTATCTTTCTTCAGTTGCACCTTTACCATCTTCTTTCTGAGATCCCTTGTATGTTTTGAATGCCATTTTTGCCTCTTTTGAAATTATATCAGTTGGTTTTTTTTTACTTTTGTAATATAAAGATGTATTGCCCTTTCTCTAGCTTTTAAAAATGTAGCACGCTGTTCTACTTTCAGCCAAAAGTCCGCAACAGTTCCTGTAGTCATCTTTTCTTGCACTATTTTTCTGTGAATTTTCTCCCTTCCTGAATTTGCAAGAAATTAAATCATTGGGGAGAATGTGTTCTATTCTAATTTATATGATATATCTGAAATTCAAATGTGTTTGCCCTACTTTTGCCCAAAACAATCTGTACCTGTATCCCCATACTGTATAATTTACTATTTTTTTTTGTCAACATTTAATCTGCTCCCTAAATGAATGTTTTGTAGTTTATTTATTTAAGGTTTTTTTATACCGGCATTCAAGAACTCGTTCTCATCATGTCGGTTTACAGAAAAACAGGGGTGCAAAAAATAGAACCAAAAAACATAAATAAACGTGATGAAGAAATGCAGTTACAAATAACATGGGTAAATGAACTGGGATTGTAAGAAAATAAAGTGAGATAGAGGAGATTAATTATATACAAGTGTACATTATAAATATGGAGTCCACTATATACAGCTTCTAAGCAGAGAGATTATTGATGGTGCGTGTTAGGTGGAGTTCGGGAAGGCTTGTGAATTATTTGTAGCCGTTTCTAATTCTCTCAAATAAAAATGTGTGCACATTGAAGAAAAAGTATCAACTACATGTATTCCTTTAGAGTACAAAATTCTACAATTTATTTGTCTTGCATATTTTGAAAATGTGTCGAAGACTATCTTCTGCTGCTGGGCTTTACAATCCAAAATGGGAAAAGCTGTTTGCAGAGTACTGCATAATAGGGATGCGCACAGACAAAAATTTC
The DNA here is from genome assembly GCF_901001135.1 of Rhinatrema bivittatum. Classification (NCBI taxonomy): domain Eukaryota; kingdom Metazoa; phylum Chordata; class Amphibia; order Gymnophiona; family Rhinatrematidae; genus Rhinatrema; species Rhinatrema bivittatum. The sequence goes on from NC_042619.1 coordinate 46,011,452, forward strand.
ATTTTTTGTTTCTCCATTTATTTTCCCCATTTTCAGAGCTATTTCATTGATTTGTTTTCTTCCATTTTCAGCAAAGTATTGCAAATAGCGTGCGCTATTTGGAATACGTTTCTGAAAATGAATAAAAATAAAAATGTGTGTGTGTTTCTGGGGCCAAATTCATTTCATTTGATACAAAATGGAAACAGGCTCATTTGTCCCATTTTCATTTCATATAAATACATTTCCCTATGACATGATAAGAATAACGTAGTGGCATGATCCTAGAGTTTCTAAGCCTGGATATCAGAAGCATGACATCACAAGATGATCATCTGGGACATTTCCAAACATGCCAACTGCAAATAACTGGGAAATTCTAGATGAGAGAAAAAAATACAGATACAATGATATCTCCTATTTAAAATTAGCAAAGATGAATAATATTGAACAATTTATATCTGAATAGAAGTATGCATGCTGCAGTGTAGCAAATGCTGAAATGGGAAGGCATATTGTGAAAGAGAATGTATTCTTCACATTGAAAATCTCATTAAAAATACTTTCTGACAGTGAGAAAATGAACATATACAGTATCTGCTAAACAATTTAAATATCATTCCTGACACACCAAACTGTTACATTAATTGCTGCAGGATTCACCGACCGTGCAGAGGAATTCCAATAACCTACACAAATAGACAGTGTGAGGATTTTGCCTTCCTTAAAATTGCCACACAGAGGCTGCAGTAAGATTTTCAATAGAGAGTTGACTTAAATAAATCATTTTTTAATGTTATATTTATTAAATGTTTTTACAAAATAAATCAAGAAAAATCGATACAGAAATGACAGCTATCATACATTTTATCTAAAAAAAAAAGTAAACAAAAAAATTGATTTAAAACATTTATATATATTGGGGCAGATTTTAAAACCTGCGCGCAGGCACAGATTTGTTCGAGCAACCCGGCAGGAACAAATCTACGCCTGATTTTATAACATGCGCGTGCAACCGTGCGCATGTTATAAAATCCGGGGTCAGCGCACGCAAGGGGGTGCACAATAGTGCAACTTGCGTGCGCCGAGCCTTGGGGAGCCCTGCTGGCTTTCCTCGTTCCCTCCAAGGCCGTTCTGAAATCTGAGTGGCCTCGGAGGGAACTTTCCTTCCACCCCCCCACCTTCCCCTCCCTTCCCCTACTAATCCGCCCCCAGCCCTATCTAAACCCCCCCCTAACCTTTATTTTATAAGTTGCGCCTGCCTCCAGGCAGGCGTAGGTTGCGCGTGCCAACCGACAGCCAGACCGCGATCCCAGGCACAGCACCAAACAGCCGCTGTGCCAGAAGGCTCCAGCCTCGCCCATTTCCCACCCCTTTTTTCAAGCCCCGGGACTTACACCTGTCCTGGGGCTTTATGCGCGATGCCGGGCCTTTTGAAAATAGGCCCGGTGTGTGTAGGTCTGTGAAAATCTGCCCCATAATAAATTAAGATGAACACAACTACATAATGTGAGCAACCAGAACATTTGGCTTCTCCCTGCATCCGCTCTCAGTACAGCAAATATCAATTCTGTTTGTAATAAAAAAAGGCCAATACTGGAATCAGAAAGGCCACAGCTTTATTAGGAAACATAACAGATGCCAAGATCCACCTAAGCATAATCAAATAATCACCTCAGTGGGCATATGTCAATCTCTAGCAGACCTCACCACCCCCAGGCCACCTGGCCAGTAAGCATAGGGCAGCACTAGCCATCTATAGGGGCCCCATCACCTCATCCCAGCAATAAGCTCTCATATCAATTGTGACTGCACCTAGTCACATCCAATCCTACAAGGGTTTCCTGGCATCAACCATCTAGTCCCTCTCCCAGTCAAATTATTCGACACCACTCTATCCCATAACCGCTCAGGTATCCCACCAACACCCACCAGCTGTGACAAAACCAGAAATAACAAAAAAAAAAACAAAAAAAAAACCACAACAATAGAAGTGCATGGGAGGGATTCAGCACAAAGGTCAAGAGAAAAGAGGCAGGAGATAGAAACTTCTCCCCTATTTTGTACTCAACCTAGCAGAACTGCCTTCCTTCCCTTGCTCCTTTGGGGTGCAGCCAATCACAAAGGCATAAAACCCTTTGCATAATTCAAAATACTCCAGTAGAGTAAGGAAGCCCTCCCCGTAGGAGCATAACTACTCTCCCAGGAACTCCCCCCTTGTGCCCACTCCTGACACAGGGACCTGGCTCCATCTGCCCTGCCCATTACCAAAAGATACAGTCTAAATAAAACAATGCAATAAAAACATAACACACTTCAAGTTAAACTTAAGAAAAGGCCATCTGAAAAAGGGTAAGCATTAAACTTTTAATGAAAAGCCTATAGTCTGATTTCCCAAAGCTTCTGTGCGAGGGCTTCTCATAATACAGCCCCGCAACCAAACAATCTCTATGATGGGTAGACAATATGAGTAATGATCCATCAAGGCTTTTACACTGGGAGGGATCCAAGCCACAAGCCACAGTAAGAAAAGAAAAAAAGGTCACAAAAATATAGTAAACACAGCTATCACATAATTAGTGAATGAAAACAACATGGAGCTATCCACATAAATTAACCAGGTACATACCCTGTAAATAAAAAAAAAAAAGAGACACAGAAAGCAACAACTGATAAAGTTTAAGCCTCAAAAGAAACTTTGGATCAAAAAAGATATACCCGGTAGTTCAATAGGTAACATGCAAATTTGAGAAACCTCTGATCCCCTAATTTGAGACATCTTGGCTTTTAAATCACAAAAAGCCCTTTTTTTTTTGGTATGGCCTTAGTCACGTCAGAAAACACCCAGATATTGGGTTTAAAAAAAAAGATTTCAGCTCCAAAAAAACCCAATGCAAATCCTGTTTCTCCTGGCTCCAAAATAAAGAGATCAATTAGGGTAGAGTTCATGGTCAAGGTATTTTCTGATCTTCCAGAAGTTCTGAAATATCTAGAGTGTCAAGACACAACTGAGTATCTTTAGAAGTTGGAAGCATTGCTTCAGCAAGTACCTTCAATACTTTCAAAAAGGTACCTCAAACAAATCTACACAAAAAGACAATGTGTGAACTGTTAGTTTGGAGAATGAACTTCTCTAAATGTTTAGTTTTAAATGTAGACACCTAGAATCTTTAACAAAGACTTTGTTAGCCTACAGCAGGGGTGGCCAACTCCAGTCCTCAAGAGCCACAAATAAGCCAGGTTTTCATGTTATCAATAGTGAATATGCATGAAATAGATCTGCATGCACTGTCCCTATTGTATGCAAATATACCTCATGCATATTCATTGTGGATATCCTGAAAACCAGGCCTAATTGTGGCTCATGAAGACTGGAGTTGGCCACCCCTGGACTACACCTTTCCTAAACTTTCCTCCAGTATTAATTTATACATGTCCAGATTGCCTTTCAGGCAAAGCATTATACAACAACAACAAAAAAATATTGCATTACAAATTAACAAAGAAGCAGCATACTTAAAATCAAATATACATACGTTGAAGCACATAATTAATAAAATGAATAATAAAGCCACAACATATAGTTCAATGATGCAATTAGTACGTCCATGGGCCAGAAACTTGGCATCAGAGATCTTCAGCTGCACAGAGATATCCTGAATTTGAGCAAAGAGGAAACATTTCACTATGGCATTGCAAATAATCTCCAGGCTGAGAGTGACAGACTTTACAAAAGACCAATTTAGGTAATTCCAGAAGCTACCTTATTCCTCCCAGGGTTACATTTCCAGATACCATCAATAACTTCTACCTGAAAAGCTCTCTTCTCCTTGGACTACTGCAACACTAGCCTCCTGAATCTTCAGGCAAGCTTGACCCTCCACAATACTTCCCCCAAGCCTTCACGTTACTTCAACAAATGCCCTAAACCCTGGCAGCCTCCTATCTCCCCCTCAAATCTGAATGGAACAAGAAGCAGTGGGAGCATTTAGAGGAGAAGATCAGTAAATATGGCTTTGGGAAATCTTAGAGGTGAAAGTGTGTGTGAGAGTGAGTGTGTGTGACAGATAAAAATCAAGGCAGAGGGAGGTCGTAGTTAGAGATTGTGTGTATCTGAGATAATAAGCAAACCAGAGGAAGTTAATTCTAATGTCTGTCATTTCCTCCCACCACACTCCCACACAGACCTAGCTCATCCTTTGATTTATAGGCAAGAAACACTTTCTCATTAAAAATCAATCAGGCTCTTTTCTGCATCACATTATTGCACCAGCCCTTATTGAGAGTTTAATTATCCCCTTGTAGGTCAATACCAGATTAATAGTGAATACACCAATAAATTTAAAGGAATCTAATTGTAAGCATTACTACTCATATAGCAACTTAAAAACTCAACAAAATTAAGATAAAGGCGGCAGACTCGCAGCAAGAAGGGGGGGCCTTCCAGTCTTTTGCATCAAGTGTAACATGATGATTTTTTAATCACCGGTGCGAGGTTGTATATGTGCACCCAGTGCAAAGAGCTCCTGGTTGTGAGAGAAAGAATCCAATCTCTGGAGGCTGGAGTGGCAGACCTGGAGATGCTGAGGAAGACAGAGATCTTCTTGGACATAGTAGCCAAGTCCCAACTCCAGTCTGTCAGCCCTGGTGCTGCTTTGGAGCAGAAAGGTTTCCTGGTTGGAGAGCATCAACCTGGTGCAGCAGAAAGTGATCCAGCAGCAAGGACCTGCTCTCCAGGTGATATGTTGTCCTCTCGCACAGAGGATGAATCTCCCAGGGCTACTGCCCAAGAGGGAAGCGTTAGGTCAGCCATCACAGCTGGTGATTTGATTAGGAGTATAGATAGCTGGGTGACTAGTGGATGTGAGGACCACCAGGTAACTTGCCTGCACGGTGCAAAGGTAGCAGACCTCACCATCACCTAGATAGGATTTTAGACAGTGCTGGGAAAGGTAATTGATGGGTAATTGATTTTAGACAGTGCTGGAAAGTGTAATTGATGCCCACATGTCATGGTACATGTGGGCATCAATTACATGTGGAAGAGTTTCTGAAAGCCAGATTTTTAGGTAGAAAGCTGAAATCCAGAACCTCCAGGTTCACATTATCTGAAATACACCCCGTTCCATACGCAGGTCCCCAGGGGCACGCGGAGCTCTGGAGTCTCAATGCATGGATGAGACAATGGCTGCAGAAGAGCAGGATTCAGTTTTGAAAGGAACTGGGCAAAACCTTTTTGGAAGGTAGAAAGTCTTTGCCAAAAGGGACAGGCTCCACCTTAATTGGGGTGGAACCAGGCAGCGGGCACTAACCTTTACAAAGAAGACAGAACATCTTTTAAAACCAGAACAACGGGGAAAGCAGAATTGCTCAGCAGCACATGGTTTGGAGATAGGCATCCTGGGGATACTAATAAAACTGGAGGGTTTATGGCATCCCAACAGAGAGGTTACAAATAATAGTAAAAGTAGTCATGTGTCTACAACTAAAGAATCACCTGAGCTAAAGGATTCCATAATTATACCGGTCATCTGAAAGGCAGATTGTTAATGCAAAAAAACCCCACACTTTGAAATATCTGTAGGCCAATGCCAGAAGTCTAAAAAGTAAGATGGGAGAATTAGAGTGTAGAGCAGTGAATGATGAGGAGACATGATTGGCATCTCAGAGACCTGGTGGAAAGAGGATAACTAAGAGGACAGTACTATACTAAGGTACACATTATATCATAATAGTAAGGATCAACTTGTGGGGGAGGGGCTTTATGTTCAAGATGGCATAGGGTACAACAGGAAAAAGATCATACAAGAAACTAAATGCACAGGAGAATCTTCATGGGAAGAAATCCCATGTATATTGGGTAAGAGTATAGTGTTCAGAGTCTACTACCATGCACCTGGCCAAAATGATGAGACAGACGATGAAATGGTAAAAGAAATTAGGGAAGCTAACCAATTTGGCAGTGCAGTAATATTGGGAGATTGCAATTTCCCCAGTATTGACTGGGTAAATGTAACACCACAATATACTTGAGAAGTAAAGTTCCTAGACAGAATAAATGACTGCTTCATATGTGGCATAGGAAAAATCAGAAAGGTAACAATAGTAAAGTTCAGATACCGAAAGTAAAGAGAGCGTTCTAATCCAGCTCCTCAATCATCCGCCATCTTGGCTCCTCCGTGAGAACTTGGTGATTTCAGATTCCTTGGACTCAAATCAGCCATGCATTGAGAGCTTCTTTTCCTCAACGCCAAACATGCCAGGAGCGAGGGCCGCAGAGGGAGGAGATGCAGAGCGAACGCCCCCTCCCATGGCCAAAAAGATCTCGCTTAGTCCCGGCGCACCAGAGATGACATCCCCACCCCATCGGCTGAAAGCAATGAAAGCTGCTGTAATCGCAGCTCCCTCAGCCTGCTCTACGGAGCAACTTGCATTGCAGGAGATTGATCTGGGAGCCATAGGAGAAGGCTCCAAGGGGAATATTACTGTAGGAGAGGTTGTGAAGTGTCACTCCATGGCCTATTTACCCTCTTCTCTTTTGGAACAGGCTTGTGCTGCTGTTTCAATATTGGACCTAAATCGGGACACTGAAATCAACTGGAAGTGTGAGCATGTGGTTTTACCAGGTCCTTTCCTTCAAAACCCACTGTTATAAACTTTAGACTCAGTCTGGGAAGCACTAGTCTCAATAGAGTCTGCAATTGTTACATTAACCCAAACTTACCTGGATACTAATAGATGTACTATAAATACTGAAAAAAGGGTTTCAGAACAAGAAAATAGATTAAATGCCTTTGAAAAAAAGATTAGTTTCAGTTGAAAAACTTCAACAGAACTTGGTGCATTCTGAAAATGTTCAGGTTAAAAAGATGGAAAATACAGAAAATTCTTTAAGAAGCCTTAATATCAGGGTTCTCAATTTTCCTGTTATCAGATTACTTCCTACGGTGGATATATTAAAGAATTATTTGGCTAATAATCTTAAAATACCAGCTGATGCTATGCCTTTAGTTACTAAGGCCTACTATCTGCCCCAGAAACCTATAGAGAGTCCGCAAAGTGATGTGAATATTCAACAGTCAATGAATCTTAACGGATGTTTGGGAACTTTCACAGGATGTTGAGTTACTCAAAGAGGGGACGTTGATAGTGAGCTTTGCATTTCTAAATGATAAAAATACAGTCTCTAGGTTTTTCTTCCAAAATAGAAGCTCACTATTTCATGGACAGAAATTATGGATATACCCAGATATCATATGCTCTACCCAGGAGAGGAGAAGAAAGTTCCTATCCATGAGATCTGAAGCCTGATAAGCTGTTTCCAAGTTTATACTACGTTATCCCTGCAAATGCGTGGTAAAATTTCAGAGTTCCAGCTATATTTTCTTTAAAAAACCGTCGCAATTGCCGGTTCTTTTGGACTCTCACCCTAAGTGATAATTGTAATCAGTGCAGTATTGCAAATGTTATATCGGTGATGAGACCTCTGTTTTCTTTTTTCTTTATTTCTTAGATATTTCGCTTCTGGGTATTTTCCTGGGCTACCTCCCCCCTTGATTTCCTAAACATTGAGAGTTATACTTATTTCCTCGTGACTTTAATGAACAATTACATTGAATTCCTTATACCTCTATTCCTTTCACAAGTGTAATTGTGTTAATTTGAAAATGCATTAAAATAAAATGAAAAAACAAAAACAAAAATAAAAAAAAGAATAACTGCTTCATGGAATAATTGTTTCAGGAACCGATGAGAGAGGGCATGTGAGGCAGTACCCTTATGTTCCCCCTAAAACTGGAACAGGATCAGACTAAGTGCCTGGTCCCCTTAAATTTCCCTTGTGAGATAGAGCTCTGTGGGCAGAGCCCAACAGGGAAAGAAGAACAGCTGGGACCCAGGTAGGTTAGTCAGACCAACCCCAGGTCTCCAGGAAGAAGGCAGCTCCTGTAAAGTAACACTGTCCAAACATGAGTTGTGCCGAATCTGAACTGTGAGTACTGAGTGAAGCAGTACCGAATTTTGAGTAATTGAGTACAATGTTCTGAAGGGAAGACAGCCTACTGTTGTGTCACTGTGAAGCTGTAATAAAGATAAGTATTTAAATAAAGGCTGGAGCCAAGACTGCATTTGTGTCACCAGGCTTGGGGGATCATTGCTCGGTCCCACATATGGTGTCATGCATGGGATTTTTTTTTTAAAGCACTGCACTGAAAAAAAAAAAGAACCCAGCATCCAAAGAAAGTGATGTATGTGTGGCCTGCCAGAAGTAGTTTGGAGGCCAAACAGTTTGCAGGAGAGGGAAGTGTGTTTGGAGCACAGAACGTTGTGAAGAGGACCTGCGGTTCTAAAATGAAGTACAGAACATAAAGGGGCCTGTGGCTCTAAAACAAAGTACAGTGCACAGGAGTCAACAGAGCATGGTGGTTTGTAAAAGGGTGTGGCTCAGAAGCTGCACTGAATTAAAAAAAAGTTTTAGGTAGAGAGGAAACTGAGTGGGACTGGTTGCAGAGACAGCCAGAAAGTGGAGGAATCAACCAGCTAAAGAGAGAAGCTCTACTGGATGTAGATAGGGATTAAAAGTGATTAAGTTATTGCTGGTCATGCAGGTTGTTTGTTTTTTTTACTTTCTATTTCTTTGAAAAGAAACAAAGAGTGAAACTCTGATGCAACAAGGCTGTGTGGAGCAGGGTGTGGTCCTGGAAAAGCTGCCAGAGTGGGCTATGTGTGTAGTGAATAGGAACAAATTGGGACCCTCTTCCAGCAAGCAAGCAACTCTATAGTTCAAAGTGTACAGCCAGAAATAAAACCTGGAGTGGAGCTGCCAGGGTACTGGAGCACCAGAATGCAGCAGTCTAAGAGGATGGCTGAAGGAAGGTAGCATGCATTATTCCCTGGAATGGCAGAGGACGTTTCATGGCTGGGTTGCTGAGGATGCCACCACAGGGAACTCAATGGAGGCCTAGCAGATGAATGGTGTTACGATCGTAAGCGCCGCGGGCGTGGTCCGTCGTAAGCGGGTGGTGGTGAAGCCCTTGGGCCACGGCAGGACTCAAGGAGGAGCCCCAAGCCACACCGTGGGAGGTGAGCTGAGCAGGCATGGTGAGCCAGGCAGGCAGGAACAGAAGCAGGGAGTCCGACCCTCAGCCGGACCTGCATGCCCATGGTAGCCAACACGGGGAAGTTGACTAATGAACGGTCCTCCGACTGTTCCCGGCCCTTTCGGACCTGCCGCAGGGAACGGCAATGGGCAGCAGGCCGGACAGAGGCTAGGGCAGACAGAGTCCTTAAACAGAAGACATCAGACGGGGCAAGAAGCAGGCTGAAGCAAGACGGAGACATCAGGACAAGGGCTGAAGCGAGACACAGGAAAGATCCAGGCGAGCAGGAACTCCGATGCTGGGATACTCACATCCGAAGCCCCCTCGGATGGCAGAAGCTCAAGAGCCCGTGGGACGAATCCCTCCTGTTGGCCACTCCAGGGCCCAACAGGACAGAAGGCTCAGGAAACCAGATGAGGACGTAGGTCAAGGCAGAGACAGGAAGACCATCCGGGCAAGGCTGAAGCAGAACACTGTAGACAAGGCTGGACGGAAACATGGCACTGTCCATCAGTGCGCCCTACTCAGCCCACCCGTGGGACTGAGTCGCGGACCACCCTGTCCCAGACGCGCCCTACACAGCCCAGGAAGGCTGGTCGCGGACCACGCTGAGAAGGAAGGTGCAGGGAAACTCCTGGCGAACAGGAACTCCGATGCTGGGATACTCACATCCGAAGTCCTTATGGCTGGCAGGCACAGGAACAAACATCTAGGCAGAGACACAGGACAGGAACCCATCAAGGCATAGGCGAAACCAGGGGACCTGGATCGGCAAAGTTACAGACGACTGTAGAGGCCCGATCCGGAGGCCTCTTGCAAGTGAACAGACAGTCCTTAAATACTGGGTAGAAGTAGAAGGCAACTCCCTGGGAGGAGCTTGCCAGGACCGCCCACCGCTGGTCCTATAACTAGGGTAGAGAGCTGCGGGCCAGCCCCTAGGGAAACGGGCGTGGCTGAAACCCAGGAAGTCCAAACGCAGAGGCATGCAAGCCACAGGCACAGATAGGCCTCTCAGGCCCTGGAGCAAGTCCCGGATGGAACGTAGGCGAGGCCCTGGCTTCAGAGCAGCCTCTGGAGGAAGGTAAGAGACCTCCTGTAGCACAGCAGCAGGGGGGATCGCAACAAATGGTGCAACAAGAGGTCCTGATGAAGGCCCTGTAGGGTGCCCAGGTAATATCGGGAGTCCAGAAACAGCTCCCGTGAGAAGCCCAGAGAAGGGGACAGTGAAAAACCCTGAAAGGGAGGGGGGGCACAGAGAGTTCTAGAAAGGGTGACAAACTGCCCAGGAGGAGGCAGTATGGAGATGTTGGAAGATAGCACTACAGGAGGTCCCAAGAAGACCCTGTAGGGTGCCCAAATACTACCAGGAGTCCAGAGACATCTCCCATGAGAAGCCCAGAGAAAGAGGGCATGAAAAGGCCAGTAAGAGAGAAGATAAAGTGCCCAGTGAGAGGCATCGTGAAGACCCTAGCGAGTGAAGTTGAAGGAAATCCCAGAAGTGGCACTGGATACTCCAATGAGTAAGGCTGCGGAGAACCCAGAGGAACCACAGAGACGACAGCGAATGAGGCTGCGGAGGAACCAGTGACCATCATAGGGGAGTGGCCAGAGTGTGCTGTGAAGATACTGGAGGAATCTTCAATGGAGGCACTACAGCCAGTACAAGATATTCTGCTGGAGTGGAATTTGAACCCAGAGCCAACAAGAGACTTTGTTAAAGGATTGGGAGTGTTTGCTATACATTGGGTGGGTGATGGTAGGGTAGTCTAGAGATACCCTGGGATGTGGGGGGTAAAGCACAACCCTAGAGTCCTAACTCTAAGCCTAATTGCTGGGTGGCTAAATGAGAGGAGTTAGGTAGGTGAGGTACTCTCTGGATGGGATCCAAGGGGAATGAAAACATTCAGAACAATGGGTCCAAGCTGAGGGGGATATGTGAGGAAGTGCCCCTATGTTCCCCCTTAAACCGGTGCAGGGCCAGATAGCTCTATGGGTGGAGCCCAAAAGGGGAGGAATAAGAGCTGGGATCAGGTGGGTTAGTCAGACCAGGCCTGGGTCTGCAGGAGGAAGATAGCTCCTGTAAAGTAACACTGTTCAAACACTGAGCTGTGCCAAAGCTGAACTGTGAGTACTGAGGGAAGCAGTACTGAACTGTGAGTAACTGAGTACACTGTTCTGAACGGAAGGTAGTCTACTCTTGTGTCATTGTGAAGCTGTAATAAAGATAAGTGTTTTAAGAAAGACTGGAGTCAGACTGTATTTGCCGTCTCCAGGCCCTGGGGGAATCACTGCTCGGTCCCCACAGGGAGCTATTTTAGATCTAATTCTTAGTGGAATGCAGGGATGTGGTGAGAGAGGGTAATGGTGGTGGAGTCACTTGGCAATAGTGATTATAAGATGTGATCAAATTTTTGACCAAGGACAATATGAAAATTTAAGCTCTTGCACTAAACTTTCAAAAGGTAAACTTTGCTAAATGAAGAAAATAAAAAATAACTGAAAGGTGGCAAGCTACAAAGGTTAAAAGTGTACAACAGGCATAAACATTGTTTAAAAATACCATCTTAGAAATGCAGTCTAGATGTATTCCACGCATTAAGAAAAGTGGAAGGAAGGCCAAATGATTACTGGCATGGTTAAAAGGCAAGGAGAAAAGTTATTTTAGCCAAAAAAACTTCCTTCAAAAATTGGAAGAAGGAACTACCTGAAGAAAAATTGAAAAAGCATAAGTATTGGCAAGTTAAATGTAAAACATTGATGACAGGCTAAGAGAGAATTTGAAACAAAGTTGGCCATAGAGGCAAAAAATATAATAAAAACATTTTAAATACTCGTATATCCAAAGCAGGAAACCTATGAGCAAGTTGGTAGAACTGTTAGTAATCAAGGGTTTAAAGGGGTACTTAGGGAAGATAAGGCTACTGCAGAAACTCTAAATGAATTCTTTGCTTCCGTGTTTATTTATTTATTTAGAACTTTTATTTACCGATATTCATGTAACAGAATTACATATCACTTCGGTTTACAGCAAAACGAGAAAAAGCGTGGAAGAAAGCATTACATCAAACAAGGGATACAAGAACTGGGATCAACAGAACAAATAGATAATAGGCTCTTCCTAAGAGCAAGAGATTAAAAAGACAAAGAGTCATGTTACTAAGAGAATGTTGGGAAGATGCTAGTTCTGAACATTGCTTATGATCCCAATCCTTAGATAAACTCTGAAAGCTGCATTATAGGGCAGGATATTTTCATTTACCAGCTATCTGAAAATTAATAGGGACCGAAAGAGAAGGAGCTGTTGGAAAACATTAAAGAGCAAGAGAGGCACCATAAAATGGATTGTAGGGCTAAAATTTATAGAGCTTTGACTTTGCCTAGGGATGAATTGAGTAATTTACAGATGAAAAAGCCTTTAGATTTGGCAAATAAAAGTCATCCGAACGTGGAAACAAGTTTGATGCCTTAGTTGCTAAAATCAACAGAGGACACTTGGTACAGTTATTAGTGGTATCAAAGACATTAGAGGGAATATGAAACACCTCCCAGGGCAAAGTAATAAATTATATTCAGATTTTTATGCAAATCTTTAATCATTACCTAGAGAGGTCCCTGCAGAAGACATGATGACATTTTCGTAGTTATACCTACCAATGTTGTCACCTTACACAAAAGAGGCCCTCTCAGCTCCAATTATTGAAGTAGAAATTGTCAAGGAGATTATTTTCTGTTCCATTACATAAGAGCCCTGGTCCTGATAGTTATTTGATTTTGATAGGGCAATTCAAGGGACCTTTTTACCATTGTTGAAAGTGTTATTTCATGCTATGCAGAACCCTAATCACTTTGGGGGTTTGTCTAACAGATGCAATTATAATTTTAATCCATAAAAAAGACAAAGATCCTACTCTTTGGGCTTCTTACAGGCCAATATCTTTAATTAACATGGATGTAAAAATTTTGGCTAAAGTTCTATAGATGAGACTAGAAGGGATAATGGTTACAGCTAATTAATAAAGATCAGACCAATTTCTTAGCAAGGAGCTCACAGGTTATTAACACTAGATGACTGTTTAACATTCTGCATTTAGCTTAATAATTATTTCTGGATGTATCATCTCATTAGATGCAGACAAAGCATTTGATAGGATATCTAGGAATTTATTTACTATGCTGAAGAGCTATGGCTTTCTTGATGAATTTATCATCCTGGATCAAAGCATTGTATCAGAACCTCAGGACTTCATTGATCTCTAACTGATTACAATCCTCATTTTTTCATATCCTTTGGGCAATAAGACAAGGATACCCTCATCACCTTTGTCATTTAACTTAGCTTTAGAACCTTTGCTGAGGTTCTATTGCATCTGGTAAGGCAATTATGGTGAGAGAGTCAATGTTGTATGTAGACCCTTGGGCTGAGGCAAGATTGGCTCTACCTGCAGGGCTCCTCCCTACAGGTTCTCAGCACTGGCAGACGGACCCAGGCGAAGCAGAGACCAGTCAGGACCTTTACCTTTCCTAGCTCATAATCCTCTCAGGTTAAGCCTTTGGGTGCTGGGGCCGGCGGAACTTAAGTGAGGTCGATGCTGATGACAGAAGAGAGATCCTATGTCAGCTAAGGGTGTAGGAAGAGTGTGGTCAGGCATATCAGATGACAAGACAGAGGTCAAAGGCAGGCAAGCGCTTAGGGATATCAAAGGTCCAGGAAGAAGTCAAGCCAGGTATCTGCCCAATAGGGGTGTGAATCGTGTGATCGATCGTCTTAACTATCGATTTTGGCTGGGGGGGAGGGTCAGAAGCCCCCCCCAAGCTGGCCAAAAGTCCCTGGGGGTCCGGGGGCGATTTCCTGCACGCGTGACATCGGGAGCCAGGAACCAAAATGGCGCCGGCGCTACCTTTGCCCTGTCACATGATAAGGGCAAAGGGCCACCGGCGCCATTTCTCTTAACGCAGCCGTGGCCAGAGAGCTGGAGATCGCGCTGGGACCCCCCCCCCCCCGGACCCCAGGTAATTTAAAACATTTGGGGGGGGTTCGGGAGGGTGGGGGATTTGTTTTAAAGGTTCGGGGTGGGTTTTAGGGTTTTTTTGGTGTGCCGGTTTTCCCGTGCCCTATTTAACGATACAATACAAATGCCCCTGACGATAAATCGGGGGCATTTGTATTGTATCGTGCACTCTAACGATTTTGGACGATTTTAAGATTATCTGACGATAATTTTAATCGTTCAAAAACGATTCACGTCCCTACTGCCCAAAAGAAAGGAAGAGAGATGGATAGGCTGCATCAGGCAGGCAAGGGCTGGAACCAGCAAGCAACGAAGACTGGAGACTAGCTGAGACAAAGGCAGGAACAGCTGGGAAGCAACACAATACTTGGCAGTAGTTGGACCTATTGCTGAAGTGAGTTGCATTTGGGGAGCTGCTCTTATATAGGGCAGTGCTGAGGATGTCATTATTAGAAGCCATGGGGACTTTCCCACCACGGTGCCTCAAAACAGGCGATGTTGGCGTGTGTGCACCTAGGGAGAGGCACAGCGTGCAAAGGATGATGGCATCCTGATGTGTGTGTATGCTGGCAACATTTACCAGATCTTGGGGTCAGCAAGGCCCAGAGGTAAGAGTGGCAGTTTGAGGGAGCAGCCCATGAACTGCCGAACATAAGTCACTTGGCATGTCACGTTTTGGTGATTCTTCTCATAAAATTGCTTTATATGCCAATATATTTTTATTTCTGTCTGGGTACAAAGTCAACTACAGTAAATCCCAAGTTGTACAGATAGATCCTAAATGTAAAATACCGTACTGCTTTCTCTGACTTTACTATGGTGGAAACTAGTTTTACGTATTTGGGTATACATATATCAAATGACAACAAAGAGATATCTATCTATCTATATCTATATATCTCATTTGAATTATCCCCCGGTCTTAGAAAGATTAAAGCAAATTTAAAAAGATGGAATTCTCTGTCTCTCTCTCTCTCTTTCCCAGGATGAATATAAACGTGTTTAAAATTTAAATTCTGCCAAGACTGCTATACTTGTTTCAGCAGTTACCAGGGCCGGCGGAAGCACTAGGCGAACTAGGCGGTCGCCTAGGGCGCCAGCTTCCCGGGGGCGGCACTGCCCCGGTAAAATTAAGAGAGCCGCCGCCCCCCCCGATAAAAATAAAACATCCGCTGCCGGCAGCCCGCCCCAAAAGACCCATCTGACCTCACCCAGCGGTTCGCGTGGCTCCCGGTCCCTCCCGCTGCTCTTTCTTCCCTGCTGCCATTGCCGCCGGGCTATCAGCACGTTCAAGCCCAGCGGGAACGGCAGCGGTGCAAAAAAAAAAAAAAAAAAAAGCTGTTGCATCCGCGGCTGGTCTTCTTCCCGCCCCCCCCCCCTTTGAACCGGAACAGGAAGTGATGCGCGGGAAGAAAGAGAAGTGCTGCGTGAAAAAATAGCGGCGACAGCAGCATCGGCCCCCGAGCAACTGAAGCAGCCGGTAATCGGGAAAGGAGAGAGCAGCACGAGCCTCCTGCGGCCGATGGGATTCTTCCTTCTTGGCCTGCAGGGGCTGGAGGAGGAGGAGCAGCTACCGTTTGTGCTGGGGGGGGGGGGGAGGAAGTGAGTGAGAGAAAGAGAGAGAAGCAGCCAGCCTGCCTGCCTGCCTGCGTGTGATTGAGAGTCTGTGTGTAAGTGAGAGAATGTATTTGATGGAGAGCATGTGTGTGTGATTGAGAGAAACTGGTCAGAGAGCTGATGTATGTGTATATGTGAGAGACAATGAAAGTGACTGCTCAAGGAGATGACTGATGTGTGAGACAGTCAGGGATGTGTGTGTGTGTGTGTGTGTGTGTGTGAAAGAGAGAAAAAGCATGGAAGTGAGAACTCTGGGTATGTGAGAAAGCATGGGAGTAAGAAGCCTGGTGTGGGGGTGTATGTGAAAGAAAGCATTGGAGTGAGAGACTGGTGAGTGTGTGTGTGTGTGTGTGTGAAAGAGAGAAAAAGCATGGAAGTGAGAACTCTGGGTATGTGTGTGAGAAAGAAAGTGATTATGAGAGTGAGAAGCCCATATATGTAAGTGGAACACGGGAGTGGGAAGCCTGTGTGTGTATGGCATGAGAGAAACTGTTCAGGAAGGTGACTGGTGTGTGTGTGCCAAAGACTGTTTGGGAGATGATTGGTGTGTGAGACACAGAAACTGGTCATGGGGGCATGACTGATATGGTGTGTGTGTGTGAGAGACATGGGCATTAAGGAAGAGGACCATGAGTATAGAGCTTAGCCACTACTGCTGCTTCTGGTGTGTGCTACAGCCTGCATGGAAGAGGAGTAAGAGAGCTGCTGGAGGGGGTAAGTAAAGATGGCTTTTTAAGTTTATTTTTCTTGATTGACTGCCATTTTAATTATTTAATATTATGTGATGTGTCTGCTTTTTTTGTTTGAGCAACAAGTATAGCTTTGGTTTATGTTTATTTTATTTATTTTTATTTATTTATTTATAAAAGAGTTTCTATACCGTCGATAAGACAAATCATCTCAATGGTTTACATGGCATAAAAATGTCAAATAAGTGTTCTGTTATAAATACAGACTTCGTTATTTTCATTAATGCACAATGTAAGTTAATTGTGGGGGGGGGGGGGGGCGGCATAGCTGACGTTTCGCCTAGGGTGCCTAATACCCTTGCACCGGCCCTGGCAGTTACCATGTAATATACTGAACACTGTGTTTGGGTTACTGAGAGGATGGAGATCATGCTGCCTCTGGAAAAAGAAGATGCCGTGGATTGGTATGAGTACGCTTTAGCTTACCAGGGACTGTGGTGGGTTAAAGCCAGGCTGGTAAATTTGTGTGGTTGAATGGGTGCAGATGCGGGAAAGAAATTGGGTGACACTGGAGGGAGCCACAACCCATGAACATAATCTGGCTGCTTACTTACATATTAGAGTAAAGGAGAGCTCTCCTTTACTCTAATTATGTTCAACAATATATTTATTTATTTATTTATAATTTTTTATATACCGCCGCTCATCAAAGATATCACATCATATACCAGCATTAAGTGTTTAAAACAATTACTAGTCCCTCCCGACGCAGCTTGGAGCAAAACACGGGTCCAGGTCGGGAAATCTGTTTGAGAACTGTAATTCAATATGTTAAGGTCTGGAGCAGCCGGTTTACCTTGGAAAAAAATGAAAAAATAATAAATGACAACTTGGGAAAAGATTAACTTTATTCCTTGTTTGGACCATTACTTCTTCTGCTTCTCCCTCATGTTGTGTGAATATATTATACCTGCACATACACACACACTATATCTTCAAAAAAGGAAGGTGGTGTATAATTGTGTTGCCTTATTTGCCTGCAAATTAATCTTCAGAAAATGACACATGCTGGGCCAGAGAAGAGAAATATCTCTCATACAAATTATCTGGGAACACAGTAAAGAACCAGAGGCAAGCAATCCACTGACAGAGAGATGGAATCAATCTTCAGAGAGAATTAGACACCTAGAACTTGCAACACCTTTGGTGTTTGATATGAAAAGTTTCTAGTTGTACAGCAATTCTTGATTTTTGGTACAAGCTACTACATAGAACCTATAGGTTTCCTCTGCATTTTTCTAAATTTAGCTCTTCTAGACCTGTCTGTTGGCATGGTTGTGGAAAACTTGGTATTTATAAACACATGTGGTGGGGACTGAAGGGTGATGACATGATATTGGCAAGCTGTTCAAAAGGAGATACTTGCTATAACGAATAATCCCATGTCTGGTCTCCAAAATTTTGTTTATTGGGGTTGTGGGAAGAACAAAGAATTCTTGGCAAAATTAAAGGTTTGGTTAATCAGTGTTTAAAAATATAGCTAGACTGACAATTACATATTTCTGGAAAACAAGTCCAGAGTTAGAAAAGTGGTACAATTTACTGAGTGAACTAGCTCTAATTGGAAAGGATTACATATTCCTTATGTGAAAAAGAGGATTATGAAAAAGTGGGAGATCTTTATTGGACTTAGAAGCAATCTAATTGTTAATTATATGGTACTTTAGTATGTAATAGCCTTATATTCAATGTATCAGGTTATCTATTAATTTGATTCTACAGTTTGCTTTGATGTAATTGTGTTGTATTCCTTAAATAAAAAGTTTCAAATTAAAGAATAATGATTTGCAAGAGATTCAGCATTGGTTGGTTAGTAATAGTTTTAAAACAAACCAATTTAAAATAGTTACTCTTGTTAACATGACCTTGTATACATCTAACAATTCCCCAAATCATAATCGGGGCTCCCACTATCCCTGTTTGTACAGAGGTCAAAATCCTAGGAGTTTGAAAAGAGATGAATCAAGCCAAACAGTTATAAGTAATGTTAAAATATTTTTCTTTAGAATACCAAGTATCTGCACAGCTATATAATTGAAACCAATTTACGGACTATTGTTCAGGCCCTCCTAACACCTATTGAATAAGAAATTAAGAACATAATATATGCCATACCCGGTTAGACCAAGGGTCCATCAAGCCCAGCATCCTGTTTCCAACAGTAGTCAATCCAAGTCACAAGTACCTGGCAAGTACCCAAACATTAAATAAATCTCAAGCTACTATTACTTATTAATTAATAGCAGTTTATGGATTTTTCCTCTAGGAACTTATCCAAACCTTCTTTAAACCCAGTTACACTAACTGCTGTAACCACATCCTCTGGCAATGAATTCCAGAGATTAACTATGCGCTGAATGAAAAAGAATTTTCGATTTGTTTTAAATGAGCTACTTGCTAACTTCATGGAGTGCCCCCTAGTCCTATTATCTATCTGAGAGAGTAAATAATCAATTTACATTAACTTGTTCAAGTCCTTTCATGATTTTGTAGACCTGTCCTATCCCCAGTCTCTTCTCCAAACTGAACAGCCTTTCCTCATAGGGCAGCCATTCCATGACTTATTTTGGGCACCCTTCTCTGCACTTTCGCCAGAGCAACCAGAATTGCATACAGTTTTCAAGATGCGGTCTCACCATGAAGCCAGAGACATTATGACATTTATCATTTTGCCATTATGCTCTTAATTCCTAACATTGTTTGCTTTCTTGATTGCCACAGTACACTGAGCTGACAATGTCAATGTATTATCCACTATGACACCTAGATCTCTTTCCTGGGAGGTAACTCCTAAGAAAACATTGTGCAACTACAGCAAAAGTATTTTTCCCCCACTATGCATCACTTTGCACTTGTCCATGTTAAATTTCATCTGCCATTTGGAAGCCCAATCTTCCAGTCTCGCAAGGTCATTCTGCAATTTATCACAATCTGCTTGAAATTTAACTACTCTGCATATTTTTTCATCCACAAATTTGATCACCTCACTCATCATACCCTATTCCAGATCATTTATAAATATATTAAAAAGCACTGGACCAAGTACAGATATCAGAGGCAGTCCACTGTTTACTTTTTTCTACTGTGAAAACAGACCATTTAATCCTAGTCTCTGTTTCCTGTTTTTTAATCAGTTTGCAATCCACAAAAGGACATCCCCTCCTATCCCATGACTTTTTAGTTTTCTTAGAATCCTCTCATGCAGAGCTTTATCAAATGCCTTCTGAAAATCCAAATACACTACCATCTTCTGGTTCACCTTTGTCCATGTTTATTCACCCCATCAAAGAAATGTAAGAAATATGTGCAGCAAGTCTTCCCTTGGGTAGATGATTGCTGGCTGTCATCCATTAAACCATGTCTATCTAAATGTTTTGTGATTTTATTCTTTAACAGTTTCCACTATTTTTTCTAGCCATGAAGTCAGGTTCACCGGTCTATAGTTTCTCGGATCACCCCTGGAGCCCATTTTAAAAATCTGGGTTATATTGTCCATCTTCCAATCTTCAGGTACAACGGATGCTTTTAATAAAAGGTTACAAATTAATTGAAATAGGTCTGAAATTTAATTTTTTTAGTTCTTTCAGAACCCTGGGGTATATGCCATCTGGTTCAGGTGATTTACTACTCTTCAGTTTATCAATCTGGCCTACCATATCTCCCAGGTTCACAGAGATTTGGTTTTGTTCATCTGAATCATCACCCTTGAAAACAGTCTCCAGAATGGGTATCACCCCAAAGTACTCGTCAGTAAATACCAAAGCAAAGAAATTGTTTAATCTTTCTGTGACATACCTATCTTCCCTAAGTGCCCCTTTAACCCCTCGATCATCTAACGGTCCAACCGATTCCCTAGCAGGCTTTCTGCTTCGGATATATCTTAAAAAGTTTTTATTGTGAGTTTTTGCCTCTTTGGCCAACTTCTTTTCACGTTATCTCTGAGCCTGTCTTATCAATGTCTTACATTTAACTTGCCAATGCTTATGCTTTACCTTATTTCCTTCTGATGGCTCCTTCGTCCAATTTTTGAATGAAGATCTTTTGACTAAAATAGCCTCTTTCACCTCACTTTTTAGCCATGCTTGCAATCATTTGACCTTCCTTAATGCATTTAATGCATATGGACTGTGCTTTTAGGATGGTATTTTTTTAACAATGTCCATGCTTGTTGTACACTTTACCTTTGTGATTGCACCTTTCAATATTTTTTTAATTTTTTAATTTTTACTTTCTCTCATTTTATCAAAAAGTTTCCCTTTTAAAAGTTTAGTTCTAGAGCTGTGGATTTATTTACTGTCCCCCTTCCAGTCATTAATTCAAATTTGATCATATTATGATCACTATTGCCAAGCAGCCCTACCACCATTACCTCTCTCACCAGATCCTGCAGTCCACTGAGAATTAGATCTGAAATTGTTCCCTCTCTAATCAGTTTCTGAATCAATTTCTCCATAAAAGGTTTCATTTATTCCATCTGGGAACTTTATCTCTCTAGCATCTCCTGATGTTTCACTTGCTCATCAATATTGGGGTAATTGAAATCTACAATTGTTTAGCTTCCCTAATTTCTCTTACCATTTCACTCTCCATCTCACCATCTTGGCCAGGTGGCAGTAGAATACCCCTATCACTATACTCTTCCCATAAAGATTTGATTCTTCGTTTAGTCTCATGCAGGATCTTTATCCTGTTGTACTCTATGCCATCCCAGACAAAGTGCCACCCTGCCACCAAGATGCTCCTCTGTCATTACGATATAATTTGTATCCTGGTATAGCACTTTCCACCATTCTCTGAGATGCCAATTAAGTCTACGTCATCATTCACCGCTATACATCTAATTCTCCTATCTTAATTTACACTTCTAGCATTAGCATACAAACATTTTAAAAAGTGTGTTTTGTGTTTGTATTTACATTCTGCTTTTCAGTTGACAGGGATAAATTGGAATCTTTTAGCTCAGGTGAGTTTTTAAATTATAGGCACTTGGACTACTTTTCTTATTATTGGAACCTCTCTATTGGGATGCCCTAACTCTAATGCTTCATTAGTATCCTTTGAAGATACCTCCCTCCAAACCGTGCACTGCTGAGCAACTGTCTGCTTTCCCCTTTGTTCTAGTTTAAAAGCTGCTCTCTCTCCTTTTTAAAGGTTAGAGCCAGCAGCCTGGTTCCACCCTGGTTAAGATGGAGCCCATCTCTTCAGAAAAGACTCCCCTATCCCCAAAAGGTTCCCCAGTTCCTTACAAAATTGAATCCCTCTTCCTTGCACCATTGCCTCATCTAAGCATGGATACTCCGAAGCTCTGCCTGCCTCTGGGGACCTGCACATGGAACAGGGAGCATTTCAGAGAATGCTACCCTGGAGGTTCTGGATTTCAGATTTCCAGAACCTCCCTCCAGTATTTACCTATGTTGTTGGTGCCCACATGTACCATGACAGCCGTCTCCTCCCAAGCACTTTCTAAAATCTTATATAAGTGATGCGTGAGGTCTGCCACCTTCTCACCAGGTAGGCACCAGTTAGGATCACTGTGTTTTACTTGAATAAATGCACTTTACTCAAGTTGGATTTTGAAAATTGCTACTATATATGCCATTGAATTGACCATAGGATTTACCCACGTAAGTGCACTTTACTCAAGTAAATGGCTTTTGAAAATTGCTACAATTGTAGTTACATTTACACACAAACTCCCTTTGAAATTACCCCAATCTGTTTCAATATTAAGAGGTGGATATAAAATAAGCACTGGAGTAAATATCAATGGAAAGGAGGCAAATCTATCCCAAATTATCCTAAATACCCCTTTTTTTTTTTTTTTGGAATGCAACACAATGCCTCAGCATAGTCATTTTTACAATTCAGGAACTTTACTGAATAGCAGCCGGGGTGAGCTTGCTTTCTAGACTTTAATATTGCAGAGCATACATGGCTGAAGAAACATGAACGCAAAATTTTGCTCCCAGAATGTTTATCGTTTAATGATTGTTGGTGAAGAGAGCATGTGTGTGCACTTACATTTGTTGGCATGTGTTTGCGAGTATTGTTGAGAGATGCTATTGAGGTAGGTGGATGTGTAAGAGAAATAAAAGATGCTCATATGGGTTTGTGTGCTGGAAAGCGAGTATGTTTATATATGTTTGTGAGAGAAGAGCAGCATTTGACAAAGGCAGAGTGTGAGTGTGTGCGCGCGCACATGTGTCTGTCTATCCTGCCCTTGCTAATTTCTTTTTTAAATCATGTAGTTAACTTTGCACTGATGGAAAATTTGCATATGTAAGTTCCTTGGCATAGGAAAAATATAGACTTATGTGAACTTGGATGTGGGAATTGGCATCATTTTGCTGAATTTGATGCATTTACATATGCACATATTTTTGAGATGCTGAAGAACTTACATGCGTAATATTCCTGGCAATGGACAGTTATACACCTAAATTGATAAAGGGCACAGACAGAAATCGATGCTAACAAAAAGTCTTCTCCATCACTTCCTTTAAAGAATGCCTTGAAAGCAAAGACCAATTTTTGCCTCAGGTTAGTGCTGCACTATCTGAAATTAGAAAGGCTGTAATCTCTCCCAACACGCATTACCTGGTTATAAATCACAAGAAATGTTACAGTGCTGAGAGCTGAACAGGCTATATGTTTGCTTTCCTCCCCATTTGAAAAATGAATAAATGGAACATTAAATAGTATTTTTTAGCCCACCTTTCCAAAAAACGGTCAAGTAACTTACAGCATTACAGGTACCCAGGTACATTAAGTCCCTGCCTCCAAAGAGCTTACAATCTAAGGGGGCCATTTATCAAAGTGCTATATGGCATTTTCGCATGCAAAACACACCTTTAACGCATGCGAAGGCACTATAACGCATGCGAAAGCACTATAACGCATGCTGCAATGCAAATGAGAAAAAGGGGAGTATTTTGGGGTGGGATTTGCGGCCAAGTGGGCTGAGCTCACAGTTTGTGAAGCCGTATCGCACGGCTTTAACGCGAATTTTAACTACACATTTTTCATTTGCGTAAAGCCGTGCGATAAGGCTTTATCACGGGTTGCGATGTCTTCGCAAATACCCTTTTTAGTAGTTTTAAGCTCCTGGAGAGCCAGCCTAGCTATCAGGGCCCTCTCTGGGGGGGGGGGGGGGGGAGGAAGAAGGAGAGACAGAGAGACAGAAGCCATAATGCACTCGCACTAGATAGGTATTTATCTCTCTATGGGAGGCCCACTAAGTCACTTGAGGTGAGGTTTAGGTATTAGTGTAGGGGGTTAGGGGCCACTTTGACATTCAACGTGAGACGTACGAACAGAACAGTGCTCTCTTATGAAGGTTTGATGACCTTCGGAGAGAGGAAACTCACTCAAAGATGAGATTTGTACAATGTTCTCTCAACCTCCCTGTATCCCAGTAATTAATATATGTGGAGGAGGGAGAAAGGAAGAAAAGGGAAATGTTTGTGGAAATGCTATCATAATTCTGGCATTTAAGGCATAGGTGAGTCAGCTGGGGGATGGGCCCCCCGGGGGAGGGGGCTTGAACAATCCTGAAGAGAGGTATACTGGCTGCCCAATTGAGGAGTTAAAAATGGCTAGGATAAACAATTTCAGTGCAGTGGGGACAATGCAAGCTTAGGCAGGAGGTTGCTGTGAGAGCTTAGTGACATTACTGGAAGCAAGCCATGGCTTAGCCATGCATCTCTTTTGCTTGGACAGGGAGAGGAGCTGCTTCTGCTGTGGTAGGCACCGGAAGGAGGGTGGGGGAGGAAGCAACTTATTCTGAGGCAGAAGTGGCCATAGGAGCAGCCACTGCAATGTTCTACAACCAAGGAAGAACCACCATTCTCAGGCCTCAGACCAGGAGGAGTTCCTGCTGCCGAGTCCCTGCCCAGAGAGAGAGAGAGAGAGAGAGAGAGATCATAGCTTTTGCCCACCAGAGGAAAAGAAGCGGTGAGGTAGGGGAGGTAAATGGGCAAAGAGACCAGAGAGAAGAAGGAATGGAAAATAAACACACAAAGGTTAAATAAGCAAATCAAAAACATGAGACATTTTACAAAAATGAGCAAAGTAAGAAAAATACAAAACGAGAGAAAAATAGGAAATATTTAGGGAACAGTAAGAAAAAAAAAAAAAGCAAAACACAAAAGTTGTACAGAGTGGGATAGAGTTTCTCTCAGCTCCTAAAATATTTTGGCTGGTACCTGTTGCACCCCTGCCCACAGCTGCTCCGTGGACAGGGCCTTACCTTCTTCCGTGGCCTGGTTTGCCACCGAGCCATGCTGCCTCCTCTTTTGCGGCCTGCTGCTGTTGGTCATCCCTCCTCTCCAGCGCGGCCGGAGCCACGCCACTGACACCTCTTCGGGGAATCCCCCCCGCTGGGAATCCCTTCTCTTCGTGGCCTGTGCTGCCGCCGGAGCTCCTCCCGCTTTGGGGAATTCCCTTGCAGGGATTCCTCGGGGCCGTTCCAGACCCAGAGCTGCTCCTCTTCAGTGGCAGAAGCTGCCTCCAGTCTTCTCTCTCACTCCACTGCGCCGTGCAGGCCTTGGCTCCACCCTGTGCGCCAGGGCTCTCTCTAGGGGCTGGTCGCGCGGCTCTTCTCTCCATTTAAAGGGAAAGAGCAGGAAGTTCCTCTTCAGCCCTCCCAGATGTCGTCTTCAGAGCTCTTCCTGCTCCTGCCCTATAAAAAGGCACTGCTTCATTCCTTCAGGGCCTTCGGATGGATTCACACCATCTTCCTTGGATCAACACCCTCCAGAGTCCATCTTCAGAGTTCCATTGTCTCCAGATTCCATCTTCGGAGTTCCGCTGTTTCAAATGTGGGTTTATTCAAGCTCCTGTCCAGAAGACTTCGTCTTCGTGATGTCTTCGTCCAACGGCCAGGTCTTCCCTGTCGTCAACCTTCTTCGTGGTATGGTCCAGTCTCAGGCTTTCCTTCCGTAAGCCTTGGGATCCCTTGTCTATTCGTAGATGTCCCTGACGTCCCGAAGGCCGCCTGTTCTGAGTTCCAGATGTCCTGGCGTCCCGACGTCCTTCATCAGATGTTTGTCCGTCTTCTTCTACAAAGGCTTCCAGATCCTACCCGAAGCAGAGGCCCATTCCTGCTGCCATCCATCTCTTCTGATGTCCAGGTTCCCTGATGTCAAGATGGCTTCTCTGAGGTACTGCCCTCCGCATACCTCTCTCTTCACTACACCTCTTTATCCTGGAGAACACATCAGCAGATCTTGGTGCTCCCCGGGCTCTCCAATCAGTCTATGCTTGATAGATTGGAATCTCTCCATTGGACTTTGTCGAGTGCTGCCTGACTCCTCTCCATCTAGTGCTCCTCCCATTCCTAGCATGTTCCACAACCAGCCTCCGGGTTGTGTAGGGCACGCAGGGGACAAGGTGGTCTGCGATCAGTCCTCAGGCTGTGTAGGGCGCCTTGAGGGGGTCGCACTCCCTAACTCCAAGAGCCTCATCTCTTCTTCATACCCAAGAGTGTTCCTCTTCACTGTCTCCAAGAGTCTCATCTAGTCTGTCTTCGTACTCAAGAGCGTCCCTCTTCATCTCCAAGAGTCTCGTCTCCAAGAGTACACCTCTCCTTCATCCATGTCCAGAAGACCTCATCTAGACCAAGTTCCAGGAATCTTCCTTCTATGAATTCTGACTCTTAAGCTCTCCGGTCCAGGAGTCCCCTATCCCGGTTCCATTCTTCATGAGGTTGAACTGTGTCCAAACTCGCACTTGCTTTCCTATCCTAACCCACTTTATATGTAGTGAATAGATGGACATACGGAAGGAACATAATGACATATGGCAGGAACTATATAGGATACAAACATCCTAGTCAAAGGAGGAAGATGTATTATGTAACTTGCCTACAATGCTGCCACTGGTGACCTGCTACAAAAGCCAGAGACAGATCATTAAGACTGAATGTTTGGCAAGCAAGTGCAATTCTTTTGATCTTGGTTTTATCTAATTGAAGTTCTTTTGTGGTCTAAAGTTTCTTTTGATTGAGACCCTGTGGACTACGTTCTTCATGGAACCTGATAGAATAAATTCTGGCGATGTCAACTTCCTCAGTTGGGATAATGCCTATAAAACCTACGGCCTGTTTTTCCTTGTCAAGGTTGAATTAAAGAATATTGTGAAGATTTCTTCAGAACTGTCCCTGCTGCAGGTTTGGATCTGAACTGAGCCTACAGCAAGGTCCCCAGGACAGTTTGCCCCTGCAGTAAATCGGACAACATTCTCTCAAGATTAGCAGGGGGTGTGTGTGTGTGTGTGTGGGGGGGGGGGGGGGTGTCTCAGTTGCCTAATGGAAGTATATCCATAAAAGGCTAACAGTTAATGTATACAGAAAAGGATAAGGTGGGTGAGGTAACCAGGATCATTCTCCTCAAGAATGAGCCCTAATGAAGCATCTAGCTAAGGAGTAGGGGCATATATGATAATGGGGAAATGTTATACAGTGTGTAAAGAATATGATACTGGGGGAGGAGACTGTTCATTTCAGTCAAATGAACCATGTTACAGTTATGTCTCTCACAAGCATAATGGGAAGAGAAATTATGTCTCTGTGCTGTATCTTGCAGATCCTGAGTCCTAATGGAAGAGGGTGAACCTGAGTAAAATGAAGGAGATGTGCCCAGAGTGTCTTGCTTGAGAAAAAGGTGGCGATTGCTTGATGGAAGACATATGATACTGTTGGTTTGCGAGTTACCACATGAAATGTTTACTTGAGTTTATATGGGGTTTAACTATAAAGTATTTTAACTATGGGGTGATTATTGTTGATGTGTCTCTGGGGTATCAATGGAGTGTGGTTTGGAGGACCAAAAACATGTTTTAGGTGGGGGAGAGTGAAACAAGATCCTCAAACTAGGCGTGTTTGCAATATTTGGGGACTGTAGAGATTTGGGTGAGGGAAACCAGGAGGGAGCCTAAATGGAATGTGGAATCCAGTTCTTTCCCAGGGCAGTTCCACTAAATCTCCACTGGATAGCAGCATGTTAAGATGCTGATATTGTTTTAATGGGAACATAAGAAAATATGAATTGCCATAGTGGGTCAGACCAAGGGTCCTTCAAGCCCAATCTTCCTGTTGCACAAGGTCCTCCTGCAATTTATCACAATCTGCTTGGGATTTAGCAATTCTGCATAATTTTGTGTCATATCTCTTTCCAGATCATTTATAAATATATTATAAAGCACTGCTCCAAGTACAGATCCCTGAGGCAATCTGTTGTTTACCTTTTTCCACTGTGAAAATAAGACCATTTAATCTTACTCTGTCTCCTGTCTTTTAACCAGTTTGGAATCCACAAAAGGACATCACCTCCTATCCCATAACTTCATAGTTTTCTTAGAAGCCTCTCATAAGGGATTGTGTTGAACGCCTTCTGAAAAATCCAAATACACCACATCTACTGGTTCACCTTGGTCCACACATTATTCACCCCTTCAAAAAAATGAAGCAGATTTGTGAGGCAAAACTTCCCTTGGGTAAATCCATGCTGACTGGAAAATCCTAATGAGTTAGAGAAGTTCTAAAATGGGGTTTCCCTTTAAGAGAGTTCAAAATAAATCCCAAGGTAGGAGGTGTCTAGAGGATATGTAACCTTGTCCATTTGGCAGGAATGGCAGTCTTTAGGAATTTGAGAAGAGAACCAGGATGTAGGAAGCTGGAGAATGCCTGCAGGCCTGGGGTCCCCTACAAGTGGCATGGGTCTTGTAGTGGTGCTTCCCTTCAAGAGGAAAGCTTGAGACCTGGAGTGAAAAAAAAAAAAAAAAAGGTTTCCTCCCCCAAAGGAAAATGTCATGAAAATGGGAAGCAGAGAGAAAGGAGATGTGGGTTTATCCAAGAAGGAGAGCCCAGGGGAGAAACTGGAGGGGGGCCAGGCATATTCTAAGCACAACTGGAAGGATGGATACAGGACCTGTAAGGAGAAGCACTTGATGGTTGGAAAGTAGTGAGCAGAATACTGGGATAGAGTGCAAGATTGGTGAAGTGAGTTAGTAATGCCTAGAAGTGTGTTAGGTATGTGAACCACATGTCCTCCAGTAGATTGGCTATTTAGAAGTGAGAAGAAATTTGGGGAGTTTGCTGAAGGAGTAAATTGGAGTGAATTAGGAATGTGAACCCCACAACCCAGTAATAAATAGGTGTGGAGGAGGGAAACCAGAAGTAAAAGAAAATGTTTGTGGAGATGGTATCATAATTCTGGTGTTTAAGAGAGTTGTAACACAAAGCTTGACTGAGAATCTGGTGAACTCTGAGTAAACCAGCATCAATGTTCTACCCTTTATATACAATAATACATCATATATACTTATGTATTAGGTCAACCTCATGTATAGGTCGATGGGTGATTATGAGACCAAAATCCATTGGCCCATGTATAAGTCAATGTTTAAAATGAGCGATCAGGAAGATAAGAATTAAAAAAAAAAAAAAAAAAAAAAGACACCAAAACCTGCCCCAAACCTTTTCATTAAATATAAAGCCCCCACCCTCCCAAAAGTCACCCAAAGCCCCTGGTAATCTAGCAGGGGACCTGGGAGCAATTTTCCATTCCTGGGCCATTGGCTGCCAGTAATCAAAATGGCGCCGGCAGCCCTTTGCCCTTACCATGTGAAAGAGGTTTGGGGGGGGGGTTTTTTTTTTAACAAAATTTTAATTTAAAAACTTCCAATCGTTCCCAGCCCCCCCCCCCCCCCCCCCCCCCCACTGGACCAGCAGTGATTTCGAGTGAGTCTTGGGGGGAGGTCAGGATGGTGGGGGGCTTTATAGTTAATGAAATTTGAAGGGTTGAGGTGGGTTTTGTATATATATATTTTTTTTGACAAAAAGAAAATTCCAATCCAAGGGTGGACCAAAATGACCCACCCCAAATCCAAACACTAAGCAGGAAAACAAAAAAAAAAAAAACAAAACAATCCGTGCACAAATTATAGTATGCGTATACAAGTCGAGCCAGCTTTTTTGGGCTTATTTTCTGACATAAAATTTCTAGACTTATACACGAGTATATACGGTAGTTGCTGTCTGGTAAACCCATTAATAAAAGTTGAATGTTTGAAGGGAAGTGCCTAGATTACAGCAAATGAAAATTCTAAGAGGGATGACGTTCACAGAGGGGAGAATGATGGAGTGCTCTCGCTGTCCAGTACAAGAGTAGTTTGTTACCCCATTGCCTTTACCCCAGGTCCACTTCAATATCTGCATGACCCCATTTTTTGAACCCTAAATATTAGAGACTTGACTCGGTGTCAAATCATCTCATCATTTTATGGGCCCTGGAGTGGTGTTACATACATTAAAAAAAACCTGCGTTGTACTATTTTTCTTCCCTGGTAGCCTTCATCCTTTTTCTCAATATGTTGGCAGCATCAGTAATGTATACTAATAAAAAAATAAATTGTGAAGTGTAGAAAAAAGTTATTTGTTAAATCTTAGCATTTGCTCCTCATGTCAGAATTACAACTATGAATAGCACTCCTAAGCATTTCAATGACATGTATTCCCTTAAAACCTCAGGAACAAAGAATGTCAAAGCCTCAGCAACCACAACTGTCTACTTAATCCTCTTCCATAAACCCATGTCAAACTATATGCACCGTCATGTGACATAAGCTCAAGTCTAACCCACTCATTTGAAAGTCATATGACAGATATTGTACATAAGAGAACGGCAACTGTAACTATGGAAAACAAAATGTTTAGACTTTTTTTTTTTTTTTTTTTTTTTTTTTTTTTTTTAATAGTGCATCCTGCTCACCCACCTACAGCAAAATGATTACAACGTCAAATGTACTGTTAAAACAGGTACAAAATCAGTGTATCCAAATCCAATGCTAAATATTTTAGCTTGCTGGTTCACTTACCCTGAAACGTGAATCATCAGCAGCAGGTAGAAGATAAAGAAAAGGTTATGGGTGTATAGGAAGATGTCATAACTGGATACCCTGCAAAGAACAACTTGTTGATTATCACAAGATGTAGACATTACACTAACCATTGTATATATAACAAAAAGTTTCATAAGATGACAATTTGCAGTGCAGCATAAGCATTTGACTTCTTTAGTATTCTGTCTACAATTAGAATTTGATGGCTAGAACACTAGAATCCCTCCAACCAAACCTAGCAAGTCACTAGGCTTTCCCACTTCAAACACTGATATCTAATCTAATTGAAATGGCTTGGTTATTATATATTCTCTATGTACTATAAAGGGCATTATGGTTAATGCCCATTGTTAACAAGCATTAATGGATATTGTCTAATTTAGTGAGTGGTAATGTAACATGCATGCAAATAAATCAATCAGCTAAAAAATGTATGTTAATTGGTTCATTAGGTATTAACAATTGATAGAACATCCAGCATTCAAACCTAAATGGGTTAAAGCACGCCACTGACTTATCACAAGAAACTTTACTATACCTCAAGAGATGCAGTTAACCAAGTAATGTGAGTCACTGGCAGGAAAGTTAACATACTACAGAATTAATGACAGGAAGAGGAACAGTATGCAAATCCACAGCTCTCATGCTAAACTTTCAAAAGGGAAACTTTGATAAAATGAGAAAAATAGAAAAAACTGAAAGGAGCAGCTACAAAAGTAAAAAGTGTACAAGAGGGGTGGGTCATTGTTACAAAAATACCATTCTAGAAGCACAGTCCAGATGTATTCCACACATTAAGGTGGAAAGAAGGCAAAACGATTACCGGCATGGTTAAAAGGAGAGGTGAAAGAAACTATTTTAGCCAAAAGATCTTCATTCAAAAATTGGAAGAAGGATCCAACAGAAGAAAATAGGATAATGCATAAACGTTGGCAAGTTAAATGTAAGACATTGATAAGACAGGCTAAGAGAGAATTTGAAAAGAAGTTGGCCGTAGAAGCAAAATCTCACAGTAAAAACTTTTTTAAATATATCCGAAGCAGAAAGCCTGTGAGGGAGTCAGTTGGACAGTTAGATGATGGAGGGGTTAAAGGGGCACTTAGAGAAGATAAGGCCATCGCGGAAAGATTAAATGATTTCTTTGCTTCGGTGTTTACTGAAGAGGATGTTGGGGAGGTACCCGTATTGGAAAAGGTTTTCATGGGTAATGATTCAGATGGACTGAATCAAAACACGGTGAACCTAGAAGATGTGGTAGACCTGATTGACAAACTGAAGAGTAGTAAATCACCTGGACCGGATAGTATACACCCCAGAGTTCTGAAGGAACTAAAAAATAAAATTTCAGACCTATTAGTAAAAATTTGTAACCTATCATTAAAATCATCCATTGTACCTGAAGACTGGAGGATAGCAAATGTAACCCCAATATTTAGAAAGGGCTCCAGGGGCGATCCGGGAAACTACAGACCGGTTAGCCTGACTTTAGAACACTTTCCACTATTTTTCTTGGCACTGAACATCAAAATCACAGAACATATAGTAAGACATAGTTTAATGGAACAAAGTCAGCATGGCTTTACCCAAGGCAAGTCTTGCCTCACAAATCTGCTTCACTTTTTTGAAGGAGTTAATAAACATGTTGATAAAGGTGAACCGGTAGATATAGTATAGTTGGATTCTCAGACGGCATTTGACAAAGTTCCTCATGAGAGACTTCTGGAAAAGTAACAAGTCATGGGATAGGTGGTGATGTCCTTTCATGGATTGTAAACTGGCTAAAAGACAGGAAGCAGAGAGTAGGATTAAATGGACAATTTTCTCAGTGGGAGTCGGCAAGGGAGTGCCTCAGGGATCTGTATTGGGACCCTTACTTTTCAATATACTTATAAATGATCTGGAAAGAAATACGACGAGTGAGATAATCAAATTTGTAAATGATACAAAATTGTTCAGAGTAGTTAAATCACAAGCAGATTGTGATAAATTGCAAGAAGACCTTGTGAGACTGGAAAATTGGGCATCCAAATGGCAGATGAAATTTAATGTGGATAAGTGCAAGGTGATGCATATAGAACATAAGAACATAAGAAAATGCCATACTGGGTCAGACCAAGGGTCCATCAAGCCCAGCATCCTGTTTCCAACAGTGGCCAATCCAGGCCATAAGAACCTGGCAAGTACCCAAAAACTAAGTCCATTCCATGTAACCATTGCTAATGGCAGTGGCTATTCTCTAAGTGAACTTAATAGCAGGTAATGGACTTCTCCTCCAAGAACTTATCCAATCCTTTTTTAAACACAGCTATACTAACTGCACTAACCACATTCGCTGGCAACAAATTCCAGAGTATAATTGTGCGTTGAGTAAAAAAGAACTTTCTCCGATTAGTTTTAAATGTGCCCCATGCTAACTTCATGGAGTGCCCCCTAGTCTTTCTACTATCCGAAAGAGTAAATAACCGATTCACATCTACCCGTTCTAGACCTCTCATGATTTTAAACACCTCTATCATATCCCCCCTCAGTCGTCTTTTCTCCAAGCTGAAAAGTCCTAACCTCTTTAGTCTTTCCTCATAGGGGAGTTGTTCCATTCCCCTTATTTTGGTAGCCCTTCTCTGTACCTTCTCCATCGCAATTATATCTTTTTTGAGATGCGGCGACCAGAATTGTACACAGTATTCAAGGTGCGGTCTCACCATGGAGCGATACAGAGGCATTATGACATTTTCCGTTTTATTCACCATATAGGGAAAAATAACCCATGCTATAGTTACACAATGTTAAGTTCCATATTAAGTGCTACAACCCAAGGAAGATCTAAGCGTCATAGTGGATAATACATTGAAATTGTCAGTTCAGTGTGCTGCGGCAGTCAAAAAAGCAAACAGAATGTTGGGAATTATTAGAAAGGGAATGGTGAATAAAACGGAAAATGTCATAATGCCTCTGTATCGCTCCATGGTGAGACCGCACCTTGAATACTGTGTACAATTCTGGTCGCCGCATCTCAAAAAAGATATAATTGCAATGGAGAAGGTACAGAGAAGGGCTACCAAAATGATAAGGGGAATGGAACAGCTCCCCTATGAGGAAAGACTAAAGAGGTTAGGACTTTTCAGCTTGGAGAAGAGACGGCTGAGAGGGGATATGATAGAGGTGTTTAAAATCATGAGAGGTCTAGAATGGGTAGATGTGAATCTGTTATTTACTCTTTCAGATACTAGAAAGACTAGGGGGCACTCCATGAAGTTAGCATGTGGCACATTTAAAACTAATCTGAGAAAGTTCTTTTTTACTCAACGCACAATTAAACTCTGGAATTTGTTGCCAGAGGATGTGGTTAGTGCAGTTAGTATAGCTGTGTTTAAAAAAGAATTGGATAAGTTCTTGGAGGAGAAGTCCATTACCTGCTATTAATTAAGTTGACTTAGAAAATAGCCACTGCTATTACTAGCAACGGTAATATAGAATAGACTTAGTTTTTGGGTACTTGCCAGGTTCTTATGGCCTGGATTGGCCACTGTTGGCAACAGGATGCTGGGCTTGATGGACCCTTTGTCTAACCCAGTATGGCATGTTCTTATGAACCCACCACCATAGACCCCACCAACACTAGATCTATGAACCCCCACAGCTCCTATCCTTACACACACGACTATTAGCCTCTGGGTATAAGACCCTCCTCTTTACTGTTGCCCAGCACATACTTTGACATTCAGATCATAAGGTCCTGGTGCTTTTTGAAATAGGAAATACAGCAGCCAGAAGAGGAAACTGGA
Source organism: Rhinatrema bivittatum (assembly GCF_901001135.1). NCBI lineage: Eukaryota > Metazoa > Chordata > Amphibia > Gymnophiona > Rhinatrematidae > Rhinatrema > Rhinatrema bivittatum. Next base: position 46,045,585 of record NC_042619.1, read on the forward strand.
TCTCTCCTGCTAGCCTAATTTTATGAGGGACATGCATTCCATGTAAGTGGGGTCTGTGATGTTGGGGTGGAGATGGAGGGGTCAGGTCACAATGTGACTTCCAGGATGGAGGGAAATCACTAAGCCATGATTCTAGGGGGGAGCTGGAATGGGGAGAGGGGTTACAAATGGGCTGTGGTTTAATGGGAGGGAATCTATGAATCCAGACAACTATAGGAGGTCGAGACTTCAGAGTCAGAAGAGGACAGACTGAGCAATGCAAATTTAGTGGAGGGCATGGGGGGTTGTGAGCCTGGAGGTTCAATGATCATTGAGGAATAGGTGATGTCACAGACCTGGAGGCTGATCTTTACCAGGAGTATATCCCTGTGTTTATAGACCCTTTTTTTTTTTTTTTTTTTTTTACAACCTCCCATCTGCCCCTCGGGTTTCGTGCTTCGTTTCGGGGGGCAGATGAAATAATAGCGGCCCCAACCACGGGAAAACGAAATTTCCCATGGCGGGCCAATAACGAAGGCCAAACCAAAAGGTTCGACCGAATCACATCTCTAATAATTTTTAACTTTAGAATTTTTTAGATTTTTATCATGCCTTTCCAAATGATGCTCAAGACAGCTTACTGCCTTATTAGGATTCAGGTACAAATAAGTCTCTTCGCCAAAAAGTTTACATTCTAAATGGGTACTTGAGGCAATGGTTGATAAAGCAACTTACCCAAGGTTACAAGGAATGTCAAAGAGTTTGAACCCTGGTTTACCTGGTTCATGGTGCATTGTTCTAACCACAAGGGTACTTTTCCTCCACTTTTCAATAACCAACTGCTCAAGTATTGCTAGTTGTCAGTTAAATCCATGAATTTTCAAGCACAAGATCTTTTTGCAACTCATGACAGACATAGCTGCTCATGAGAACCAGTATACTGTGCTACAGGAATACATATTACACTTTCTTTTAAAGATATTATTCAAACAAAACCTTTAGACAATAACCAGAATACAAACACCATGAAAATATGAAAACTAATATTGCCTCTGAAAGATATTAGCTTTCCTAATGTTATTTAGCAACAGTAAACCTGTCAATATGACAGCCCACTTCATGTCAACTTTATCTGGATAAACAGCATGTAACATTAGTAAAAACGCCAATGTGCAATTCAATATAGTTGGTAAACAACCATGCAGAGAAATCAAGAAATGCAATTCAGCATTCATGTATTGAAAGGACATGATAAGCTGCAGTATATTCTCAAAAGCAATAGGCGGCAGAGGGTTTAATATATAATGGACATTATCTGCACAATACAAACCTTTTCTGAGCCAGACCTGCGTTCAGTAGACCAATTACCTACAGTTCTCAGTAGCAGCCTAGTTTTCAGACAAAACTCAGAGGTCCCAAGTTTTGCCTCCTCTAAGAATCAGATAATTGGTACTTTAGGTACAGAACAGTTCCCGCTGGAAAAATTACATTGTAAAGACATATGTCCCTTGACATTTCAAATTCACGTTGGGGGGACAAACTCTGGTACAAGACTCAAAGAACAAAGAGATGCCTGCCACACCTTCAGGTTTCACTGGCACAAAGTGCTGTGAACACACTGCAGAATCAGAAGCAACTGATACGTCCATAAAAGATTGGTGTCCTGACACTAATTAGAGAAGCATTCTCAATTCAAAGCTACAGCACAAAAAATGAATATAAAGAGATTATTTTTGAGGAGCAATTTGTCCCTATTCTTTATTTCAAGGGATATGGCATTGAAAGTGCATTCCAGCTGAAATCGTGCATACTGTGCAATTTGCATTTTTTTTTCCCACAGAAAATACATAAATATCTACAATGTCTAGTCATGGGTTGATTTCCACACTCCTCCTGCCAAGCTACACACACTGGAAAAACAATATCTCCCTGTATGTATCTATATATGTATTGTGTATATATGTTCGGTTTCTGAATGCTCTAAAAAATATATTTTTGTGTAGAGTTTTCTGGCCATTTCTCACCGATATGCTTTCCTTAGGATCTACTTTCAGAATTCCAACACAAATTCTACATTAATAAGTCTAGTTAAAGAGTAAATTAAAGAAAAATATTTTTTTACATGTCTGCAGACATACAGTGTCTAAACATGACAACAAGATAGCCCTACAGAGAAAGGGCATTTCAAAGAGTGAGTTTCTGCATGTATATACATCACTATTTATATTAATAGATTATTACCTCTGCTCCATACCCATGTATAACATGAATGGCACTTTGGCACCAAAACAGCAGCATACTTGTGTGCTGCTGTTTTGTCATATTCACTGTGAAATCCTCAATACAAAAGTTAGTTTGAGTCCTCTACACCACTCTCAAAAAATAAATAAATAAAGCCATTAAATTTCAACAAGAATACAACTTCGAGCACCTCTTTCCAAATTACATTTTTTAAATGTTTTTCTAAAGTATCATATACAGTTGAATTCATAACTTTATATAGCCCTGGCAGAATTTATGTGTATCATTTTAAGTAAAGATGAGTTATCATACAAAACATTTTACTTTATGTGCTTCAAATTAAACTATTGTGAATTATAGAATAGCACAATCAAACAAAGCATAGCAAAGGAAATAATAAAATGGTCCTGTTCAAAAGTTTGTATACTGACCAGAGACATTTTACAAGAGTTCTGCACCAGATAAGCTTAAGAGTACATAATTAACTTAACTTTCTTCTAATTTTTTTTCCTTGCTTTTCTCACTGTAGGTTGGGACTGTTCTTGTGGGTGGTAGGTTTTGGTGTTTTTCAGAAGAGGTTTTAGTTTTCTGCTGTACTGTAAGATGTATGTGTGGCTGGTTGAATATTTGCCTTGGAGGAAGAAGGTCTCAAGATTGGAGAGCATCAACCTGGTTCAGCAGGAAAGGATCCAGTAGCAAGGACCTGCTCTCCAGGTGGTGCATTGTCCTTTCGCACTGAGGATATCTCCCCAAGGCCTACTGCCCAGGAGGGAAGGGTTAGGTCGGCCGTCATAGTTGGGAATTTGATTATTAGGAATGTAGACAGCTGAGTGACTGGTGGGCGTGAGGATCGCCTGGTAACATATGCCTACCTGGTGCGAAGGTGGCGGAACTCACGCGTCACCTAGATAGGATTTTAGACAGTGCTGGGGAGGAGCCAGCTGTCATGGTACATGGGGGCACCAACGACATAGGAAAATGTGGGAGGGAGGTTCTGGAAACCAAATTTAGGCTCTTAAGTAGAAAGCTTAAATCCAGAACCTCCAGGGTAGCATTCTCTGAAATGCTCCCTGTTCCACACACAGGTCCCCAGAGACAGGCAGAGCTCTGGAGTCTCAATGCATGGATGAGACGATGGTGCAAGGAAGAGGGATTCAGTTTTGTAAGGAACTGGGGAACCTCTTCTGAAGGGATGGGCTCCACCTTAACCAGGGTGGAACCAGACTGCTGGCGCTAACCTTTAAAAAGGAGATAGAGCAGCTTTTAAACTAGAACAAAGGGGAAAGCTGACAGTAGCTCAGCAGCACATGGTTCGGAGAGAGGTATCTTCAAAGGATACTAATGATGCATTAGAATTAGGGCATCCCGACAGTGAGGTTCCAATAATAAGAAAAGTAGTCCAAGTGCCTGTAACTAAAAACTCACCTGAGCTAAAAAATTCTAACTTATCCCTATCAATTAAAAAGCAGAATGAAAATACAAACAAAAAACAAACTTTGAAATGTTTGTATGCTAATGCCAGAAGTCTAAGAAGTAAGATGGGAGAATTAGAATGTATAGCAGTGAATGATGACAGACTTAACTGGCATCTCAGAGACATGATGGAATGAGGACAACCAATGGGACAGTGCTATACCGGGGTACACATTATATCGCAATGACAGAGAGGAGCACCAAGGAGGCGGTGTAGCACTTTATGTCTGGGATGGCATAGAGTCCAACAGGATAAACATCCTGCATGAGACTAAATGCAAAATTGAATCTTTATGGGTAGAAATCCCTTGTGTGTTGGGGAAGACTATAGTGATTGGAATATACTACCGTCCACCTAGTCAAGATGGTGAGACGGACAGTGAAATGCTAAGAGAAATTAGGGAAGCCAACCAAATTTCTAGTGCAGTAATAATGGGAGATTTCAATTACCCCAATATTGACTGGGTAAATGTATCATCAGTACATGCTAGAGAAAGTTTCTGGATGGAATAAATAACATTTTTATGGAGCAATTGGTCCAGGATCAGACAAGAGAAGAAACAATTTTAGATCTAATTCTCAGTGGAGACCAGGATTTGGTGAGAGAGGTAATGGCGGTGGGGCCGCTTGGCAATAGTGATCATAATAATATGACCTTAAAACCACTGCAGTTACTTCAGAATGCGCTGCCAGAGTCCTGACTGGTAAAAGAAAATCTGACCACATAACCCCCGTACTCAACAATTTGCATTGGCTACCGGTGGAGAAAAGAATAGAGTTCAAAGTCCTTACAATTTTACACAAGACAATTCATAAAGTAGACTATACAGCCCTGGACAAAATCATACATATACATAGGTCACTATGTACGACAAGGTCAACAAGCAAACTTCATCTAGATGTTCCATCTCTACCACAAGCCAAATTGTCCTCCACAAGAAATAGAGCTATCTCCATCATTGGCCCCAAATTATGGAACTCGCTACCTCATCACCTGAGCTCTCAAGAAAACTTTAAATCTTTTAAAAAAAGATCTTAAAGCTTGGCTACTCAGCCAAACACTCAGACAGTAAGGGATAAGACTTCAGTCCACACCCTTGGCGTGTCCCACCTCGGGCATGCAATCTCTCTCCAACAACTACCACTCTGACTCACAGAAACCTTCTTGATTTTTTCTCTGTATCAGCTGTCCCCTTACATGCTTAGAGCACAGATATATACCTAACTATATTGTATATTTTGATTGATATTAATTTATTGTTCAGAACCAGTTTCTGTTTTCTCTGTTAAATACTTTTAATGTAACAGGTTGTTGTAAATGTAAACCGAAGTGAAGGCACCTTCTGCTATACCTCGGTATATAAAAACATGCTAAATAAATAAAAATAAGTAAGTTTGAATTAATGACTGGAAAAGGGGACAGTACGCAAATCCACAGCTCTCGTGCTAAACTTTCAAAAGGGAAACTTTGATAAAATGAGAAAAATAGTTAGAAAAAAACTGAAAGGAGCAGCTACAAAGGTAAAAAGTGTGCAAGAGGTGTGGTCATTGTTAAAAAATACCATCCTAGAAGCACAGTCCAGATGTATTCCACACAATAAGAAAGGTGGAAAGAAGGCAAAACGATTACCGGCATGGTTAAAAGGGGAGGTGAAAGAAGATATTTTAGCCAAAAGATCTTCATTCAAAACTTGGAAGAAGGATCCAACAGAAGAAAATAGGAAAATGCATAAGTATTGGCAAGTTAAATGTAAGACATTGATAAGACAGGCTAAGAGAGAATTTGAAAAGAAGTTGACCGTAGAAACAAAAACTCACAGTAAAAACTTTTTTAAATCTATCTGAAGCAGAAAGCCTGTGAGGGAGTCAGTTGGACCATTAGATGATCAAGGGGTTAAAGAGGCGCTTAGAGAAGATAAGGCCATCGCAGAAAGATTAAATGATTTCTTTGCTTTGGTGTTTACTGAAGAGGATGTTGGGGAGGTACGTGTACCGGAGAAGGTTTTCATGGGTAATGATTCAATGTGTGGAGAGAGATGCAGAAATGGCGGAAATATTAAACAAATACTTCAGTTCAGTTTTCACTAAAGAGGTCCCTGGAGAAGGACCGTCACTAGTTAACAAGACTGTGGAAGGGGATGGAGTAGACGAAACTCTGTTTACAGAAGAGAAAGTATGGGAAGAGCTACTAGGAAGGCTGAACGTGGACAAAGCCATGGGCCTGACGAGGTACATCCCAGGATACTGAGGGAGCTCAGAGATGTGCCGGCAGTTCCGCTGTGTGACCTGTTCAACAGATTCTTAGAAATGGGTGTAGTGCCAAGTGATTGGAGAAGACTGATGGTAGTTACAATTCACATGAGTGGGAGCAGAGAGGACGCTGGAAACTACAGGCCAGTTAGCCTCACCTTAGTGGTGGGAAAATTAATGGAGACTCTGCTGAAGGAAAGGATAGTGAACTACCCACAATCCAGTGGGTTCCTCCATCCAAGACAGCATGGATTCATCAGGGGAAGGTCCTGTCAGACGAATCTGATTGATTTTTTTGATTGGGTGACTAGAGAGCTGGATCAGGGAAGTGCATTAAATGTCATTTACTTAGATTTTTGTAAAGCTTTTGATAGAGTCCCACATAGAAGACTTGTGAATAAAATAAGAAGCTTGGGAGTGAGGTCCAAGGTGATGGTGTGGATTACAAACTGTTTGACTGATAGAAGACAGCATGTGATGGTAAATGGAACCTGCTCTGAAGAGAAAACTGTGTTAAGTGGAGTGCCACAGGGATTGGTGTTGAGACCAGTTCTGTTCAATATCTTTGTGAGCGACACTGTGGAAGGGACAGAAGGTAAAGTTTGTCTATTTGCAGATAATACTAAGATCTGCAAGAGAGTGGACATGCCAAAAGGAGTATAGAGAACGAGACGTGATGTAAAGAAGCTTGAATGTGGGCGAGAATATGGCAGATGGGATTCAATGCCAAGAAGTACAGAGTCATGCATCTGGGGTATGGTAATCCAAAAGAGCTGTATGTGAAGGGCTGTTGTGCATGGAACAAGAGAGAGACTTTGGAGTGATAAGTGTCTAGCAATCTGAAGATAGCGAAGCAATGTGACAAGGCGATAGCAAAAGCCAGAAGAATGCTGGGCTGCACTGAGAGAGGAATAACCAGTAAGAAAAAGGAGTTGATAATCCTGGAGACTGTATCTCAAAAGGGACAGAGACAATATGGAGGTGGTCCAGAGATGGAAGGTTGAAGGTCCTAAATATGTATACTCTGGAGGAGAAGAGCTGCAGGAGGAGATGAGATACAAATCGTCAGATACCTGAAAGGTTTGAATGATGCAAAATCAATAAACATTTTCCATTGGAAAGAAATCAATAGTGCTAGGGCGTCACAAAATGAACCTACAGGGAGGATGACTCAGAACCAATTCAGGAAATATTTCTTCACAGAAAGGGTGGTGGATGCCTGGAATGTCCTTCCAGAGGAGGTGATGAAGAGAAAAATTGTAAAAGATTTCAAAGGGGCATAGGATAAACACTGTGGATACCTTAAGGCTAGAGGATGGGAATGAAGAAAAGAGTACATGAAGAAAACTTGCTGGTTTGGCGGTTACCACCCTTAACCAATAAGCCTTTATGCTGTAGATGCAACTCCATCATTACATAAGAACATAAGAAATTGTCATGCTGGGTCAGACCAAGGGTCCATCAAGCCCAGCATCCTGTTTCCAACAGAGGCCAAACCAAGCCACAAGAACCTGGCAATTACCAAAACACTGCTATTAATTGCTACTGATGCAATTAATAGCAGTGGCTATTCCCTCAGTCAACTTGATTAATAGCAGTTAATGGACTTCTCCTCCAAGAACTTATACAAACCTTTTTTGAACCCAGCTACACTAACTGCACTAACCATATCCTCTGGCAACAAATTCCAGAGCTTAATTGTGCATTGAGTGAAAAAAAAATTTCTCTGATTAGTCTTAAGTGTGCTACTTGCTAACTTCATGGAATGCCCCCTTGTCCTTCTATTATCCAAAAGTGTAAATAACCGATTCACAACTACTCATTCAAGACCTCTTATGGTCTTAAAGACTTCTATCATATCTCCCCTCAGCCATCTCTTCTGCATGCCTGAACAGCCTGAACAGCCCTAACATCTTCGGCCTTTCCATCCCCTTTATCATTTTGGTTGCCCTTCTTTGTACCTTCTCCATCGCAACTATATCTTTTTTGAGATACGGCGACCAGAACTGTATACAGTACTCAGGTGCGGTCTCACCATGGAGCGATACAGAGGCATTTTCTAATAAGATGTTGCATTCTTCCTGCCATCAATTTTGACTAAATTCCCTGTGCCAATGTAGCTCACACAACCCCAAAACAGCAAATATCCAACTCCATGCTTAACGGTAGAGGTGGTGTGCTTCTCTTCACAGGCTTTGTTGACTGCTCTCCAAAACATAGCATTTATGATTGTGCCTATAAAGCTCAATTTTGGTCTCACTCAAATTATTTTGTTCCAGAAGTTTTAAGGCTTCTCTAGGCAGTGTTTAGCATATTATAAAGTGGGGCTGTTTAGTGTCATTGGTAGAGCAATGGCTTTCTTCCAGCAATGCTACCATGTAGCCTATTTTTGTTCAAATATCTCCTATTGTGCATGCTGAAACACCCACACCACATTGTTTCAAAGAAGTCTGTATTTTAGTAAAAGTTGCTTGTGGGTTTTTCTTTGCATCCTGACAAGTTTTCTTGGCAGGTGTGTCAGAAAACCTTCTTGGTCCAATGTATCTGACCATGACTTGGTATTAACAGAACCCATAGTTTTCCATGTCTTGAGCAGAGTTTGAACAGTACTGATGGGCAGTTTCAAATCTTTGGATATATTTTTATATCTTTTTCCTGATTTATAAAGTTGAACTCTTTTGCTCGCAGATCCTTTGACAGTTCTTTTGATTTCCCCATGCTTCAGTAATCAGTGTCAGTGCAACCTTGGATGAAATGCACAAGGATTTCTCAAGAACTAAGAAACTCATTGTGTATATATACACACAGTCACTAATAACAATCGAACGAGGCACAAGTATAGATGCCTACCCTACATTGCTATCTCAATCTGTGTGTGTCAACTTGACTGTATATTAATCAGCCCAAAACATTCCAGAAGTCAGTGAGCTATGCAGGCTTCGAAATCCATAGCCCCAGTTTCCAGAGGCCCCGCATACCTTGCAGCAAATGAGGACCGGAACCACACATCTATTGGCACGCACACCTCAAACGTCCTTATTGTACTCTATCCATTTTCCTTGCTATACCTTATCTGTTTACTAGACCTTGTTTATGTTCTGATTTTATATGGTAATTGTATTTGGTAGGAGTAATTTGCTACAAATTTTATACAGAAGGAATTTAATTCAAAACAAGAGTCAATAAGGCAGGTAACTAGGAAGATATGTGATGATTAACTGTAGTGTTTTGAAGGTCATTGCCAGACATATAAAATAAAAGTACTTTAGGTTAGCTTTACATCCCAGCTTCCTTAGAGATTAACTCACTAAATCAGCAAAATTATGATGCAGGAAGTGTTGCGATGCCACAGCTAGACAAGCCCGCGAATGGCCTCTCACGTCTCTGATGGTTGACGCTGGTCCTCTGCTCTCCCCGCGGCTGGAAGCCGCCATTCCCAATGCCACCAGTGAAGCCACGGCCCAAGTGCCACAGCTGCCTGCCTCTATGAGGCCAGAGTGCTGCCGACAAGGCCACCTGGATCCTCCTCCACAGCAGGGCCGCCAACAACGCTACTGCTCTAAGCAGCCAGGAGTGCAACAGACATTGTTCTTGTGACTGGATGGGACCATCGATGCCTGGTGTCACCACTGCCATCTTAGCAGCAGTGAACCACTGCAACCACTGTCTTCCTTTGCAGCTAGGAGCTCCTACACCATTTCTCATCTTCATGGCCTGGATTGCCGCTGCCAGTTTATCTTCTGCCATCATCCTCTAGGTGCGCGTGCCTCTGCATTCAGTTTAAAGGGCTCGCAACGGGAAAAGCCCTGCAGCTCGCTTTGATGACGCGTCTGCTTCATCAGTCCAGGAGCCCTTTAAAAGGGCACTCTGCCAGTTCCTTGGGGCCTTTGCAATGGATCCTCATGGTCGTCAATGGTCTTGTCATCCTGCAAGGTCTTCCATGGTCACATATCTGTCTTGATTGTCTTCATGTTCCTCGTTGGATGTTCCTGGTCTCTCGTCAGTTCCTCATCCAAATCATCTGAGTCCTCGCCTTGTCTTAGTCTTCTGACTCTTCAATCAAGTTCCTGATGCTCCTGTCTTTATTTCAAGGTCTGCCTTCCAGCTCCTCTTGTCTTTCCCTCTAGGCATGCCAGTATCATGGTCCATGACCAGCCCGTGGAGACCTGTGTAGGGTGCTTCCTGGCACAAGGCCTGTCTCCAAGTCCGTCTTCGCTGGATCAGTCCTTTGAGTCCATCCTTGTTTTAGAGTTACAAGTTACAAGTCAAGTTTCAAGTTCCTAGTCATGTTCCTTGTTCCAGGTCTCGTGGAGTTTGTCCAGTCAATGGATCTCCTTGTTCCTCATTTCAAGGGATGTCCTGGCTCCCATCCTCATCCAAGTCTCAGTCCTGAGTCTGTCTTTCTCCCAGCATGGTCCGTGACCAACCTGTGGCAGATTGTGTAGGACACACAGCAGGACAAAGTGGTCCATGACCAGCCCACGGCAAGCTGTATTGGGCACGTTGTGGTGCAGTGCCCATGGAAGCTGAACTCTAGCCTGAACTAGAGCTTTTGTCTATGTTTGAAGTTTTCGTCCAAGTTCCAAGCCATCAGTGTCTTCATCCATGTTTCTCGACATGCCATGTGCTGTCTTTAGACTTTGTCTGCCCTGATGCACTCATCATTCCAAGTGGCAGGTACAAAAGGGCTGTCAAGTGGTTGGAGAGCTACCCTAGAGACCAGCATTACATTGTTGGGTCTCACTCTGTGCGTGCAGGATCAGCGAAGGCTTAAGAGCTATGTTCCAAGTCCAAGCTACGTTTCAAGCCCCTCCCATGGTATCTACCTTGGAGGCTTGTCCTGAACAAAAGGCTCACTCTCTCTCAAGCACGCGACTGCACCCCACGCTCGCAACAGGTTGCAAAGACCATGATCTTTGTGAGCAAATTTCTGCAATGGGCCCATGTTCCTGGATTCTTCACATCATGTTTACAGTTCTAAACTTTATCCCAAGCCTTGTTTTGTTTCTGAACTCTCATCTACGACCCACAGGAAGTGCCTGCATGTGTTTTTGATTTTTTTTTTTTTTTTTGCGACACGCAGGAGGCACCTGCATGTGTTACTGGAACTTTTACAACCTGCAGGAGGTGCTTGCATTTGTCCCTGGGTTTTCTTGCGACCTGCAGGACGCACTTGCACCCAGGTTTGCACAAAAGGTTTGTTTTTTTTCAGCATGGCCAAGTCTTCTGGTTCTCTCTTCACCTTGTCTGCATATGACCTGCAGGAGGTATCTACATTCTATCCTCGCTCAAGTTCTGCAGTTGATTCAAGTCCTTGTATTTATCTTCACAGCTTCTGCTAGTACAGCTTTTATTCTGCTTCCACTCATGCTTTAAGCTACCAATTTTGTCGCAAGCCTTCAGCTATGTCGTTAATTTGGTCATCAGCTTGTTTCAACCTTTCAATTATACTCCAGTCTTTCGCCCTGCATTGCGCAAGCCACCAATCTTGCCTTGCCAGCCTTCAGCTTCTGGATCGTGGATGATAATGACTGTGGCTCTTCCAGAGATTTCCTGCCCTATGATATTCAACCTAAAGAATCACCTGCATTTAAAAAAGGTCCCAGATTTATGATGTCATCTTAATTGGAATCCCATAAGGAAGCAACCAAAATTTTAAAACCTGGAGGTGCTAGGAGCTCTCTCAACTCCAAAGAACATATGCCATGATTTTGAAGTTTCCACGCTCCAATATTATCCCCTGTTTTGTACTCCAAAATAAAATCTGCTAGTGGCAAGTTAGGGCCTCACTGTCAATTGCTGACTCCCCTTCAGAAGAGCTTTTAGGTCAGCACTCCTTTCTATGAGTTTTATCAAGGGATGCTTTTTCTTCTTCTTGTGCCTCTTGACTGTTTTGAAGGTAAGCATCGTACAACACAACTGTTTTTGGCATTGTATTCAAATGTCTGCTGAGATCCTACGTTTTATTATGACTGTCAAATCTGCTGGATGATTTCTACCACCAGTCATGAGGCCATGCTATCTAAATAAAGTTTTGGACCCCAATCTTGCCAGTAATATCCTAAGAGCAACTACTGACTTTGAAGCCTTTGCCTTGAGATTGCATTGCAAGAGAGCGAGATTGTCACTATAAGAAAACAAGAGTGTGACTTGCTTTCTAGTGTCCCAATTCCATATTTCTTTGGAAACTCTGTCCTTGCCAGTTTTGTCCAATTCCTTCATGTGGAAGTGACTTTAAGTGAAGTCCATGACTGGTTTTGATACCACAATGCAGCAACCTGAGAATAGCTCTGTTCCAGTAAATGCTAGTATGTGCGATAAAACCAACTGCAACCAACTACAAGAACTGAACTCACTATATTTATGATCTGGCTTCAGATTATGGATTACAGATTAAGTTCTTTATGAGCTATAGTCTCCTAATTCTGACTCTTGCCCTGTGTTTTTCTTCAGCAGAAAATCTGCAACACCATCTCTCCTACCGCAAGCTTGAGCTACAGGAACTTGTAGCTACTGCTCATGATAAATGTATCATTGAATCTGGACCATAGTCTGTTAGGACTTTTTCTGGCTCTGTAGGAGATGTCAAGACCTATAACCACTCACCCAAGTGCTTCATATCAGTCTCTCTTTTCAGAACCACCCGCTGATCAAGAACCAAACTATTCTCTGTAGTTTAGTTTACTTACTCATCCTGGTACAACACATTTATTTTTTATTTAAAAGCTTTTATATACCGGTATTTGTAGGAACATCATATCGGTTTACAAGGAACTTAACGCAATATATGGTGCATGGTAACTTGGAAGAAGAGATGTCAATGGAACATGATAATAATATAGAAGATACAATATAGAATAATTGGGGTAATTAACATAAAGCGATAGAAAATGTATTGTAAGAAACAAAGATCAAATATGTTAATGCAGGTTTCGAGGAGTCAGTTGTGGCATAACATAAGTTAATTGGGAGGGGAGTGGAGCTATAGGCTCTTTTCAGAGGGGAGTCTTGAGAGGTTTTAATACCTGAGGTAGATTTCAAATTAGTGGGGAGCAGGTGGGCTGATTCTAGATGAGGGAAGACCAGGGGGATGGTATCTGATTGGCTGAGAAGTATTGGTACGGGGTGATGTGGAGGATAGAGCACTATTCAGGGAATGCCTTTTTAAATAGCCAGGTCTTTAGTTTTTTCTTGAATTTCTGGGTGCATAGCTCTAGACGGAGGTCAGGAGGCATGAAGTTCCAGAGGGCGGGTCATGCAATCGATAGGGCGTGATCTTTCATGGAGTTGAAGTGGGTGGTTTTAGGAGAGGGTGTGTGTAGGGTTCCTTTCTTTCTAAGCTGATCTAGTGGGTCAGTTGGAGGTGTGGAGGCGGAGGGAATCATCCAGCCAGTGTATATTACAGTTATGTAGGGTTTTATGTATAATTGAGAGATTCCTGTAGAGAATTCGGAAAGATATTGGAAGCCAGTGGAGTTCTTTAAGGATGGGGGTAATATGGTCTGTTTTGGAGGTGTTAGAATTCTGGCAGAGGCATTTTGCAGCATTTGGAGTGGTTTGATGGTTGAGGTGGGGAGGCCTAGGAGTAATGAATTACAATAGTCAATTTTAGAAAAAATTGTGGCCTGAAGGACTGTACAGAAATCATTGAAATGGAGTAGTTTCAGTTTTTTTTTTTTGAGGACATGGAGTTTGAAGTAGCACTCTTATGGTTCAATTGATGAATTTTTTTAGGTTCAGTTGGTTGTCAATGGTGATACCAAGGTCTCGTACATTTTGCGGGAAAGGGGATAGAGGAGGAGAGGGGGGCACTAAATTGTGGTGGGCAGGAATGATGAGGAGCTCAGTTTTTGATGTGTTTAGGGCAAGGTGGAGGTTTGTGAGGAGGAGGTTTATAGTGGTAGGGCAGTTTTCCCAGGTCTTGAAGGACTTGGATAGGGATTCTTGGATGGGAATGAGGATTTGGACATTGTCCACATAAATAAAGTGAGTGAGGCCAAGATCAGAGAGCAGTTGGCAAAGGGGCAGCAGGAATATGTTGAAAAAGGGTGGATCGGATAGAGAGGATCCTTGGGGGACGCCTTGAGTTAGTTGGATGGGTATGGATTCCATGTTTCCAATTCTGACTTTGTAGTGTCTCTTCTCAAGGTAAGATTTAAACTAGTGCAGGGCTGTCCCTGTGATGTCGATTTCTATGAGACTGTTAATTAGGATGTTGTGGCTTATGGTATCAAAGGCAGAGGAGATGTCAAGCAAGGCGAGAATGTAGGCATGGCCATGATCTAGTCCTTTGAGGAGGGTGTCTGTGAGGGAGATTAGGAGGGTTTCCGTACTGAAGAACTTACGGAAACCAAATTGGGAGGGGAATAAAATGTTGTGATTTTCTAAATGGTCTGTGACACTTCCAGCAATAAAATGATTAAGAAATGATGCTTTAACTAACCACCGCGATTGCTAGCATAGCAGGAAGACAACACCATTAATGTGATCCACACTACTGTTATGATCAAGTGAGAGCCTAAAATAATTAGTTCAGTATTCAAAGATGCTATAGTCTAATCTGCACCTTCAGTATTGCCTTTAGCTGTGTCCTTGTCCAAGAGCTGCAGCTATATCCTACTCTATGAGCTACAGCCATGTCTTCGCCCAAGTGTCAGCTATATTTCATCCAGTATGTTTGGAATGGTTCCTCGCTTCAGTTCCTGAGACCAAGCAGATTATATGTTTGGACCCTCATTTCCCCCTAATGGTATAAAGGGATATACCTTCATCTCCTCTGAAGCTGAAGATAGGAGGCTTGAGGAGGGGGTGCTGTTGAGATGTGCCATGGGACAAGTGCAGAAGTGGCCTCTCATCACTCTGCAAGCAGATGCTGCTCCCGTGCTCTCCCCGTGGCCGGGAGCCGCAATTCCTGATGCCACCATTGAATCAATCAGTCAAGTTCCTGATGTTCCTGTCTTCATTCCTAGGTCAGCTTCCAGCTCCTCTCTCGTCCTTCCTCCAGACGTGCCAGTGTCGTGGTCTGTGACCAGCCCATTGGGGGCTGTGTAGCATGCTTTCTGGAACAAGGCCTGTCTCCAAGTCCATCTTTGCTGGATCAAGTTCTCTGAGTCCATTCTTGTTTTTAGAGTTCCAAGTTCCAATTGTGGAGTTTGCCAGCCAATCTCCTTTTTCCTCATTCCAAGGGATGTCCTGGCTCCTGTCCTCATCAGAGTCTCAGTCCAAAGTCTACCTCACTCCCAGCATGGTCCATGACCACCTAAGACAGGTTGTATGGGGCGTACAGTGGGACAGCGTGGTCCACGACCATTCCACGGTGGGCCATGTAAGGCTCGCTGTGGTGCAGTGCCTGTGGAAGCTGAACTCTAGCCTGAACTAGAGCCTTCGTCCATATTCCTTGTCTCCAGAGTCTTTGTCCATGTTCCTTATGATGCCATGTCCTGTACTCAGCCAAAGTCTATCCTAACTCGCTCGCCATTCCAAGCAGGTCCGAAAGGGCTATCAAGTGGCCAGAGGGCTACTCTAGATACCAGCATTGTGTTGTTGGGTCTCACTCTGTGCGTGCAGAATCAGCGGAGACTTGAAAGCTACATTCCAAGTCCAAACTATGTTCCTAGCCCAGCCTGTGCCTGGATACGCACGCCTCCCATAGTGCCTACACCTTGGAGCCTTACCCTGAGGTTGGATAAGCAGCTTGGAATCTATCTACCCTGAGATCCTGCCAGGTACTTGTGACCTGCTCTGACCACTGTTGGAAACAGTTAACTGGGCTTGATGGATCTTTGGTCTAACCCAGTCTGGCAAATCTTTTGTTCTTTTGGGTATGCAAATGTTTGAACAGGACCCATTTTATTATTTCCTTTATTGCTAAGGTTTAATGATTGTGCTATTTTGTGATGCATAATAGTTTAATTTGAAACACATTTAAAATAAGATGTGCTTTGTTTGATCACAAATATTTTCTTAAAAGGTTATACATATTACAAATTCTTCCAGGGATATGTAAATTTATGATTACAACTGTAACTGCAAGAGGTACAGTAGTTTTTGTTTTCTCAACTGACCCTTTGAAAAACTACAGAGGCATTCAAGCTTTCTTTTGACTAAGTAAGAGTATTACATTACTCTCAAGGTCATGCATGCCATTGATCTAATCCAGGACCTTTGTAGCATGCTGCAACTGAACGTGGTTTGATGTTAAATAACTTTAATCACAGAGGCTGATTTATTAAAGCTTTGCACCAGATAGCTCAAAAGAAAAACATCTCTTTTTTCAGTGAGAATAACACTGGTGCAAAACTGGTGCAATTTTTGCATTGGAGCAAATCTAGCACAAACCTTAATAAACTGTCTGATGATCATAAGGTCACACAGCCATTGGTGAGGTGAGAGAGAAGAAAGAGCAATGTTATAATTTTTTTTTATTCCGGGTCAGCTGAGGTTCCGGAAGATAAAGTGACTTAAGCCATGGTGACAAAAAGTCAATAGCAAAGGGGAACTGAATTTGTCTGTCAGGAATTTGTGGTCCATTGCTCTCAGCACAGCTGAGAATACGTTTCAGTCAGAGCTAACAATATTATTCTAGCCTGTAACAATTTCGTAGAGCCTCATGTGATCAATGTAAATCTCCCTTCTGGGACGGGATTCCCTCCCATTGTGGTGTCCTTAGCTGAGAATGTAGTTTTGGGGTTCCCTGATGTGGCAAAAAAAAAATATATATATATAAGTCAGTGCCAGAAGCCCTCGCTTCTCTCAGGTTATTGTGAAATGGTGTCCAAAAACCATCTGATAAAGTCTCCTGGTGGCTGGGAGGAAGAGCAGGGATAAAGAAAGGAAAAAGGTTAACTATGGATGTCAACAATAAAAATGTTTTATTTCTAACACCAGATATGATAACTTTATTCAACAATTTTTAACACTTTAATTTTTCTTTCAATTACAGAACTGGTATCCGAATAATCCCAGCTGAAACTATTCTCTCTTTTCTTTAACAATTAAATGTATTTTCTTATACTACTATTAATATTATTTAAGAAATTGAGTCTTTGGGCAAGCTTTATGTCTTTCAGATCAGTAAGTTTCTCTTAACTGAATGAATCCTCAGTCAAGATTTTTTTCTTTGTCATTTCTGCTTCCTCTTTTCCCTTCCATCTATAGGATTCTTATCTTTTCCTCTGTTTCTCTAGGTCTGTGTATCTGCATTTGTCTTTTCTTGTTGTATTACTGAACTTTATCCTATTTCGTGTAATGCTGGTACGGTGGTGTGTGCACACACTTATCTGTCCATCACTTCTTTCCTTTTCTTCTAGGATTGATGCTTGATTAATTGCTTTCTTCATTTGCTATTACTCTATACTAAAACAAAACATAAAAGAGAGGCTATCTCCCTAATACCAACCTGTCTTCCACCAGCTAAAGCCTGCGTGTTCCCTACGGTGGTATGTCAACACTGTCTTATTGGAAACTGAATAACCCCTAGATGTATCAAAATGAGAGACAGAGAGAGCGAGAGACTAACTATACAGAGGCACACGCTCTCTCGTGTGCGTTACGCACTATCACAACATGATATTGACCCTGTAAATAAGAAAAATAAAAAAAATAATAATTATAATTTTCCCTATCTAAGGACAAGGGCACATCCCTATCAGTGGACTGCAAACTGGCTAAAAGACAGGAAACAGAGAGTAGGATTAAATGGGCAATTTTCTCAGTGGAAGGGAGTGGAAAGTGGAGTGCCTCAGGGATCTGTATTGGGACCCTTACTTTTCAATATATTTATAAATGATCTGGAAAGAAATACGACGAGTGAGATAATCAAATTTGCAGATGACACAAAATTGTTCAGAGTAGTTAAATCACAAGCAGATTGTGATAAATTGCAGGAAGACCTTGTGAGACTGGAAAATTGGGCATCCAAATGGCAGATGAAATTTAATGTGGATAAGTGCAAGGTGATGCATATAGGGAAAAATAACCCATGCTATAGTTACACAATGTTGGGTTCCATATTAGGTGCTACAACCCAAGAAAGAGATCTAGGTGTCATAGTGGACAACACATTGAGATCGTCGGTGCAGTGTGCTGCGGCAGTCAAAAAAGCAAACAGAATGTTGGGAATTATTAGAAAAGGAATGATGAATAAAACGGAAAATGTCATAATGCCTCTTTATCGCTCCATGGTGAGACCACACCTTGAATACTGTGTACAATTCTGGTCGCCGCATCTCAAAAAAGATATAATTGCGATGGAGAAGGTACAGAGAAGGGTTACCAAAATGATAAAGGGAATGGAACAACTCCCCTATGAGGAAAGACTAAAGAGGTTAGGACTTTTCAGCTTGGAGAAGAGACGACTGAGGGGGGATATGATAGAGGTGTTTAAAATCATGAGAGGTCTAGAACGGGTAGATGTGAATCGGTTATTTACTCTTTCGGATAGTAGAAAGACTAGGGGGCACTCCATGAAGTTAGCATGGGGCACATTTAAAACTAATCGGAGAAAGTTCTTTTTTACTCAACGCACAATTAAACTCTGGAATTTGTTGCCAGAGAATGTGGTTCGTGCAGTTAGTATAGCTGTGTTTAAAAAAGGATTGGATAAGTTCTTGGAGGAGAAGTCCATTACCTGCTATTAAGTTCACTTAGAGAATAGCCACTGCCATTAGCAATGGTTACATGGAATAGACTTAGTTTTTGGGTACTTGCCAGGTTCTTGTGGCCTGGATTGGCCACTGTTGGAAACAGGATGCTGGGCTTGATGGACCCTTGGTCTGACCCAGTATGGCATTTTCTTATGTTCTTATGTAGTTGCTGCATTCAATCAATACTTTCAAGCTATGAGTCTCTTTTCATTGTACCTGAAAGGCTACCCATGGCATTATGTTGATGAGCTTTCCAACGTAGTCTAAGATTAAGTCTTGCCAGAAGTGACTTGACACTTGTCTTTTAGAATTGCTTTCAAATATTATGTATATAGCAGTCCCCACATTACAGTGATACTTTGTATCTTTCTTTTCTATACACACGTGTAGCCAATTTACAATTGGTTAGAACTCCTGAACAGTCTGATGTTTTTCAGTCAACAATCTGTCTAAGCTGACAAGAATACTCATGAGTCAGCTATATTTTAGTCTTTACTTGTCTCTCTTACATCTTGTTTTCCCACTGCCCTATTTTTTTTTTTTAACACTTTATAGGCTTTATTGATGAGCTACAGCAATGTGCTTTTGCTCACATCAAATCTCACCAGGCTACTGCTCACTGTTCTAAACTTTCACACCATTTTTCATCCATGGAGATCATTGCTCTTGCTACTGTCATCTGAGGAGATAGTTCCAGGCGTTAAGTGATATACACTTTAAATGGCACCTGATGCTTTTGTTTCTTATCTGGATTTTCAGATATTAATGGTACTTACTTTTTGTTAATCTTACTATTTGTTGGCTCTATTTCAATTTTCACATATTTACCTGTGCTTCGACCTTTATGACACAGCCCCTGCCTCTTCACCTGTCGTCTGAGAAAGCCATTGCTAGGTATCCCGGGTTATGGCTTCAGTCTCAGTACCGGTTGCCATGGTGGTTTCATCAGATAGCTTTGAGGCTGATCACAGAGGTTTAATTGGGCTAATTATTTAAATGGTACATTTTAAGTCTGACCCTGAAATATCTTTTATTGGTATCAGCAATTTTCTCACAGCTATGTTCATCATTATCCCCATTTTATTCTTAAATAGCCTTTCCCTTCTTCCTATTCACTAACATTTTTTCTTTAAATCTCTCACTTTTCTCAGTTTAAGTCACATCTGCACAGGGATCCCATGGGTCCTCTTTGGTGATCATCTTCCACATTTCTCGGGTTTCATGGATTTTTAAGAGGGTTTTTTTAATGGATTTTCATATATTTATACAAAGAATCATCTTTGTATTGGAAATACATGGACAAAGTACAAAGAAAAAAATATTAAAGGCTCAAAGACCACATATAATCCTTAATATTGCCTTTATCATTACATAATAAAATCAACAAGAGGAGGATCTGGAAATGAACAGGAGAAAAATTAGTAAAGAAAAAATAAGAAAGACATGCATAGCATGCAACCCAACCATATAATATGTACACCCAACACCTCTAAATTGACACTGGAGAAGCTGATGACTTGTTGGAGTCTAAAAATGCTCTCAGTTGCTCAGGAGCAAAAAAAAAAAAAAATTAACAATCTGTATGAAAACATTTGCAAGAATAATAGAGATAAGGAACAACCTAAAGAAAGAGTCTCCTGCCGATATGAAAGAAACGCTCTTCTCTCGTTACACGACATATCAGGAAATGCACCAACCGATCATAAAAAAAAAGCGAGGATATATTTCTAAAGTATATACACAAAACACTAACATCTTGAGATGATATAAATGTAACCAACATAGTAGCACATTCCAAAATTTCAGGTGAAGAACTCTAAGAAATTTGTCAAAATTAGGAAACCCAGACTGAAATTGAACATTAGCATTACCAGAATGGAAAGAACTTGATAATAGAAAGCAAATGCTCAGAATCAAGTTTTAGAACCTCAAGGAATTATTTTTTTTTAAGTAATATCAGTAATTTCCCCAAAAATCTTGTGGAAATTTAGGAAATGAAGAATCAAATGCCTTGAGTAATTTTCCAGTTGTTCAATCCTTCTTGACAAGGAATTTCAGTTAATCACTGAAGCAAGTTGAAGAGTTTGTATATCATTGAAATCTGCTTCCAATTTGTTGTTGTAAGGGATACCACATTACTATAAGATATTAGGGATGTGCGTTAGTTTGCAAAAAAATAGGAAATAGCGTCTATATTTCCTATTTCATTGTGTTTGGGGGGGCCGACGAAATAAGAAAACCACATGAAATTTCATGGGTTTTCCTATCATTTTTTTTGGGGGGGGAGGGGAGAAAGGGCACATAAAAAAAATAAACCCCCAAACCCACCCCAAACCTTCAAATTTTATTAATTGCAACCTCTCACCCCCCCCCCAAGACTTGCCCAACCCCCCCCCCCCCACCAAGACTTGCCGAAAGTCCCTGGTCGTCCAGCGGGGTCCTGGGAGTGATCTTCCCCTCTTGGGACCCATTTTTTAAGATGGTGCTGGCCATCCATTGCTCCTACCATGTGACAGAGGCCAGTCAATGGCACCGGTTGCCCCTGTCACATGGTAAGGGCAAAGGGCCATTGGCGCCATTTTGATTACTGGCAGCCGATGGCCCGAGAGTGGGAGATCGCTCCCGGGACCCCTGCTGGACCACCAGAGACTTTAGGCAAGTTTATGGGTGGGGGGGGGTTGGGAGGGTTGTAATTAATTACATTTGAAGGGTTGAGGTGGGTTTGGGATTTTTGTTTCCGGCGGCGGGCCAATAACAAAGGCCGAATCACATCTCTATAAGATATGCCATACTAGGTCAGACCAAGGGTCCATCAAGCCCAGTATCCTGTTTCCAACAGTGACCAAGCCAAGTCACAAGTACCTAGCAAGTACCCAAACATTAGATAAATCACAAGCTACTATTCCTTATTGATTAATAGCAGTTTATGGATTTTTTTCTCTAGGAATTTATCCAAACCTTTTTTAAACCCAGTTACAGTAAATGCTGTAACCACATCCTCTGGCAATGAATTCCAGAGCTTAACTATGCGTTGAGTGAAAAATATATATTTTTTTTAATTTGGTTTAAATGAGCTAACTTGCTAACTTCATGGCATGCCCCCTGGTCCTCACATCAAACAGAGATGCAGAGAAAATATACGCAGTCCTTAGATTTAGAAGCAATTATAATGCAAATATTATTAAACATGGCAGCTCCTCTGCTTCTTAGTAACAAGGATTGTTTTAAAGCAAGTCCCCCGACATGGACCCCTCAAACATTCAGAGGGTTAGCATCAAAAATAGAGAAAAACACAAGAACAGAATAACTCCCTACTCCTTCAAAATTATCTCAAAATGCCACTCTCATCTCTGAACATACCTGCACTTAACAGGCAGGAGCCTATCAGTACAGCCTATCAGTACAGCCACTACACAGGAGTGCTGTAGTGAAGTGATATGCTCCCTGCCTACACTCTTTACAAAATTTCTTTACTAGGCTCATACAGGGGAGATCCCAAGAGGTTTTCACACAGGAGGCAACAGTAAAAGGCAGTTCCACCAACACTGGGAAGCACATGGGATTACCACCATGACTGGGACAGTCCTATGATAAGAAGGGATAATTGCATTTATAAATGAACTGAACATGAATCTAAATTGAAATATTTGATTTCTTCACAAAAATTTGATAAACTTCAATTAAACCCTATTTCCCAATAGAATTAGTATCACAGCCCACCCCGCTGGGGATGGCGAGAAAGTAAAATGTCTAGGCAAGAGCATATTTCGAAGGGGCTCGAACGATCTGGAGCCTCTACCTTCTGCATGAGGCAGCCGCTATTCCCTAACTATTGAGAACAAAACGCTAAATATCTTACTAAATAACTATAAAACCTATGCAAAACATTTTTGGGGACAATTTTAATCAATTATTTTTTACTGAAAAATTTCAACAAATGTGTGAAATTCACTTTGAAAACCAAATTATTCAGTAATCCCCATTAAGAATGTTAAATCATGTCGTTATGAGTGAATTTAGGTCCAGTTGATAATGCTTTCAGAATGTTTAACTAACCCAGAGATGAAAAGGGGCTTAAAGTTTATTAAAATGGTCAATTTGGTTGCAACAAATCAAAGAGGCTTTTCAAACTTCAGCTAGGTCGACATATGTCCCAAGGGCAAACAAATACCACAAAGGGCCCAATTCCCTAGTTTACGTCTATAGAAAAAGACCTTAAGTAGGACCTAATCTTCATGAAAAGGATTAAATAGCTTTTAAATTGAAAGTTGTTTTTTTTTTTTAAATATGGAAATTTGATAATTACCCCTATTCCATTTTAGATAAGATTGTCCATGCCTTTGTGATCAGTACTATAGTTTATTGTAATTCATTATTTGTCAGTCTTCCTGGTAGTAGTCTGCGAGCATTGCAGATCTTACAGAATTTCTGTAGCTCGATTGATAGTTGGTTCTCATCGCGTGAATACATTTGCCCATTCCTGAAAGAACTTCATTGGTTACCAACTGAGTATAGAATCCAATTTAAAATCATTACATTAGTATATAAATGTTTGAAGAATGATGCACCAAGTTATGTTAAACCTTTTACAAAATTATGTTCGTAAGTGAAATTTAAGGTCTTTAAATCAAAATGTGCTAGCAATTCCAATGATTAAGATGTTACATTTAAATGAAATGCATCAAAGATCCTTTTCTGCTTCTGGTTTGTGGAATACCTTGCCACTAGAATTGCATTTGATCGATGATCTAAACAGTTTAGGAGATTTCTGAAGGCTGAACTTTTCAGATGGGCTTTTGATATATCATGACATATCAGATCATTGTGTATTATGATTTCTCATGTAGTGCTATTTTTATTATACTGTGAAAATTGTATTTATTTTTAAATGGACTAATTTATTGTTTTTATGTTAATGTTGTAATTTATTTAGCACATAATTTTGATATAAACTGAATATAAAAGATTTTAAATAAATAATAAATATTCCCTTCCCTGCAGTGCTCCAAACATTGGTGGAGCCTGTCCAGGAGCCACATATGTTATTTATTTATTTATTTAAATTCTTTTAATATACCGATGCTCAAGACCAAGTCTTATCGTACCGGTTTACAATAGAACTAGGGGGAAAACCAATTAATATCGATATAGAAGGCAAAGTTACAAAAAACGGAGCATAAACATGGGCATTAAAAGAGAAGAAGAAGTTCAAACGAGTACAATTGGAGAGTAATGTAACAAAATAGGCAGCGAACAATTGATAAACAGAGTATCTGAATTTCGATGGGAAATTTGTCCTACGTAGTTTCTAGCATAAATTCCAGAGGGTGAAGGATCAGAGGAGGTAATCGAGGGGGCAAGGGAAGGGCAGGGACCGGTGCGGAGAGACGGAGGTGATAGGGAACGGGTGGGAAGGTAAAAGGGGTGGGTGAGAGAGTCAGTACAGGTTGATCGAATGTTCCTTCAGCAGTATGCTTGAGCGAACTGCCAGGTTTTCAGTTTCTTTCTGAAGGAGAGATGGCATTGTTCCTGGCATAGATCTGGGGGTAGTGAGTTCCAATGGAGAGGTCCCGCTGTGGATAGTGCTCATTTATGAATGGAGCTGTGAACCGCAGATTTGTTTGGGGGGGCCTGGAGAGAGCCTTTGTATGCGGATCTAATTGGCCTTGCGGAAGCATGGAGTTCGAGAGGGTTGGAAAGTTGGAGTGAGGATTGCTGGTAGACAGATTTGTGAATGATGGTAAGAGTCTTGAAGAGTATTCTATAGTGGATGGGTAGCCAGTGTAGGATTTTTAGTATTGGTGTGATGTGGTCCTTACGACGTGTGTTAGTAAGGATCCTGGCTGCTGCGTTTTGCAGCATCTGTAGAGGTTTAGTAGAAGAGGCGGGGAGACCGAGCAATGTTACAGGAATAGCTTCCATTCAGGATCTGTGGTTCAGGTTAGAGAAGTAGGGAAATGGAGAACTCCTGTAAGCAGGTGTTAAATCCTAAAGAAAATAAACTGCAGAAAAAGGAAGCAACAAGTAAAATGATGAAATCTGCAGAGGAGTCGAAAATATTCAAAAATAGTTATAAGACAAACAGATTAGGATGAACTGCAGGAGGACCTTACTAAATTGGGGAACTGGGCATCTAAATGGAATGATGATGATATTTAACATGGACAAATGCAAAATGATGCACATAGAGAAACATAATCCCAAGTATAGAAACACGAAGCTGGATTCCACATTAGCTGGCACCGCCCAAAAAAAAGGATCTTAGAGTAATTGTGGCCAATACATTGAAATCCTCAGATCAGCATGAGGCAGCAGCCAAAAAAGCAAATAGAATGTTAGGGGTTATTCAGAAACGTATGGAGAATAAATTTCTATATAGATCTATGGTGAGACTACACCTTGGGTACTGTGCGCAGTCCTGGTTACCCTATCCCAAAAAGATGAGAGACCTAGAAAAAGTACAGAGAGGGGCAACAAAAAATGATAAAGGGGATGGAACAAATGCCTTATGAAGAAAAGCTAAAAAAGGTTAGGGCACATCAACTTGGAGAAGACTTGACAGGGAATATAATAGACGTTTATAAAATCATGAATGATGAGGAACAAGTTAATAATAGTATTAGGCGCACGCCATGAAACCAACTGATAGATTTAAAACCAGTTAGAGAAAGTCATTTTTCAATCAATGCACAAGCTCTGGAAAATGTTGCCAGAGACTGTGGTCAAAATTAATATCATAGTTAGAAAAAGATTCAACGAGTTTCTGGAGAATAGATCCATTAACATTTATTAGATTGGCAGACATGGGGAACGCCACCACCCACATTGGGAAATGAACACAGGGAGGTGATCTTCCAGGTACTTCCAAGAGACCTGGATTGGCCACTATCAGAAAGAAGATGCCAGGCTTGATGGACCATTGCTTCTGAACCAGCATAGCACTTATGTTAATGAGAGTAATAAGTTTCACTGGAAACTGTATCGCTCAAATGTTTCCAATTCACCTCCTGGTTCTAGCTTATAAATGTATAACTGATTTGGTTGTTCCTGGTCTCTCAGTTCTCATTCTTTACATAAGAGCATAAGATTTGCCATACTGGGTAAGACCAAGATCCATCATCCAGATCACAAGTATCTGGTAGTATCCCAAGGGGTAAATAGATTCCAAGCTACTTATCCCCAGGAATAAGCAGTGGACTTTTGCTGCTTGCTCATTTTTCTCTTGGTCCTTGTACCCCTTCTCACGGCCCCATAAACCCACAAAGTTGCATCCATTTTCTGTGCTTTTTCCCTACTCATGCTCTGTGGAATAAGATGTCCCCTAGCATCCAAAACTCTCCCCTCTGTACCTTATGTTTGTAAGGTGCAAAGGGGAGACAACGACAAACCTTTTCCGTTGCAAAACAATCAGCAGAACCAAGAGTCACGATTTAAAACTCCAGGGAGGAAGACTCAGAACCAATGTCGGGAAGTATTTCTTCACAGAGAGGGTGGTGGATGCCTGGAATGCCCTTCCGGAGGAAGTGGGGAAGACCAAAATTGTGAAGGATTTCAAAGAGGCGTGGGATAAATACTGTGGATCAATAAAGTCTAGAGGATGTGAATGAAGAGAAGATCGGGGTGGCTTGCGGGAATGATGGCTACTACCTGGAGATGAATATCCTTATTCAATAAATATACACACGGTTAATGTGACTCCAACATTGCTCTATGCTTCAACGGCAAGAGGAAATGTGGAAAAAAGGACTTGCATCCACATAAAAGCAGGGGAGTAGCTTGCTTGTTACGGCGGTTACTTCCCAAACCAAAAATGCCAGATACTTCACGTTCAATGCATATCCAGCATAGCTCTCTGCTTCAATGGCAGGGGGAATGAAGAAAAGATGTTTTATATTCAGACATCTACCAACAAGGACTGAATTACATAGTCTGGGTAGAACAAAAAGCATGGGTGTAGCTTGCTTGTTACAGCGGTTACTACCCCAAATCAAGCCTGATACTTCACTTAGAATACATTTCAAGCGCAGCCCACTGCTTCAACGGCAAGGGGAATGAAAGGAGGATTTATAGTCAAACAACCAATAAAGACTGAATTCACAGGCTGGATAAACAAGCGTGGGAGAAGCTGGCTTATTACAGCGGGTACTACCCCAAACCAATTAGCTGGATATTTCACTCAGATGCAGCTCCAGCACTGCTATATACGATGGCGGGTGTGGAAAGGAAATAGAACCAAAAAAGTTATTTACAGGGACAAGAGTAACAGAAAAGTATGAAAAAAAAAGTGTGAAAGCTTGCTGGGTAGACTGGAGGGACCATTTGGTCTTCTTCTGCCGTCATTTCTATGTTTCTTAGTCTACAGCTGGTGCTCCTGGCATCCTCAGTTCAGGTTCCCTTTAATTATGTATAATTTAATATAATTCTATCCTAGTTCTATTCTAGTTTACTTTTTTTTTTTTTTTTTTTTAATTTAGGAGGCATCTTGGATAGGACACTAAATAATCATAATACATAAGCAAATAATCATTTAAAATTATTCTCAGAGATCTATGTTAGTGTCATCCAAAAAATTAAATTCAGGATAGATAGCTAAAAATTGACCTCAGAAGATCAGATTTTTAACAGTGTGACTGCTCATAAAAAAAGCTGAGCACATTATATTGCAAACTAATGTGAAAATATGAGAAATTGATTTTGAATATGAAATGGGGGAGGGAGAAAATTGTTAAATGTAATACTTGGTTGCAATTGTTTCCTACTCTATGTGATATGCATAAGGAATCAATTCATGTTAGGCATTTATTTGCTTCTTTCAATAAACAGTTTAAACATTTAAAAAAAAAAAAACAAAAAAAAACAGGCCTGGGAAAAAGACAAAGTAAGAAAGAGAGGCAAGAAAAAGATCAACTTGATATTTAGAACAACTAAGATATTGAGGCTGTTGGGGTTGGTCTGCTGGCTTCATAGTAATGTGGAAGATCTGAAATTAATTCCCAAGATGAGCTTCTTTGAGGCCAGCCAGCCAGGGCTGGGGATTCTACAGAAGCAGCATTCATAGTCCGCAGGGGAAGGGAACCTCAATCACTGTGCAACAATGACACCTAGTGGTCAGACCCGGGGGTACACTTGCTGGCTTGCAGTCTGTGTTCTCCAGTCAAGGACTGTTGCTGACATGGCAGATGAAGATGGGAGGGTGAGGATTAAAAATTAGGAAAACCATAAGTAGTTGCAAATGAGAACTCATGTCTACCCAGCAAAAACAGAGGCAAGTTTTGATTAAGCAGGAAACCCCAAAGGAACAGAGGAAGTTGCCAGTCCAAAACATAAAAACAAGCTACTCGGGCTTTTTTAAGTAATAAAATAGAAATATCAGTAGTTTTTTAGTGCTGTCACTTGTAAAGTGTCAATGGGGTCTTATTTCTGCCTTGTGGATGACCTCAATTTGATTCATGTGCCAGGACGCTTGTCCCCCAGGTTCCTGGGTATGTTACAAAGGCTGTTGAGGAGGGTATCCCATTTAGGGCCCATGATTGCAGGGTTCCAGATGGAACCCTGGTGCATGGCCTAGATCAAGGATGGTTCACTGCAATGACCGTACTGAGTTGGGAAGGAGATATAGGGGTAGATTTAAAAAACTGCGCCCGCGCGTACTTTTGTTCGCGCGACCGGCGCAAACAAAAGTACGCCAGATTTTACTAGATATGCACATAGCTGCGTGTATCTTTTAAAATCCAGGGTCGGCACGCGCAAGGCTGCGCAAAAATCGGCAGCCTGCGCGCGCCGAGCCGCGCAGCCTGCCTCCATTCCCTTCCACCTGCCTGCACCTTCCCCTCCCTTACCCACCCCTCCCAGCCCTATATAACACCCCCCCCCCCAACTACCTTTGTTGGTAAAGTTAAGCCTGCCGAAGGCAGGCGTAACTTGCGCACGCCGGGCCGGCCACTGGCACGCGATTTCCTGGCCCGGGAGCAGTTTCGGAGGCCTCGGCCACGCCCCCGAAACGCCCCCCGGCCGGAACCACGCCCGCGGCCCTGCCCCCAGATGAAGCACGGCCCCGACACGCCCCCACAGGAAAGCCCCGGGACTTACGCGTGTGCCGCCGAGCCTATTCAACATAGGCTCGGTGCGCGCAGGGGGAGTTTAGGGCATGCCTAGATTAGGGGAAAAATCCAGGAATTGTTGCAAATCAACATTCTTGATGCCAACAGAGGCCAGTTCCTACTGAGCTGAAAATCCAAAAGGAGGAGAAAAACTGTTGGACCACAAATAAGTGTACAGATTGTTAACCGAACAAAGAGCCATTACCAAGCAGATATGCCTGGTCAGTTTGGGACTGCTATATACTTCCAGTAATAAAAGTAGCATTTACAAAGTATCATTTCACATCACTAAGAAAACACATAAATATTTGCTTTGCGTTATTGTGGCCTTCTTAATATCTTGTGCCAAAGAACACATTTATTGGCTGCGAAACAGTCATATGGAGTTCATTTATTTTCAAACAAAATGTAATTTGCCTCTTTTTATTAGTGCGTTAGGTTACAGTTAATTACTGCAGCCTATGAGTATAAAAAAACCCCGTTTCTTTCTAGAACATGCAGGATCCACCTTGAAAAATTACTTTCTATCACATTACAACTACTCTGCTATAACCAGTTTTCCAAATATGTCAAATATTTATTGAAATAAAAAAAGTCTATTTTGGTAGTAGTTATAACATTTTTCTCCCTAGTTTGATCTTGCATTTTGTGTGTATCTCTCTCAAATATTTTACACATTGCTTCAGGTGGCACCAGCATGTTTCATCTGCAATCATTTTTTAATACAAAAAATTTTTAAAAAGTGCATTAATTGTAATCTCTCTCTACGTATATTTTTCTGTAGGGAAACAATAAGAAAACTCACAAGATTCAGGTTTATTTTAATATTTGCTATGATATTAAGGGCATAAGCCAGGTTGTACTAAAGGGTTTTCTTCATCTTCTGTCTAAAAGACAAATGTATGGTACTTCTGGCCTAAATTCTCCAGTCAATGCAACAGACGGGAGGAGAAATTAGACCTTTGAGTTTCTAGGTTTAATAAATATCACCTGCAGGCTGCATCTCAGCATTTTTTTTTTCACCCATTCTGCACAAGAAGAGATTGCTGTAGTAAGAGGGCTCAGCATAGCAACCTGGTTCTCTCTTACCTGATTGAATATGTGGAGGCTGTACACATGAGAAACAGCACCAACACCATGAGGACGCCAGTAAGTCCTGGAACTGTAAAACAGAAAGCGAATCCTACTGCATCAGCAAGGCTAGCATGGCCCATTGTCATTAAAAAAAACAAGGCACACAAAAATAGCACAATATCTCAACTAAGGAAAACCTAAAGAAGAAGATCAATAATTATAAATGGGAAAAAAAAGGTTTTCCCATAAATAAAATGTTTAATTTAAAAAAAAAAAAAATCCTAAACTGCTAACATTCAAAAAAGAAAGACAAATTTGAGTTCTATCATGTTTCCAGGAAACACAAATTTTTGTTTTTCGGAGAGTGTATTTTTTGTGTGATAAGTTGGTTCACACCAATTTTCTGTCAATCATTTCAACTAGTTCTGCAGCATATACTGGTCATTAGCCATGCAGGTGTTGCTCTGTGTGAGATCAGTCATTTGCTGGTTGAGTTTTTTTTTTTTCTCTCAGAGATGGCTAGAGACATCCTTTACATTCTTCCAGCAGTTGTGCATCTAGAGAGATGCCCATATAATCTTTTATACATTGACAAAACGTTGCTGCAAACACGGATGATTGAACATCAGAGCTGACCCAGTACACAGGGAATAGAGGCAGCTATTGTGGCACACTGTCAATCTTTAGGCTACTCTGTTGTGGATTTTTGTTTTTGGGGGGGGGGGTTTTTGTTTGTTTTTTTTTTTACTGTTACCAAAGTTTTGCCAATTTCAATGTGGGGAAGGGATTACAGTCACCTACTTTTACATGAACATTACTATTACTCCTGCAGGTCTTAATAATGAATTAGTGTTTTTCAAAGAATGATTACATTTGCCTGATATGAGTGGCAGTGATTTCCTATATAGTGAAACCAGTTCTTGCTGTTATGATTCAAACAGACTTTGGCAGTTGTGTTACACCAATAATAAATAAAGTATCTTTCCTGCCATGAGCAAGCTTTATTAAAATGGTGTCTATATTTTGTATTTCCAGTCTGAAATCACTTGTACGGTATGAGGGCATTTTCAGCACCATCATAAGACTCCATGAACATCTAGAGCAGGCAACTGTGTGTTGTCAGAATACTAGTGTTGGGAAACGTCTCCTCACGTAACATTGTGTTGGACAAACAAGTGTTATGAATTTGGATAGAAGTTGTCCCCATATTTAATACCTTTTTAGATAGAGGTTTGATGATAGCAACCTAACATCTTCAAGGTGTTACATTTTATACAGTTATTCACATTGGTTGGACCTCACTGGCATAAGACTAGTCATCAGTTTAAATAATTTTGTACTGGCTACATTTTGAGACGGCAATCATTTTAAAATGTTTTTGATAAGTGGTTACCTTTAATATTTTTTAAATTTTGCTGAATATGTTTTGGGACAGTAATCATAAATCTTTTAAAAAATATGTTTTTCAAAGTTATTGAAGCTGTATCACTGGTTGTTCGGCAAAGACACTGCATAGTATGACACCCATTTTATATTTTCATGTTTTGAAATTTGTAGCTCCCCATTGGAATGGGGACCTTTTCATCTTTCTTTTGGCCTGCTACTTCCAAATTTGAGTGAACCAAGCTCCAAGTGAACCTGCAATAGCTCAACATGTATTTTGAGACAATACAAAGCACATTAGGGATGTCAATTCATTTAGAATGAATGGGTAAAATGCAAGGGGTATTTTTGTTTCAATTGTTGATCCTAAAAATGAATGGAGGGTGCCTATGAATTTAAATTTAAAAAAAAAAGTGTTTCACTCTCATTTTTGTTTCCCATTCAAGTCTATGGCCCAATAGAAAGTGCTGCAGTGAGATTGGTAACTACAGTAATCTATCAATGCCTATATGAGGACTGGGTGTTCCTGAGAGCCAGTCCAGCCTATCAGAAGCACAAGCAGTAGTAGCAATGAGGAAAAAAAAGGGAGTCTTGCCCCTAATCTTAAGGGACTTTTAGCCACAGATAAGTCAAGAGTGGAAGCTGGCTCAAGTCATAAGAAATTAAAATTGAGAAAACATGTGCCATCATCTGCTGTCCCTCTTCCTCTTGTTTCGAAACAGGGGCAAAAGGTGGGATAGCCAACTAAGGCTGGTGTTAGCAGGTCAGGGACAAGCACAGAGGTAGCAGAAGTACAACATCCAAAATCAGGAGCACATTATCACCTCAGAAGTAGTAATCTTGGAGAAGAGGAAGTATTTTCAAAAACGTATTCAGAAGAAAAATGATGTCCAGGACTCCATAAATCACAGGATATTGAACACTTAGTGGCTAAACAGAATTTGGGACCTCTAATTAGTAGTATCTTAGCCTCCAGCAAGGTGAAGAAAGCAGATGATACTGACAGTGCCGAGATTATACACAACAAAGGGGAAGGCCCTACCCCTAATGATACTGCATGGAAACATGAGGCCTCCTACGGGGATTTTCTCTTGCTTCTCCCTGCCTAAGATCTCTACCAATTTGGTTGGTGCTCTTTGCCTATCATTTGAAGCCTAGGGGCACTCTTGCCGCTGTGGGCGACTGCTTTGCAACTCTTCTGGTTCTTTGAGGTCTTGATGCCACTCTTTCTGGTGCTTTGAGTATCACTGCCTTGGTGTTTTCCTGCTACTTTTGGTAATTTGTTCCCAATTCATGCCGCAGTTGGTGCCGCTTTGCTCCCTCATGCTGCCTTGTGGGTTCATGCCACTACTGTTGGTGCCCTTTACCCCTCTCCTTGAGAGACTTGGAATGCTCTGGCAATTCTCTCTGATGCTTTGCTCTTCTCATGGCACATTGGAGAACTGACACTGCTGGTATTGTTTTGCCCCATTACAGGTCCTTGGGCTATTCATGCCACTTTTGGTACAAAGGTTGGCAGAGTCTTGATGCATTGGAATGCCCTTCACTTTCCTTATGTCGTCTACCCGCAAGTTTCATTAGATTTGATTAAAAAATTCCAATTTTGGAGGCCAGAAAAGGCTAAATTGCTTCCCCCATTGACTTTAATGGAAAACAAATGAATAATATAAAGGAAAAAAATGTTTTCATCTCAAACAAACATTTGTGACTTATGAAACAAAAAAACTGAAACAAACATTAGCACAGCACTTTACTTTCATCTCTTTGCCATTGTTGCTCTGGAGGGCATATAACCTTGCACAGGTAATTAGAGCTGCAATGAGATTGTTCTGATCTTTCTGAATGGACATTATGGGGCCGATATTCAGCCATGGAGCACCTAGTTCAGTTAGCCATATACATCTATCCAGCTCACACAACTGGGATATTCAGCGGTGTGGCAGCACCGCGGAATATACCTGGCTATCTTAAAGTTAGGTGGATAAATATATCCCTTTAGGACAGCCCTACAGCATGACCAACCACATAAGAGAAGCGGCTAACTTTGCTCCTAAGGGAAATCCTTCCCGCCTGCCTCCAGCCCACCTTCAATTTATGCAGTTAGAATGTAGCCAAATTCGGCAATGAATATCACCGTTTTTCACTTAGATGGATAACTTTCCAATTATCCATCTAAATGGATTTTGAATATCTGTCTCTACCTATCTTACATTTCCTTAATCAGAGTGTTTCTCCCTTTCAAATTCATCCGTAAAACCCAAGGGCTTTCCACAATTTGAAAAAGGCTCTCAACTATGTTAGCAGCTAGAGATGTGCAGAGGGACACCATACGTTGCATTCGGGATTCGTATTCGTCGGGGGGGCAGATACGTTGCATTCGGCAAGAGGGCCCCCCCAATACGTTCTATACGTCAATTCCTATTTGTTTCCCCGCTAAAATTAAACTAACTACAAACCCCCCACCGTCCTGACCCCCCCAAGACTTGCCAAAAGTCCCTGGTGGTCCAGCGGGGGTCCGGGAGCGATCTCCTGCACTCGGGCCGTCGGCTGCCAGTAATCAAAATGGCGCTGATACCTTTGCCCTTACTATGTCACAGGGATCTACTGGTGCCATTGGTCAGCCCGTCGCATGGTAGGAGCACAAGATGGCACAGATGGCCATGTGACAGGGGCTGACCAATGGCACCGGTAGCCCCTGTGACATCATAGGTCAAAGGCTATCGGCGCCATTTTGAAACCAGCAGCCAAGGGTGTGAGTGCAGGAGATGGGCTTTTGGACCCCCCGCTGGACCATCAGGGAGTTTTGGTAAGTCTTGAGGGGGAGGGGGTCAGGAGGGTGGGGGGTTTGTTTAAATTGGCTCCTAGGCGGCCGAATAATTTGGCGAAAATTAGTTGTATTCTTGGGGAATCGCAATACGTTTTGATTCCCCACGAACACAACAAATAAGGCCCTATAACGTTGCGGATTCCCAATTCGTAGGGAACGAATGCACATCCCTGTTAGCAGCACCTACTGATTTCTCTGTTACAAACCCTTAGGGAAGCATTACTTCTCACCAGTTTCAGTTCCAGCTTCTTTATAAATTGTACTAAAGTACTCCAGAGAAACTCATTATAGCTATGACAGTTCCAAAGAATCTGGGCAGTTATTCTTGATTCTATTTCTTCAATGTCCGTGCTATATTTGTTCATTAATAAATGCTTTGGAAGTGAAGGAAAAGCCTAGTGGCAGGCTGCAAACCAGGAGAAGCCAGGGTTTCAAATGCCTCTGACACTCCTTGTGACCTTAGGCAAGGCAATTTTACCCTCTGTTGCCACAAGTACAAGCTTAGAATGTCAGTCCTCTGGGGTAGGGAAAATACCTGAGGTACTTGAATGTAATCTACTTTGAATGGTTACAAAACATAGAATATAAACTAAAGGCCACCTGCTGTACACAACACAGTCCCATCTCACCCTTTGGAAGGTTGTGAGAGACAAACAAAACAATGATGAAGTTAAGAATGGCGTGCACCTGGTTATCTACAGTAGGATCAAAGGTTATCTGGCTGTCTAGCAGCACAAGGAAGTGAGGACTGCACATGCATAACAGAGCTCTAAGGCCAAAGGAGAGTCTCACAGTAAAAAAATAAATACAACTTTAGCCTACACCCACATTGAGTTCTAATGAAAGAATTTATTCAGAGTTGAAAGCAATTACAATCCAGGAAAAGGGAGAAAACTCAGCATACAGTCCATTAAAAAAAAAAAAAAAAAAACCATGCCAGAGGAAAAAAACAAACAGCTTTCAAGTCTGTTTTACAGAATTGCAAGCTTTTACTCACTTCTCAGGTCTCATTCATAATCTTCCACTGAGGTCCTGTCCCCTCCTTAGGATCCCAAAGAAAAGATTGTAACCAGAGACCAGACTTCTTTTCTTCAGTGTCCTCAGAAGTGGGGCTTCCCCAGGCTGAATAGGTGGTCCCCAAAAACTAAGGGGCCCTTTAATCCTCCCAGATGGCCACAACTGATACTGAAGCAACCTCTCTATGTCCACTACAGCAGATCCCAAGAGAGCTTCACTGCTCTTCTCACCACCCTCTAAGAACTCTTGGATTCCTTGGCTTTCCAAGACAGCTCCTACAATTCCATCTCCTCCCTGTGCCTCATGGGAAGCATCTTTTATAATCATCCTAAAACCCATCCTTTTGGGAGAAGGAACCCACCATGGATTCACTGCCTAAATCAGACCTTTTTGTACCTCCCATTCCTGGAATGTTCTCCCTTGAAAAGAATAGCTCACATAGGTTATGATTAGATTTTAGCGTGTGTGTGTGCGGGTGGGGGTGGGGAGGGAGGGGAAAGAGAGACCATGGTTACAACCTTTCAATACTTTTATGTGTATTATCTTTGCTACAATATTAGGTCTTATTTTATAACAAATAAGAAAAAAACCTGTACACAAAACAGCATTCAGACCTCCATTTATAGAATTAATTATGCAAACGCATTCACTACATAGGTACACATTTTGCATGAGGAAACTTCATCTTGGTCATTCTCACATTCCTTCAGGAAGAAAAGAAAACAAACATACCTACCAGTGGTAAAGATGATTTTCCTGGGATCCTGAAAACAAGCAAACAGGTTAATATGAAAACATAAATCACTGCAGCGGCTGTAAGAAAGGAACATTAATGTAGAGTTTCCAAAGAGCAAGTGAAGGAAGGAAAAGAAGAGTTAAGATACACATTAGGGATTGGCATTCAGGAGAAACGAAGTAGGAAATGAGATGAAATTTCCAATTTCATCTCATTACATTCTCAAAATGATTGAAAAGAGACAACATTTTGTAGGTTTTCATGGGGGGCTTTTTTTGTTTTCAAAACAAAACGTGATCAGTCGGGCCTAGGCCCGGGCCAGGGCCTCACCTAGGCATAGGCCGCAGCCCAATGCAAAAGCCACAGCCTAGAACCGAGCACAATACTGGGATCTTGTCCGAGGCCCAGGCCCAAACACCAGGGCCTCAGCCAAGACCCCCAAAAATTGTCCCCACTTACCTGCTACATTGAAGACCTAACGGAGCAACCCAAATGCAGGCCCGATGCTGGGGGCCTGGGTCCATTTGCCTGGGCTTCAACCTAGGCCAGGCAGACCCGATGCCTAGGCCTCAGCCTGGAGGGCCAGGTCCCAAAGCTTGAGCCTCAGCTTAGAGAAGGTTCAATGCTGGATTCTTGAGGCTAGGGCCTCGGCCAAGACCTAGGTTCAATGCCAAGGCCCAGCCTGGAGGATGGATCCCAATGCTTTGGCCTCAGCCTAGGCCGGGGCCCGTTCCAGAGACCAGATCATGACACCTGGGCCTCTGGGGTCCCCTTCAGCCATCTTCTTTCTTCATAGTTTAAATGGCTGCATCCGCTGGGGATGCACCAGAATTAAATCCAGTGCCTCCCTCTTCAGCAGAGGTTGCCATTTTGATTCACGTTAGTTTTAAATAAACTGCCATACACCAGAGTTAATTAACTTCAGCGTGTCCCTAGTGGGCACCGCCATTTCAGATACAATTAAAGACGACAGCTGAAAAAGAGCTCCAAGGCCCAGGCATCAGGACCCAGCCTCAGTGACAGAATCCAGTCTATGGACTGGGTCCCAGCCTAGCCCTAGTCCCCAGCATCAGGACCAGGTTTTCAAGCCTGGGTCTTGTGTAGGGCCCTAGGCCAAGGTTGTGGTGACCTTTTTTTTTTTTTTTTTTTAAACTAAAACAAAATTAAAATGAAACAAAATTCATGGGGACCCCCCCCAAAAAAAAAAAAAAGAAAAATGAAATGAAATTTTTACTTCTTGCACGTTAGGACCACCAAGTGACTCCACGGACATGATACATTTTACCTACTTCTGTTTTATTGAGGAAGGGCATGGGGGAGGGGAGTTAAAATCTTACATGAGTGCATCTTAGGATTTCTAATCCTCTTTTTCCTTTTTTGAATACAAAGATAACATATCTTTGTATTCAAAAAATACATTATTTATTTTTTATTTATTTTATTTATTTATTTTATTTTTATTTATTATTTCTTATCTTTCTTGTTCCCTCTACACTTGTTAATTGTAAACCGACATGATGCAATATTCATTGCAAATGCCGGTATAGAAAAACATAAAATAAATAAATAAAATATCCCAAGCATTTTTGAGTGGAAGTTTAAATAAAAAAAAAAAAGACAAAAACAATCAAATTACAGGAGCAAAGGAAAATGATGTCCTGATGATCAAGAATTGCTCAGGTCCTGCTCAACTAGTTCAGTGGGGCCCTGATGTAACAAACTCTTGTTTTAGGGAATTCCCAGATCCTGTGCATCGTATATTTTGTCTATTACCTTTTACTAAATAAAATCTTTGAACCTGCATTACTGATTTATTCTGTGGCACCCCTATCGGGTCTGGCCACTAGATACTACTATCCCTGTGCTCGTGTACTTAGAAAGGGAGCCATCCATATCCTTCAGACCCTCCCCACCTGGAGATTTGGATTGGATGACTCGGTGCTATTTAGCTCGGCCATTTTAACACTCAGGGGGTTCAGTTAGAGAGAGCAGCTGCAGAGGCACAGTGTCATTTTTCCACTCTAGTAGGGCCTCCCAGGCTTGCCCAGAGGAGTTTCTTTTAGAAGAGACAGCTCACCGTGCATTCCCTGCCAGAGGGTCCTTCTTATAATTTACAGTGAGATAGACTTTTAAGCCCGAAACCCCTTTGGGGCAAGGGGCTCTCTTCAGGGGACCAAAGACCCGTGAGCCTTCTCTACTGCCTAGGTAGCAAGCACCAGTGACGGATCCTGCTGCCAGAGACAGTGAGGGCAGAAAAGCTCTCCAGATTAGGAGTTAGAGTAGGGGGGGGGGGATCCCCCTTCCCCACTGGGACTGCAGTGCTGTGAATAGCCTGGTCCCCAGATTTTTCCACCAGGTAAATCCTGTAAAGTAACAGAAGGAGAATGAACAACTTAAATCCAAGGAAGAATGCGAGAAGGAGAGCCCATCTGGATTTCCTCCCAAGGAAACAGGGCAGGCTGGGTGTCCACGGGAGAGAAGATCTCTAAAGTTAGGATTTTTGCAAAGCAAAGGGTGGATTCCCACAGCACAGCCGCTGGGAGAATAAGTGCATTTCTACCCAGAGGTCTGTAATAAGGACACCTACCTACACAGAAAGAAACCCTGTAACTACAGTCAGATGCACACTCCATTTTGGACAATGGACTTTAAAATGTACTGATTCTTAAAGTCAAATTAACACCCAGACCTGGTCCTGTCTAATTCTTACAGCCTCTCACCTGATGGGAAGCACAGCAGACACACTGGTGACCTTCTTTGATTGTCTGGGCCATACGCAAAAGCTTCCCCCCCCCTCCCCCCATAAAAAGAATCCCCCCACCCTCCAGGGACTAAGAGTCAGCCGGAGCAGCCCCAGAAGATATAAATATGTGCCCTTGGGACTTAAAACTAAGGGTTACATTTGTATCCTAGTATTCTTATATTAAGTTTGTCTTGCATAGCAGTGCATACCCTGGCAATGTTATACAAAACAAAAAACAGGAAAAAAAAAAGTTATTGTCTCTTTTTCTCATCTACTGTATTTCAGCAGAGTCACTCCTGTTGCATTATTTGAAGCTTGTACAGTGAAATGAAGCATGAAGGAATGGGCAAATTGCACAAGTTATTTTGTCAGTTCATACTCCATTTAAAATGTGGAAACATTACATAATGTGCAATCCCATCAAAATAAAAAGTGACACAGAAAGAAGCGATATACCTCAGCATGCGCTTTGTTAACAAGCATTTCCCTCATGTCTGGCATGGATTAACTCTTCTGCTATAAGAACTCTCTCTCATGAAAACAGGATGTGCAGTAAACACTTGGAAACGGTGATGTTAAATGACTGCTTTCTTTTAAATTATTAATTTAAACTTCCTACACAGTTCAAGACATCCGGATCCTGGATGGATTCACTAAGATCATGCTCCTTCGGTGGGAAGAGGGAGTGTAATAGTGGGAACACTGCCAGATGCAGAAACAAATTTCTACACTAAGACCTGCAGCATTTACGCTAAGCTCCAGTTCCTTCTCAGACTGTACAAATCACTAAAACTAGGACTTTTGGCGCTTCAAGAATACGCACATAAAATTTCCCTGCACACATTTTAGCAGGTGTGATTGTGTGCTGGCAGTTATGGTGGGATAATGTTCAATGTGAATACATCTTCATCCTAAAAATAACGACGTGCTTTCCAAGGATTGTCATTCTGCTTCTAAACACAGTAATTTATATTTTTAATTTTCATATTTAATAATATTTGCTTGCTCACCCTTCATCCAAAGTCATCCAAATGGGTTACATTTATAAATATATAATGCCTAAAATATTACAATCTACAAGCAATGTATTTAAACCCTAAATCAACATTTAACTCACAATCATGTACAATACCTGGAAAATCTGGATTACGTCATATATCCCACTCTACTCTGATGGACTGTCCCTCAAGGCCAATAGAAAAACACTGAGCTTTTGAATCAGTGGACACAAGCCAGATCTTCAAATCTAAATTTTTTGCACCACAGGGAGAAGTGAATAACCTCATCAAAGCAAAAAATGAAAAAAAATGTAATACAGCTCAACAGAAACTAAACTGAAAGGAACCATTAAAACCCAATACCCAAAGGATCTTCAAGTCGTTAATTTAGAAAATTAAAAAAAACTGTAAGATAGATATGCTATAAGTATTAAATAACTGATTACTGACCTCATTCTGATATCTTGCAGCATTCAGTGATTGAAAGCTCTCACTGTAGTTTGCAGAGAAGCTCAGAGCATTGACCATATGAGCTGCCACATGCACTGCTACAAAATAAAGACAATTGGCGAAGGGAAGCTCAATTAAAAAAAAAAGTAATTTACACACATTGATACCTATTAATCAGATCTATACCATCAGGTAGGAAATGCAAGCATAAACCGTACACATATTCTAAGCCTAAATTAAGAGTGCTTAATAGAAGTCATGCTGCTTACTGGAAACCCAATACCAGCTGCATACAACTTTTTTCACAAAGCAATCCAATCTAGCATTGAGCAACGGCTTAAAGAACCGTTTTCATTGCTTAGAACATTAGTACTGTCTAGATTGGCATTTTTCTCTCTTTTATTATGGTCATACCCACTGTATTTAAAAATCTGCTTCTTTAAATCCACTCTATTGTCCTTGCCATAGTCATGCTGTACATGTTTCATCTGGTAAGGATTAGTGAGAAACACTGATATTCTTAAATTACTAGTAGAGGCTGCTAAGTAGGAAAGCTTTCAATGAGGTCAATATTCAAAGCCATTTAGCTGGATAGCTCAAAATGTTATCCAGTTAAATGGAAAGTCTTGAATATCCCTCTTGCTTACCCAACTAAGATTTAGCTGAATAAGAAAGGGGCATGTTGGAAGCATTCCAGGGAAGGATTGAGTTAGTAACATAGTAATGACTGCAGAAAAGGACTAAATGGTCCATCCAATCTGCCCAGCAAGCTTCCCGAGGTAGTAACTAAATGCCGCTCCATGCAGGTTATCCGCAGGCCCACTATACCCCCTTGCTTTTTTTCATTCATTCCCATCCTCTAGCCTTTAATGATCCACAGTGTTTATCCCATGCCCTTTTGAAATCCTTCATGGTTTTAGTCTTCACCACTTCCTCCGGAAGCATGTAGAATACACTTCTAGCACTGATCCCATAGCAATGCAGACAGTGCCTGGCCCATGTCGCTGAATGTTTCCAATTAAAGTTATCCAACTACCTTTAGCTGGATAACTTTAAATTGGAGATGTTCAGCAGAATGCTTTATTCTTATGAATATTCAAAATAACTTAGCCGGCAACATTTAGCTGGATAAGTTATCCAAGCTAGGTTTTTTTTAATATTGGCCTCAGAGTTTAAAAAAAAAACTCCCTATGAAAAAAGTATAAATCAGAAAGGAAGATAGATATCTTAATGATTTTGTTTTGTTGAATTTTTTTTTTAAATTGCTGTTTGTACTGATTTACCCTTAATATTTAATTAGTACAAGACTGGATAGGCTAATTGGTTTGCTTTTTTTTTTATCTTCCATCATCTGTTATGTTACTATACTTTATACCAGGGTATTGTACAATTTCTGAGGTGTATATGAGAAATACTGCAAGCCCTCTACTGCCACACACATAGCTCCCAAACCTGGGGTTGAGTAATACTTGGCTTCACCCATGCCAAAGTAAATTACAACTATTATAAAATGCTAAGGCATTTATAAGCCATGATTTACTATTACTACTACTACTTCAATGCTCTTGAATATCATAAAATATACTTGCCAGGATGTAGCAATACAGAAACATATATTCAGAATGGAATTAAGAGTCTGTACTATAAAGCACAGGAAATGCATTCCCTATTTTGATTGGCTTAAACACATCTGCACACTATATAAAAAAAACTTAGAGAGAGGGGAGAGATGTTAGTATGTAATAGCAAAAATAACACAGAAGCTGATGGCACCTTATACACTAAAATTTATTGAGGCATAGGCTCGAGGACAAAATGGATTTGTCCTTGAAAGCTTATGCCTGAATAAATCTTTCAGTCTATAGCAGAGTTCCCCAGATTATGACCTGCAGAGCTCAGTTTTCCAGCCAGTTTATACTTTTCTTTCTGGCGGCTGTGTCCGGCCTATGAAAGAAGTTTGCATTTTGGGGGCTTTTTCTTCCCTCAGGTGTGGTGGCAGCAAGGTTTCTCAGGTTCAGTCAGTGGTAAAAAGAGCTGGCCGGACCCGTAATGCTAGAAAGAGCCGCTGGCTGGGTATAACAGCAGGCCAGATCCAAGGTGGTGGAAACATCTACGTCCTGCCAGCGGTAGATCAATAAATGTGAGAACTCTCCAGATTTGCCCCACAGATCTTGGAGTTCCACATGAATTGCCAGGTCTATGGGCAAACACCCAAAAACCTCCGAGGTCCTGGGAAGGAGATAACACATCGGGCCTGTGCAGCTAAAGAAGCATTAGGTGCAGCATCAGGACTACGTGGCGGAGGGCAGGTGAGAAGTGAGCAAGTATGTGTGAGAGACTGTGAGTGGGGGAGAATGAGAGGAGCAGATGAGTGTGTGTGAGAAAATGCTTGTGAACCTGAGTGTTAATGTGTGTTTATGAGAGTACATTTGTGTACCTCCTGTCACCTCACTCTTAACCCCCCTCCAAATCCATTGTAATTTTGGGGTGACAGGAAATCAAAAGTTCCCAGGCATGATGATCAAGATAAGGCAAGGTGGGTGGGGGATGAGGGAGGAAGAAAGGGAGGATGTAAAAAAAAAAAAAAAATAGAGGAAGGCAACAAGGCATGCACTACAAACAAACACTCTTCTACATACACTTCAGGGGGCAGATGTATGGGCAGGGTTCCCAGCTTACAAGAAACCCAGAAATATTTTTGGACACACTCGCTTTCCCAGCATTTAAAATAAACCCAAGGGTCAGATATGATGTGCCTCCACCCTGGCCTTCTCTGGGTTTTGAAATATCCTATGTGGCCCAGCCCTTGAAAAGTTTGGAAGTTCCTAGTATATAGTGTGCCACCGGCCTCTGCATTATTAGTGCATTATATAGTTCACAGAGCAGTCATTCTGTATGACAATATTATTCATGTACTTCATTATAATCACTGAAAAAAAAATTTGCTCTCATCTCCAGTCTGTTTATAGCTTGTATTACACCAATAGCAAATTAAATCAGATGGTTAACTGTAATCTCGTTAATTAAAAAGCTTAAATCGTATATGTGCAATTTGTTTAGCACCATCTGTGCTCTAATGCAGCTGAAGGCAGAAGAATCCTTTCAAATTCTTCCTTCTCTTCTATGTAGATATGCTACCCAGCTGTTGTATTCTGAACAGTCTGGCACTCTTTGTCACCACCAAGTTTAACAGTCACACCTGCAAAATGCACATTTTAAATTTTTTTTTACTCTGCAAGAGCAAAGGAGTCATTCTTTGGGCATTATGCAGCTTGTTTTCTCAGAGCAAGATAAGATATCTAGCATTATTTAAATTATTTAATACTGCACTGAAATATAAACAAGCAGATTATTGGTTATGTTGGAATGCACAGCTGATATAGTGTCATTATATTACAGAGACCACGAATAAACTTGTTCTGAGTTGATATTTAATAGGGCCGAACAGAAGGTACTTACTGTGTGCTCACTAATGCCAAAAAATTAATAGCAGGTGCACACTAAGGCCTAAACTCTAGCTGCCTCTGGAAACCCCCCTGTGCTAACCAGCCCAAACTGAAAAAGCCATTTAACATGGGGAATTTCCTCTCCACCAAAGCTCCGAGAACCATCTGCTTCCTCTAACCCTCCACTCTGAAGCACCGATCGATCCCTCCCCCCCCCCCCCAGGCACCCCAAGTGATAGCCAGACACCCACCCCTAACCCTACCTGAGGAAGATCAGCCTTCTGGCCTCCATGCTCACCCTCCTCAATTACTTCAGAATGAGGATGTATCATTCTGGAAGTTTCCCCGCCACCCCCAAACCTTCATAGGGAAGAAAGAGGATGTCTGAGTATCTACAACCTGTACTTTTGTGAATATTAAGTACCATTTTAGCACTGACTGGCATATATGCTAAAGAGTTTAGCATGTGTTTTTGTTATGTTCCCTTGCCACAGCAGTATTCACAGGTAGGAGTCCCAGTGTGCTGAAATTGGCACTAACACCTGAACACTGAACAGGAGCTAGAGTATGAAGCTTTGATGTGAAGTTGGAGCTGGGCCTTGGAGCAGGAACTTGAATCTGAAGC
This sequence comes from Rhinatrema bivittatum, assembly GCF_901001135.1. Classification (NCBI taxonomy): domain Eukaryota; kingdom Metazoa; phylum Chordata; class Amphibia; order Gymnophiona; family Rhinatrematidae; genus Rhinatrema; species Rhinatrema bivittatum. Next base: position 46,089,571 of record NC_042619.1, read on the forward strand.
TTGAAAACTGAATGGGAAGCCAGAACCTAACTCAGAAGAGGAGCTGGAGTCTGAAGCTTAGCCCAAAGAGTGGAAGCCCCAAGCAGGAGCCAAACTGGGAGCTGCAACTGGATCGGGAAGCTTGGAGTAGTGACTGAAGCTCCAAGCAGGGACTGGGCCGCAGATCTGAAGCAGGGCTTAGAAACGTGGCACCAAGAACAAGAACTGGACTAAGTGCTCCAGGAATCCGGAGCTGGAGCTCGACACGGGAACTGGAACTGCAGCTTGGAGACCAGAGGCAAGGCAGGAAAATGCAGTTTGAGCTTGAAGCCAGAACAGGAACTTGAATTTGCAGCTGAAATTTGAGACAAGGAGCAGATCTTTACTGTGAAACAAAAAGGAATAGTTCACCTCACAAGAGACTGGGGAGTTCCTGTTCCCAAAATTCCCTTTCAGCTATCTTTTTCCTTTTGGATATCTTGTAGATCCTAGCCCTTCTTACTTCCGGTACCTTGACTGGCTCTGTTGCTATGGTTCTTGCATTTGATCTCCCAGCTGTTGCCATTTCAATCCCCACTGACAACTTCCCCCGACAGTTTTATTGAATAGGCCCCTATATATACACATCCAGCCACTGGAGGCTGCATGTAAAAGGCTGCAGCACGTTTATATCTGATGGACATTGAAGGAGTTCTCCATCACCATATTTACTGTGTATTATTTGCATTTCTCTGTTTTACCTCCCCTGTCTCTGTTCTCCTTTAGGGTAGGCATATCTAGGTCCTTTAATCTCACCTCATAGGATTTTTGGTGAAGATCAAACACTATTTAGTCATCCCTTCTCTGCACCACCTCAACTCTTTTTAATTTTTTATAGGAGGTATGGCCTCCAGAAGGGCACATCGCACCAGGTGAGGACTCACCAGCAACCTGTACAAAGTTATAATTACTTCCTTCCTGCCTTTATGTACATAACCTAGCATCCCCTCCTGTTTCTATCATCACCTTATTACAATGTTTTTCAGACTTGAAATCATCAGATCACAGGATGATTTATATCCGATTTGTGGATATCAGTATCTCACCTCCCAACCTGTATTACTCCTCAACCACACAATGCTGCATTTTTTAGTTTCCAAAACTTAACTACCAGGTAGTTGACCACTCCTCAAGCTTTTGTTGAGTGGCCAAGTGCTCATTTATCAAGCTGAGAAATTATTTAATACAACAAATGCTTACCTGAAAAAGCACATATTGTAATGCCACATGTTGCATGAAAACTTTTACTTTTATCCAGCAATCTTCTAGTTTTTCTGTTTCCAACCTAATAGCAAAAGCAACTTGGTCTTTTAATGGGAAAATGCATGTTAAGCTCAATCTATGGTCCAAAAATAAGTATAAAATATTAATCCTACATTATAGTGAAATACTTCACAAAACAATTGTTATACAAGTGAAAGTAAAATGGAAATTACTTATTTTACAGTATGCAGTGCTATCGTGTCAGCTGACTTTGTAAAGTGCAAGCATCTTTTGTAACTGAAGACTTTACTGACCACTTTTAGAGTTGTGAAGCATTTAAGAATGAGAAGTATGTTGACTGAAAACTATTCACATATTTATTTATTTAAAGTTTCTTTTATACCGATGACCGTTTACACATCGCATCGGTTTACAGTTAAAAAGGAACATATACATATACTTGGAAACATCTATTTTTCTTATTTGTGAAAATAGTCACAGTAACTGACTTTTCTGAGCGATTAAATGCTCCCCGAGCATTTAGTCGCTCAGAAAAGACCACAAAACAATAAGTGTCTTGCTTGTCACTGACTAAAATGCAAAAACAATTCTTAAAAATAATTACAAAAAAAGTGAAATAAGCTCATATAAGACTGTGAAATGGAGACCAATGATTATACAAGGAAAATACAGTCAGTTACTGTGACTATTTTGTAGTGATTACATTAAATAAACCACACATTTGAGAAAGAGTTATAACAAACTCTCCTCTATATTATATGAGGTCTCTATTAGGGGTGTGCATTCGTTTCCTACGTATTGGTAATCCGCAACGTATAGGGCCATATTCACTGTATTCGTGGGGAAGCGAAACATATCACAATTCCCCACGAATATAACGAATCTTCGCCGAATTATTTGGCTGTCTAAAGGAGCGAATTTAAACAAACCCCTCACCCTCCTGACCCTCCCCCCCCCCCCCCCCCAAGACTTACCAAAACTCCCTGGTGGTCCAGCGGTGGGTCCAGGAGCCATCTCCTGCACTCACGCCGTCGGCTGCCGGTAATCAAAATGGCGCCGATAGCCTTTGCCCTTACTATGTCACAGGGGCTACCAGTGCCATTGGTCACTCCTTTCACATGGTAGGAGCACAAGATGGTGCCGGCCATCCATTGCTCCTACCACGTGACAGGGGCAGACCAATGGCACCGATAGCCCCTGCGACATAGTAAGGTCAAAGGCAATCGGCACCATTTTGAATACCAGGGCGTGAGTGCAGGAGATGGCTCCTGGACCCACCACTGGACCACCAGGGAGTTTTGGTAAGTCTTGGGGGGGGGGGTTTGTAGTTAATTCAATTTTAGCCGGGAAACGAATAAGACTTAACGCATGAACGTATCGGGGGCACCCTTGCCGAATGCAATGTATCTGCCCCCCGACGAATACGAATCCCGAATGCAACATATGGCGTCCCTCTGCACATTCCTAGTCTCTATTCACAAATAAGAAAAATAGAGATTTCCATGTATATGTGATGTTTGTTTGGTGACGTATTAAGTGATTACATCATATCGGCAGTTCGATTGATAATATAAGACTCAAAACTATTAGCACTTGCAGAATTTGTCTAGTGAGCAATTTTCAAAGAGTTTAGAAACCTAGTTTTGGAAGTCATGGACCTAAATTTGTTCATTTGAAAAGTGACTAGGGCTCAGCACCTATATTTAGGATCCTATTTTCCCTAGGTACCTAAATTTCAGTGCCTCAAATGAAGCTGGCCTTGGGGACAGAGTTCTGGCAGGAAATAAAGCTTAGGTGCTTAGCATTGATTTTCATCACTTGCATGGCATTTACCTCCATGGAAAGATATTGCGGTGAAATGTCAAAAAAAAAAAAAAATTGGTGCAATGGTAGCCCCCCTTTGCCTGGGGCAGATATCTTGTTAAAGGTCCACAATGGCCCTAAAAACAGGGGTCTTTCAAGACCCCCATTCCACCCCACCTGCCATTTCTCCTCCACCCCCCCCCCCCCCCAGCTTCTGGAGATGGCCCACAGTGCTTAAAATTGGATAATTTATTATTTATTTATTTGTCAAGTTTTATATACCATCATTTGGTTTCGCCATCACAACGGATTACAAGTTTCGATGGGTAAGACATAACATGTTGTTCAGTGACAGCTACCACCACGTTGCACCTCACCTCCTTTAACATCAAAGACCCAGCCAAGCTTACAGTATAACCCCCCCCAAAAAAAAAACAAAAAATAAAATAAATAAAGACAACCTCCAAGTGACCCTTTCACCTCCCAGGGATAAACTTAATCATCCCTAGTAGTCTAGTGGGACTACCCCTAGGCTCCGGGCTGACCACTTTTTTTTTGCATTAAAAAGGCACCAGCCGGACGCCTTACTAGGATTGCCCCTCTAGACCACAAAGGATGATTAAGGTTAGCCTGGGAGGAGTCAGGTGAGTGGGTGGAGGCATTTGGCAATTTGGGGGGGGGGGGGGGAAGGAGTCACAATACTATTGGAGGGATGGAAGCCTAGGATATTCTTTAATGTTAATGGAGGAGGGGAGGGGACAGGGGCTGTCTCTGCACAACATTTGACTTTTTTTTTTTGGGGGGGGTTATACTGTAAGCACTGCAGGACAGGATGGGAGTCTTGCAAGACCCCCAGGGGAGGTTTAAAATGGAGGGAATGCTTAGGGTCATTGTGGCCCTTTACATTTCAGGCAAGAATTGCCTAAGTTTCTAAACACTATCACAATGAATTAAGATGAATTAGGTGCGATGACATCATAGTGCTAGGAGACTGCATTAATTAGATTGTCTGATGCAGGAAGAGAGAGAGTGGTTGACATGGATCCATGTAACCAAAAAATAAACACACACCACACACACACAAAACACCCCTTCGAAAGCACACATGAGATACTATATGCGCTGGAGAAATTCAAACCCCATTTGAGAGACTAAGTTTTCTAAATTAGAAAAACAAAATTTTCACATACTGCCCATCAAGGAATAACTAGGAAATGACTAACAATATGACAATCCACTTAGTACTATTTCAGATCCCAGGATGAAATTCCATCTTGTATTTACCTTTTCCGATCCTCGCAGAAATGCCAGAGGACTTCGACACATGGTTAGAAGAATGAGACTGCAATTGAAGCTGAGGATGGAGGCAGAGGCTCTGCTAATGCACAATCCTAGCTGAACAAATAAAGCAAGAGAGTCAGAGGATACTCTAGCCAGAACGAGAAACCAGATCTACACTACTAAGAATATTAAATTATGATTTTGGACATTTCCAAGTGGCAATACTATGAGGCTTCTCAATTCAAAACTACTGGGGTATACGCTGCTGGAACCCCAATCTTTTGCAATATGTGAGATCTCTATACCTATTTTTTAAATTTTGAAGGCAATATCCAGTCATTTCCTCAGGTAAAAAGGCATTTTACCTACAAAAATAGGCTCTTTGAAAATTGCCTACTTTTAATGCAGGCCCAATTACACACATTGTGTTACAGAGCGTGTGTTTTTATCAACATAATTGGGAGGCATTCCCACAGGCAAGGCTAGATCAAAGGAGGCAATGACATATAGATTTTCAAAAGGAGCATGCCTTGTTTTAGCCAGAAAAAGCAGAAATATCTGTATGGGTACTTTTTCTAAGGACAAAAACAAAGCAAGTAGTTTTGATTAATGGGGTTTGCACTAATGTAAGCAATTTGATTATTGGCCCCATAGATGTCCAACTGGACTATTTATTTTCTTTATTTTTAACTTTTATATACCAACATTCCTGTATAAAATACAAAATCACACCAGTTTACAATAAAACATTTAATTGCTAAAAATGTTAGCACAGTTCTTCAGATGTAATGTCAATTATTTCTAGTGTTATAGCAGCAGTAATAAATTAAGTAATAAGAAAATAGGTTGCAACAAAAACACGTCAATTTAACAGAACACATTCTGGAAAGAAATCCTTATAACAGTGTGTATATGATTTATTATATATTACAGCATATTAAAATGGTTTATTAACTTTTTTTTTCTTTTTAACTCTGCAGTTTTCTGCTGCTCCTTTGGACCTCCATCAGAACCAGGACTGGAATGTAACACTATAAGCCTTCATTCACAACTACCCATTGAATTTTCCCCCCCTCCCATCCTCCCAATATAGCTAATTCTGGTCATTGCAGGGAGGGTCCTCAACCAGAACTCTGCAATCATGAACTCTTCATCCAGCCATTTAGCGTCACCCTTAAGCAAAGACCATGACTTCCCTCCTCGCTCCCCCCCCCCCCCCCCCTCCAGCATACAAAGCCAACACGGGAAGAGGAAGACCTGACGTGAAAATTGAACTGTCAATTTTCCGCTTGGTTAACCTAAAATGTTATGCAAGGTTTATAACCAGAAGAATTTGGTAAAAGCATTTATTAGAATAATAAGCAACTTTATAAACTACATACAAGTACCTAATTAAAAAATTTTAAAAAAATTTTAAGTGTGGGAAGGGCTAAACAGATTTACATTACTCTGCTCATTCCAGCACACAAAAAAGTGGGAAATCAGTTTCAAAGCAGCAACGTTTCAGTGTTAACAGATATGAATACCAATGATTCTTATCATCAATGCTAATTTTCAGAATGGGTGCAATTTACTAAAGTTCAAGTTAAAATATTTTTTGTGGGTATGTGGGGTTTTTTTTTTGGAGTATGCAAGGTCAAATCACAATCGACATGCTAAGATGCAGATCCCATTGATATGCCAGAATTACAGGAAAATAAACTGTCCACAAAAGGGAGAGAACAAAAACAAACAAGTTAAGCCAAGAAGGAAGAAATCTTAGAGAATCTATTATAAGGTCTCATCCAGAAGAACTCCAAACCTGCACATTTCTGTTCTGCAGGAAGTTTTCCAGCTGTGAAAGGTTGTAGAAAACATATTTAGCTCCTTCAAATGTAATGATGCATCTACATGGGAATTTAAGAGAAAAACCAGCCTGGAGAGCCAAAACTCTGCTTCATTGCAAAAAAAAAAAAAAAAAAAAACTTCCCCCTTATAGCCTGAGTTTCCTTGCCTATGGTTGAAAATTGCTGTTTCCCCCTCTCATGAAAAATGCATTTTTCTTGCAAAAAACTAAATAATCTCATTGTTAAATCCTTATCTGACTCTTTATGAAATGAGTAGCAACCAAAATTATAGTTTTGAGCATATCTTGTTGAAATTGCTCAAGAAAAGCCGTTAGTCTAAACTTTCAGACTGTTGCTTGAGCATTCCCTGCAGCTTCCTCCATTGTATCCATCTTCCGAGCAGGTAAATAAAATACTTTAACAAATTCGGGCACAGATTCTTTGGAAAGCATAAGATGATCTAAATAAAACTCTCAAACACTTGAATGGGAGAAATTAAAGGGAATTTCTGAAAATTTATAACGCGGCAATTCCACTTTCTAGAATGGTTTTGCCAAATTTTCTACTTTACAGTGCAAAATTAAATTGCCTTTCACCAGAGATGAATTAATATCCTACATAACAGAACACTTCTCCTTTAATTCACCAAATTTTTCTCCACAATCTTTAATGGACAGAGTATAGTCATTCACAGTTATAGCAATTCTCCCCAAAATCACAGCATAGAGTCCATCCTTGCAGATATGGATCTTTCCATATTTGAAATGGCTGTCCAGAGTGCTTCTAAGGTTATTACTTCAGGCTTGGTAAAAGTTAATAAAATTTTGCCAACTCTAATCACAGGAGTCGTCTCACCAATGCCCACCCCACTGGGTGGTAGAGGGCTACAAGTAACAGTTCCCCTTGTCCCACATCCAAAATTATTCGGAAAGGAGTGGTCAGCGTGAGATGGAGAGAGAGAGACCACCGGGGCTCAAGATCAAGGACTCCAACAATGTGGGATTTTTAATTCCTAGCTCAGCACCGCCAGGTTGTAATCTCTGAAAATTGAAGGATTCTAAAGTCAATTTAGCAGGAAGAGGAGCTGACCCAGATGGGGAGGGGGCTCTAACATGCCCCTTTCCTTTTTTACCCCAATGTTGTACTTTACAAAATCCAGAAAAATGGACACTCACAATCTGCTGGCAGAGGCACACGCTTTAGGCACATCAGTGGCAGTGCACTTCTGTCCAAGGTCTTAAATAGAAGGGGATACACCAGGAAGTGATGTCAGTCTCCCCGCAGCAGAATCGGGAACTAAAACGCCAAGGTAGGCAGATGGAAGTAGCCTCTCTCCTCTCACCACGATCACATATGCAAGAACCAGGGAGCCAGAGTAACAGCTGGTAAGACGCCTGCTCTCCCTCTATATTTCCATTTTCTTTTTTTTTTTAATATGCACACAGACACTTTTTCCCCTGCAGATTTTATCCTAATTTTCAAAGTGAATTTATGAAAATTAATCCAGATTTTATCCCACATTTTCAAACCCAATTTGTGCAAAAGAACCAGAAATGGATATTCAATCTCCAACCCCAAACACCCTTTAAATGCAGATGTGAATGTTTAATACCAAAGGAATGGGAATTTTAAGAATCAAAATCAGAAAATTCTCAATTTGTAAACTAACATTTGCAAAAGTCACATTAAAAAGCACAAGTCTTCATGTTGCTATGTTTACATTTTTGAAGTGAATGGTCATAGGAATCTTAAGGCAAGATGTATTTAAGCCTTTTTCCCATAGACACACTATAGGAAAAACACTTTAGTACACCTGGCCCATAGAGAGGCTCTGTCAGTTCCTATAGGCATTATATGGAACTAAATATTCTTTTCTGGGAGGCTAGACATCTCTTCAAGCTTAAATCCAGGAGGAGAGGCATGGAAGAAGCCAGCAAACCAGATTTTGGCAGACAATCTTTTGTAATAATGTTTTTAGCTTTTGCATGGCGTTTTTGCATCTATGTTCATGTAAAGCTATTTAAGAGATGAAGGGGAGAGGGGGATTTGCTCAGAAGGTGACAAGCATCTTCCGATCACTCTTCACCCATTCCCCTCCTCCCCAACACACACACAATTCTATCATTGAAATGCCTTTTATGATTCACTTATGGCAGCCACAATACTCTATATTTCCTGGTAAATATCTTTTGCTCATTTGAATTCTAAACTGAAGAAGAATTAGCTCTCAAAAGATAGTCAGAAAATGTATTGACTTAGTTCAATAAAAGGTATCACTATTGGTATATAGATATATAGAGTATTTTTTTTAACCTTTAATTTCTGTGCATAGGAAATGTTGACTTTTTGTTTCAAATGACAGCAGATACCTACTAAAAACTGATATTTCTCTAACTTACCTCTGCAGAAAGGATAATCTACTTCAATACAGTTCAGTGAATGGTTAAGAATCAAAACAGTTATCTTCCTATCAAATGCCAAATGCAACTTCCAGATGTTAGCTTGAACGTTATACAGCATCACAAACAGCCTCTCCATGAACAATTCATAAATACTGCCAAAATATTATGAATCAGAATATCCTATTCATGTGAAAATTTGTCTTGACAAGATTGGTTATGTCACTGGAAAGTCATGAGCGAGGCAACTTACTAGAAATTATTAACGTTACCCTTCATGGGAAGTCTAACAATAAACCACTATGCTGTTCTTGGCAAAGTTCCGAAAATCCACGAATGTTTATTCCTGAAAATTAATTTCTTCCAAATGATCCCTACGTGATCTTACAGCTAACTTCCTATGTATTGCCTTAAAGGTTTTACACAATGTCAGAGTGATACCTGGGTCAGCTCAGTTCTCAGTCCCAGTCTTTAAGATTCCATCTGGAACAGAGAAGGACAGAATTTTGATTCACATTAAACCAATCAATTAAGTAAGGGAATGTTTAAAAAAAGGAATCTGTTGCTGTACTCAGGAGCCCTGGAAAAGAGAACTCTGATTCACCATTAATACAATGGTCAAAGGAAAGGACAAGCACCATTCTTCTTCAGACGCTTCTTCACCTGTTATCGAACCGATTGACTCTTTTGCCCAGGAAGCACAGCCTGGAGCTTGGGTTGAGGTATAGATGGGGGTGATGGAGCATGCACTGGCTTTCTCCTGCTGCCTCTTTGAGGTCTGATGGATGAACTTCCCCCCTCCACAGTGGCGACTCACTGGGTCACCACAGGTTCACGACACGACAGATGCCGGAACTCTTGGAGACTCAGGAGAGCACTCACAGAAGAGGAGCCTGCAGTGAAGATGCCACGGTGGACCTTTGAAGTCAATATGTTATGATCTTAGAAGTGGATTTGTGCCAGTCGAAGGGAATAATTTTGTCAATTGACTAGAAAAATTCTCCTTAAATGTGGGCACAGTCAGCTGTCCAGTCCCTGCCTGGATCAAATTTGTGCTCACCCCCTTTGAATAATGCCCTACAAGATGTTTCTCTAGGAGAAGTTTAAGTGTTAGTCTCTATATGTGAGACTCTCTCTTACAGGCTGTGTTTCTCAACTATGAGAGTGTAGAGTGTACTCAGGGAGACTTCTAAACAAGCCACCCATGACTACTGCTAAAGCATGGTGAGACTCTTTTGAAGGAGGAGAAGGCAATTTCCATTCTTCAAGGCATAAACATGGCTCTGACTCAGGACAATCAAAATTTGTATAACAAAACTGAGAACAGTATTAGAAAGAAGAATTTGTGTTATATAATTTTTCCAAAATCTCCAATAATACCACTAACTAAAATGTTGAAAAAATGTTGCAGTATCCTAAGGAGGCTTTTTGACCTATGAGCCAGGTTTATTATTTCCCTATGGAAATAAAAATCTAGAGAAATGGAGACACTTTGGACAAATCAAAACTGACTTCACTACTGGAATCTTCGCAGAATGAGATAGTTACTGGATCAACTCTATTAGTAGCATTTGCTTTAGAACCTGATAGGGAATGGGCCCTTAAATCCTTTTTTATAGAAGGTTGCAGCGTTTTATGGAGCCAAGGTTAGCATTTACCCTGATTTTACTAGCTAGACCCAGGAGAATCGGATGTGTATTCATTTGAAATGAATGAGTCCATATTTGTTTCATTTCTAGTCATCAAAACAAATGGAGAGTTATCACAAATGAAACAAAAATCTCTCATTTGTTTACATGTACCATTCATTTCTATGGCCCACCAAAGTCTACGGCTGTGTATTGCTGAGAAAAAAAAATGACAGGTAACTATAGCAAACGGCTCTTGCCTTGTGACCTCACCACTTTACTAGAACCGTGTCAGTGCCAAGGCAAGACAAGCTGGCAAGAAAACTATGCAGAAGACAAATCGCAGAGAAGCATCTTCCTAAGCTAGCCTTTAGCTGCTATCTGCAAATGACGCTGAATTCCTCCCACTGTTTACTCTGAGCATGTGTAAAAAGCTGTTGGCCAAATTTTAAATGCCGGTGTGCATAAAAATCAGTACTTACTCGCGTGGCCGGGGGCCTGCGCACACCGCTTGCATTTTCAAACGGGAATGGCCATATGTTTAATTGCCGATATGCACACAAATGCCAGACCCTTAAAAAGGGGCGGGCCAGAGACTGGTCAGGACAGTAGCCATTATCAGCTGTCATGGGGAAGCATGCACCAGCAGCCAGCCGGTGCACATAAATTACTTCTGCTCCCGAGGAGCAGCAAGTAATAAAATTAAACAATTTGAGGAAAGGTAGGTTAGGTTTAGGGGGGTGGGGAGGAGAGGGGGAAGGGAAAGGAAGGTTAGGCAGGAGGTTAGGAAAGTTCCCTCCCAGTCCTCTCCTTACTGGGAGGGAACTGGGAAAGGCCCGATTGCGTCATCACACGTACTTTGCAAATATTCATCCCCTTGCACCTTTTAAAATCTACCCCATGTGTATTTCCTCTCTAGCTCCTGGCTGAGAAGGACATGTGCTCAGCTCTTTCAGAGTTCAAAAAAAAAAAAAAACCCACCACACCAACTTTGAAAGCTTTGGACTTGACTGCTTCTATGTGCTGCAGTGGTCTCACTCTCATTGTGCCAAAATGAAAGGCAGTACCTGCTGCCAATATTGATTTTTTTTTCTCTGTACTTGAGGAGGGTCAGGATGGGAGAGAGGGCAAGCAATTGCAGCAGTACTAGTGATTTTTTTTTTGTCTCTGTCTGGATACCAGTGAGGTGAGCAATGCATACTCAGACTGAAGAGAACAGTCATATCACGCTGTCAATCTTTTTGGTGCTGTTAGCATTTAACAATTTTTGTGTGAATGGAGTCCGACAACACTAGTTTACAAGATACAGCACATAAACACTGTATTGTGTGTGAGAGAGAGAGTTCTCCAAACAGATTGGTACTGTGAGTTGGGGGTACAGTAATATCATTAAATAAATTTGTTTGTAAAAATCCAAACCCCTAGTAGGCAGTACATGTGAACAAATTCCTTTATGAATGTAATCCACTTTGAAGCACTGAAAAAAGTGCAAAAAGCAGAATATAAAATCTAAATAAATAAATAAAATGTTAGGAAAAGGGAGAGGAGAGGATGTAGTCAGGTGTACAGCATGAGGTGCAGAGGCAGCCCAGCATGATAGCAGTGAAAAATGTCAGACCTCCCCCAAAATTAAAGAGAGACTTTTTGGGCCACAAAATAGCAGGAGTGGAAGTTAGCTCAAAGCCAAAGAAATTGAAATTTGGAAAGAATATGCCATCGCCACCTGGTCCTGTTTGGAGCAGAGGGAAAAGGCAGACAGTAGCAGGGTAAGAGTACAGACTGGGGCAGCAGAAGTACAACAGCAAAAACCAGCTGCATACTCCTCTGCATTTGTTATTGATTCTCAGGCAAGGGAGGTGGTATTTCAACAACTGATTCTGGGTCTTGAATCGAACTAGTAGCTGAAAATAAGTTGGAAGGAAAAGTCAGTAGCATTTTAACTTCCACTTCAGAGAGGAGGGGAGACAGATGATGATGCTGATAGTAATGACAGCAACCCCCAGCAAAAGCGGGCAGCATATGCCAAGAGCTTGAGCGATGCCAGCATCAGCCCCTAAGAATATAGAGAAGAGACTGCAAAAGACATTCCTGATCTGGAGGCAGATTAAAGTAAAAGGATGACCCATCTTTTACTCTGTGTATTCACTGCAGTAAAACTATCAGTCATGGGAAGAAAGGGGGACATCTGACAACTGCTGGTATACAGTATCATCTGCAGAAGCAGCATCCAATAGCATTGGCAATAGGGGAAGGTGGCAGTTCTAGCCTGGGGTCCCTTCTGCCAGTCAAAGTAAAAGCTAGAGGAAAGGGATTGAAAAGGGAAATACTTTTCCCCAAGCTGATCCCACGGCCCCTACCATTAGTCAGGTCAGCAGTTCCCAGTCATGCGTCCAAAGCGGCAACCTACCATAGACAAAATAGGGTGGTGTTCCTTAGCACTTTCCTGGGGCAAAAAGGTAGGCAGCTTTTAAAGTAGTAATGTGGAGCATCAAGAAAGTGACTGCCCTTGAATATAGCCCCTGAGTGTAGGGGAGAACATGGGGTTTAAGAGTCTGCTGCATGTATTAGCCCCTACTTACAAAGTCCTCTCTAGGACTACATTTAGTACGAAGGTCATCCTCAACCTGTATAACCAGTGCTATAGTCACATGCAGGCACAATCTAAGACAGAGGGAAATGGTGTGCATTTTACCAGGAATATCTGGACCAGCACAAAAGCTAGGTACATTTGTCTCTCTCATTGGGCTCAGAAGGAATCTGGCCAGGACAGGAGCTGGCAAGAGCTCTAGCAAGGATGTAGCATCAGGGTGCAGGTGGGCTTTGCTGCACATGCAGTTGATGCATAGCTCCCAAACATCATTGAATATTCTATCATCCATAGAATAAATAAATAAAATATGCTGGAGAGTTGGCAGCTAGACCAAAGATCCAGGTTTCTTTGTGACAGTCGGTTGTGCAAATATGATAAAGGTAGTAGAAGATATGGGCTTTCAGGACATGTATTACTTTGCACACTAGTTGCATCTGCCAGAGAGAGGATGCCCTGGGGCTGGGCCCAATGATGACAGGAATCTATTCCTGAAGGACAAAATAGAGAGGTGCAAGAAAATAGCAGGGCATTTACATTGAAGCGTGAATGTGAGAAGCAGGAAGAACTGAGGATGCCTCACAAACATCTGTTCAAGATGTTGGCAACCACTGGAATTCCATTTACAATGCTACAGGAGGTTAGTAGATCAGCAGACACCCCTTCATGATCTGTTTCTAGCAATAGGAGATATGTGTGGTTCGTCCCCTGAGCATCATGAATGGATAGTGTTCAGGATTTATAACTGCTATCTGAAGCCAATCAAGGATATATATATTTATTTATTAATTTAACAGCTTTTCTATACCGATATTAGAGTGCACATATCATATCGGTTTACATCTGAACAAAAGGTGGAAAATACAATGAACAAGGAGAGGGGAAGGGGAACAACAAGAGTAACAAGTTGCAGCAAAGGCATTGCAGCTAGGAGGAGGCTCTGAAAGTGAGCCGGAAAATTAGAAATGGAGGGTTAACATCTTAACATGGAACGGTGTAAGGTTATCTGTAAGGAGAGGGGGGTGAAGGAGACGGTGGTGGTGGCAGTGGTTACACGGGCTAGTCAGGGAATGCCTGGTGGAAAAGCCAGGTCTTTAGCATTTTCTTGAATTTAAAGGGGCAGGGCTCTAGGCGGAGGTTTGTAGGTAGGGCATTCCAGTGAGTGGGGCCAGCAATTGATAGGGCGCAGTCCCTTGTTGATGTGAGGCGGGCATTCTTGAGGGGTGGGATGCGTAAGGTACCTTTACGGTTTGTTCTGGTTGGGCGGGAGGAGTGTGCGAAGCGGAAGGGTTCGCTGACCCAGGAGGAGTTGCTTTTGTGGATGGATTTGTGTATGACAGTGAGGGTCTTGAATAGGATGCGTGATGGGATAGGGAGCCAGTGGAGGTCTTTTAGGATGGGGGTTATGTGGTCTGATTTGCAGCTGTTCCACCACCCCTGAGATTTTATTCCCAATTGCCTAGTTTATTTGTATTTACTTATTTTGCTACTATTTAGTTTTGTATAGCTGAGAGGAATTTCTCACATCATGGTGTTTATTCTTGTAATAAATTTAAAATCTTTATAAATTAAAAAAAAAAAAAAAGAAGAAGAATCTGATTCACTATTTAACGAGAATCATAAAATTTTTACTTCCTAAGTAGTGCATGCAGCCCCACCCAAGGGTGTGGCCTGTGAGGTAACAGATCCCTTCAGAGAGGTACTGTCCCTGTGAACCAGCCACACGCACACTTAAATACAGCAATGCTGCTTTTATTATTGCAAAAGAAACTACACCAAAAGCTGTGCATAAACAAAATGTTTAACACATATACTAGTGCTAAAATCTATAAATAGTGTAAACAGTGTTAGGATAATGTACCACATGAACCAATACACGATTTCATAATAAAAGTTTAAACAGTTTCACAGGATTTTGCTCTGAAAAATATTAACCATTAAAGTAGTAAATCTTTGTATTTGCTGGTACCCAGGCCTGGCATTCCTTTGAATTACCAGTGAGCTCACTATATTTCCCCCAGGCATGGGGTATACCACTCCGCTAATTGCCGTCCCCAGCATTGTTCATGCATAAGCAGAGATAATTGCTTCTCCCCACCCTTTCCACAGGAGTGCACTCAGAATATAATATTCCTTGACTCCAGGAAACAGCAGCCATATGAAGGGCCCTTGACTTTCTAGGAGTGGCACACCATAATGTAACACTATGGTGTAGCATCCAGGATGAGCAAAAGGAGGAGTCTCTTCACCCTGGGGGTAATGTGACATAGCAAGATTATGAAGGGTTAATGGTTAGACAACTCACATTTGGGCTGGTTTGTAATCCCACTGTTTATGCATCTTGCAAATAATTCACTTTCTTTGACGTAACTAGAAAAGTCACAATAGGGTAACAGCAGCTCAAAAAAAATAGATTAACCCAGAACCCTGTGCTCCATGTCTCCTCCCTATCACTGAGGCACAAAACTACTCACACATGGGTACGACTGGAGAGAGAGAAGAAAACTTTCAGCACAGCTCTCAGGAATCCAATAAGTCTACTGCAGCTGCCTTACTCTTCTGCTGAAGGGACAGATAAAGCAGCTTCCAGCACAACAGCAACAGTAATAAGCTCGTTTGTTCTCTGTGTAACTGATCAAAGTAAAGAAGTTGACTGTCCAGATCCCTACATAGATTAGGAAACCTCGCCCCAGACAGAGCAGCCTGTTTCTTCCCTCTTCCTCTCTCTCAGTCTCTCCAACCAGCCCCAACTGTTTCAAACAAACACTCTACTTCTCTCTTTTTCTTTTGGGTCTTAAAATCAGGTGCTCTATAGCAGGATACAGTAATATGAAGCAACAACAAATTAGGGCAGCCATATTGGGGAGGTCTACAGAGCAAGATATTAGGATATTACATATATATTGTAAAACACAAAAACAAAACCCAAAAACACAAATGCTGGCCCTTATTAGCATCTTGATTCAAGGAAATTCAGAACCCAGGAAATTTCTACTAGAATTATATCCTGTGTTTAAAAAAAAAAAAAAAAAAAAGGCAGCTCAATGATTCTATACATTTCTTTAAAAAAAAAAAAAAAAATCCACTTTGCATTATTTTTATTTTTTTGACCAGGTAACACTTAGAATTGAGGAATACATGTTTTATTTCATTACAATGTACATGGCCCTTATTACTTTCACTATATACAGAATCAACCTCATGTCACCAAAACATGAAATTGGGTAGAATGAGCATACTAAACATGAACACTCCTCAATACCAGCTCAAAACTAGGGGCTAGATGTCAGAAACTCTTACTCAGACCTCAGTCAGTAGACTGTCCCATGTCAATTTCCTCAACAGGGTCATTTGATGCCATTCTAGATTGAAGATGTGGCACAGTTCAGCTCCCTCGGCCTTGCACATTAAATCATTTTTAACTACCCTACTGTAACAAACAAGTTCCAAACAGAAGGGCCATGTCCAAGAAGTTTTTGCCAGCAATCTGGGTGGACAAAACAAGTAAAGGACAGCGTGAAAACAAAAAACGGCCCCGGACAAAGGAAGCCAGACAGAAGAAACAAGAGTAGGAGAAAGAGTGGCCTGCAGTGCCAATTCCAAGATAGCTCACTCCAAAAGATGTTTCAGAAATCTTAATCAAAAGTATAACAGCTAAATAAGCGGTCGTAGTTGAAAAAGTGATGACACTAGTGTCTTTGGTGCAGGACGTGACGCAAATAATTGAAACTGAAGTATGTGTAAAGGAGGTGGAATTGGCGGTCAACCAGGTGAGTGCAGTGCAATGTGCTAACAGAGAAGCTTAAGGATATCGAGAACCAGGGCCAGAGAAAGGATATAAGAATAATTGGACTAGTTTTGGTTGTGGAAAGGAAAGACCCTGTAAACTTCTTTTACAAATGGCTCCCTGAAATTTTAGAGTTGGAGCAAAAAAAAAAAAATGGTATGGTCAAACTCGAGCATGCCCACCATGCACTAGCAGCAGCTCCAGACCTGGGTGGCAGACCAAGGGCAGCAATAATTCAATTCCACAGCAATGCAGATAAAGCATGGGTGATGGATAAACCCAGACTCCAGAGAGAGATCTAGTATAAAACATTCAAAATTTGTATTTTCCAAATAATTTTCTCAGACCATTCAGAGGAGAAGAGCAGCCTAAAGCATGAGCTGAGCGTGAAAAATGTGCCCTGTGCCATGCTTTATCCTGCTCATCTCTAAGTCACTATGGCTAATAAGACCCACATTTTTGAGACAGTGGACGTGGTGAAAGACTTTCTGAAAGCTAAAAATGGAGAAAACATGGACTAATTAATACTAGTCGCCAGTTGAGGTGCCAGACTGTGATGCACGGAGAGTTATGAAATAGATCAAGGGGGAAGGAAGGGCATAAAACTATCCAGGCTGTGGTGGAGAATGACCCCCATATTTGGGATGGTTGAGAGAATTGTTAGGTATTTGTTTTAAGTTTTGTATCTTTTATATTAGCAGCAATTTTTTCTTTTTTTAGATACCGGGAATTTTGTAGGCCATTGTCAGCGGCCTTTTCAGTAAGGCATATCAAAGAACTGTAGTCAAGAACATTCAGCTACATGTCCGGGGGGATGTGCAATGCATGCTGTCCCTCATTGTTAGTTTTGTAAATAGCCCTGGAGGTGCAAGAAGACTCAGCGGATGCAATCTATGGGGTGGAGTGTTCTTACAGGAGGCTGGGGTCCCTGTGGCAGCAAAGTTCACTGGTATTACGAGGACCGCAGTAGAAGAAAAAATGGTTTTATTCAGATATTGGATGGTCCGTCTCATGATGACATCCAGTCTCATATACCAGGCTGTTGCGTATTAGAGCTGAGGAATGCTGATGTTTTTAATAATTTTGTTTTAAATTTATTTTTGAATATTAACTTTTACTTGTGCCAATTTGTTTTCGGATTCTTTTTCAGTTTTTTCATGGGTTTTGTTTTTATTATTTTTTTTGCCTTTTCTTTCTCTGAGTTCAAGTGGTACTCTGGACTCTAGCTGTGTCAGTGGAGTCTATTGCTTTCCCAACTCAGCATGTATAATTCTAGAATCTGATTTACCTCTGCAAGGACTAAAGGAAAGGAAATTATCTGGTAAGTATAAATTTCACCTTTTTTTGATGCAACGGTACAAGGTGCCTAATCCCCTTATACCAGCCCTGCCTACAATTCCAACCTAAAATGCAATACCAATAATATAAACAAGCATAAAAAATAGGTTTTAAAATAAACAAATCCATTGCTAATACTTATAACAATATCAGTAAAGTATAACAATCCCATCCTTCGACTAATTTTTCTCCCTGAGGGCCAAAACCATGTAGCAAACAAAACCTAGTCCCAGGGCTCTGCCGACTCCTCACTGCACCCTGGACCTGGAGACCGGCTTAGGGTTGGAGACTGGCAAGAACCTCATGCTACAGCTGATGGTGGAAACGGAAGATATTCAGCTGGGCCAATTCTTCACCAGTACTGACAGTTAATTTTTCCCTCTCTTTAAAAGATCCTTAACCATGTCTTCCTTAATTCTTTGCCAATATTTTTTCAGGAATATAAATCAGGCTAACTACCCATATAAATAGATTTCATGGAAGCTTTCTAGCACATTATTATGAATAATAATTATAGGAGTCTTACAGCAATGTCTCTGTTCCATAAGAATTATTTGATTATTGTCATATAGAACTGGTGTCTTTTTAATTCTAATTCTCCCTTCAGTAATGAGCACGCTCTCCAGGGCCGACTTCCGTGCTGGCTTGTATGCTTTCATAAAAGGGTAACCGTTCACAACGGGAGATTTGCAGTGCTCTGTGGTTCTTCAGTGGGTTGCCATAGCAACCCCAAATCAGCTACATTGAACTTAATGGAACTACAACAGTTTAGAACCACAACAGTTCACCACTGCAACCTACACTTAAGACTGCAGTACCAACACAAATTGTTAGCAGTCTATAGCATAAGGCAGGGGTAGGCAAAAATCAGTCCTGGAGTGCCACAACCAGGTCTGGTTGTCAGGACATCCACAAGGAATATGCCTCTATTGTATGCAAATATATCTCATGCATATTCCTTGTGGATGTCCTGAAAACCAGACCTGGTTGTAGCATTCCAGGACCGGAGCTGCCTACCCCTAACATAAGGTGATTGAAGTTTGAACACACAATGCAGAGTCCGCACTGCACTGCTGACACAGAGTAGCAGAAGCTTGATTCAATAAGCATTCTTTTAAAAAGGTTAGGAAAGCAGTTTCTGTTGAACGATAAGGAGAAATATCCATGAGCTCTGAGCAACCGCATGAGTCCCTCCTTCGAGGGATATCATCCTTAGTCCAATAACAGCTGTCATAACGAATGCAGAATCTATGAATGGGATTTCCTCCATTTTGCCTATTCCCCCTGGGCTCAGTGTACTAGAGCAGTGGATTATTCAGATGAGTATCTAAAACAGCAGAATATCAACCAAACAGCCTAGGAAACTGGAAAAAAAAAATCAGGCAGACAAATAGGTCAAACGAAAGAATTCATCAAGAAACAATTCATGTCTTTTATATCTGTCCCTTTAAATCGTATTATGCATTAATACACCAGGCCACCATAAAGGGCAATGAATACAGAATAGTTTAAAGGTCCTCCTAGTCGACTACAGACAGACTCCATTTTCTCCATTTGATCTCCTTAAAATGAACCTCAAGAGCCAAGAGCCTACTGGAACAAATGCCAGTGCAAAGGCCAGAAAGAGGTTGCAGCAGCTGTAATTCAAACACACCATTTCTGACATTAGTGTCCACTGCAGTGACTAGTCCAGTCTCCCATTCGTAGATAATAGTGTAAGTGTATTTTACTATTTAAGTTCAATTTATAATCAGTGGTCACTTCTCCTTCAAAGCAGCAACTCTCCTGTGCTTCCAAGGTTGAGGCACTCTATTTTTTTCCGTCAGACATCTTGTCCCAAATGTATATTTTTCTTGTTAGTGGTTCTGGAAGCCTAGAGGGCCACTGGTGAGGTAGGTTCAGCCTCCCATAACTTAAAGGACACTGGTTTTACATCGGACAGGTCAATCTGACGGATTATTCCTAGCTCATTTTATATGCGGCAGCATCAGGGGAAGTTCTGGCAATATTCATTAGTGCATTGAGGTTAAACAACATCACTAGCATTACCCAGCAATAGCTCCAATTCAGGCCATATTTGTAGTCTTTTTTTTTTTTTTTGGGGGGGGGGGGAGGGGGTTAGAAATTATAAGAGACTTCAAAATTCAGATTAGGAAAATAAAAAGGGGAAGTGAGGTATTGTTTGTAAGGGCATAAAAAAGCCATTTTCCACCATTGCATTTGTGAAGTAGTGGGAGAGGGTTCTGAAATTTAAGTCAGCTCTCTTTTTGAATAATTTTTCTGGTATTCACAAAACCTTTATATTATACACTGCTATAATTTGACAGGCTGTATTTTAAAGCAATTTGATCGTTAAGCTGATGTTTGACTATACTTCTAAGGATGTGGTTAAAAGAGATAGTTGACACAAGGCTATTTTTATTTGATATTTACTGGAAATCTGAGAGTTTCTCCTGAACAAGTGTTAAAATGTTCAGAAGTTTTAAATAATGATATAAAAGAAGATAAGAAAATCCAATAAGTCTTAGTTATGGAAATGTAGCAAGAGGGACTAGATTTTTTTTTTAAAGGTTTATATTGTTAGTATGATCTCTCAGTGATTATTTAGATTCCGTGCACAATGGTGACTGAATCTGACTGGCTGGAGTCTCATGGCACGATTATATAGAAACATGGAACAAAGAACCTGCTAGCCAACTGAGAACATTTTCGAAAAATGTAAATTACCAGAATCTCCTTCAACCAATAGCAGACGTTAATACATTTGACAGAGGTATAAATTAGAGCACTCTAGAACTTTTGAGCAGTCCTTTAGTGTTCTGAAGTAGCTTTAAAAAAAAAAAAAAAAAAAAAGAAAGGGTGATCTTATAAATCTTCTGGCTTCTTGTGTTCTGTACCTAATATGCTGACATACACTGGTTCTCGTCACCTATACTTTATGATAAAATGTTGTTCTGTCCCCAGCAGTGGGTATGTTTGTGTCTGTATATATACTGTGCTTAGTGTTGAAACCCCTTTTTGTAACCCATGATAAAAACCTGTGAGCCTTGCCTTTAAGGGAGCTTGCCCTTAAGAGAAGTTCCCTTCATCCTTTGCTTTCTCTCACCTGGGAAGAGTCTGTATGCCCTCTCAATCTAACTTGAGTCTTAAGTGCCTTATTGGCTCAAGGGACTGCTCTTCATGTTCCCCCGTGTCACACGGATCCTAGGCTCGCTACCATTGGATCTCGTCCTCTAGCCCCAGCTTGTGGGAACATTTCCTGTAATCACTCTCCAAATCTGTAAGTCAGTCTCAGCTATGCTGCCTCAAAGCTAGAAGTGCCTGTAACCTCTGTGATACGATTAGCTTTTTTACATTCCTTATCATCGCTTAATTCTAAAGATTAAATCAACTTCAGAACCCCTTAGTCTTCTTACCCTGCATCCCAAGAAACTCCGTTCTCCCTTCTCCTGCCTAATCTCCAGCTACAAAGGTCTTTGCCTGGGGTTATATGTTTGGAAGCAACAATTGTAAGTAATGGAAAATTATCTGTACAATAAATCATTTCAAATTTAAAGGATTGTTGTCTGAAGACTGATTGGGAAGGAAAGTTAGCTGTCTGGATAAGGGGAACTTGGATGTTTTTTTTTTTTTATTGAGCCAGCACAAATGTCTTTTCCAACATTTTGCCTGGAAATTCAAATAAAGAGTTTTAAAACAGGTGATCCAAAATGTAGTGAATTACTGGCTTTGACCCAATAGCCAAAGTAGTTAGAAAGTAGATCAGTATCAATAGTCCTGCAGAACTATATAATATAATGCATAGCAATGGAAGCCTCTGTAGCAAGAAAGAAACAAAAGGAATCCTTTTCATTTGCCATTAACAGATGCAGCCAGAGAACCTGCCAGTCACAAGGCATGGAAAAGAATATATTTCTGATTTCACTGGAGAAATGGTAAAAATAGTAAACTAAACCAGAAGCAGCACTGGATATTTTATGGTTGCAAAAAAGACCAATGTGAGGTTGTAAGAGATAATAAGGCCAGCAAAGGATATAATTAGCTTTTGCCTATTCTGGAATAGGCACTGGAAGATATTTTCCAGACACAGCAGAAAGAATGTGTTGATAAAGTTCCAATTAGTTTAAGATTTAAACATGTAAATTCTCAAAGGGTTACACATGTAAATTTCAGGGTTCATGCACGCCGCACACATTTTACAATGGGCGCAGCCACACGCATAAACCCACCGACGGTACATGCCAAAATGCCAGGCCAGCGCCATTAGCCACTGTCCTGGGGAAGCACATGCCAGCCCGAGTCTACTTTGGAGCAGCAAGGTAAAAAACAAAATTATAGCTACGAAAGGGTAGGAAGATTGGAGCGGACTGGGGAAGACCTACTCGCGTCACTGTGCATTGTATTTTAGAATTCCGCCCCCCCCCCCCACATGTGGGTGCCACCTGTCCGCACATGCATACATGGATGTTAAAATCCGCTGCGCGGATATCATATTTTAAAACACGCGCACGTGTAAAATAAAGAAATTTAGGGTAGTTAGCGGGGTTTTAGGGGTCAGGGCTAGTAGGGTAAAAGGGATGCATGTTAGTTAGGGGATTTAGGAAGTCCGCTCCTTTATGGGGCAAACTGGGAAGGAACAGGGAAATAGGCCCTAATGTGTCGTTGCACGCATCTACTAAAATCCCTCACTTACGCGCACGTCGATATAAAATTGTGCATGCATGCGTGCGCGGGTAGCAGATTTTATAACATGCGCGCATATTATAAAACTGGCGCGTCCATGTGTGCCCACGCATGACGCTTAAAAATCTACCTTGTAATCGGACAAAAGCCTTAGGAAATCAGGCCCTTGGATTGTAAGCCCTCTGGGGAAGGGAAATAACTACCGTAACTTGAGCTTGGCTTTGGAAAGGCAAAAAAATTAAATCCAAAATTCCAATGTGTTAAGATCTAAAGTGCTGTTGTGCTGAGGAGCTTTCATTTTATATTTAAAAGATATATAGTGCAAGAGTAATTTTTAGTCTCAGAACAGACTAATATTACTTTTGTTTAGTAAAGAAGCAACTAGAATGATATCTTTATGGATAGAGTTGCACCTTTACTAAGCAAAAGAGAGAAGGTGCTGCCGCAGTTATGCTCAGTGGGATAGGTTTTCAAGCAGTGTGCATTTGGCATTTTTATTGGTAACATGGACATGATCTTTCACTGTTTACCTGTGTGCTTTAAACTTAGCAAGAGACTGCCTGGGAAAGCCCCCCCTGCTACCAGGCCCCGGGGAAACAGAGCCGACCCAGGGCAGACTTCCACTGCTGAGCTGGTGAGAGAAGTGGCTATTACTGGGGCAACCTGCAGCCAAGCCACAGGAGGAGAAAGAGGCACTGTTGTGCCTGCTCTAGATGGGCAGAGGCCAGCTTAGATGTGAAGGAATGACGCTGAAATGGCAGAGAAGAGGAAGATTGGGGGTTAGTCTCGGAAAGAAGCCAAAGGCAGGAAAGCAAAGCAACATAATATAGCAACACAAAAAAGAGCAAGTCCCAAAACAGAGTAAAATTAAGAGCAAAAAAAAAATAATAATAATAATAATAAAAGTCAGAATTTTTCTCAGACTCCTAAATTTTTGGCTAGGTGTCTTTAAAACTAAATTTTCCATCCCAACCAATGACTCTCAGATATGTGGAAGATGTGAATTAGCTTCAGTGACTCACAGTGAATGAAGTTCAAATGCTATGAGGGAATGCAGTGCAAAAATATTGTGACGAGGAAAAACACAACTTTGAAGTTACATTTTTTCCTGATCTTTTTCTTGGGGGGGGGGGGGGTGAGGAAGCGGGGAGCTTATTGCTCTCCATCTCCCTACAGAACCCATCCTGGAGCAGTGCAGCCCGGAGGGAGCGAAGGGAGTCGGCAATGAGGAGCCTGCACAGCAGCACCAGAATCGCACGCATTCCGTGCAAGGAAAGCTCAAGCAGTTTCTAGTACAATTTTTATGGGAATTCTTGAGGTTTGCCCCTCACCATTCCCCAACCAGTGCTTGCTCACACACAGATTACATCAGTGCTGAGGAAAAAAAAAAAACATGTTTTAAAAACAACTCACAACCTTTAAAAACTATGGCTAGCTTCTATTATGACTTTGTCCCTCAGCCATTCTTATCCCTATATCTGTTTTCTGTTTCTCCCACCATAATTGCATTTCGTATTTTTGAAGGTATCTTTCATTTATTAAAATTTATAGGACTGCTCATTTTAGATTGTGACATCTAATTCAAAGCAGTGTACACAAAAAAAAAAAAAAAACCAAAGCATAAAATAGATAAGCAAAAACAGTCAAAGCTGCAAATACACCAGCTACAAACTACAGATATATTTTACAGGAACGGCAATTCTCAGGATCACCAGAACTCCTCACTCTTGCAGCCCTTACCAACTCACTCTCCCACCCTATCCCTTTCCTCCCTTCACCAAAACCCTCATCCTCTTGATCGTCATTCCCCATCTCTTATTACACCACCCTCCAAAACAGTAATTCCCATAACGTTTCTGTCAGCTGTCATAATCACAGGTAAATTTTTTTATTTTCTGCCTTTGGGAACTTCAAAGCAAAATTTCCTTCAGATACTGTAGGTATCTCTCTATCCCCAGGGGGCTTACAATCTAAGGGCTATGGGCCGGATTTTAAAAGGGTTACACGCATAAGTTATACGGTAGGGGGAGGTGGAGAGAAAGTTGCCTCCGAGGCCGCTCCGATTTCGGAGCGGCCTCCGAGGGAACGGGCAGCGCGTGTAGGGCTCGGCGCCCGCAAGTTGCACAAATGTGCACCCCCTTGCGCGCGCTGACCCCGGATTTTATAAGATACGCGCGTATCTTATAAAATCCAGCGTAGTTTTGTTCGGTTAGGTTAGAGGCATTTTGAAATAACCATGTTGTTAGGTCTCGTTTGAATTTCTTTGTTTCTGGAGTCAGTTATAGAGACTGGTATGGAGAGTTCCATAGTATTGGGCCTGCTATGGAGAACACTTGGTCTCTTATTTTTGTCAGACGAGTATTCTGTAATTATGGCACAGCTAATAATCCTTTGTTTTGAGATCTTAATGATCTGAAGCTTGTATAGTTGTCCAGACTCGTTAGAATGGATGGTGGAATGTATTAATGTTAAGACTTTGTAATTGATTCGGGCTTTAACAGAGAGCCAATGAAGAGCTATCAGCGAGTATGAGATGTGATCAAATTATCTTGATCCTGTTAAGAGTCTTGCTGCTATTACCCCCGATGCAGAAAAATGCCAGTCGCCCAATGAGCTCTTTTTAAAGTGGCAAATTTAACACCAACCCCGGTGCTGGCATTAAGTCATACCATGAGGCAAGGGTGCATGAAAAAAAAAAGAAAAATACCACACTCTTTGGTTCCTCCTACTTAGTATTGTTGTGATACTAAGATCTACTGCTTGTGGCGATGAAAATTAAAGGAAAATGCCAATAACCAAAAAACATTTCTGAGTGCACAATGCGCGCACACACACACACACTATGGGGTAGATTTTCAAACCACGCGAATTGGCGTACTTTTGCTGGCGCATCAGGCGCAAGCAAAAGTACGTGGGCTTTTAGTAGATACGCATGTAGCCGCGCGTATCCGCTAAAATCCTGGATCGGCGCGCGCAAGGCTATCGATTCTGTATAGCCGGCGCGCGCCGAGCCGCGCAGCCTACCCCCGTTCCCTCCGAGGCCGCTCCAAAATCGGAGCGGCCTCGGAGGGAACTTTCTTTTGCCCTCCCCTCACCTTCCCCTCCCTTCCCCTACCTAACCCACCCGCCCGGCCCTGTCTAAACCCCCCCCCCTTACCTTTGTCGGGGGATTTACGCCTCCCGGGAGACGTAAATCCCCGCGTGCCAGCGGGCCGCTAGCGTGCCGGGACGAGACCTGTGGGCGGGTACGGAGGGCGCGACCACGCCCCTGGACCGCCCCAGGCCGTAACCACGCCCCCAGGCCCGCCCCCAAAACGCCGCGCCGACCGGGCCCGCCCCCGACATGCCCCCCTCGCCAAACCCCGGGACTTACGCGAGTCCCGGGGTCTGCGCGCGCCGGTAGGCCTATTGAACATAGGCGCACTGGCGCGCAGGGCCCTGCTCGCCTAAATCCGCCCGGATTTAGGCGGATTTAGGCGAGCAGGGCTCTGAAAATCCACCCCTATACATGCTCTAGAGCGATGCTCTTGCACGTGTAAATCAACTGTGTAACCCCATCTAATATTTATATTACGTGAAGTTTAGCAGCTTCAGAAGTTAACTATTTACCTGTTCCACACCTCTCAGAATCTTATAAACGTCTATCATATCCCTCTGTCATCTTTTCTCCAAGCTGAAGAACCCGAACCTGTTTAGCCTTTCTAAATAAAGGAGCTGTTCCACCCCCTTTATCATATTTTATTGCTTTTCTCTGTACCTTTTCCAGTTTTGCTAACTTCTTCAGATGGGGTGACCAGAACCATGCACAGCAAACAAGGCACGTTGCAATATAAATCTATTAGGGTTTGTAGCCTAAAAAAAAAAACCCACAAGTTTTCCTTTTTTATCTTCTCACGGCTAGGCCATTTAGAAGCCATCCCCAGATCATTTTTTTTTTTTAAATGTTCGATTCCCTGTTTCATTAAAAAAAAACCAAAAAAAACACCTCAGAAACCCAAAAACCCTCCCCACCTTTTTCCATTTATTAAATATATTGAGGCCCCCCCCCCCCAACAGCAGACCTCCCTGCCCACTCTAGCCCTCCCCCTCTTGACCCCAACCCCAGGAATTACCAAAAACATCTGGTGGTCTAGCGAGGGCCTGAAAGCAACCTACTGCTCCCAGGCCAGCAGCTGTCAGTCAAAATGGCACCAGCCGCCCTTTGCCTCTAACATGTGAAAGGGGCTACCCAATGGCACCAGTAGGCCCTGTCACAAGATGGGGGTAAAGGCGGGTGGCGCCAGTTTGACTAATGGCAGCCACTGGCTTGGGAGCAGGCGGTCACTCCCGAACCCCTCACCGCTAGGGGTTTTTTGCAAGTCCTGAGCAGGTTGGTAGGGTGGGCTAGCCTGGGCAGAGGTGTCTGCAGGTGTGAAGCCTCAATATTTTAATAAATAGGAAAAACTAAGGCGGGTTCTGTTTTTTAAACTTGCTTTTATCAGCACACACCCCTCCAATAAAAGATAGGAAAAAGGAAAAATATGAAATTTTGGGTTTTGATTTTTTTTTTAATTCTGAAATGCCATGAAAAAGAAAATATCAGCATTATTTCCTATTTCATTGCAAATGAATGCCCACCCCTAAAATCTCTGAGAGGGGGTATGATACAGGTCTATATAATAATGAATGGAATAGAACACGTAAACGTTAATCAGTTTGCTCTTTTGTAAAGTACAAAGACCAGGGGACACACAACGAAGTTACTAGGTTAAACATTTAAAACTAATAAGATAGAATATTTTATTCAACACATAATTAAGCTCTGGAATTTGTTGCCAGAGGATGTGGTGAAAGCTATTAATATAGCTGCATTTAAAAAAAGGTTTGGACAAGTTCCTGGAGGAAAATTCCATAAACCATTATTAAGGTAGAGGTGCAAAAATCCATAGCTTATTCTTGGGATAAGCAGCTTGGAATCGATCTACCCCTTGGGATCCTGCCAGGTACTTGTGACTTGGATTGGTCACTTTGAAAACAGGATACTGGACTTGAATGACCCAGTATGGCAAGTCTTATGTTCTTATATAGAGGCTTTATGATATCCTCTATTTTATTCTCCATTTCTTTCCTAATTCCTAACATTCTATTTGCTTTTTAGACCACTGTCACACATGGAGTTGAGAATTTCAAAGCATTATCCACAATGACATCAAGAATTGTATACATATAATTGGGATTCATTTTTCTCTGTGTGCATCACTTAGTAATTGCCATATTGAACTTCATCTGCCATTTAGATGCCCAAATCCCCTGTCTAGCAAGGGACTTCTGCAGTTCCCTCATAGTCTGCTTGTGTTTTAACTATTCTGGAATATTTTTGTGTCATCTGCAAATCTGATCCCTTCACTCACTGCTCTCTTTTACAGATCATTAATGAATATCACAAACAGCACCAAGCCTAACTCAGATTTCTGGGGCACGCCACTATCTACCTTTCTCTAATGGGAAAACTGATAGTTTAGTCTTACTCTCTGTTTCCTATCTTTCTTTTTACCAGTTGCCAATCCAAGGTAGGACATTGCCACCTATCCTATGATATTTTAATTTCCAGAGTCTCCTCTCCTAGGAGACTGTCAAATGCCTTCTGAAAATCTAGAAAGTGTATACTATATCCACTGGCTCACCCCTATAGTATCCAATTGTTTATTTACACCTTCAAAAAAATCCAAAAGATTGGCAAGACAAGACTTCACTTTGCTAAAGACAGCACTTAAAACATGTTTACAGCAGTGAGAAAAGAAAACTGCCAATGCTTTAGAAAGCTGCAGGGGGCACGAGGAGCTGCTGGCAGACAAGGTCAATATATGTAGAAAAGTCACCACCAACACTTGATACACGTTACAATGTTTAATCTCCATCCTCTCATTACAGATCTCCTTGCCAAGGCAGCACAGCCTTCATTGGGCTCCAGGCATACACCTTTCCCTTATAAAAAACACACACACCAAGTTATCCTGCACTGCTAATATGTCCTCAACATCTCCCAACGCCTTCTACCCTGACCAGCAAGGTTACAGTCAC
This sequence comes from Rhinatrema bivittatum, assembly GCF_901001135.1. NCBI lineage: Eukaryota > Metazoa > Chordata > Amphibia > Gymnophiona > Rhinatrematidae > Rhinatrema > Rhinatrema bivittatum. Next base: position 46,118,205 of record NC_042619.1, read on the forward strand.
TGGTCCATGGAGCCTCACCTCTCACAAACAAGGACTGCACCACTGGCCCTGCATCCCCAGCCTACAAAATGGACAGCCATCATTCATCCCACTCCTGCAAAACAACCAGCATACAAATTGATTGGCACAGTGCCATCCAGCCAGGATGCCATGCACTCCACCTGTTCTCACTAGGGAAGTGCAGCTAAAAGAAAAAAAACAAAAACCCAAACACACAACATGGAATGAGAGAGGTTTTTGGAATTTTTCCAATTTTTGTGATTTTGTTTCATTAATATTTAGCGTACACTAAAGTGAAATAGTGAGCACTAATACGAAACCAACACAAAAAAAAGTGCTGCACAAGCCTAATTCTCACTGCTTTGAACAGGATCCCCATGCTAGTACTCAAGGAGGCAACCAAGCCCAGCAACAGCCAGTGGCCTCATCTGCAGGTCAAATGGAAAGTGAAGCTACTCCTCCTTGTTGCCCTGTCATTCAAACCTATGGTTTACAATCCCCAAGGACTGCAACCTGGCCCTTCAGCAGCACCTAGGCAGCATGGCGTGAAATGAATCAGATTCACTTTTCTTGATTGGGCATCTAGAGAATTAGATAAAGGGCAGGCATTTGATGAGGTTTACTTGTGTGGAATCTGCCCCCGCCCCCCCCCAGTATTGAGATTTACCCAGTGCCAAGGGAAGGGAGGTGAACCCTGGAAGAAAAAAAAAAGTTATTCACAATGCAGATATTCCCCACCCTCTGCAATATCACGCCCAGGATACCCTAAAAGGAAGTGTCTGGGCAGCAGTGCACTCCCCAGATCACCCTGTAACACAATACTACACATTTCTACATATGACACATAAGAGGAAAAATTAGAAGCTAATGCGCTTGTGGGACAATAAAAAGCAGATGAAATACCTATAGCATCACAACAACAGAGCTGCCACTAAGTAACATATCCACCACTGATAAGGAAAGCTTAGGTGCCATGACTGGTCGAAATCCACATTGGTTAGAAAATCCAATCCATCATTGTCACTGCTATAATTAAGTTGTAACACAATTTTCAAGAATTGTTGTCAAATTAGATATTGGTATGCAATTAGGTAATTCTCCAATATCAACTAAAAGCTTCTTTTTATATTGGCCTAACACAGGCCACCTTTAACAGTTTAGGAAGCAAGCCATCATTCAGTGTCAGTAAGGGGTCTAACAAATGTTTCTTTCAGCACTCGGACCAGCCAAGAGGACAAGCAACAGCCAGTTGGCTTAAGTTAGGAAAGAGTGAAAAAGCACATTTGGTCTGTCTCTGGATAAAGTTCAGACCAGTCTCCAATGCAGACATTTTCAGTCCCTGATTCATCACACTCCATGTCGTTTTCCACATCTTTAAACTCCTTCAGGTCTTTAATGAGGGAACTTGCCTTCTCAACAAAATATCATGCAATCGTAATAACATTCAATTCTGCATTACTTGACTACCCGTTATCCTCTGACTATGGTTTAGTGATTGCTAACAATTCCAGTAGATGATTAAAGAAGGCTGCCAATTCTGATATAAAATATTGCTTCTTTGCATTATCCAGGCACACATTATAGTTTTTAAATAGCCACCAGTCGCCGTTTCATTCTGACTTTTACACCAGCGTCTTTCCAGGCATTTTAACTCGAGGGATTCCTTGGAGTTACCACAAGGCACGTCAAACAATGCTCATTTTTATTGATCTTTGTGCTTTACATTCCTTTGTGCTTTGTATCTCTATTGTATATTCAATATCTGGAGTAACCATCTTTTTCTTTAAGCCTCACTCAGACATGCTGCTACTGTGACCCTGGGACAGATGGGAATAGGAGGCCAAGACCCTCCAAAGGCAGGGAGCCACAGGTTAGAACACCTCTGAAGTGCATCATGGGCCGAGGTAATAAGCCGGTCTTTTAGAGAAGATTTCTCCATGCCACACCACAGCTGGTACGTAAAAGGGACTTTAGTGCAGGGAAAGACACGTTAAAACTCACGCTAGGATTAGCATCGTCTACATGCAAATCTAAGTTAGCAGCTACCCTGCAATGCAGGGAGGATTTCATTGCACCCACTTTTTTACCACGGGAAATTTAATTTCTGGGTCAGAGCTGGATTACAGCCCAGAGAAGACTGACTGAAAAGGCACATGCAGAAAAAGCATCCGTCCTGTAATAAGGCTGCACACAAAAATAGTGCACGGCGCATCTGAACTGATGCACTAGAGGGTGTAACATTGTTCGCCTTGCTGTTCCTGTATTTTTGTATCAAGCTTCCTGAAAGCAGTCTCCCTTATCAGAGACCTCAGGAGAATCACCTGCCCATGCAGGAAGCAGGCTATTCCAATTTGACATTGGCGTATTTGAGAGGAATGCTCGCTCTCCCTGGGCAGCTGGAACTCTTCATTTCTTTGTGCACTGGCATCCCGGTCTGCAGCCCATGTTTGGTATCAGAATCAAAGAAATGAAAAAAAAAATTCAGCAGCAGCAACTGCCGCTCCAGTCTTACACAGAGAAGTGATAACCAGGCGATGACCACAGCAGTGAGAACATTTTATCAGAGGCCCCAGCATAGTGCTCCTAGGTAATGATGATACAGTTAGGAAACTCTGTAATCAAGCAGAACATCCATGTATATGGGCTCCAGAGGATTTAAAAAAAAAAAAAATTGCCAGTGTTTTTAAAACATTATTGTACAAAATATGTTTTCTTTCTGTTCTTAGGGTTCTTCTTTCTGTTCTTAGGTATTTCTAAGAATACTGGCAATATCAAAGCTAACACACCAGAGAAATCCTTTTGCCTGTATGCATGAAAGCTGCCGGATTTAGCATGAATATGCAGTTCAGTGGCATAGCCATGAGTGGGCCCTGGTAGCCTCCTGACTTTTGGTTCAAGCTGCCACCCCCTAGCAGCAGGGACAGGTCCCATCTGAGTCAGCCCCTTCAAGGTGCAGGAGTAAGACGGCCCGGAGGCCCTGGAATTAGTGCCAGTTCATGATCCCCTGTACCTCTAAGAGGGATAACTTCAGCAGGGAAATTAATCTTTGATCAAAGCAATAATCTGCGTGCTAAAAAAAAACCGTGTGCTGGATTTGAGCTCACAGTTTTAACACAGATTGAAATTTTGTTTAACTCCAGATATAGGCCAAATGCACATTTTAATTTGGGAAGCTGGGGAGGGGGGGGTTAAATGGAACACAGGCAAAAAGAAAAGAAGTTTTCCTGTTGGTCAGATAACCGTGTAAGTCTGTACTTATCCAGTTAAGTGGCACAGCTAACAGAGGCCAGATAGACAAATAAATCCATACGATCAGATACATTGTCAGATAAGTCCATAGGTTTTAAATGGGTTTTTTTTCCTTTTAATACAGATATGAGGGATACCTTTGTGTGATTCTCAGATTCTGTGGTCTGTGTGTGTTTACAGGAACGTATGATGGCACAGGCTAGATGCAGATAGAGTGATTGGGAGCATGAGGTATGTCCGAGGATGGAGTTGGGGGAAGGGCAGGGACATGTACGGATTCCTTGTGGAGATGCACAGTGCAGGAGAGGCAGGAACAATAAGCACCACTTTTGAAAAGACAAATGCCACAGTGATTACACAACTGTATCTTTAAAAGCATTAAAGCCACCCAGACTACATTTTTTATTCCCTACTTTTCCTGAAGCCATTGTTTGGCTTCAATTCCACTGTTATGGATTAGAGTTTTAGAAACAAAAGCATGCAACTTGCTGGCTGACAGGATTTTCAACGGAGGAAAGAATCTCTAAACGCTTAAGGCCTCCGTCTGTCGGCAGCTGGTGAGGTGTGCATACGCATCAGTGCAACCCATCGGCCACCGCAATCGCTGGGATGGGGACTGGCCAGCTTGGCTGCAACTCCGTGTCCAGGGAGGTGAAAAGCTCCTGGACAACTCTGCCTCAGGTAGCATAGGAACCGCCTGGCAAGCTCAGGCCTGTGGCTGCAGGTAGAAATGACACGGTGCCTGCTGATGTGGAGGCCAGGTGGCTCACCCATGGAAAGTTCTCCCCACTTAGCTCGAGCAAGTTTCCTGCTTGCCATGATGGCCCCAGACAGGGCACGGCAAGGCCTGCAGCTCCAGGCTTTACTCAACGATGGGCAGATAATGCCTCTAATGTGAGGCCGATTCCCGGCAGATGGCCATGGGCTGTAATGCAGGGAGTACCGGGAGAGGTCGGGACAGGAGCGTGCTGGGGTCAGGATGGAGAATGGCATGGCCAAAGGGATCTGCGGAGTGCTAAAGCTAACCAGGGGAGAAAGGAGTGCTGGGATTGGGCTGAGGAGGGGGGGGGGGGGGCAGAGAACGGTGAGTCTGGGCCAGAGAAAGAGCAAAAAAAAAAAGTACTGGGGCAGAGGATCAGAGTGTGCTGGGGCTGGACTGCTAAGGAAGAAAAGGCGTGCTGGATTTGGATTTTGTGAGGGGGATTAGAGCGAGCTAGCAAGGGGTTAAGGAGTCAAAAGAATGTGATTAGATCAGGCTGAGAAGGGTGGAAGGCAGTGCTGGGGTGGATTGGGAAGGAGAACAGGGAATAGAGGCCTCTGGGAAATTTCTACAGGTTTCAACTAGTACAATAAAAAATGTCATCGTCCCTCCCATAGGAAACAATGGAAGATAACCGATTCAAAGGGAGCACCCCTCCCCAGATTTACATCTGCCCTGAAGAGAAGTAAATTTATTTGGGGTGTAGACTTCAACGAGGCTAATAACATAGGTAAAAGGGAGGGGGGCCTACTCCGTGTTCTTAGGTGGCAATGAAGCTAGAGCTGAGCCCCACAATCCTAAGAACAAGCCAATTCCACCTCCTGTGCGGGGACAAATCTCTTTTCTCAGGATGCTTGGAAAATCTTTGTTCTCATTTTCAACACACACTCAACAGCAGCAAAATATCTCATACAAAGCAAAACCCACTGTTCACCTTCCCAAGCCCAAAACCACCAGGGTGAATTAGCCCCCTAGTTAGTGACCAACTAGAATTTTCTCCTTGGTCCCTACTGCAAGAGAACTAGTTTGAAAGATGACTTACTAAAAACATTTCTTTTTTGTAACCATTGACAATTGCAGACAGATATGATACTACACATGCATGTATTAAGAAACCAGTTACTGGAACCTGAATGTATATAAAAAAAAAAATAATAATTCCCTGAGTCTTAAGGAAGACAGCAATCGTTAGCAAGCAAAAGATGTGGAAATGTAAGTCAAATATATTGCTAGCCTTCTTGCTTTAAAGCTTAAAAAAAAAAAAGCCATCATCATTTTAGGTATTATACAATACCGACATCTGTGCAGCCTCTGGGCAATACTTTTCCCTATCTGTCCGTAATCTTGACATCATTCTCGACCCCACTCCTTCCACCTTACCTCACATTAGAAATACTGTTAAGGATGTTAGGACCCTTGAAGCCTATAATCATTGCCAAATTTCCACACTGTTCTTCATGCTCTTTTTTTTTTTCCCCTCCCTTGATTATTGTAATTCCTCTTTACCCCAGTCTCCCATAAAATTCTATCCATGCTGTACAAATCATTCAGAACGCAGCCGCATGTTTAATCACTAATAATACCCCTCCCCATGCATCACCACATCACTCCAGTTTTAAGAGATTTACATTGGCTTCCCATATCTTCGCGAATTAAGTACAAAATTGCCATATCCATTCACAAGCCTTCTATATGACTCGAAGTCCCCAAGGATCAGCTCTATCCTAAGAATTCACACTCCCATTCGAACGCTTAGGTCCTCCACTCAGTTCTTATTCGATGTTCCCCCTCCCAAGGCAGCTGGACTAGCGTCCGCACGCAAACCCTCATTTTCAATCTTTGGGCCGATGCTTTGGAATTCACGCCCCCCCGGGAAACAAAGATATTTTTAAAAAGCATTAGAGACTCACTTATTCAAGGAAGCCATCCAATAGTCCTTCTGACATCACTTTTACCCTACCTTGCAGACAGATGTCTGTAATATTTATTATCTTAGTATGTTTTGTTAATTTATTATGTTTACTATGAATGCTTTTAGGGTGCCGCCCCCCCCCCCCCCGACCGTTGTAGGGGCAGGTAACAAATGCATTTAAATAAATAAGTTAGCAGCACATATAAAGGAACCATTGTGAACTGCAATGCGGTGACTGAAACTTAAAAGTTAATAGCTGACCGTGTTCCCGCCGGTCGTCCTCCTCCTGCCCCAGCTCCACTCACTCAGCCCTCTCTTTCATTTCTTCCTACATAGACTGAAGCCTTGAGGAAGGGCGCAGGGACTCCCAGCTTGTGCAAACTACCCCCCATCCCCACACCCCTTGTGTGCTTGCTCTCAGGAAAAAAATAAACAACTTACAGGCATGGAAAACCTTCAGCTTCTATTCCCAGGTTGGCAACTTTTTCAGCAGAACAAAGGAAAACTGAATCTAGCTAAATATTATTCTGATGGCCCTCAACTGCCAGTTTACAAGTGCTCTTAATTTTTTTTTTTTTTTTTTTTTTTTGTGTGTGGTGGGGGGTGCACAGGTTACCACGTCACAGCACTATTAACTCACCCCTAGCATCCGATGCAAATAGTAGTACTGTGGTCCATTGTAGTAAAGACCAAAGGTTCTCGCGAAGAGCCACACGTTAACACCCAGCCAGGAAAGCTGAGAACAGAAAGAAAGAGCACAAGAGAGACACACATCGGTGAGACTGCATGTACCAACCAGCACAGTAAACACCACAGCTCAGTTAGACGATTCAGCCACCAGATTAAAAAAAAAAAAAAAAGGGAATAGGAGCATAGTTCCACGAAAAGCCACGTATTCAATAACAGAGTTAAAGCTCCTTCCGGTGGGGAGTCACCGTACCTGTAAATATTATAATTGTTTCCTGCGCCCTGCATTACTGAACCTGATAAATGCCAACACAAAGGACTCTGGGTGGTCAGGTCTCATTGATACTATTGCATTTCGCAATGAAATCGTCTATGAAGCATGCATGTAGAAAGCCTGTCTATATGCATGGGACTGCTATGTTAATAACTGCAGATGGGAGCCAAATATCATACTTATGGACATACTTACACATGTGGCAATAGCATTAGAAAAGCCCTCCTTTATTAGAAAAAAACAAATAAAAAAAAAACATTTAAAAAAAGCATCATACCAGAAAGAGGTGCTTTGGCCCCTCATTGGATAACCAGCTTCTCCAACACAAAGCCATGACAAGAGTGAAGTTCCCCCACTTTTCCAGTCTGAGGGGGGAAAAAAAAAAGCAAACTCCTCTATTCAGTGCTTTTGATGCCTTGTCCCGAATGAAAAGGCGCCGCCCGCTTTCTCCTGCCTTCTGCTCTTCATGCTCGCATTTGCCCGAAGCCACCCCCTTTGAAATTGCGGAGAGCTCGGGGGAAAAAAAAACTGCCCTCTTCTTTCTTTGTTTCAGTCAAACTACCGAAAGAGGCTCCCCCACACACACAGCTGAGTCCGCGATGACTCAGGCTGCAACTTTCTTCCCAAACTCCGAACAGCTGTTTCCCAAACCTCTGCGACGATGCAAATCAAGTGGGCACCAGCGAGCCGGAAACAGCCTTTGTTTGCTCCATCCCACACGGCTTCTTCGACTGCTCCTGGACTGGAAGGAACTCATAACTAACTCTTAAAACACCATCAGAGCGCAACGGGCTTTGCCTCACTTTTTTTGACTTGGTTGCAAAAAGTCTTGGGGCTCCATCCTGCCATTTGAAACATTCCAAGCTCCTCTCACATTTAAATAAATCAGCAGCACCGTTTCCAAAAATACTTTGTAACTGAAAACTACCAAAGACTTCCTTCGCTCACAAATTCTTCTTGATCAAAATTACTACGACGTGAAAAAAAGTCTGTATTGCAGGGTTACACAAACATATTAAGCTCTTTTTACATTAATACATTTAAAAAGTAGCCCACTGCAGCCCCTCTTCCCCCCTTTGCTTTTTAACTTTTCTGAATGAACCTGCACGGGGGACAAGCCTGAAGGCTCCCTACATGTAGTATGGTAGCCCAGGAGGCACAAATTTTATTATTGTGGTTCTCAAAATGCATGTATACTGTTGTATTTGGGCACCAGATAGGATTTTATATACTGTGTGTATATAACTAACTTCATGTCAGCAGAAGAAAAATTGGTCCAAATTTTTTTTAACTCATTCCTCATTAAAAATACTATGAGTTGCATTTGCTAAAAACAAGACTGGGAATTTCCTGCCTAGTTTGTGCATATGCAAAGATGGTAAATTTCAGTTCTCAAGTCAAGTGCCATAAACGAGTTTCCTTTTCTGGATAGGGAAAACAAATAATGCAACTTAAACTGGCTCGTGGATTAAATGTGTGCTAATATAGCTCATGAATTTTCACAGTGGAAATCCAAATACATTGACCTGTTTGAGGCACTTGAGCTAGGAATTCAAATAACTCTAACAGTCACGACAATGTCACCATCTCTTCTGCGGCCCCCTACCCATACATATAATGTAGCATGAACATTAAATAGCATAGACATCTAATTCGTCTAATTCATCCTAGACGAATGCACATCCCTACCACATAGAAATGCTGTTGAAATTGTCAAGAAATGATGGCCAAACCGTGATGTCAGCTCAGATATCTCTCAATACTCTGATGAAGTGGTGGGGCCGACTAACACCCGCTGTAGCAGCTGCAAGCCTCCTCGCGAAAACATGCCACATGGAGATCACTCACCCAGGATAGCTTGCACAGTACAACGAGTCATCTATCTTGCATTGAAGCCTGGTGCAACAATGCTCTCACCGCCACAATTTTGTCCTCTGGCAAATTAGACACCATATTGATTGAATCTAATTCAATATCCAGGAAACAAATGATTATTGATGGGCCCTCAATCTTCTCATGTACAAGTGTGATGCCAAACTCCTTGGTGATGAATTGGAATTCATACAGTGAGCGGGCGCATACACTGGACTCACCCAGAACAACAAAAAAATATCATCAAGGTAGTGATTGATGTCGCTCATCTCCGCTGGTTCTGCCGTCACCCAGTGTAAGAAGGAGCTGAAAAGTTTGAAGTAAGCACATGACACTGAACAGCCCATCGGCATGCACTTGTCTAAGTAATATTGGTCCCAAAAGCAAAATTCTAATGGTAGTAAGCTGTCTGCATGAACAGGAAGCAGCCTGAACACTGACTCTATGTTTGTCTTGGTCATTAAACACCCGGACCACACTTGTGCAACAGGTCTATAGCAGAATCAAAGGATGTATATTGTACTGTACATTCTTCCGGAGATAAGCGATCACTGACTGATGAGCCATAAGGGTAGGAAAGGTTCTGTATAAGCCGGATCTTGCCGGACTCCTTCTTTGGGACGACAGCCAATGATGAAAGGAACATTTTCTGAAAAGAGGGAACAGAAAACGAGCCCGCCATCCATCGCAATGCCAACTCTGAGTCCAAGTTCCACTGCACGATGTCTACATGCTTCACTGTGGATGGTGCATTGGATGAGCTCATCTCATTAACCTGCTCCCTTAAGGGAATAGGAAATCCATCCTGAAAGCCTTATATAATCTGCAAAGCATCTCTTTGCCTGGGGTAACTGTTCAGCCATGGTGCCATGATGGGCAAGATTATGAGGGAAAGCGGTTAATAGAAGACTAGACTCTTATTTGGTTCTGTCATCACTCCCTCCAGCCAGTTTTTTGATACATTTGCTCACTGGATGTGGGACGCAGTACAAATGGAGCAAACATGTTTGAATTTGCAGTCCTGAAAGCTGCATAAGGATTTATTGTACCACTAGCATACCTTGGTTGGTAACAGGGCTATTCCATTGGTCTGGGTGATTGACGAGATGGCTGCATGCACATTCCCGCATTGCTTGCCTTGCTAGTCATCTGTCTCAGCCATAAGCTGACATCCTATGTTTCCCAAAACATGAAATGGTTCTCCTCCATTTTGTCCTGGACATGCTTGTCATAATTCAACCAGGCCCAGCCTGATTGAATTCTCTTTGTAATCTTCGAATATAGTGTCTGCATAGCTCAGCATAGGAACGTACTGCGAAGGGTCATCTTGTCCAATAAAGCTTATCAGAGGAATGCAGAAGTCCAATTGATGTTCATAGGAACTTTCTTATCTGCATTGGGTGGCATGTCCCCATTCATCTTTTTCCGTGCTGATTTCCTACACCTTCCTTCCATGATCCTAAATATATCAATGTACGAACATTTCTTAATCTTCCTTTGTAGAGCATTTCTTAATCTTTCTGGCTTCTGCTAATGGGCTGCTAGAGGAGAAGCCATAATCAGATGTATCAGAGGAGCTACTGCTCACTCTGGTGTTGTCCCCTACATTGTGTTTTTGCTTGCCCTTTCTCTTAGTTTCTGTGGAGGAAACCCCCATTCTATTTCAGTATGTACCTTTCTCCCAAAACCCACTTATGACTTGCCATCGGCTTTCCCACTGGCTGCTGGTCGAACTGGAGCGGTTGTTTCACTTCGCTGTTGCCCTCCTAAATTGCCCTGCGGGGTAGAACTCCGGGGTGTCGGATGACGTGTAGAGGTGCCGCACTACCTCTTTCTGCCTTCCCCACCCCCCCCCCTCAGTCGCGCTGCCTATAGTGTCTCTGGAATGTGTGACATGGTGCTGCATCTTACTGGCTGCAGCCAGTAAGATGCAGGACCAAGTGCTGGTTCGTTTGAGAAGGGTGGCCAATCCTCGGCTCAGCCCTTATGATAGCACCCTGATGTCATCACCCTGTGTCCCCAGCTCATCCCCCAGCCCCTTCCCTCCCAATACCATGTCATCGCCATGTCACACATTCCAGAGACACCATAGGCAGCGCGACTGAGGGGAGGAGTTCCAAGCCATGTCGAAATGCAATGTGCAGCTTCCGGTTACTGGTGGGCTCTGGGTAAGGACTCAGGCCCACCTATTTACTGAACTGGAGTATAGGGATATGAATCGTTTTTTGATGATTTAAAATATCGTCCGATATTTTTTAAATCGTCATTAATCATTAAAGAGTGCGATACAATAGAAATTCCACCGATTTATCATGAAAAAATCATTAATTGGGTTAGTGCACACTAACGGGAGTTAGGACACAACCTAAAAACCCACCCTGACCCTTTAAAACCGCTCCTTTAGCCTCCACCACCCTCCCGACCCCTCCAAAAATGTTTTAAAATTACCTGGTGGTCCAGTGAGCCCCGGGAGCGATCTCCTGCTCTCGGGCCGTCGGCTGCCACTAATAAAAATGGCGCCGATGGCCCATTGCCCTTACCATGTGACAGGGTAACCGTGCCATTGGCCGGCCCCTGTCACATGGTAGGAGCACTGGATGGCCGGCGCCATCTTTAAAAATGGTGCGGGCCATCCAGGGTGGGTTTTTTGTTTATTGGATCGGGCGCAGCCGATAAAAAAAAAAACAAACGATCGGGCCGGACGAAAAAAATGCACGATTTGAATCGGAACCGGAACCGAACCGATTCCGGTTCCGATTCACATCTCTACTGGAGTATCCCCCAGTACATTGGTGAGATGCCCACAGGATAACAAAGAAGCATAGGAATAATAACACATTTGTCCAGTTTCATGTGACAACATCAGCACAATCCTCCTTCAGAAGGGCATTCCATAGATTTGGCTCTATGCATGAAAAGCCTCTTACACTCATTTCAATTAATTAAAAATTCAACACAGCTGGAATATTTAAAGTACTTCTTGTGTCAGTGAAGAGTTTTTCTAGATACTTACCGTTCCAAGCAATCTCTAAGATATCTCGGACCCACATTGTTTAGTGCTCTATAAAGCAATGAAAGGATGTTAAAACTGGTCCTATTAGCAATTGATAACCAGTGATGAAGACTATGTAGCATGGGAGTTATATGATATCAGAATAGGAGGGCTGCTGTATTTTGCAACAATTGAAAGCAGTGACGTTTTTTTTCTGCAATCCTACTATAGTAATCATCAATGCATGTAGCAACCAGTAAATATATAATAAAAATATGAATCTGGTTATTCCTTTCCCTCAGCATTCAACCCTGTCCCAAACTCAGCATGATTCTCAAACCTCTTTCTCTTCCTTCTCCATTTCCAGTCCTGTCTCCTATACTCTTCCCCTCCCTTGCTCATTCTTCCCTGGGCACATAACTTTGTAATTGTAAGTTGCAAAATGACTCAATAGCTGAAGTATTCTTACAGCTCAAATTGCTCCTCCTCCTCAGTCTTCTCTCCCATCCTGAAACATTAAAAAATAAATTACAATCTATAAATATACAAGAGGCAGGGAAGACTCCACACAAAGTGAACAAAAGGAGCAAACAAACTTTGCTATTATATTGAATAGTTTAAATAGAGAATCATAGAATTACTTTTAAGAGGAAAAGACTTCAGAAACAGTTGGAATCTAGTTTGAATTTAACAGTTGTGGCTGTTTTAATAATCAGTCCAAAAACACCTCCTTTATTTGCTTTTTAATTACATTATTATTATTTTTGCAAATCTTCATAGTGTTGAGTAGCTTGCTAAAAGGCAGCCCTGAATTATTAGTGCAGGTACGGTCAGGATGTTCTACTTTAGAACCACAGTGACCTTTCAACAATTTCGGGAAATCACAAAATTTGACACTTAGAGAAGAGCTCAGGATAAACTTGTAGTTTTCCAGTTGTATAAGAACTGGAAAGTATTATGTGCCAGGGATACAGGTCACAGTGAAAGAGCAGCTGGTTGTCTTCAGGAGCTGCAGTACATGCCCAGCAAACCATCCCAGTATGTATTCAAAATATGGTGGTGTTGCATTGCTTCAACATGCTTCCTATTGAATGGGGATGGCTTTTTAGGAAAAATGCTTGGGCAGAAACAGCACCCCTGCCTGGGAGCTCATATGGTTAGTCAGGCTATGGTACCTGGGCATGATAAAGCAGAATAACGCAGAGATTCCCAATGAAATGCAAGCATGTCTGAGCAGGAAGCCATTATCATCGCATTTTGAGTTTCACAGGGACCTTAATGTTAGTATCATATGTTCCCAAAAGGTCAAAAGCCAATCTGTTGCTTTCTATAATACATCTTTATGCATCAGTAGCAGGAGAGCAAAAGAAACCAGAAATTATTTTGGTCTGTAAAAACAAAGGAGGAGTGGACAATCTAGACCATTTGATCTGCATGGCAACCTGCAAATGAAACTAGAATGTGGCCAATGATTCTCTACTTTAAGTTAATCGATATAGGGGCTCTGCAAGCTTCCTAGTCTGGATTGGACAGATCAGAAAAATCCGGTAAAGTTTTCAATCAGTGCCTTGGGCTGCAAGTTTCCAACAAGGCCAGCTGTGGAAGAGAAAACAACTTGGGGATGCTTAACCTTTTGCTTCACAACAACAGATTGCAAATTGCGCACAAAATGTGAAGAGTGCCATTGATTTGCCTGTCATGGGCACATAAACACATTAAAATTGTGTGATGAATGTCTGAAAGAGATAAAGGGCCGAGCTGTGCCAATGTAACTCTTCTAAATGTTTTACTTGTTTTCCCTATAATGTGTATTTTTTAGATATGTTTAAAAATCTGAGTTAATAAAGAAGTTCCTGAATATAACATTTGTTAATAGTAAATTTTTGGGGTTACTTGAAGCTATTTCTTGTTTCTTATTGGATATGAGGGCATGGATTGCATTCACACTCCCTAAATATGACAACGTTGTTCTTGGGGGTTAATGATATTAGGTTTTGTAAAATTACAACAATGAGATAACAGTCTACATAGTTTTGAAGAAAACGAAATTCCATCAGATGCTCTGATATGTGTTGAAGTGTGGAGGGCAGTCATTGCTTCTGCTGAGAAAGAAAAGGACCCTTCGGAGGGGCTGAGGAAGAGGCTGGGGGAACCAGGCTGCCATCAGGAGGGGTTGAAGTGTCCTGGGACTGCATCAGGGGGTTCGGGCAGTGCAGATCTATGTTTGCAGAGATGCCAGACTGGAAAGGTGGGGGCTGGGGGCCTATGTGTTACACTCGCTGCCCGCGCTGCCCGCGAGCTCCTCATTGCTGGCAGTGGTGGGCCGCTGGCCCCGACCTCGGACTCCTGCCAGCACCTCCGGCCCTGCTCCGCTTCCTGGGATCTCCAGCCAGGATGCCTTCATCCGTCAGGCCTCTCCACGGGGTTCGCGGAGAGACGCCGCCGGCAGCGCCATGCCCCTTCCTAGGCGCGCAAGCGTGCATCAGTGAAACCTTTAAAGGGCTCGCAGCGGGAACCTGGCCGCAGACCTGGATGCTGACGTCAGATCCTTCAGCATATAAAAGCTCAGGCAGCGCTCCTAAGTGTTGCCTTTGCAACAGGTCTCCTTGGTCTCCTGTTCCAGGTTTCCTTGTACTCGTTGCTTCTCCGTGAGCCTTGCCTTGTCTTCCTTTGTTTCCAAGTTCCTGGTTCCTGTTCTGTGTTCGTCTCATCTTTGCGCAGATTGACTTCTGCTACACCTGACCTCGCCTGCCTTCTCCAAGCCTGACCTCTGCTGCGCTTGACTTCGCCTGCCTTCTCCAAGCCTGACTACTGCTATGCCTGACTTCGCCTGCCTTCCTCCAAGCCTGACCTCTGCTACGACTGACTTTGCCTGCCTTCTCCAAACCTGACCACTGCTATGCCTGATCTCACCTGCCTTCTCCAAGCTTAACCATTGGTACATCTGACCACACTTGCCTTCACCGTGCCTTGACCGTTGCTATGAACGACTTCGCCTCAGACTTCCTTGAGTCCAGAGTTCCACGTTGCTTGCTACACCTTCCAAGTGCCGCCAGCTTCCATTCAAGTTTGACAGTGATGCCTCTGTCCCTATCCTCTGGACACAGACTATTAAGGCTTCGGCCTCTCTTTGCTCAAGCACCTTCAGTTCACACTTGTTCCTTGGTGCTTGAGTTCCTGATCCGCATCCTGTCTGAGGTAGGACTACACCACCTGCTGGCTGCTGTCTCTGGGCTGAACTCACTACCACCCATACTTAATCTTGAGGTCCGCCTAAGTCCTGCAGGCCCCGGCACCCAAAGACTCAACCCGAGGGGAACGTGGGCTGGTATAGGTGAAGCTCCAGTGGCCTCCAGCTTCAGCTCACTCTGCCTGCTGACGGTGGGGACCCGTAGGCCCTCGCCTACGGGTTGCGTCAACCCCACCTCAACCCAAGGATCCACCTCCTACGCAACACCATGTGGTGGGTGGAAAGGGGAAGTGCACCAGAGTATGCCTTCCCCATTAGTGCTAAATGTTAGCATGCTGGCCCTGCAGGCACACTAATATTTTACACTCAGTTTGGAGCAGGTGTTAAATGTTAGGCCTTAGCAAACCTGTTCGGAATAGCATATGAAAGGCAGCATACCCCACTTTTTATGTGCCTTCTAAAGTCTAATTTTCATCTGACATTCGTTTATTTACATGTATATATTGGCTAATGTCTTCCAAGATCAGGTTAGCATGAACACTAGGGACTTAGTACATAGCATGTTATTCTGCATGCATGCAAAATGACCTTAGTGTTCACACTAAGTTTTAGTGAATATATATGCCAACATTTCTCTTGATAGTAGTGACAGCTATACAAAAACTGTGAAGTACTGGAGATGAATGGGGGAGGGGAGGTTGGATCTTGACTATCTATTTGGTTTGTTGGGTGGAGTTTTTGTGAGAGAGTTTACAATAAGGATTGGTTATAAATGTAGTAGTTATGCTGGTAATGTTTAGGTGAACTGTGGCTATATTCTCTTATGTGAGAGTAGGGCAGTTGTTTGACTCCTGGATCTAGATTATTTTATTTTAATGTATTTATTTATATATTTATTGTATTTTATTGCTGCTTTTATATTATGTAGTTTGATAGTTGATTTTGCTTGATGTAAACCACCTTCGGTAGAGCTTGTTTCAAGGGCAATATAAAAGTATAACAGATTTACTTTCAAAAATTGGTACTGCTTTCTTTCTAGGAGGAAGGATGTTTTGTTTTGTTTTCAATTTCTCGGGCTGTTAATTTAACATTGAAGCCAAACACAGAATGCAGGAGGCCTGTGGTCTATTCAGGACATAGAAAATTTCAAAGTGGAAATACAAATAAAAAGAATAACAACACTATCAAATATAATTATCCTGTGCCCTGACTTTCTTCCATTTCTAAGTTACTGGAAGGCAAAATGATGGGATAAATGCATTAGGTAGATATTATTTACTGCAGAAGAAGATTTAGCTTATAATGAGCTCAGACCAGGTGTCCCAGTATTCTAGTTATCTAGTTCAGTCAAGTGCTGGCAACAGTATTCAAATGAGCTGACAGATGAGTCATTTGTAATCTGGATGTATAAAATTAAGCAACAATAAAAGATTCTTAAAAATATTAATTTGTTGATGACCTAACTCTCTTGCTTTATCATTTGATTTTATTCTTAGGTTGTCCTTTTTTGCCCTTATATATTCTTTCTTACTTTTCACAATTTTTGTAATAAAAAATATATACTTTGTACTTTGGTTATAACCGAGTTTCCCCAGGGAACGTTCCAGCTGAGTTGAGAGACTGGCCAAAGTCTATAAGTAGTCTGCAGAATGATGAAATGATGAAATGGGCCATGAGTGAAAAATACATTCTTTTCACATCTGAAGGTTACTAGCTAGGCTAAATCATATCAAATATGGTCTCCTAATAAATCCACTAGATAGGAAAATCTCCAGCGTGCACAGATATAGTTCAGTTTATTATCTGTGACCCTCCAAAAAAAATAAAAATAATAAAGAGATGGGAAAGCCAAGCAGTAGAGTGTTGAAATAGCTTAGAGCACTACTGAGAAGGGAGTGTGCATCGTGAAAGCAAGATTGATCAGTTGCTTCTATCAGAAATTGAGTAGCAAATGATAAAGAAAGAGAATCCTGGAAATATTAAAATGAAGGATATGCCAGATCTTAGCTAAGGAAGAGATGGATCAAGAAACAAAAATACTTAAAATGAAGCCAGGAAAGACAGGAAATAGAAGCTAGAAGGGGATGAAAGTTCAGGAAAATAAAAGAACTAGGCTAGGCAGGGCACAATGATTGAATTGTCCTAAAAAAAAAAAGCCTTCCTTGTAGGGGTTGGAATAATGTAAAAAATTAATTTTGTTTTCGGGGGAGGTTTCTTCACATATTTCATTTCATGTAATGTTTATTTGTTTAGTTAAAAAAAATGAAATAAGCATTAAAAAAAGAAGAAAAAAAAGAAAAGAAATGGGGATCTCAAGGCCCAATGCGAAGACCCAGCCTGGAAGCCGGGTCCTGACACCTGGGTCTCGACTGCAATACATCAAAATGGCACCCTCCACTGCGTAGGATGCAGATGCTGCCATTTGAAGAAAGAAGATTGAAGAAAAAAGACATACGAAGAGGTCCTCTGAGGCCTGGGCTCCATGGGCCGAAGTCCCAGTGTTAAACCCCGGCCTCTGGCATTAGGGCCCAGTCTCTGATCCAAGCCATAGCATCAGACCTGGGACTGGGCCCTGGCCTAGGCCTAGGTATTGGGGCTGGGTCAAGGCCCAGACATCAGGACCTGGTCTCCAGACTAGATCATGGCATCAGGCCTGGGCCCAGACCCTGGGCTAGGCTGAGGCCCAGGCATCTGGAAGCGGACTCCAGGGTAAGGCACCAGCGTTATGCCTGTTTCTAGGCTGAGGCCTAGGTATCAGGATCCGTACTTCATGTCAGGCTCTGGTATCATGCCTGGGTTTAGGCTGAAGTCCAGGCATTGGTACCTTGTCTTTGGGTCAGGCCCCAGAATCGAGCCTGGTTCCGGACCAAGGCCCAAATATCAGGACCCAATCTTCTGGTCAGGCTGTAGCATCAGGCCTGGGTCTGGCATTAGCTTAGTCTGAAGCCTAAGTGTTGGAACCCTCCTGACCCTCACAAGACTTGTCAAAAGTCCCTAGTGGTCCAGCAGGGGTCCAGAAGCGATCTCCTGCACTCGGGCCATCGGCTGCCAGTGTTCAAAATGGTGCCGATAGCCTTTGCCCTTACTATGTCACAGGGGCTACCGGTGCCATTGGTCGGCCCCGTCACATGGTAGGAGCACAAGATGGCGCCGGCTGTCCATTGCTCCTACCATGTGACAGGGGCTGACCAATGGCAGCGGTGGCCCCTGTGACATAGCAAGGTCAAAGGCTATCAGTGCCATTTTGAATTCCGGCAGCCGACAGCATGACTGCAGTAGATGGCTCCCGGACCCCCGCTGGACCACCAGGGAGTTTTGGCAAGTCTTGGGGGGGTCAGGAGGGTGGGGGGTTGTAGTTAATTACATTTTAGCCTGGAAACGAATAAGAATGGAACGCATGAACGGATCGGGGCCCCTCCTTACTGAATGCAACGTATCTGCCGTCCATGAATGCGGTCCCCTCCTTGCTGAATGCAACGGTCCCCTCCTTGCTGAATGCAACGTATCTGCCCCCCATGTATGCGGTCCCTCTGCACATCCCTATCATATGCTAATAAAGTTGAGATTTGTGACCTAATTCAATTAGCAAAACTGATGCATTAACAGTCAAGCTCTTTTAGAAATGCAAAAAATATCTTTGCTAAATAATATAGGGCAAGAAATTTACAAATATGAAAACAAGCTCTTGAAACTAAATGTCAGACAATAATCTGTTTGTATTCCGCCCCTCCAAGAAGTCAACTAGTTTAATTTGTGGTTCATATTTCCTACTGAATTTATATCCTTTCATTGAAAGGTTTCAGACTTTCAATTTTCTTTTTTTTTTTTTTTTTTAAATATATCTCATTTCCATGCCTTACAAACAATACTAGATGAATGAGCTGTAATCAAATAATGACAGATCTAAGTCTATACTTTTTTTTTGCTAATTTTCCTTTTGAAATGCCAACAACAATTTTTATTTCCTGCAAATCTGTCAAGTATACATTTTCAAAATTACTGAATATGCCTACAAGGAAACAATTTAATCTCCAAAGAAAATTGCTATAATTAAAAAAAATAAAATTATGCTTGGCAATCATAATTTTGCTGCCGTATAAAGAATTAAATATAAGAAGATAATGTTCTCACATGACTTCCTTTCATCAATATCGTATTTGTAATTTTCAAAAAGAACATCAGAGATATGGACTACAAAAAAAAAAAGGCATCTGGACCATATTTGACTGTGATCCCCTACTTTGCATTCAGATTTCAAACATGAAATGACAACATAAAACTCCTTTATTTGATAATAAGATTATTTGATACTGCACAAGTTTGCACGGAATATTTTTTACATATTATTCTTCAAAATACTAATGGTAGCAGGATACAATCCAAGAAAATAGATTTGAGGAATTCACAGTGGGGTAGATACTCAAAGCTGACCTTGTAAGTAACTTAGGCCTAGATTCATCATTCTGCTATAAATACAGCAGAATAATGAACCACGCTAAATAAAGAGGCGGGGAGCGAAATTGTGCAGCTGGTTGCATCACGGTGGTGCGTTTTCGCCCCCCTTGGTCACACTGCATTGCCCCTATACCGCCAATGGAAAAGGTGGTGTTAATTCCGGCACTACTGCCGACGATAATGTGTAAAACATTATCGTCTGCAGCAGTACCAGAATTAAAATGTTTTTACCCCACCCAAAGCCCGCCCAAACCCCTCCCTTTCCCGAATTTAAATATTACCACTGCGATGCAGTAGTTATCGTGTGCAATAGGGTATTATCGCATGCGATAACGCACACGATAACCCCACATCACATTTTGAAAATTGACCCTATTAGTCAGAATACATCCAGCTAAGTTACGATGTATATTCAGTGGCACCGTGAAGCTGCTGCATATGCGCACATATATCTGCTTTTAGCTGGATAAGTCTACCCAGCTAACTTTAGACCTGTTCTATGGACAATAGAGATGTGAATCGTGTGCCAGATCGTCTTAACGATCAGATTCGGCTGGGGGAGGGGGGGAATCTGATCGTTAAGATATGTGAATTGGAATCGTTTCTGATTCCAATTCACATCGCTAGGGAGGCCCGCGCCGCTAAAAAAACCCAAACCACCTGACCCTTTAAATCGACACCCCCCCTCCCGACCCCCCAAAACCTTTTAAGATTACCTGGTGGTCCAGGGGGGCCTCGGGGGGCCTCGGGGAGGGGAGAGGAGAGATCCAGGGGGACCTCGGGGAGAGATTTTGCGGCATCAGCTGTTCTAAAAAAAAAAAAAAATGGCGTCGATGCCCCTTTGCCCTTACCATGTGACAGGGTATCCGTGCCATTGGCCGGCCCCTGTCACATGGTAGGAGCACTGGATGGCCGGCGCCATCTTTAAAGATGGCGCCAGCCACTTTACTGATGAGTAAAGTGGCTGGCACCATCTTTAAAGATGGCGCCGGCCATCCAGTGGCTCCTACCATGTGACAGGGGCCGGCCAATGGCACGGATACCCTGTCACATGGTAAGGGCAAAGGGGCATCGGTGCCATTTTTTTTTTAGAACAGCTGATGCCGCAAAATCTCTCCCCGAGGCCCCCCTGGATCTCTCCTCTCCCCGAGGCCCCCCCTGGATCTCTCCTCGAGGCCTCCCTGGACCACCAGGTAATTTTAAAAGGTTTTGGGGGGGTCGATTTAAAGGGTCGGGTGTTTTTTGTTTTTTTTTAGCGGCGCGGGCCTCCCTAGCGATGTGAATTGGATCGGGAGGGTGGGGGGTCGATTTAAAGGGTTGGGTAGGGTTTTTTTTTATCGGGCCATCGGCGTCATTTTAATTAGTGGCAGCCAAAATGGCGCCGATGGCCCGAGAGCGGGAGATCGCGCCGGGACCCCCCCCCCCCCTCTGGACCACCAGGTAACTTAACATTTTGGGGGGATTCGGGAGGGTGGGGGAGGATAAGGAATTGGTTTTAAAGGGTCGGGGTGGGTTTAGGGGTTGTTTTGGTGTGCCGGTTTTCCCGCCCTCCCCCAAATAATTCCCATGCCCTATTTAACAATACAATGCAAGTGCCCCTGATGATAAATCGGGGGCATTTGTATTGTATCGTGCACTCTAACGATTTTGGACGATTTTAAAATTATCTGACGATAATTTTAATCGTTCAAAAACGATTCACATCCCTAATGGACAATTAAACTTACATGTATATTTATACATCTAACTCAGAATATTAGTGGTTGGCCATATAAATTATATGACTTACTCACTCCTCCCTGATCCGCCGAGTACATGTCCACTATTTGTGCATGTAACTTTTAGCCGTATAAGGAACTTATATACTAATAAACTTACAGGGTCTGATATTCAAAGCATGTTCAGCACTATTTAGCTGGATAAGTGGAATTTGTGTGACTAAATAGTGCTGAACGCGCTTTGAATATGGGGCCCTGTTTGTTTATTTTCCATACAGTAATGAACAGAATCACTATTTGTTTTCTAAAATTTACATATATATATTTTATTTACTTTGATATTTTTCTTTCTTACTTAATTTAGCGCATAAGGGAGCAAATTTTTAAAGACTTGGGGTCTAATTTACTAAGACGTCTCTCCCATTCTATGTTTATGTAAACTCAATTCAGGGTAAGGGCTGAATTTTCCATAAAAATCCCAGGGCTGTGTTCCAGTGTTAATTTCACCAGTCCTTTTGCCCCATGGTATGGGTGCTTGAATTTTTTGGGGAAAGGATATCTTTCAAGCCCAGGGTATGGGTGAAATCCCTTCCTTGGGTGATGCTACATAAGAAAATGCCATACTGGGTCAGACCAAGGGTCCATCAAGCCCAGCACCCTGTTTCCAACAGTGGCCAATCCAGGCCATAAGAACCTGGTAAGTACCCAAAAACTAAGTCTATTCCATGTTACCATTGCTAATGGCAGTGGCTATTCTCTAAGTGAACGTAATAGCAGGTAATGGACTTCTCCTCCAAGAACTTATCCAATCCTTTTTTAAACACAGCTATACTAACTGCACTAACCACATCCTCTGGCAACAAATTCCAGAGTGAGTTGAGTAAAAAAGAACTTTCTCCGATTAGTTTTAAATGTGCCCCATGCTAACTTCATGGAGTGCCCCCTAGTCTTTCTACTATCCGAAAGAGTAAATAACCGATTCACATCTACCCGTTCTAGACCTCTCCTGATTTTAAACACCTCTATCATATCCCCCCTCAGTCGTCTCTTCTCCAAGCTTAAAAGTCCTAACCTCTTTAGTCTTTCCTCATAGGGGAGTTGTTCCATTCCCCTTATCATTTTGGTAGCCCTTCTCTACCTTCTCCATCGCAATTATATCTTTCTTGAGATGCGGCGACCAGAATTGTACACAGTATTCAAGGTGTGGTCTCACCATGGAGCGATACAGAGGCATTATGACATTTTCCGTTTTATTCACCATTCCCTTTCTAATAATTCCCAACATTCTGTTTGCTTTTTTTGACTGCCGCAGCACACTGAACTGACAATTTCAATGTGTTATCCACTATGACACCTAGATCTCTTTCTTGGGTTGTAGCACCTAATATTGAACTCAACATTGTGTAATTATAGCATGGGTTATTTTTCCCTATATGCATCACCTTGCACTTATCCACATTAAATTTCATCTGCCATTTGGATGCCCAATTTTCCAGTCTCACAAGGTCTTCCTGCAATTTATCACAATCTGCTTGTGATTTAACTACTCTGAACAATTTTGTGTCATCTGCAAATTTGATTATCTCACTCGTCGTATTTCTTTCCAGATCATTTATAAATATATTGAAAAGTAAGGGTCCCAATACAGATCCCTGAGGCACTCCACTGTCCACTCCCTTCCACTGAGAAAATTGTCCATTTAATCTACTCTCTGTTTCCTGTCTTTTAGCCAGTTTGCAATCCATGAAAGGACATCACCACCTATCCCATGACTTTTTACTTTTCCTAGAAGCCTCTCATGAGGAACTTTGTCAAACGCCTTCTGAAAATCCGAAAATGCTATGGCTCTTCAGGGCAGGTACATTGACAGAACAGTCTGGACTCACTGGCTAGGTGTTCAGATAAAAGGTTGCTGTGATTTGGTGCAAAATAATTAAGGTGCATACAGAAGATGATGTCCAGTTTCATCCAGGTTTAACTGTCATATTGGAGTACATGTTAAGGTCTCTCTATGTCTGTGGAAGTGTCCCTCAGTGCTGGATCTTGACACTGACTTACCCTCCATGGAGTGGAATGGTAAGTGTCCCAAGTTGGCTGGGTGTTCTTGATGTGGGTGGATCCCCTTCACACAGTACCTAGGCTTCCAATGATACTCCAGCTCTTCAAAACCTGTCCGTGTACTGTGTCCCAGGGTGGAGACTCCTTTGGGAATCTCCAGATATCCTTCTCCAATCTTCAATTTGCCTCTCCAAACTCTTTAGGAGGTGACCTCCCTGGAGGAAAGGTCTTCTCTGGAAGACAGTTGTTAAGTCTTCCTAGATGGACGGTAAGGAAGGGTGGCAGGAAAAAAAGACTTCCTTCCTTAACTCAGCGGACAGAAAACAAAGCTTGAGACAAATATTCAGGATCTCTCTTGACTTGCAGTCACTGATTTTGGTGAAGGGGGTACATATATCCCTCCTGACCTACTAAAAGGGGATATCAACCTCCTAGACAGGCCAAGAAAACTCTCAACTCTGACAAAAGGACAAAATTTGTTCTCTCGCTCTCATCCTTTACAATCCTAGAAAGGAACTGGCTGGAAACTTCCTCTCCCTTCCTGGTTTAGGCTGGGGCCAAAGTGGAAGAGCACACCATGACACTCCTGACTCTCAGAACCAAAACTCCAGACTGTCACACAGCTACCTAAACTCCTCCTCCCTTATGGTACAGGAGCTCACCATTCCAGGCATCCTCAAAGGAGGTGCCGTTAAAAATGATAACCCCTTCTCCTAAGCTCTCTACCCAGGGGAGTAACTAGGGCCATTTAGTGGAGTTCCAAAGGGTCTCTACATTTGTAGGAAACATTTAGTGAATCAAGACCCTAGTCGCCTTTTACCAGGGTAAAAATTGTTAACGCTTGTAAGTCATGCATTATGTGGGCAAATCACCTGAAAAAATGCACATATCTTAAGAAACAGAAATTTGTCCATATAGAAGAGGCATTTCACGTTCTAAAGGTACATGAATAAATGGCATGGCAATAATACACTTTGCACCCCGGTTTGCATTGTATAAACTTTCGCTTGCATATTTAACAGCAAAAAAAAACAAAACAGCTTTTAAAATTTAGTTTCAGAAGGTACCTTTTGTTTTGAAATTGATTAGTTCTATACTGGCTTAATTAATTGCAAAACAGGTGCAGCATGGATAGTAGCAGAACAAATACACAGGGGGTAATTTTCAAAAGGAGTTACGCATGTAAATGTAACTACTATTGTAGCAATTTCCAAAAGCATTTACTCGAGTAAAACCCTGTTTTACTCGAGTAAATGCTTTTTAAAATCAGGCCCACAATGTGCAGGAATGTAAATTGCAAACAACTCGTACAAGGGCATTTGCTTACATGACACCTGTATTATGGAATGCACTATCGCTAGAGTTGCACGTCGTATCTGACATAAAATTGTTTAAGTGTTTTAATAAGTATAACGCTCAGTAATGTTGAATGTTTTAACGTAACCTGTGAAATTGTTCTATGTATTGAAAACGTGAGTGTTTGCATTGTGGACTACATTGGACACACTATGGAAACCTCAGGATATAAAAGTTGCCAAATAAATAAATAAATAGAATGCACACTGAGCTGTTTTGGAGGTCCCATCACTAAGGGCGAGGCATTATTTCAGTTTATATGGCCGTTCAATACTTGACCTCTCTGCTGAGACCAGGAGTGTAAGCAGAACTGAGTTTTTGCAGGGCCCTTAAGATTAACATGGGTGGTCACTGTGGCCTTGCCCCCCATCCCTTCCCCCATCTTATGTAGATCTTCACAGCAGTGGCTACAAAAGCCTTTTAATTTCTGCAACACTCTGTACCTCTCCTGTTCTATTTCTTACTCCCCCCTTTGTGGTTAAGGCATTCCTGAACTTTAAAGGATCTGTGAGGAGGGGGATAATCACCTGCCAAAAGTAATGTCCTAAAACGTTTACATATCTAGCCCAAGGGCAGTGGTGTTTCCCATTAAAGTCAGCGCAGGGGACCATGGACTGGTAGTAATTCCATTGCCTTCACGCACTCTAACTGCTGTACCTTTAAGGAGCTGACTCAGATGCTGTTAGGGGTGGGGAAACTGAGCCAAAAGTAAGGGAGCACAGGTCCTCAAGGCCTATCCATGGCTATGCCTCTGGCTGAGATTGGCAGTAAAGGAATATGCATGCCCATTTGATGCTAGATTATTTTTTTTAATAATGCTTTGGATTATATACCTGCCTACCTGGAAATGGATTAAGACTCATTTCCCAAAGTCCATTGTGATGGCTTTGTAAATAAGTGCTAAAATAAATATAATACCTGCTCAGTGGTTTTGGGGGCAATGGAGTCTCTTATCTGGTGGCCCAATGACTAGCTGGGGCTATGGAGTCCTGTGGGAAGTGCCTCAAGTTTTGGTGTTTTTTTTTGTAGGCCCAGGAGGAGCAGAACACTTACTGCAACTACTGGCTCCAAGCTGCGTTTAAAAGTGAAAGTGGCTGTCAGCCGCGATAGTGGAGGGAGTGTCCTAGGGCTTGGGAAGCTCTCCAAGGGAGTTAAATGTG
Source organism: Rhinatrema bivittatum (assembly GCF_901001135.1). NCBI lineage: Eukaryota > Metazoa > Chordata > Amphibia > Gymnophiona > Rhinatrematidae > Rhinatrema > Rhinatrema bivittatum. The sequence goes on from NC_042619.1 coordinate 46,143,888, forward strand.
GCTTGGAAGAGGCAGCCTCCTGCTGCCAGTGGTGCCAAGCCACAAATAAAACTGAAAGTAGCGGTGAGATGTGAGTGAGAGCAGGAAGTCTGTTGTGAATTGCGCTCACAGGACAGGCTTGCAAGTGACTCACTCACCTCCCCGGATGAGACTATCGTTGCTGAACCATGCGGCCACTCCCATGTGGAGCTGAGTCACCTCTTTGCCGGCCTACTTCAGCATGGCTGGACACTGCTGCCTCCTTGCTTCCGGTGGCCGGGCCACTGCTGCCGTTGCCTGATCTTCATGGCCTGAACGCTGCCAACTCCAGCTCTTTCCGATGTTCTTTAAATGCGCTCGCGTGCCTCAGCTGGTGATTTAAAAGGCCCATGGCATCTCCTGATGATGTCACCTCCAGCCAGCCCTATTAAAGGGCTTTTCAGTCAATTCCTCGGTGCCTTTGCAAAGGTCTGCTAGCGCTTTCAAGGTCTTCCGTGTTCCATGTTCCTGGTCTCTCGTCAGTTCCTGGTTCCTGTCTTCAGCATCTTGCTCCTGAGCCCAAGTCTTCATTCCTGTGTTCTGTGTCTTGTTTCTGGTTCCAAGTCTTCGTCCTGTCCAAAGTCTTCAAGGTCTTTGTTTGCTGGCCCAAGTCTCTGGAAGTCCCTTGATTTTAAAGTCTTGTTCTGAGTTCCTGAATTCAGGGGTCCCATATCTGGTTCTGAGTTCCTGAGTCTGAATCATAGTTCCTAAATCTGAGTTCTTGTTCCGGTCTTCGTAGTTCTTCTTCCAGCTTCTTCCTTGTTCCTGAGTCCAGTGCCTGCACTGCTATTGTCGTGGTCTGCAACCAGCCCACAGGTTGTGTAGGGCATGCAGCAATGCAGGGTGCTCCCAGAGTTTCATCTTGTTCCAAGTCTTCAGATCCTTCGTCTCATTATAAGGCTTCAGTGCTTTCATCTTGTCCAAGCCTTTGCCACATCTTGAGTCCTCTGACTTCGTCTGTCCCGTCGCACCAACCATTCCCAAGTGGCAAGTCTGAAAGTGCTTTTGAAGTGGCCAGAGGTCTACCCCAGAGATCAGTATTTATGTTGTTGGGTCTCACTTCCTGGGCATGCAGGTTCAGTGAGGCCTTTAAGTGTTCCAAATTCAAGCCATGTTCCAAGACAACAGTATTCCTCTTCCAGCCAGCCCATGCCCGGATGCATTAGTCTGCCAGCACGTCCTGTACTCCGTTCACAACAAGGTCAGCTACTCCAGGGATTGCCCCCCCCCTCTTGATGAGGCAGTGAACTGCAATGAAAGTAAATGCAGTGGTCAGCCATGAATGAGGCAGCAGGAGCTGTGGGAGCCTGGAGAGCTCACGGCATCCTGAAGACGTATCGCAATTATGTTAGCTGTGACATTGCGGCTGGGGCTAGAAGGCAGCGGCAGCAATGGGGATGCTTCCTCTTTAGTAATAAGCAGAGACAGCATCAGGGCTGAAATCAAAGCACTGGCACTAAAGCAGTGCAGGCCCAGGGGTCCTTGCTGACATCAGGGATGACGTCAGCGAGATGCTGCTCCAAAGGAGTGCCTGAGGTAAAATTAAAAGTTTTGAAGGTTAAATAAAATATAAATAAGCAATTTTAAAGGGTTAGAAAGGTGGAATGTTTGTGGGGAGCATCAGAAGAGGCTCCAACCTAAGTTTCAGTTCCTGGGAAGCACCCTGGTACCAATAAGTTCATTAAATGTTTGCAATTTTATTTATTTATTTATTTATTTATTTATTTATAGATTCTTTTATACCGAGGTACATATAGCAATACATCACCTCGGTTTACAGGGAACAATAAATTAGCAACAGGCTTTACATATAACAGTTTAAACAGTAGAACAAATATCAGAAGCAGGCTTTACATTAAACAGCAACAGGCTATACAAATAATAAAAATAATGGCATTCAAGGGAAATCATCCCTTGAATGCCATTATTCAATAAAAATGAATATCATTCAATAAAAATGAATATTTGACAGTGTTGGTCTGGTTTAGGGGATCATGTGACCTGACCACATTAAGAGTTTGGGATCAAAAATCAAGTTTTTTCAAACCATTTTCCCTGGGGTTCCTGTGATTAAAAAGTAAATAAACCATCTCAGAAACGGGTTTGATAGTGGTGGTCACCATATGAGATCATAAAAATATGGTTTTGACCTTTGGTTTGGGCAAAAAAAGTTTAATATGCAAGATAAAAATATAATTAGCTTTAAAAGTGCTTACATTAACTAATATGGTCATGAAAAAACACAGGATCTTTGTAAACTTTATTTGGTAGCTAACCTGAAAATTTGGTGTGGTTTGAAGCTGGGTGAGTGAAGTTTTGGTTTAATTTAACACATTTTCCCCATTCATTTTAATGGGTAATGTAAAAGGTGGTCAAAAACAAAATCTGTTCAGCTTTCATAGAGGAAAAGAAAAACTTCTTAAGCCATACCATAGGCAACATCATGGCAACTCTATAGCAACACTAGACCACCTCAGTATTTATGCAAAGCAATTAAGTGATCAGGTCTGCATAACAATACTAAATGAAGCCAAAACACAAGAAGATTTAGAAAATAATTTACCCTAAAAGAATGCTTTGAGCTTACTAAACATTCTTTTTAAGGATGTTTTCCTTAGCCAAAGGGTTTTTGGTTGGCTTCCTGGAGAATAAGAAGGTTTCCTGAAGTAGATAAGTACTATTTCCTAAAAATGACATCAGAGACATCTGCTGAGGAGTTTCACTGAGCAAGTTGTGAAATTGCAGGAAGAGCTGAGCTAGAAACTGAAGGGGAGAGTCCAGGTCACAGGTTCCTGTCACAGAAGCCCAGACCAAGTGGAAGAGCACCCAAAATACCTTAAGAAACACTAGTTGTGTGTCCTATTTGAGGTAAAATAGTTAAAATTAAGGATAATTTTCTATAGCTGACCCATGGTTTTTGTCAACTTTGATAATCAGTTGAATGTGAGAAAAGTGGATGATTGATGATCTGATTCTGAGTTGAGTTAACTAAAGTACATTCTACCTCAGGAAAACTGTTTCATAAAGTCCCACAGACTTCAAATTCTATTTCTTCACTGAGAGGGTGGTGGATGCCTGGAATGCCCTTCTGGAGGAAGTGGTGAAGACTAAAACTGTGAAGGATTTCAAAGGGGCATGGGATAAACACTGTGGATTCCCTAAAAGGCTAGAGGATGGGAATAAATAAAAAAGTTAAATCTAAGAGAAACATGGGGGTAACCTGCACAGAGCGGCAGTTACTACCCTTAAGAGAAACATGGGGGTAACCTGCACAGAGCGGCAGTTACTACCCTTAAGAGAAACATGGGGGTAACCTGCACGGAGTGGCAGTTACTACCTTGTGAAGCTTGCTGGGCAGACTAGATGGACCATTTTGGTCTTTTTCTGCCGTCTTTACTATGTTACTATATACACTTCACCTGTAGTTAAAGATATTGCAGTGTTGATCACAGGACCTGTAGATAAAGGTACTTTTGTGTTGTTTCCTTAGAGGAAAAATCTTTGGAATTTGGAATGTAAAAATCTCATAACTTGTTTCTATCTTTACTGGCAAATTTATGAGTGGAATGTGAGAGAAGTTATTAAATATTTTTCTTACTCTATAAGTTCTCACAAAGCCGGCATAATTAGACAAGGCTAATATAATTATTTTTGATTTCTGTTAGCAAGAACTCCAGTCTCAATTAGACATCAAGAAACAGACTAGCAACAGTGATGACTGCAGAAGATTGGCGGTGTAAGGAAGTCAGCCTTTATTATTGATTTGATTTGAGTTAGAATAGTAAGTAAACCACTGTATCTTAAGACTTTGTGATTAAGCGTGATAGCACAAGTCCAGTCTGCTCCACCAAGCAGCATATGCTATTCCTTGATAATAAGCCATCAAAGCTTCACATCATTCCTGTCCAGAGCTCTCTATCCAGCATTCACAAGCTGCGTTCTCAAAATGTATTACCCAGAAATAAAATAAAGATAAGTGTGCAACAACAAACTGTGACAAATTGGGTAAATTGTACTAGTGTAACACACATGGACAAATAAGAGGTCACAATTAGTCAATGAGTTAAACAAGATTAAAGAGAAAACATTTCATAATTACCTGAAGGGAATTCTGAAGTATTCTAAAATATCCTGAAGAGCCTGTAATGATAAAAAGTTAACACAAAGAATCAGATTTCTCGAGTTAAAGTTGAAATTCAACATTTGTTCTCATTAAGAAGTAACTAACTGACAAGAATACTTATCTGACAGTATCTTGGTGAGAAGTGATGCTTGTAAAGGAACTGGTTTCTATTCAAAATACTGTAAGAATCAGAGTAAGAGTCACATATGCAAGATAGTTTTGTACATCAGAAGCAAAACAGTCTCATTGAAAATATTGACACTATTGAAATGCTTATTTTGTTCAATAATTACACTTGTTTCTAGAAGTGAAGAACCAGAACAATTATCCATTTGCCAGCAAAATAAAGCCATTAATTTGTTTATAGATCATTTTTCTATTTTGATTTATTTTCCAGTGAAAATACTCTGGGTATGCAAACTATTTCCATAATAGCTTTTAAAGTGGAAACCCCAATAGCCTTACCATCTGGCTACCCACGTGACAGTGCTTGAAATAGTTTTGTGCCCAAGGGTGTTTACAGATTGCTACCAACCTGAGACAAATTTTCTAGTCTTTCAAATGACTTTCTTTCTCCTCTCCCTCCCCCTTGCCCAACCTAATCCACAATTGGTAAGATTATCTTTTTTTTCCAAGTAGTTATGGTCTTTATATCATTAGAAACATCCTTCAGAGTTATGCTATGGGGAAGTTGGAGATCATGATATTTGATTCTAGCAGAGGAGAGGAGGACCAGAAAGGTTCCCTGCACTAACCAGACCTTTCATTTATGGTCAGATAGAGCAGAGAAATATGAGCTACAAAACATGGCAGCATTAGCATGACTACACTGGCTTTAATACAGTTGGCAATACCACATTCTGCATCTCATTTGTTTACCACTTCAGGTGTTAAGGCCCAGTGGACCACCATCATTACAATTAAGATCAGTATAGAGAGAATAATTATGCTACAAAATACTTCAAAATACCTGTCACAATGTCAAAATGAATATGAATAAATATACACACTTCAATGTCATTAATGTGAACAACATACATGGACATGTATTTAGTTGTGAAACATTAAAAACTCAAAGAAAACATACAAACTTCCCACAACAAAAAAACAAAACACTTTTGTCAACAAAAAGGTTGGGCATTTTTATAATTATCGTATTTATCTGAATTTTTTTAGAGGGAATATTTTTATAATTACATTTTATATAAGGTATAGCTCTTAGTCATTCCCGCTGATAAAGCCCTGTTTAAGGCGAAATGAAGACATCTTTGTCGGGAATAATAATGTTTCAAGCTTGATCGTTGTGACACGTTCGCCATAGCTTGCTGAAGTACGGTAGCTACAAGTGAGAATCTTTTGAAGAAGCAGTAGGTTTTTCACCTTATACTTAGTGAAAAGTATAATTCATGAAGAGGAATGCAATTCAGTATGCGAAGCACGCTTTAAGATATTATTTGTTCTTGACATCTTGGTGAACTTTGTTACTAGTACATCATTGTAGTAACATTTCATGAAACATTATCACTTTAATTATTCTACATATGTATATGTACAACTATGTTTATGAGAAGGACATATGGGATTGTCGTATGATTGGTGAGAATGATTGATGACAGCTTGTATGTTTGTATCTTTGAGTTTTTTATGTTTCACAACTAAAAACATGTCCATGTATATTGTTCACATTTAATGACATTGAAGTGTGTATATTTATTCATATTCATTTTGACATTGTGAAAAGCATTTTGAAGTATTTTGTAGCATAATTATTGTCTCTATACTGATCTCATATTCATTCTGTAGGAGAATTGAGTTATTTTTCCTTCATATTTTTATTTTTGCCTTGTAGGTAATTAACTTTACCATGCCTGCTTTAATAGATTAGTACATAGTCTCATTAGAAAGGAATGATAATGACTAACCTAGATCTTCCCTGGTGAATGTTAAACCATTATTTCTTTTCCTATTCACAGTGACGATAAAAAACTGCTTATCACCATTCTTTTCATAAACCCCTCCTCTATATATTCAAATATTACTGTGCGCGATATCCTGCCTAAAGTACTGATAGCAGTAGCTAACTTACTAACCTCACCCAATATCAGGAGATTCCCCTTTGTTTACCGATAAAACAGTCTCTGGGTGAAGATCTCAGGAACCGTCTTGAGGAGATGGCTTGCTTCCTTATTTCTGGTACTGGCTGGACTAATGGGCGTATCTCTGCTCCTGGTCATCCAGGACTTTGTGGTAAGCTCCAACGCCATTGTTTAGTGCCTCTACCCACCCTTAGGCTTTGTATATATTTGTATATAGTACTATTTGTATATAGTACTTTTTATGTAATCAACCCACATATTTATTTCCAAGTTATTTTCTTCCTGTTCCTTGTAAGACATTTACTTGTCACTGTTGTTATTGTTCAAATTGTAAACCGAATTGATCAGTAATTCTGTTACTGGAAAGTCGGTATAGAAAAGTTCTAAATAAATAAATAAAGCTCCCAGATTCCAGGCAGAGCTTTCCTCTTTCCAGTCTCCCAGATACTCCCTGTCCTCCTTCTTTGACACAAGGAAGGGCAAGGGTTATCTTTGTGTTGTCAGTCTCTTTTCTCCCCCCCCCCCCCCATCCCTATTGGCCCCTTCTTATGTTAGTCATCTGATGCTTATGCATAAAGTTCATGCATAATTATGAGGTGGACAGATGTCATCTCTGCATTGCAGGTTGCTGTCCCCCCTATATTCCCTGGATGGGGCCCTGTACAACTTGACCAGCACTTTCTTGCCACATCAGCATTTTCTCCCTTTCTGAGGCCTCCCCTTTGTCTATGGGTGGTGTCCCAGTCTGCCCAGTAGACTCTCCTTGGAGGGACTGTGACTTCTGCTCTTAGAGATACATTTACTACATTCACTATCCTCTGGCTGCTTGCTGTTTATTTACCCAGTCTTATAGTCAACAAGCAAATCATGATAAGCTGGCCAGGCTGGTCAAAGTTTCTTGTCTTTTTTTTCTTTCAGCTGAAACAGTGATTCTTTGCTGGGATACCTGTCATTTTCCATCTTTTACAGCCTGTTTCTTCTAGATTCATTTTTTTTGTTACTTTCTTTGCTAAAACATGGGTATCTCCCATTATTTTCAAGTCATCTCCCAATCTTTAGGATACTACAACTACTTATCATTTCTGTAGTGCTACTAGATGTGTGTAGTGCTATACAGATACCTAAAATAGAATTCCTTTTCTGTAAAATTTACAATCTCATCAAAACCAGGGATGGTTCTGTAATGAGGCAAGGTGAATCAGCTGCCTTAGGTGGCAAAGTTTTGGCATGGCAAAAAATGTCCTCCAAGACCCTCTGGTGACTGCCATACCTTGCCTCCAAATTTACAGATATATCATGGGGTTCCCCACTCCCTCAAGCCAGAAAAAGAGCCTCATGGTGGCACAGGAAAATGAGGTGCCTGTGAGGATAAAGAGAAATGCCACAAGGGGCTGCCAGCAGAAAGAAGGAAGGAGGCCCAGCAGGCCTCCAGAGGCCAAAGATTGGAGGAAGCCCGGCTGGCTGCTGGCTGAGCCAAACCCACCCACGGCAAAAAAGGAAGGAATGCCAGCAGGCCACCGGCAGAGCCAAACCTGCCAGCAGTGAAGAATGGAAAAGACCCAGCAGGCTGGCAGCCAAAGAATTGAGGAGGCCCGGCTGGCATATGTGGGAACTCTCTGTATTTGACCCGAAGACTCTGGAATTGTAGAGTCTTCGGGTCAAAACTCCGGGTTCGGGTGCTGCTTCTCCATTCTCTTGCGTGGACCCAGATGAGGAAGTCACCTGGGCCTGCGTGTGCAGAAAGAAGGCAGAGGTTCAGGCCCATACCAGAAGGAGCAGGGGGAGCACTGAGCATGTGAATGAGCGGGGCATCGGTGGGCCCTTGCCTGAAGAAGGAGCAGGGGATGTGTCAGAGCATGCTGAACTGGAAGTGGCCGCATGGAAGGAAAATAGTGCAGTCCTGTAGGCCACGCGAGAGAGGGGTGAAAGTTATTGTGTGTGTGCTTGGACATATTTGTATGAATAGGCATGTGTATGAGGGAGTGAGTGTATGAATGGACATGTGTATGTGGAGTGTTAAGGAGTGAGTTATGTGAGTTTGTGTGTGTGGAAGAGAGAAATATGAGTGCGTGAGGATAAGCACCTATGCATGTGTGTATTAGTGTGTGCCCTATCCTCCCCAGTCGCCTTGCCACTCCACCCAATCTACAACAATCTCAGGGCAACTATAAATCAAAAGTTCCTAAGTATGCCAGCAGGCTGCCAGTGGAGCCCAACCTGCCGCTGGTGAAAAATGGAGGTCGGCCAATGGCTGCCTGTAGCAGAAGACAACGAAGTCATCTGCTTCCTGTGAGCTCATTGCACCCACAGCTGAAAGGTAAAGTGTGAATGAGGTAGAGGGAGAGTGTATGTGGATGCGATTTTGTGAAAGAGTACGTGTATTCATGTGTATGTTTGAGAGAGCATGAGCATGTGGGAGAGAGCATGTGTGTGTGTGTGTGTGTGTGTGTGTGTGTGTGTGTGTGTGAAGGAGCATGTGTGAGTGGAAAGCATTATATGACAGCATCTATGATGTGTGTGAAATATGTGAGCTTGTATATGTGTGAAAGAGCATGTGAAAGCATGCATATGTGTGGAAGAGCATAATAAGAGCATCTGTGTGTGTGTGTGTGTGTGTGTATGAAAGGGCATATGTGAGAGCATCTGTGTGTTTGTGAGAGAGAGAATGAACATGTGTATATATAAGAAGAGGAAAATCCCCCTCCGTTCTCCCCCCACCCCGCACTAATCCACAGCAATTTCAGGATGACAGGAAATCAAAAGTTCCCAGGTTTGGAAAGTAGAGATTTTTAAAATCTTTCTTAATTTTAATTATTGGGTGTTGTTTGATGTATTAGCTGCTTTTAAATATTTTATTGATATTTGGGAAATTTTGCATACTTTTTGTATGAGTTTTTAATAACTGTTATTCTATTCATAAGCTGTTGTTTGAAATATTTGTTCTTTTTAGTAGTATGTTTTACTATTATGATGTTTTATATTCTTTGATTTTCTTATTTTGAGGAATAAAATTTCTGTTTTTCTATTTTTGCACTGCCTAGTGTTTGGCTTGTTGTGGTTTAGAGTTCAGTTTTTATTTACATGTTTCTGTTTATACTTTATGGTCTCTTTATTCTGTATTTGGTGAGGCTCTGACTGTGTTCTGCATGTGTGACTGAGGTGAAGTATTTTGCTGGCAAGTAATTTCTGTGTAGGGATCTATAGCAGCCTGGCTTGTTCTGCTTTCCTAATAGGAAGCGTTTTGCTCTTTAGGGCCTGGTGTAATATCTGTATCATTGCCTTTTTGTAGTTAGGATTTTTACTATTTGAGTATTAGTTTTCTTTTTAGTATGGGAGGTTTACTATATTGTAACTGTAATTCAGTTTACTCTGGACTTTCTGAGGGCAAAGCCCACATTTGCATTACAACAAGCCTAATACCACTTGCACTTCAAGCGTGTTTATTGCAGGGTTGTGATATTTTTATTTGTGTGTGGTGACAGGGGGAGGGGGATTGCAGGCACAGGGCTGTAAAGAATCACCTACAAATGTCCTTGCAATGGCCCAGAGAGAGTTTGCCACACATAGTCCTCCACCATTCACCCATCTCCCACTTCCGTGGGGAGAATGCTGGGGAAAAAGTTGGAGGCAGGTCTTAGGGCCGCTGGGAGTGTGGCAGAGAGTTGCCAGCTTTCTAGGAATATTATCACTGACAATCTGTCTGCCAATCTGTAACTCCTCTGGGAACTCTGACCCCCGGCTTTCCTCCTTCCACAGCATTTGAAGTCACTGAAAGGTTGCCGAGCCTAGGGGTTGGGGGGGGGAAGGAGCGCTATCTCATCCCTTGCCTCAGGCAGCAGATTGCCTTGAGCCTCCCCTGATTCAAAACAGATGAACAGAACAAATAAGACATTTAGGGAGTTTATTTGTTATGGAAAATGGCCATAGAGCAACAAGAGTAGGAAGAAGAGAACCGGTCTCCTTGCCCTGCCCTGTAGCATTCGGGCCTACTAGTCTCATTCTGCCTTCTCTTCTGGCCTGCTTAGGCTTCTATGTCTGGTTCTCCTTTGTCTGCTCTTATATGTACTTTGCTTTGCTTTAGTTCCTTGTTAGCCTGTGTCTGTTTATTCCTTGTCCTGTTCTTGTGGCCCTGTCCATTTCAAGTCTTGCCCTGCCCTGTTCTCTCTTTGCCTTATTTTTCCCAGTCCTCCCTGTGAGCCCCCTGCTCCCTGAGGGCCTTTGGTTCCATCCATTGTTTCCCACTTCTGCCTTACTCCCACTTCCAGCCTTTTCTCCGGTCCCAGTCCTTGCTTCCTGTTCCAACCCTTGTCTCCTGTGCCAGTTCCCTGCTCCTGCCTGGTTTCCTTCTTCTATCTCCACCTTGCCTTCCCTGTCAGCATTTCTAGGACTGATATCATTGCTGATGCAGACTGTCTCTGGATCCTGACCTTGTCTGTTTGCTGCCTGCCCTGACCTCCTGCGAGGACCCTGACTTCATCTGAACTCTGCCTTCACAGACCCCAGCCCGCTATTTACTACTCCCAGAAAGCCCTGCCAGCCACCAGAACCTGCAGACTCAACCCAAGGTGGAGGTGGCTGGTCAGGCAGAAGATCCTTTCCGGCTTTTCCCTAGAGTCTGACCCTGCTCTTGCGGGGGAAATCCCCCATTCAGCTGATTCCCCACTCCGTGACAGTTCTATCCTGTCGGTGACATTATTTAATATATATATTGCTCCATTTTTTAAATTGCTGGCAAGTATATGTGAAGGATACCGGCTATACAGTTCTACATGCCGCAATGTGCTACCTGTTTTCTGTGTTTATCTTCGATAAGATGTTGGCTAACCTAAAATAAGTTAGCATTGAACATTGCTAACTCTGAAATCCTGGTGATTGATTGGAATAGTAATTCCAGAACTCCCTCTAAGATCCTTGCTGAGGGTGTGAAGCTGTCTGAAACATCCTCAGTTAAGAGCTTAGGCCTGTTCATTGACTCTTGGCTGTCATTCACAAATCAGATAAAATCTGTAATGAAGGCTGGTTTTTACAAGTTGAGACTGCTGCATTGCATGAAGCCTTTACTTCAATCACATTACTTTTGCTCAGTGGTGCAGGCTTCAATTTTGCCAACTATTGAGTATTGTATCTCAGTCTATTTAGGCTTACCTGCTTCATCACTCAAGGGCTTACAGCTGCTTCAGAATTTGGCAGCACATCTGATTTCCAGCAGAAGTATAAGGGAGCATATCACACCAATATTTTGTGATCTTCACTGGCTCCCTGTGAAATGGGTTGAATTTAAAGTTCATAAGCTGCTAGCCTTAGAAGCCACACCTTGGGCAAATATAATGCTAAGGTGTTTTGGAAGTCCCTTTGGTGTGACAGGCCTACCTGGTAGATACTAGAGAATGAATATTCTCAGTGGTTGCTTCACTCTTTTGGAATTCTTTACTATATGACATCCAAGTGGCCTCCTGCCATAAGACATTCAAGAGTATGCTTAAGATATACTTATTTAAAATAGCATTCTTTTGATGTAACATCAATGAATGACGATGCTTGATGAACGAGTTCATAGTGTGATCCTGTGTGAACTGGCTGAGATAATTAATGATAGGATGGTGTTTGTCTTTGATCTGTTATATGTTTTGATTTAATTGAGGCAGGTATCAACAAATTGAGATGACCAATTTTGCATAATAGTTTTTGGATTTAAATTTTTGAGCTTTTATTGTACCCCACCTAGAGCCTTATAGGCAGCATATAAATCTCTATAAAACTCTACAAATAAATTCATTTAGAAGGCAGGACTAAGTCAATGTAATGAACATGTTGATGAATATGGGTAATAGAGCATAGTTGGAGGTAAAATGAGGATGTTAAAGCAAGGAGCTTTGTTGTATAAGAGTTAGAGTTGTCATCGGTGTGGAAGTTAAGGACCCCCAGAATGAAGGAAGAGGAAGATGGTTCAAGGAAAGTAAGGCGCTGAAGTTGGTGAGAAAGGAGGAGAGACACTTATCAGAGGGGGTAGATAAATGTCAGAGATAGTAGGATGAACATGTGGTTGGAGTGGTCCTTGAAGAAAGAGAAGGAGTGGGACTGAGGTGGAAGAAGAAGTTGAAGCCTATAGGAGAGGATAGTAGCAGCCCGAAACCACTACAGCAGCCAAATGAGAGTTATATGGGAGGAAAGGTAACCTCCATGATAGAGGGCAGCAACTGAAGCAGAGTCCTCAGGGGGAAAGCCAATTCTCAGTCAAAGTGAGAAGATAGAGTGTATGCAAGAGAAAGGTTTATTACAGGCATTCCACAGGAAGCATGAGAAAAAGAGGGAGGAAAGGAATATGGATAAGATTGGAGGTGTAACCATTTGATGGGCACAGATGGGATAAGAATTGACTTGAAGTGCCAGGATTGTGAGAGAGCAGGAAAATACAGAGAAAAAGGGAGGTGTGGCAATACAGTGAAAAGGATGAGGTGTTCTCAAGGAGAACAGAGATGGCTGGAAGAAGGAAAGACATTTTTTAAGCTCAAGACCAGTGGTCAGTGCAGAAGAAAGAATAGTGAATAATGTAGAGAATGGGCACAGTGGACTTGATATTTTATAGCAGATCATGGTAAGGAATAATATTGGAGGATTAGCTGGACTAACAGAAAGTGTAAAGGAGCCACAGAAAACAGAAAAATCTACTCACATGAGATACTATGATTACAATGGTATGGTATGTGCCTTCTGGCAAGTAACTGAAAAACATGCAGCTTGTCAGAAGCCCTAGCAGATCAATGTAGTGCTCTTAGGAGTCCACCGCTAAGGAAGATGGGAGAAATATGCAGGTGTCATGCATCCTTACTAGTTACCTGGCAAGTGGCTGAAGGGAGTGTGATGTATCAGTTCCCAAGAACAGGTGAGTTGGTAAACTCATCTTCTCCAGTCTTTTCATACAGGTCTTAGGCCTGGATTTTATAAGGTTGCAGACCTTAGAGAATCCGGTGGTATCGGGGGGTGAAGCAGGGTGGGGGGGGGAACGGGCCGGCAAAAGCCAGCAGCGATCACACCACCACGTTGTTATCGCTGCCGGCTTTCGCACCCAATAGCGCCACCATGAAAGGTGGTGTTCTTGGGCGCATGTTGCGTCCGTCGGTCTTCGACGTCTTTGCCCCACCTACCTCTCTCTACTTGCGGCTCCTCCTGCTCACCTTGGACTGATGGCCACCGTGGTGTCTGCTTGCCGTTCTCTCCGGCGTCCCCGGACCGGCTTTGGTGCTGCCTCCCGCCATTCTCCTTCAAGTTACCTCTAGGGCGCGCGCGCGCACGCCACCCTCATCTTAACTTCATGTTGACATGAACCTCAGGGGCATCCCCCTGTTCTGATGTCACGACTCCAGGGTATATCTGCCTACAGTATTTGCTAGCTCGTTGAGTTAGCAACAGGATTCATACGGATGGGATTTGCTCTCCGTTCCTAAGCTACTCTGCCACTCCAGCTCTTTCTGGAACTCTTACTATCCTTCGGGGTCGCTAACGGGGTACCCGCTCCTTGGGAGCCTCTCTGTAACTTTCAGGAAACCAGAACTCGCTCCTCGAGGGCCAATGTTCCCTGTGTCGCTGCCTGCAACCTCTAACCTTCTACTTGGAAGAACTAAATTACAGTCACCATCAGTGAGTACAGAAAACATCTTTCTCCACAGTACTGCTTCGCCGGAATCAGGTACTCGCTCCTCGAGGGCCTGCTCTCTGCTCCAGTGCCAGTCCTCTCGTCTAGTGGAATATCTGCTACTGCTAGTGAGTACAACACCACTGAGCCTCTCTGCTCTATGGGATCAAGTACTCGCTCCTCGAGGGCCTGCTCTCCTTGTCTCGGAGCTCTCCTATTTTTATGTGGGACTCTGAATATTAATCTTATTGTGTGCTCATAACCCTCAGGCTCTTTCCACTACAGCACTGCTCTACAGAGGATCCGCTGTTCCAGCGTTCTGAGAGAGACGCGCCCAGCCGGGCTCTACAACCACTACTCACTACTGCCACCCTGGTGGTTCCATAAACTGTTTAATAAAAGATTCAAATCTGTGTTTGTCTGTCCGGAGTTTAGCCTGACACTGTGATCCCTCACGGGACTGCCCCCCATGGGCGTGGTCAGCTGCCACAGTGTCCAAGGATCCACCCAAAAGCCATTAACCATAACAGCACGCTACTGGCAGCGATAAGGTGTTCTACCTTTTCACCATCAGCGAAGTCGTCATGGAGTCTGCCCTGACACCACCTTGACTCCTCCCCTTCCAGTGCGGACTCCGCCCCAACTCCACCCTTATTTAGCTATCGCATGTGAAAAGGGACTTTTCGCATACGAAAAGTCCCTTTTCGCGTGCGATCCCTTTAGAAAATGACCCCGATAGCTACTGGCAGCGATAAAATGTCCTACCTTTCACCGTCAGCTAAGTCATCACGGAGTCCGCCCCAATATGGCCCCGACTCCTCCCCTTCCAGTGCAGACTCCACCCCATCTCTGCCCCAATTTAGCTATCGCATGCGATCCCTTTTGAAAATGACCCCGATAGCTAAATCGGGGCGGAGTCCACTCCGGAAGGGGAGGAGTCGGGGCGGCGTCAGGGTGGACTCCACGACAACTTCACTGATGGCGAAAAGGTAGAACACCTTATCGCTGCCAGTAGCGCGCCCAATAGCGCCACCTTTCACGGTGGCGCTATTGGGTGCGAAAGCCGTCAGCAATAGCACCGTGGAGGTGCCATCGCTTTTGCAGGCCCGCACCCCCCGCCCCCCATTACCGCCGGATTCTCTAAGGTTTGCGACCTTAGAAAATCCAGGCCTTGGTGTCTCGTTGTTGCTCTGCTCTTCACTGTAATTGTTTCTGGTGATATGTTTGATAGTATATTCTCATATATTAAATATTTATTATAGCTCTTAATTGACAGGAAGAAAGTTTTCTCCCTGATTAGCCCTGACTTAATGTAGGATAATGATTATGCTTGTGGAGTACAATTTTCAAAGCAATTTACCTGGGTAAATTGATTGTCTGAAAATTGCCCTCACTCCATCTGGTTAAATGTATGCATAGTCCTTGTAGAGAGAGAGAGTCTCAGTCATCAAACAATAATAATGCCCAGTGGTCAGACTCAGAATGTGTACCAGGTTCCATAGGGAACCACAATTAGTGGCCCTTGGGTAAAGGCTGTTTTTGCAGAAGCTAAACATGAGAGGGAAAGGGATATATCTCAGAATAGAAAGAAAATAGGAATGATAGAATAAATTTGCTCAGGTGAATTAAGATCAGAAAATTGGCAAGATAGCCTCCTAACAGTTTATGTTATTGCTACAAAGAAGACCTGGAAGGTAGGAAACCAAAGAATTTGAAGAGAATTATCTTAAATAAAAAAAAAATAGAAAAAATATATGCAATGCAAAGACTAGTTATACCAAAGAGCATTTGAGAAAACCAATACAGATCATTAAATCTACAGAATGAAACACCGAGCAAACTTGATCTGAGTCTAAAAAAAATGTTCCAAACATCAGCAGGGACCAAAGAAAGAAAGGATGCATCAGGAATAAAAGTAAATGATGGGGAATATGGGAGGAGATCACAGACCAGAAATAAAACAAACAGCCATTGACTTATTGGAAACAGAGCTTACATGTACTTTTAACCTTACCTATGAAAGCAATGCAATGAATTGTGATGGTCTCTTTAAATCTGACAGGGTTATGACTCTCTTGAGCATTTACAGTCTCAGAAATAATGAGGGCAACAGCAGCAGCATCCAGGATATCATTTTTTTTTCCAATTTTCTGGTCTCAATAGTCCAATATACAGCTAGGAGCCAAGAGGATTGGTGAATACATGGGTTAAGAATTCATAGGGGGAAGTATCACAAAAATGTTTTTCTTCTACTTTACATATCTAAATTGAATTTCTATTTATTTTCTTGGCATGGACCCCAATTTGCTACTTTGTTTTAATGTTTCTTTCATCTTCTAAAATCATGCTTCGCACCAATTCAGGAAGAGTTTCTGCTTAACCCCCAAGCTATTGTTGATAATGGACTCGCTTTGATGAGGTCACGGTACTTGTACTGTTGCTAACCAGGCTCCATACCTCATGATTATATAACTCCTGGTTGTCAACGCAGAGAGGAATCTTCTACAGATTATTTTAGTAGAGCTTTGATGAATATTTTATTAGCATGCAAATTTTGTCATCCATTTCTGTAATTTCAGCCTTTTCAATATTGATTACTGCACCAAAGTAATCAGCATTACAGTGTACTCTCTCTAAACACTGACATTATAACCCACAATGCAGGAGGGATACAGAAGACTGATATGTTGCCCCCTGGTCACCATTGCTTTGCACTTTAAATGACACATTTTTGTCAAAGCAAGGCATCAGAAAATAATTAAAATATGTAAAACACAAGGGGATAGATATTCAGAGCTGGCCGTGTAAGTAACTTAGGCCTGGATTTTCTAAGCTCGCAGACCTTAGAAAATCCGGCGGTAACGGGGGGGGCGGGGCGAAGCGGAGGGCGGGCCTGCAAAAGCCGGCAGCCATTGCACCACTGCGGTGTGAAACTGGCGGCGATAAGGGTCCTTACCTTTCGCCGCCAGCAATGTCTCCACAGTGTTGGCCCCAGTGCCGCCCCGACTCCTCCTCTTCCGGGTCTAACTCCGCCCCCATTTAGTGATCGCGTGCAATCGCTTTTGAAAATGACCCCCTTAGCTGGTTCAAATTTATCTGGCTAAGTTACTTTGTATTCAGCATCATGGCAAAGCCACTGAATATATATATATATATATATATGCACTTAGCCGGCTAAATCTACCTGGCTAAGTTTAGACCTGCTCTATGGCGCTTCTAAACTTACGTGGATACTTAAGTGGCTAACTCCAAATATTGGTAGTTAGCCTTATAACTTAAATGGCTAACTTGCTCCGCCTACTTTTTGTGCATGTAACTTTTAGCAGTATAAGGGACATATACGGCTAAGCAGCAGGTGCTGAATGTAGGCACATATTCAGCGGCTGCTACTTAGCTGCATAAGTCCTGCTTATCCAGCTAAATAGCGCTGAGAACACTTTGAAAACTGGGCCCAGGGAAAAGTTTTTTACTATGATCATTGGCAGTATTTTCCTTCCCCCTCATTTGTAATGTCTCTATACCTTAGACAGAGTCACAGTTGGAGGCAAATAATAATATCGTTGCAGAGCAAACTCATCACCTCTCCTACAACTGTGAATCACACCGATAACACATCAATGAATCTAGTAAGCAGGGATACAACCAGGGGCAGATTCCCGATGATGACCGGCCCAGGGATTCACCGCCCAGGCCGGCCCAGGAGATACCACGTGGTCTGATGAGCGCGGCTCTGTCACAGCCGTGCTCGGCAGACCATGTGACTAGAGCAACCGGCCCACTGGGGGACGCCCGATCCCCCAATAGGCCAGTCCGCCCCTGGATACAACAACAGATTCCATAGAAGGAAATAAGAACTGCAAGCTGAACAGAAAAGAAAAGATAACATTGGATGATTTGGAAAACAGAGATTAATTTGTAGAAAGGGCAGTGGTAGATGAACAGAGGGGTCTATGATACAACCTGAGAATACAACAAACCAGTAGGCTAGAGACCAGTAACAGATTTTATTTTTTGGCCAAAAAATATACTTTAAAAAAAAAAATCATAGCAAGAATCTACTGGGTGTGTTTGAATAAACAGCCGGTCCCATCTCATCTCTCACTGGCCAAACCTCTGCACTAACATGCCATTATGAGGCAAGCCCAGATTACTACCATAGGGATGCACACCAGACTGGTTATATGTCTAAAATATGAATGAATGATCCATGCAACTTGTCCAAACCATCTTCACAAAACAGACACTAAGGAAGAAGCACAAAATTGTTGCAACCTAAAAATACAAATAACTGGGCTCAGATTTCACAGTACGAGGCATAAACACCTGTGTCCATTTGCCGTTCTGCCAAGTAACAGCATCCAGCTGTCCCAATTTAAAAAAAAGAATTAGTTCCAAATTCATCAGTCTAGGCTCATTGACTCCAGCACCCATGTAAATATTGCAAAAAAAAAAAAAAAAATGATACCATGTGAACGGGGAAACATCACTTAGAATAAAAACTAACATTCTACAACTGGCCTCACCACCAGAAAAGGCCAAGCATTTTGCACTGGACAAATCACTAAATCATCAAAAACTCACCAAGGCTTCTCTGGTCCACTACGGAATGATGAATCTTCATGTGAACCATGCCCTCTGTTACAAAGACAAGTCTGAAAAATAATCCTGAAGTTCCAGCTGTGCTTGAAGGTGTGACAACTTCCATAACCCAAAACGCTCCAAAAAAATGCAAAAGAACTACCCCATATGATGCTAGTGCTGATCTTACTGCTTCTGCAAGCACAGGCAGTTCATCGACAAAAACCTCAGTGGCGGAACCGACCACTCCATGAGAAAAGCAGCCACCTGCTACAAAGCCACAAAACCATCTCGACAGAAAAAGATACCCTGCTGACAAAAGCAGCAAAATTACTCCTGCTGCCAACACCTGTGGGAAGCAAAGGTGAGTGAGTGTCATGTGCTTCCCCCCTTTAGTCCCTGGTTTGAACTCAATGGGGGCATGGTGCTGTGTGGCTCATTTGTTATTCCTCCCCTCCTCCACCCACCCACAAGACAAGGACTCTGGAGTAGCAGAGTAGAGAGATGCCAGGCCCAGTGCCATGTTATTAATGGCAGCCACAGAGTAGACCAAGCTGCCTCTCTATTATTAATTTAATTTAATTTAAACCATTTATCACTTGCCTATCTAAAAACCTAAGTGAGTTGCATGAAAACAATCATAAAATTACATAAAACAAATTACAAACATAAAATCAAAATAGCAATAAGTAGTAACTGAGTCCTCAGGTTGTTTCTAAACTCTGATGACACTATTAAACAACCAATGCATTGCGGTCAACAGAAGTATGAGGTTATGATGTAATTAACATGCATTAGATGCTGAGGTTAAACCTAACATTGGCTAGTGCATAGATCCCTTAAATGTGTTTCTGACAGGAAACATTATGCAAGTAAAATATGGGACTATAAAAAAAGCAGAAGCCTCAGAGAGGCTAGGGGAGATGGAAAAATACTATTCTGGAGAAAAATCTCTTAGTAGTCATGAAGTAACCTGATCATTTATCTTCCGGCTGATCCCAAGCTTCCACTTACAGATGGATTTATCAGTGCCAAATGTTCAATGATGGTGGGTGGTCATGGGTGTAGGTGGACATGGCCGTAACTGCCAGTACTGTAATTAGTCAATAGTTTTGAAAAGAAGGCACTCAGCTGCTTGGTTTCTATTCCTGCTGAGAATGCCAATCTCCATGTATTAACTTTAAATCTGTCACTTAAATCCTTTGCACATTATGGTACCTTTTCTTGGACCAACATAAGGATCATTCAAAGATGTTTGCCCAAACAGCTGGGTCATATGACATTATACTTAAACTATTTGAAGGACACAGCACACATGCTAATAGATCACGTATAACAAAATTCATCCGTAGATAATATTCTAATGCATAGCTGCAGCTGGAAAAAGGACACCTGGTGCATCCATCAGCAATACTTTATCAGTAGAATGTCACAAGAGTAACTATGAATGCTGATATATTTCCATGATAATGAAGGGGAGTTAGTTATTCAGGGCACATGCAAGAAAAAAATCTAGCAATAAGAAATAAAAAGAACACAGGGGCAATGCAAGCTTGCCTAGTGTCTGAAAGGACAGACGGTAGAACAGCAGGTAAGGGAACATTTAATGTACTATAAGATGAAGTAAGTGAATTTGGAATGATCTCAATGGGATCTATCAGCAAGCTTGTGAAAGAAGGATAAATGGACTTCATTCAAAGTCAACAGGTTTTGTTTTTTTGAGACTGAGGGACTTCAAAGCCCAGAGGAATACTAGGAATAACACTCTCATTGGAAATGCTGGTTGATCGGAGCTAAGAGGACAGCTGTCAGAAGGGAAGCAATATAAAAAAATTAGCAACAGCCCCGCAGAAAATCAGCACAGAAACCACACTCTAAAAACAACCTATACAAAGCAGACGAGCACAAGGTCCATGATTCTGGTCCAAAAGAATATAATTAATTTTAATCGATGTTAAGGAGGCAATTTTCAAACTGTTGGTTGGCTTTGGAACAAAAATAGCACATACATTTATTTTACCTTCAGAATTTGCATCAGTTTTCAAAATGAAAGCACACATATATTTTAGCTTTGAAACTTGCAGTGGATACAAAGCATACATGGTCCCTTGCACATGTTTTTCCTGCAGGTCGATTTTTGCTGTAAGAATATATACAAAGATTTGAAAATGTCATCTATGGGCGTATATTTCCTCCCTTGATAATGCCTCTTCTCAATGATTCGGAAAGTTCAAGAGATAGACTGGCATGGTTAAATCCCTCATATTGTTTAAAATCTAGCCAGAGTGCGCTCCTGCAACTCCCCTCATTTAAAAAGATTGGTAGAGTTTGTCATGGAGCCCACTGTTTTTCAGTAATTGTCTCTTCTCTGTGGAACATTCTTCTGGAAGCTTAGTGAGAATCTTCCTTTAATGTCTCTTTCCCTGATAGCTGGGCTATGTTATGTTGTATTTTTGTTTAGGTTAAATTATGGCTGGATATTAGTTGTATTTTACATGTTTTTAATTATACACCACTTGTTTTTTTGTCTTTTAGACTGCACATCACCTTCAGCAAACTTTTGAAAACTGGGGAGGTGATTTTTAAAGATGCCAGATAAGTAAATGTGCAAAGTTAAAAATACATGCATTGTGGTTTCAGCCACACTGAAGGAGGAAACATTTTCAGCCAATTAATGTGGGTAAAATGCTTGTTATCCACATAAATCGCTTTTGAAATTGTCCAACCCCAGGAATTTATTTATCCCACTCTACCTATGTTACTGGTGGGTGTCTAGCACATCATCACATTTGTTTAGAAAATAAACAATGCTGGTTTACTGATACTCTTTGCTTCAGGGTGTATATGGGCCAATGTTTTCGTAAGACGATGAACACAGTCTAATCTTTGTTTTGGGCTATCTGCCAAAGACCTTGCATTTAGAAAGTACAAAGAGAGAAGATGACCGGGATATATGGGGGTAATTTTCAAGGGGATTTAACATTTGCAAGCACTTTTTACCTGCAGCCTTAACACTACTAATTTTTAAAGCAAAAAAACATATTAGCCCCCATATTTACACCTGCTAATGTGTGCAGTGCAGTGCAGGTAGCTTTCTTTGGGAAATGTGCATGCTTACATTTTAAAATTTGAAAAGTATACACATAAATACTAAGCCCACTCAAACCCTGCCCCTGGAATGCCTCTTTAATATGCAGGTAAAAATAGCTGCATACAGGGTGCAAGCAGATAAGTTTAACCATGTATTGAGCGGTCAGTTTTACATGAGACCATGTATGCAGAGAAAGCACTGTTTTACTTGCATTGATACCTTTGAAAATTACCATCCATATGGATGAAAAGCTGAAAGTACTGAAGGAGGTGAAGGAAATCTAGGTCACAAAAGACTGATAATTGCACCATAAAGCTAAGAGAAAATTGGTCAGGAGGGAGGAGAGCGAAGTTGCAAATGGAAGCAAAAATAGCGAATGCTGTAAAATGGAGTGTCTGGCGATTTTCATGTTTTTACAGTAGAGCTTCTTTCTCTTATACATTCTCTAATTATTTAGAGCTTCATAATATCTGTATATATATATACAGATCAAACCCACTTAAATACACTAGAATACTTAATCCCTCCAACAGTTCCCACCAACCACCAACCTGCAGGTTCTGACCTTGTTGGCTTTTCGTAAATTGTAACCAACTGGTACCAAACTGGCCACCCTATGGCCTGTAGTATCATTTGGTTGTTCTTTCTTTATCCATACTTTCTTTAGTCCTTATCACCTTTCCTTTTGCCTCTTCTCTTAATGGAATGAAGGATTGGTTGCTTGCAATATTGCCACCTTCCAACCCTGTTGGTTCTATTAATCATAGAAGATATGGGTTTTTTTTATATGCATTTTATAAATGGCCAGTTGTGATCTGCTTAGAACAAGGTATCTTGCATAGGCAGAATATACAAACTTATAAATAATAAAAAGCCCAGCCAGTCTGCTCTTCCTCCCTCCCTCCCAGTGCAACACCAGAGACCCCAGTCTCATTAGGGATACTATCTGCTTATCCCATGCTTTCATTTCCTTTATAAGTGAAAAGGAAATGTGCAGGCATGAGGTTCTGACTGAGAGAATGAATCTCCCCCCAGACCCAGAAAATAAAAAAAAAGTAATTGATCTACATTTGGGGATGGACAGGGGAAGAAGGACCAATGAGGTCTTTTAAATTTTGCTGGTTGGGGGTGCTGGGGAGATCTATGGCCAATTATTTGTTTGAAAGGGGGGATGGAGGTACCTTTGGCCAACTTGATGATTGGGTTGGGAGAGGGCCCATCTTCACACAACCACAGTTTATTTTTTTAAACTTAAATTGTTGGGGCCACCTCAAGTGGCAGCCTCTGGGTAAGGAAGGGGGTCAGGTTTGATCCCGGCACAATGCATGGCCTTTTGACACTTTCTTTTCAGGTGGCCCCTTTAAATCTAACATGAAAGTATCTGGACCCGCATTACGTTTTCTCAGGAGGTGTATGTAGTTAAATAAATGTAACTGACAACTAAGTCAGCCATGTTAATCTATTTACATCAGATTTTCTATGTATGAGCTGCTTTGCATGTATTTGCAAAATTCAGTAGCATGGGATCTTCTTAGTGTTTGGGTACTTGCCAGGTTCTTGTGGCCTGGTTTGGCCTCTGTTGGAAACAGGATGCTGGGCTTGATGGACCCTTGATCTGACCCAGCATGGCAATTTCTTATGTTCTGTAAGGGCCCTTCGCCACTGCTCCGCCAATCTGCTGCTCGTCCCGGTCCCAAGATGCCTCTCACTTCAGTCATACCACCTTCTCCATGCTGTCCTGCTGTCCACCTGGCTGCCCAGGGCTTGGCTCAGCCCCGCCGCCCCCGATCAGGGCTTGAGGTTTCTCTCAAGGAGAACACAAGGCCTAGCCCCCTCATTTGTGTCCATCCCTGAATTGGAGGACTGCTGCATCAGAGAGCCTATCTCCATCTCCTTCTCCTCTTGTTCTGAGGAGCTAGCTTTTTCTGGCCACTGCCACCACACTGGCACGCCCTCCTCTTCTAATTCCATGGATTCAGCTGCGTCAGAATCGTTACCTCTCAATTCTGACACCTGTTCCAGCTCCTGTTCAGCCCACGGGTCAGGTGGTGGCTCTAGAAACCTGGGAGTTGTAGTTCTACCTGCCTTTTGTATCGCCCTCTGCTGTTTGTCTCTGATATAGCTTGGCTTTTTCTTACTATACCCAGGCTTTTCTCACCCCTGGCTGGGTTGTGCTGCATCACACACCCCCCCCCCCCCCCCCCTTTTGAAAACACTGGAACTCCTTGAACCAAGGATTCCAGTTTCCTCCCCCAAACGGGAGAGAAAGTCTGCATTAATATGGTCTTTGCCGGCCCTATGCCTCACCTCAAAACGGTACGCCTGTAAGGCGAGATACCACCTTGTTAGCCGAGCATTCAAGTCTTTCATGGCTTTTAGCCACTTCAGAGGCGCATGATCAGTGACCAACAGAAAGGGGCACCCTGGTAAGTAGTATCGTAGGGACTCAATGGCCCACTTAACAGCCAGACACTCTTTTTCAATGGTGGCATATTTCTCCTCGTGAGGGTGAAGCCTACGGCTGAGATACAGCACCGGGTGTTCCTCACCCCTGTCTGCTTGAGAGAGGACTGCTCCTAACCCTCTTCCTGATCCATCAGTTTGAAGCACAAAGGGTAGAGAAAAGTCCACCACTTTTAACACTGGGTCCTGACATAAGGCCCGCTTAAGTAGTTCAAACCCATCTGTAGCTATTTCTCCCCACCGTAGCTTGTTCGGTGACCTTTTCCTCAGCATATCATTTAGGGAACTTGCTAGGTCTGCAAAGTGGTGTATGAACTTTTGATAATATCCAATTAAACCCAAGAAGGCTTGTAACTGCTTCTGGGTCTCTGGTTGTGAATAGTCCCTGATACACTTAATCTTATCTATCAGGGGCTTCACCACTCCTTTCCCCATGAGATGCCCTAAGTATTTGACTTCTCTTTGCGCCACACAGCATTTTGCTGGGTTAGCAGTTAACCCTGCCTCCCTTAGGGATTTCAATACCGCCTTAACCTTTACTAAGTGGGACTTCCAGTCTGTTGAATAGATTATGACATCATCCATATAGGCCGCCGCATAGCCTATATGTGGGCGCAATACCACGTTGACAGCTGGCGGCAGCCTCTTGCAAGCTGAAGGGCATGCGAATGAATTGATACAAACCCCCTGGGGCAGCGAATGCCATATTCTCCCGGGAAATTTTATCCAAGGGAATCTGCCAATACCCTTTCGTAAGGTCTAACGTGGTCAAGTACTGTGCAGTGCCTAGTTTTTCTACTCTTGGCATAGGGTAGGCATCGAAGCTAGAAATAGCATTCACCAACCTAAAATCAATACAGAAACGTAGGGTCCCATCCGTCTTTGGTACTAGAACAATGGGGCTACACCAGGCACTATTGGATTCTTCAATCTGTCTAGTAACATCTCTTCAATCTGTCTAGTAACTTCAGCTTGCATTGCCTCTGGCAATCGATAGGGCCTCCTCCTAACCACCTCCCCTGGTGTAGTGACTATAGTATGTGTGACTAACTTTGTATGTCCAGGCAGTGGAGAGAACACATCTCCGGCTTGCCTGATCACCTTTTCTATCTGTGCTCTCTGAATAGGAGTTAGCTCTTCTCCTATTCGTACTCCTTCCTTTCGGTTCATTTCTAGTATTTGGGGGCCAAAATCCACCTCCTCTTCTGGTACTATGCCCGCGGACATGCCCTGCCTTTCTACTCAGGGCTTGAGCAAATTCACTTGATATACCTGGGGGCATTTAAGACCCACTTTAACCTAATAATTTAGGGGTCCTAGATGTTTTAATATCTTTCCAGGACCTTTCCATTTTGCTAGAAGTTTATTGGGTGACGTAGGCACAAGTATCAGGACTAGGTCTCCTTCCTGAAACTCCCTATCTCTAGCCCCTTGGTCGTAATACCTCTTTTAGCGTTCCTGAGCCTGCCTCAGATTTTCTCGGGCCATCCTTAATGCTGTTTCAGCATGCTGTCTCATCCCCCCAATATAGCTTATGATGTCTTGCGGGTCTGCCTCTACCCCGCTCCACTGCTCACAAAGGACATCTAGCAAACCCCGTGGTTGCTGCCCAAAAACCAATTTGAACAGAGAAAACCCTGTGGAGGCTTGTGGTACCTCCCTGGTGGCAAATAAGAAAAAGGGGACGAGCTGATCCCAATTACCCACATCCTTCTGTAGACAGCTACACATCATGGCTTTTAAAGTTTGATTATAGCGCTCCACTAGGCCATCCGTCTGGGGATGGTAAGCAGCTGTACGCACATGCTTAATGCCAAACTGGGCCCATAGACCTGCCAGTTCACGGGACATAAAGTTAGTTCCTCTATCTGTTAATACTTCACAGGGGAAGCCGAACTGACAGAAAATCCTCACTAGCTCTTGTGCAATCACTCTTGCCCCCGTGGATCTGAAAGGAATGGCCCAGGGAAACCTCGTGGCATAATCCAGCACTACTAATATATATTGATGGCCCCTCTTACTCTTTTCTATAGGCCCAATTATATCTACCGCTACTCAGTCCATAGGTGCTTGCATCACGGGTGGGCACTCTTGGGGAGACCAATTGGCAGCTGGGACAAGACTTACAAAATCCCTTGACCATACTGTATATCCTGGGCCAGAAAAACCTCCTCTTGACCCGGGCTAAGGTAGTACGTATCCCCAAATGCCCTGCCAGGGGATGATCGTGCTCTAGGGATAGACCCTCTTTCTGAAAATGTAGAAGCACCAACAGCTGTTTGTGCGGTCCCTAGTCCGCTAGCCCTTCCTCCACCCTGTATAGCAAACCCTTATAGACCATAAAATAGGAGTATAGTTCCGTTTCTTTATTGGCAATCTGTTGTTTTGACAACTTAGCTTTACCCAGGCTATCTTCAGGGCCGGATCATTACTTTGCTCCTCCCTGAACTCAGGAAACCTTGCAAGCAGCGTCCCCATTATTTCCCTGGTGTTATCCTCATCTTTTCCTTCCCACAGGTCCACTTGCCCACGTTTCTCCCTCTTTCTCTGGGCACGGGATTTTGCGACTCATTCCAGGGCTCTCCACTATTTCCCCTTCTTCAAAAGGAAAAACCTCCCCGATTGTCTGCTCAGGGTCTTGGGCAGCTTGACTTTGTGCTTGGGCCCTAGTGGTTACAAAGGTCTGTTTATCTTTTAGCACTTCCACCAGGTGCTTCCACTCTCTTCCTAATATGAGAGATACGGGTAACCCGTCTACCAGGGCCACCTCGACTACATCCTCATACGGCCCCCAATGGATTGTGACCTCATGCATCGAGTGCCTTATTGTGTGTCCGTGCACACACCGAATTACGACCTCCCCCCTTTGGGTTTGTGGAGGTTTTAATCCTACCGCCTGGGCCGTTTTCCTAGAGATAAGGGATTGATTTGTACCCGTATCTATAAGGGCTTGTACAGGTTGCTGGTTGACCTGCACCCATTGGAAATAAGGATTCTGCCCCCCTGATGTTTCCCTCCATGAAGTTAGCATGTGGCACATTTAAAACTAATCGGAGGAAGTTCTTTTTCACTCAACGCACAACTAAACTCTGGAATTTGTTGCCAGAGGATGTGGTTAGTGCAGTTAGTATAGCTGTGTTTAAAAAAAGGATTGGATAAGTTCTTGGAGGAGAAGTCCATTACCTGCTATTAATTAAGTTGACTTAGATAGATAATAACCACTGCTATTACTAGCAACGGTAACATGGAATAGACTTAGTTTTTGGGTACTTGCCGGGTTCTTGTGGAACTGTTGGAAACAGGATGCTGGGCTTGATGGACCCTTGGTCTGACCCAGTATGGCATGTTCTTATGTTCTTATGTTTTCCCTCCCTGCCTTGGGGGTTGGGTATATGCCACTGCCTGGCGTGGACACTCCCTCCTGAAGTGTCCTGCCTCCCCACAATTAAAACACTTCAGCAGCCCAGGCTTCCTATAGTGTTCTGGGCTTCCAGCCTTTTCTTCTCAGGGTCGACCATCTTCTCCTGCCCTTCTAGGTTTCTCCCCCAGGTTAAGAAAATAAGAACATAAGAAATTGCCATGCTGGGTTAGACCAAGGGTCCATGAAGCCCAGCATCCTGTTTCCAACAGAGGCCAAAACCAGGCCACAAGAATCTGGCAATTACCCAAACACTAAGAAGATCCCATGCTACTGATGCAATTAATAGCAGTGGCTATTCCCTAAGTAAAATTGATTAATAGCCATTAATGGACTTCTCCTCCAAAAACCTTTTTTGAACCCAGGTACACTAACTGCACTAACCACATCCTCTGGCAACAAATTCCAGAGCTTTATTGTGCGTTGAGTGAAAAAGAATTTTCTCCGATTAGTCTTAAATGTGCTATTTGCTAACTTCATGGAATGCCCCCTAGTCCTTCTATTATTCGAAAGTGAAAATAACCGAGTCACATCTACTCATTCAAGACCTCTCATGATCTTAAAGACCTCTATCATATCCCCCCTCAGCTGTCTCTTCTCCAAGCTGAACAGCCCTAATCTCTTCAGCCTTTCCTCATAGGAAAGCTGTTCCATCCTCTTTATCATTTTGGTTGCCCTTCTCTCTACCTTCTCCATCGCAACTATATCTTTTTTGAGATGTGGCGACCAGAATTATACACAGTATTCAAGGTTTTGAGTAATCCCCCGATTCTCAACCTTCATTAGGCCTATACCCCAGGGCCCTTTCCCCCATACGTAAGCTGGGGACGCTCCTACAGTGGCCTCTGCCTCCAAATACCTCTCAGAGTTTACCACCGCTCTCTCCAGCCCACTCGCCCCTTGGCGTACCACCCAGTTCCTCATCTTGAGTGGGATTGCATCTATATACTGTTCCAATACTATCATCTCCATAAGTTTGGTTATGGTTTTGCCCGCTGGTTCCAGCCATCTATATGCCAGATCCTTTAAATGCTGGGCTAAGGCCCGGGGTCTGTCTCTAGGCTGGAAACAGGTTTCCCGAAATTGACGGCGATACCAGTCTTGCGTTATGCCTAACCGGTCCAAAATGGCCGTTTTCAACACTGCGTAGTTCAGAGCCTGCTCCGGTGCCAAGGCTTGGTACGCAGCCTGTGCCTCCCCAGTTAAACACGGCGCTAACCTTGCGGTCCACTGATCTCGGGGCCATCCTGCCACACTGGCCACCCGTTCAAACGTGATGAGGAAAGCCTCGGTGTCATCCCCAGGCCCCATCTTTTCCAAATGGATGTTTAATGCTGGGTCCGCTCGGCCAAGCTCGGAAGCACCCATAATTGGCTGTGGGGTACCTGTGAGTCCAGCAGTCTGCTGGGCGGCCCATAGCTGCGAGACCTTTCGCTGCTCCTCCAGAAGCTGAAGCAAAGGGCGCTGCTGCTGCTGTTGCTGTTCCATCATTTGAAGCATTAACTGCTGCATCGCCTCCTGTTGCTTCTGCATCTGCGCAGCCATCCATTTCAACACGTCATCAGACGCCATTCCCTGAGGCTCTGGCCACTTACCAGCTACTATTATTTGGTAGCACTTTTTTTTTGTTTTGTTCCAAGACTACTTCCTCCCCTCGGCGTCTCCCTCCAACTCAAGCTGGCAATCCTATTCAGGCGGTCCTATTCACATTTACCTTCACCAGGTCTGTGAGCACAAGAGTACATTTCTCCCAGGGCACTGCTCCTCCGGTCGGCGAATTCCAAGTATCCCACTTTTGCCACCATATGTAAGGGTCCTTCGCCACTGCTCTGCCAATCTTCTGCTCGTCCCGGTCCCAAAACGCCTCTCACTTGAGTCACACCGCCTTCTCCACGCTGTCCTGCCGTCCACCAGGCTGCCCAGGGCTTGGTTCAGCCCCACCGCCCCCGATCAGGGCTTGAGGTTTCTCTCAAGGAGAACACAAGGCCTAGCCCCCTCATCTGTGTCCATCCCCAAACTCCATCTCCTCCTCCTCTTGTTCTGAGGAGCTAGTTTTTTCTGGCCACGGCCACCACGCTGGCACGCCCTCCTCTTCTAATTCCATGAATTCAGCTGTGTCAGAATCATTACCTTTCAATTCTGACACCTGTTCCAGCTCCTGCTCAGCCCATGGGTCAGGTGGTGGCTCTAGAAACCTGGGAGTTGTAGTTCTTCCTGCCTTTTGTATCGCCCTCTGCTGTTTGTCTCTGGTACAGCTTGGCTTTTCCTTACTACACCCAGGCTTTTCTCACCCCTGACTGGGTTGTGCTGCATCACAGTTCTTATGTTCTTATTCATGCATGTAAATCTCATGCAAAACAGCTCATTGCAATAAGGGAGGGAATCTGGGCTGGGTTATACTAAATATTGCCGATATCGAGCATCATAGCTCTACTGTGGCTTGAAGCTTCACCCTATTTATTTGAAATGTAGAACATGACAGTTTCTCCCCTAAAGATGTCTAAAAATATCAACAGTAAAGTGAAAATGGAGGAAAAATAAACTTTTCAACCTTGGCAGAAAAACAAAGTTTAATTTCATGCATTTTTTCCAATAGATCATAGTGGGAACTTTAAAAAAATGAAGCAGGTAATAAAAACAGGGAACTCTGTATTTTTATTTGCATTTGGAAAGCCTTCTTTTTAATCTGCATTTTTAAAAACTACAGCAAACTACTGTAAAACAAGGGGGGGGGGTGTCTAAGAATTTATTATTTATTTGATTAATATTCTGCTTTTCAGGCACTTCAAAATAGATTACATTCAAGTACTGTAGGTATTTCGCATGGCAGCGACAGTACAGACACACTCCCGCAGTTCTGAAAATCCACTTACCACTCACAGAGGCTTCTTGCCCACATATATGATGAAACTATAGCACATAGGGTTCCCAATCGGCTCCAGATTTTCAGGAGAGGTTGATCCAGTCCTGGTTTTATCCTATTGCATGCTGGAACTTGTTCTGATTTCCCTAAGAAAAAGCAAGACTATAAGTAAGTACCTGCATGCAGGGGAGTAAAATCAGGACAGGATCAATCTGTCCTGAAAATCTGGAGCTAGTTGACAACCCTATAAGCACAAGCCCCACACAAGTCTTACCCCTTAATGTGTGAACTGGCACTTGGGCCTAGATGCAGCTTAATACATCAACCTCCTGGCGTGGAAAATTGCTTTGCAATTCATATTCACAGAATGTAAGCACCCATCTAAAAAGTTTTGTGCTGGCAGATTACTACATAATATTAAAACTATTTCATTTTTTGTTTTCACATAGTAAAATGCTAAAATTATACATTAAAATTATGGAACTCATATGTTATTTATGTGGAGTTCTGCTATAATTTATTGATAACATATCAGTTATTTGCTAAATAAAAGCATTTACTGTAAATTATAACATATTGAGCTTATATAACTATGGCACAGGGATCAGTCAAGTAGTTTCTAAGATTATCACATAAACTGTTTAAAGAACTTCTGTTTAAAGAACTTGCCTCACCATTTAGAGCAATCATAAATTAACTTATTGCTTAGAGGATACTGGAAGATGAAAAGCTCTTAAATGCCAGATTGTAAAAGAATGGTACACAAGGATTACATCGAAACTACATACCATTAAAGGTCATCAGTGCATGAAAGGAAGGTACCTGATAGTATCATTAGAGGGAAAACAAAGGCAAGTGCCATAAAGTGTGGCTTCTAAGAGGACAGCTATCATCACAGTTTCAGAGAAGAATTGTCACACCCGTCAATTCTATTAATTTCCTCTGCAAAATTCTCAGAATTGCTAGGCAACAGGAAAGGTATGGCCCTCATCAATCTGGACATGCTCAAGGTATCTGACACTGTGCTACATACTAGACAAGTGAAAATGGGAAAGGCAGGGATAAGAAGAAAATTCATACCTGTCTGGGTAGCTGACTAGCTGCAAGGAATTGTGGAATAAAATAGCTTTGATTCTCGGAAGGGAGAGGTAACAAGTGAAGCCATTTATGTGGAAGCAGACAGTTAAGGATGGTGGTGGCATTTTGTGTGAAAGACTGGAGGCAGCTGGAGTTAACACTATTAGAATGAGAATGGAGATACAGGTATAGGAATCGCAAGCTACAAAAAAATAAAAAATAAAACAAGCTAATCTCTGACCTCCTGCTTCCTATGGTTCAGAAGGATGAAATAGTCAGGGTCCCTGGCTCACTGGTGTATAATGAAACATTACAGTGTCAAGTCATTAACAACATACTGAAATAGTACTTATATCTGAGCTGTGTTTTAATCCGCAATGGTCATTGTTCTTATCAATTGCATTTCTTTTTCTTCGGTGCTATAGTCATATTGTATATCGCAAGGTAGGAATGGTAAAATGTCACTGTTTTTATTTAATTGTATTTTCATTTATAAAGGACTTTTATCCAAGTGTAAGGAACCTCTAGTTTTCTTACCAGAAGGAGGTTCACAGCTACTCAGTGAAAAACAGAGATTTGGGTTTTACTTCCCCATGTGGGAGCTGCAGATTGTGTACTTTAGCTGTTTCTCACCACCAAGCACCATCTTAGGAGCATGGAATTTTAGTTGGTTTTCCTGAAGGCAGGAGCTCTCTGTCTCCTGTTATTTAATTTCTAAATTCTCCTAGCAGGACTATCTGGTTTCCCTGTGGTAGGTCAGCTGTACAACCTGACCTAGGTGTTATTGTTTTTTACTCTTTTAATCCATTTTTGGGAGATTTCCCGTTGTGAGACTTTTGTGTGAGTGGTGCATAGAAGATTGGGGCATCCCCATGTATTTTTAAATCAGGGGAAGGGAAGACTCAAATGGTGTGCTATAACTCCTCCAGGGTTTGGACCCATCTGTGAACTGATGCAACAAAGGTCAAGCTTCAGTTGGTTTTTCTGCCGGTTACTATCTCCTCCTTTTGGAGGCAAGGAAGTTTTTTCCACCCTTCCCGTCTCTTGTTTATTTTCCCTATTTTTAGAGTCAAAGACTATTGTTTTTCCCACCTGGAGCTGTGTGTCTTTGGTACCAGGGATTGAGTTTCAGTTCTTTTGGGAAAAGGCATCTTTCACCTAGGAAGAGCCTGAGGCGAGAAGGTTTCATCTAAGAAGTGTATTCCTGGCCCTTCCTAGAGGGAAGGAGCTGAGAGTATTCAAGGACTGTATTTTGCTGCAGATTCAGGTGTGCTACTCTTGAGAGGAGAGTGTCCATCATAGGGAGAGTTAAAGTATTTCAGAAGACTTAAGAAAGGTATGAGAATTGGGATTTATATTCTTGGCCTGAGGTGGAGGTTGACACTACCTGAGGGATTGGGCCCCACAGGTCCCCACCGTCAGGAGGCAAGGTTGACTGGAAACAAAGGCAACAGGACCACGGCTGTGGCCCAGGAGAGAGAGGTGTAGGAGAACTGCCTGTGTCACAACCATGTGATTGCAGGCACCTGCACTGTAGTAGTACTGCGGGATGCCCCGAGGAGCAGAGACGGAAAGAGTCAGTTCAATGATATCGCAGTGCTGGGCAGGTCTGGAGAGAGGGTATACCAGAGGAAGGATCTCCAATGCAGCAGCACACAGGACAGGCCCCAAGGAATGGGGAGTGTGGAGACAGGATCTCTGGAGTAGTAATGCTGAGGCGTCCCTGAGGAGCGGGGAAGCGTGGAGACACGGTCTCTGGTATAATGACGCTGAGGCTACCCCGAGGAGCGGGGAAGCGTAGAGACAGGATCTCTGGCGCAGTAACGCTGAGGCTACCCCAAGGAGTGGGGAAGCATGGAGGCAGGACCTCTGGTTAGTAGCGCAGAGCAGGCCCCTGAGGAGCAGGTACCCAGAACCAGAGTCCTCGAGCAGAGAGCAGAGATCCAAGGCAGGAACCGCAGGTCTGGAGAACAGGAATAAGCACCAGAGGAGCTCAGGGAACTCGTTGCCAAGTCAGTTAGCATAGGCCAAAGAAAGTGCTTAAATATCTCAGGCTTGTGATGTCATCATCCGGGGACAACCCTGGAGTTCCTGCCATTAGCCCTTTAAAGGGAGGACAAATGGCGAGCGCCTAAGGAGGCCCGGAGTTGGACCGTTGGTCGGCTCCGTGGGGCATGGAGAGCCAAGAGGAATGTGGCAGTAGCGGCTGGCCACAGCCGCGAGTTCACCAGGAGTGGAGAGCCAGGCATGACATGACTTGGGTTGGCCGTGGCCGACAGTCATAACAATAACATTGGGTATTGAAAGGGAGATTGATCTATCTTCAATCTAAGTAACCTGGAAGAGAAAGAGATCAAGTGTAAGAAATCTGCTTCCAGAGAAATTACATAGTAACATAATAATGATGGCAGAAAAAGATCAAATTGTCCATCCAGTCTGCCCAGCTAGTTTCTTATGTCGGCAACTGCCACTCCCTGCAGGCTTTCCCCGTGTTTCTGTCAACAGTAGCAACTGTCGCTCCTTTCAGGTTACCCCCAAGCCTTATTTTAAGGATAATAATGTTTACAATCGAAACCAAGCAACTATCAAACCCATAACAAAATTACTGCTACCAACATTTTTACAGGGTGAGACTTTGCTAGGAGTGAGGTCACAAGTTTATTAATCTTTTTGCTATTCTACTATTTATTGACTTTATTTGAAACCCGAATTAGATGCTGTAAATATTCTGCAGTCATTTAATCAACTATGAGTAAAGGAGTTGGAAACCACATTGCTTCTCAGTGTGCAAAAGAACCTTAAGAATAAGCCTCCCTCCACAGGGAGCCCTGGATCTCAAAATGTTGTGCTATTTGTGGAGAACTGTGTACAGAAAGTCCATCTCTCTCCCTATTGTTGTTTTCCGTACCCGCAGCCATCCGCAGGTGCGCCCCTCTACCTGAGCTCCGTGGCGGCCGCCGCAGCAGCATCAGGGCAGATTGCCCTACCTCATGCGCCCGGTGCCCCGGCGCGTTGGCACGGGCCTCCGGGCTAGCCGCCGAGTCAGGAGCCATTCCTGCTCCTCCCTCGCAACAGCTAGCAGCTTTCCTCCGCGGACCGAGATCCAAAATGGCTGCCGCCATCTTAGGCGCGAGGCCGCGCCTCCTCACCAGAATTAAAGGGACCTCATCCCTTTAATTGTCTACAGCTGATTCCAATCCATTGGGCCAGAGGAAGTATAAAAGGAGACTTCCTCTGACCATTCCTTGACTTGGCAACTTCCGTGGTTAGTCAGGTCTGCTTGCTTCGTTGAGTTCTTGTGCTTTGAATCCTTGTTCCTGTTTCGTCTTGGTGTTCCTGGTTCCTGACTTTGGATCGGCTAGCGGTGATTCCTGGTATTGACTTCGGATTTGCAAGCGGTGATTCTCTGGTGTGTGACTTCGGACTGGCAAGTGGTGAGCCCTCGGTGTGTGACCTCGGACTGGTAAGCGACAACCCTCTGGCACTTGACCTCGGACTTCTTCTTGACCATCGTCTCCAAGGGCCTGCCTAAGTCCCAGCGGCCTGGGTCCCTACGGGCTCCTCCCAGGGGGACCGCGGGCTTCCAGTGGTGAAGCTCTAGTCAGCCCTTGCACCAAACTTCTTGACCTCTCAAAGGTCCATCCTCCCGTCGGCCCAAGGGTTCACAAGCCTGAGCAAAACACCTATGTGCCCCTGGGTACAGTCTGAGTGATATGTTCCACCCAGGGGTTACATGGACCATACTGTAAAATGTAGCAAAATCCAAATCCAGAATCCTATGCTGCTATGGGTTTTGATTTAAAAACATGAAATAGTATAGTTTAGAAGATAAAAAAAGAACTAGAATCTTTTTTAAAACATTTATATTAACACATACAGACTAATAAATCATATTTTTATTCATATTTGGCACAAAATGGGTATTTGAATTACCAGTATACATGTAAAATCTATATGCCATAATCTTGAGGATTCAATTTGCTTAATTTCCTTTTGGCCATTGGACACTAAATAGTAGGAAATGTTTGGGTTCTGCCGAATAGCAAATATCATAAAAGCAACATAAGAACATAAGAACATGCCATACTGGGTCAGACCAAGGGTCCATCAAGCCCAGCATCCTTTTTCCAACAGAGGCCAAACCAGGCCATGAGAACCTGGCAATTACCCAAACTTCTAGACATTCAACTGAAAAGAAAGGTCTACAAAAGATGCTCAGGTCATCATAGATACTCCACTATTTCCCTCTACTCCACCTGCAAACATGCATGGTAACATCTATTCATTCAAAAAACAGAAATATGCTGGGCCCAATAATGAGTTCTGGCTAGTTAAGTATCGTAACCAGATATGACTTATCTAGTTAAGTTACAAGGGATTTTCAGCGGCATGACCATGCCGCTGAATATCCGCATAGATCTCGCTACTTATCCTGGTAGAGAGTCCATCAAGTTACGGAGAGAGAACCTTGTAGAAATCTCATCTTTGTGTGACTTTCCTCATTCCAAATGAAGTCAGATCTTCAGTGAGGTGTACTGTGCTGTTTGTACATCTCACACTGCATGTAAAACTGGCCCCAAAACCCTACACCACCACGAAAACCTCACTTCGATTTACTAGCTGGCCCTCCTATAATGATATAAATAGTTGACTACTACGCATGCTACCCCAGAGTCTCTCCTCGCTCTCTGATGCCCAAAATGATTCAGATTAAAAACAAAGATAGTGAGTTGCTGGTGGAACTCAGTCACTACCAATAGAGATTTATTTTTATGTCATGTGCACTCGATGAGTTTTATCTTTCTTCTTTCTTGTATCAACTCTTGAGAGAGCCATGGCTGATATCTCTTAAGATTTCTCTTTGCACTAAGAGAAGTGGAAGGATATGGTGACAATTTATTGACTAATTCCAAAGTGACAAAGTTCCATTCTTCAATACAGGTACAGATGGAATTAAAATTGAGGCTCTCCAATCTATCTGGGAGTTTGTCCTTTAGCTTATCTATATCTATCAGTTTCTTCCTCAAGATAGGATTATTCGGAGATTCTTTTTCACGGGGTGTCTTAATCATAAGTGAGATGGAAATTAAGAAATGGTCAGATCAAGGAACTGCATCTATTTGCATTGGGGAAGCCGGTGTAAAAGTATTGTTGTTAGCAAACTCTAAATTGAGGGAATGGCCCTGGACTTGCTGTTCCCATTCTACTGCTTTAGTTACTTCTAATAACATATCAGAAGACTGAGAATGAGGAAACGTATCATAATGCAAATTAAAATCTCCTAAAACAATTGTACAATTGTGCGAAATATCTAAATCAGTGAGTAACTCAATCAGTGGGGTCATATTATGATTTTAAAGTTCTGGAGGACAGTATACCAAACAAAGATTAAAACTGCTTGACTTTAAAAGTTAACCAGATGTAGCTCCTTTCCCTGTTATTGTGAACTAAGGCAATGTATTTTTTTTTTCTCCTTTGTATTTTTCTTTTTATTATTTTTTCTACTTCAGAAATAAGTTTTTCCTTGAATTTGCCTTTTCTTTGTCATTTATGGCTTTGTAATGATAAATTCATTAAAAAAAAAAAAAAGTTAACCAGATAAGTAGCGCTACCCACTGTCTGTCCACAAATTGACTGGCTAAAAGATAGCCAGATAAGTGATTTATCTGGCTATCTAGTGGCCACTTGATTTTCAGCAAACTGCTAAATAGCCAAATAAGCCCTACTTAACTGGCTATCGAGTACTGAATGTGCTTTCAATACCGAGTCCCTTAAATTTACCTGCGGGATGCATCCTTATCCTGTTCTAGAATGGTCAAAATTTAACCCAATCATTGCCACACCTGAAGAGGTCCTATTACTTCTTATGGGAGGAATTTTTGACAATTTTAAAACTTTTAGGAGCCAGCCTTCAACAGTGGTCATCTGGCTAAGTTAACCAGATAAACTTATCCAGCTAATCTGTACCAGATATTCAGTGGCAAGAGTGCATTGCTAAATATACCCAACTAACTTTAGGACTGCTTTCAGAAAGTCCTAAACTTATCTGCTTAATTTAGCAGAAAACTCTGAAAAACTGCGTTATCCAGCTAACTTAGTAGGTCATTCATCAAATCGCATTTGGGCCTTATCGCGGGCATTAGGGCCCTAACACCCACGATAACACCATAACGCATGCGATAAATAACACATCTCACAATTTGTATGCAAATTTTCTAAATGTAGTCAAAAGGGAGGAGTTTGGGAGGAGTCTTGTGCAAATGATGGTGTAATGCTATCTCACGATTTAACACTGGAAATAACTACACCTTTTTTCCTGGCGTTATGCTGTGTGTTATGCCCGAAACAGGATTTGTGATAAAAATTCCAAATTCTGTTTTGGGCAAGGAGAAGGGGGGGGGGGGGGGGGGGAGGAAAGAGAGAGAGAGAGAGAAAGCGAGAGAGCCTCTGAGGAGGCGCACACATATTAGGCAACTTTTTATACCACTGTAAGAGGGGCCAGACTGAACTCGAGGTGAGGTTTTGGTGGTGGCTGAGGTTTTGGGGTCAGTTTTATATGTACAGTCAGAGGTATGAACATCAGTGAAGACTTTATGTGATTTGGAGTGATGAAAAGTAGAAAAAGATGAGATATGTACAATGTACTATCAATATAGCTTGATGCACTCGACCTAGCTGCTACCAAGCAAGGTTGAGAGTATAATGTAAAAATCTCAACTTTGTGTACCTTTCATCACTCCAAATCACATAAAATCTTCCAGAAACAAAGAAATTCAAACGTGACCTAAAAACCTGGTTATTTCAAAATGCCTGTAACCTAATTTAAAATCACCTGACCACAGAGCATGCATCCTCAAGGACAAAGTCACTAAGAACATATCTCCTGATCTAAATACCTTATCCCAAGTATGTGTCAATTTTTAAATTGTATGTTGTTTGACCTCATTAAGTTAACGTACCTGTCGATGAATAATATGTGCATCATATTGTAAACCGTTGTGATCTTTATTTGGAACGACAGTATATAAAATGGCTAAATAAATAAATAAATAAAGATATACTGTGCTATATGTACCTCTGACTGTGCAAATATGCATGCATGGGGCCGGATTTTAAAAGGGTTACGCGCTTAAGTTAAGCGCGTAATCCTTAAAACCCCCCCTGTGTGTGCCGAGCCTATTTTGCATAGGCTCGGTGGCGCGCACAAGCCCCGGGACGCGCATAAGTCCCGGGGCTTTGCAAGGGGGGGGGTGTCGGGGGGGGGCGTGTCGGGGGGGGGGGGGGCGGCGCGACGTTCGGGGAGTTCCGGGGGGCATGACCGAGGCCTCCGGAACAGCCCCCGGGTCGGGTGATGATGTGGCAGCAGGCCATCAGTGCGCGTGAGATACACCTGCTTCGAGTAGGCGTAACTTGTGCAATAAAGGTAGGGGGGTTTAGATGGGGGAGGGGGTGTGGGTTAGGTAGGGGAAGGGAGGGGAAGGTGCAGGGGGTGGAAGGAAAGTTCCCTCCGAGGCCGCTCCAATTTCGGAGCGGACTCGGAGGGAACAGGCAGCGCGCGCTGGGCTCGGCGCGCGCAAGTTGCACAAATGTGCACCCCCTAGCGTGCGCCGACCCCGGATTTTATAAGATATGCGCAGCTACGCGCGTATCTTATAAAATCCAGCATACTTTTGTTCGCGCCTGTTTTTTAAAATGTACCCCATGGTGTAAGAACATAAGAACATAAGAAATTGCCATGCTGGGTCAGACCAAGGGTCCAGCAAGCCCAGCATCCTGTTTCCAACAGAGGCCAAACCAGGCCACAAGAACCTGGCAAGTACCCAAACACCAAGAAGATCCCATGCTACTGATGCAATTAATAGCAGTGGCTATTCCCTAAGTCAACTTGATTAATAGCAGTATTAGTAGATATAAGAAAGAAAATAATAAAAATAATAAATACCTGCATCTGTGTGGTGGGGCTTCAGGTGGTCCGTGTAGGGAATGACCCATTTATTTTTGGGGGGTCTGAGAGGCTGCCCAGGAGAGGAGTTTGGTGTTCCAGTGGCTGAAACATCGCATTTTAAAAGTAAAGCGGCAGGTGCCGCGATAAATGCCTCCGACAGCGTGATCGCCACGTTTGAAGGAGGGAGGGGCTGCGGGTGTTGCTGGCTCGAGCCACATTGTTTAAAATTTGAGGCAGTGTGAGTGCAGGAGTGAGATGGCTGCCATGTGTGCAGCTGGGGAGCCAGGTTCGTGTTGGGACTAGGAGCAGGCGGTTGGTTTTTTTTTTTTTTATGCTGTGGATGCTCTGAGGGTCCCGATGCATCACGGTGGTGCACGCTGATGTTTTCTGGTGTGCTTCGACGTGTCTCAAGAGTGTCGGGACGGCTAGCATTGGTGAAGGTGACACAGGAGAGTGGGAATTTCCATCAGTACAAAAGTTAAAAAAATAAAAACACCGCATGCTGAGGGGAGCCGGAGTGGGCCGCGGATGTTGGTTTCCTGCTGGTCTGAGTCTCTTCTCTCCCGTGCAGGTCCTGAGTCTTGTGGAGGCAGGATTTGAATTTGGAATGAAGTGAAATAAAATTGTGTTTCAGCCCTGAGGTTGCAAGGAATTAAAAATTATAAATACAATTTCTCTCATATATCATTACAAATGGTCCCCCAGTGGTTGAACGCAGGAAATACAACAGGTCTGGCACTTATCACAGAATCTGAAATGGTATCACAATTTGTGCTAACTTAGCTCTTCACACAGGTAATTGTGATAAATACTATATTAGCATAAAACACACCCCTTTTGCTATCACATGTGGTACTTACCACATTTTGATAAATCCAGGCCTAAGTGACATAATCAGAAACATCAGGGGCAAATCAATACAATGCCTGTAAGTAAAAATAAATAGTTTTTGAGATATTTGAAGATTCCAAAAGCTAGAGTTTTTAATATGCAAAATTTGAGGAGGCTCACATAAATATTTTAAAGGTATACACAATCATTTTAATACTTGTTAGGGAAGGAAGTCAGAGGACCTATAAAACTTTGGAAAATCAGAGTTTTGTTAGTGGTGGTCATGAGAAGAGTTAATTAGAGTGTGATTCATGTAAAAATGAGACTTTGAAAAAGTTTATTTAAAAAGTTATATTTATAAGTAATTTTAGAGTCCAAATAAAAATACAGATACATGGGAAAATTTTTCTCTGTATTGATAAACATCTAAGAACTGTTAAGAAAAAGCTTTTGGCTACTTTTAAAACTGTTCTGAAATGTTTTAAATTCAGACATTGAACTGAAGGGGGTTCTGAAGGTTTTCATGGAAATTTGAGTAAATGAGTCCTGTGGTACTGTTGTGAGTAATGAAAGAGTGGATTTGAGGTGTTTATTTTGTGTTTTGGGGAGGAATGACATTTTGATTGGAAACTATAGATTTTTAATTGTATTTAAAAGTTTAGTTTCTGTTACTTTGGAGAAAGTGGGTTCCATTAGTTAAAATTCCAGAACAGCTGTGACAGGGGAAGCTGTTGTTAAAGAGCCTCCTTGACAAAAGAGTCTTATTGAAAATTCTTGAAGTGAAAAGCCAGAGTAATGTTACTATTTTAAAGTCAAAGCACTTTTAAAATATTTTTATTTGTGAAGATAATCAAAAGTAGAAGTAAATTAAACATTTCTTTAGCTTTATTGTTCACTAATGGGCTGGTTAATTGTTAGATATATGTCCTTATTTACCTCAAATGAAGAAGAAGGAACTATTTTGTTTAATGACCTCATTCAGAGTAATAATCTCTTGAATCTAATATAGTGATTACAGTTTAGAATATTGGGGGGGGGGATTCCTGAGCTGACTGACAAGAGAAAAGGACCTGCGCTGTTGCTGCTGATTTCAAAGGTCTAGTAGAAAAACACTTTTAGTTGAAGATATTTAGGCTTCACAATATATGTTTGTGGGAATGTTTGTGAACATATTTATTAAATATCCTGAGGTAGGAAGGTTGAGTGGAAGTTTAAAAATAACTAATTTGACT
This sequence comes from Rhinatrema bivittatum, assembly GCF_901001135.1. Lineage (NCBI taxonomy): Eukaryota > Metazoa > Chordata > Amphibia > Gymnophiona > Rhinatrematidae > Rhinatrema > Rhinatrema bivittatum. Next base: position 46,185,256 of record NC_042619.1, read on the forward strand.
GACCCTCAGGGAACTTTTGTCAGTCTTTATAGTGAATGAGTGATAGATGAGTGAATGAATGTTAGAATAATTCATTGAAAATTCACAACGATTTAGTAAAATTTTAAATATGAAATTATAACATTGGGAAATAAAGCTGGTGTAGATAAACCAGTATCTCAATCATTTATTGGAGTTTTGGGAAATAAAGCTGGTGTAGATAAACCAGTATCCTAATTGAAAGAAAAGGGTAAAGTGCACTATAATTGCATCGGCCTCTATATTTCTATATACATGATCAATTAAAAAAATAAGCAATAATTTTTTTACCTTCCTTATAGTTATGAGAAAATATTTGTTACATAACAGAAACATTAGAAAAGTAAAGAATTATATTAGACAAAAGTGAGCAAAGATGTGTAAGAGTTACTTTTTTTCTTTCCAGAATGAAGGAATAAAGTTATTCCTTCAAAGTTAGGCTTGCTCAATAGAAAATGAGTAAATCACACTGTTCCCTGTTGAGGGCCATCTTCTTTTTGTCCTGAATGAGAACATATTAATTTTCAAATTTTAAACTATGAGAGAACATTTGTTGTACACATTAACTAAGCTGGCTTTATTTCACAGTCATCACAGATTTTGTGGACGCCAGAAAATTGGCTTCTTTCCATGAAAATCCCAAATCTGCATACCAAAAAATTAATTTTCTTGTTCTGCTACTTTGTTAATGCACTTGACTTTCAGCTGTTGCGTACTGAAAAGAGTGAGTGGTGCTTAGTTAGATGAGCAATAAACCTCAACCAGTTGATTAAGAAGGTGGGTCCCAGACAAGAGGCGGTTAATCAAATTGCTGGATTAGATGGCATGCGCCCCACTTCTGTTTTTCGTAAAGTGATACCATGCACAGTGAGCAAATTTCCTTCTGGCTGAAAACCTGCAAGCTTAGAAGAAGCATTGGCTGTGTAGCACTCCTGAATGTGAAATATATTTATTTACTTATTTATTTCTAAATTGTATATTCCACTATCTCTCAGCAATGCTGGCCAATGCGGAGTATAACACAGTATAAAACAATCGCATAAAACATATGAAACTTTATTATCATATGTTTAATATATAAAATAATACATCCATATAAAAACACTAAATCTCACATTTTGTTCATCACTAAAAAGAAAGGCCTCAACTAACAACACTACTATTCAGGAATAGCTTAAAGTTTTTATTCCCTTCCGAAAATTCTTTATGTCAGTTTCCTTCCTTAACACCCCGGAAGGTTGTTCCATAGGGTCAGCCATTGCACAGAAAATGCCCTCTTCCAAGTACTCATTAAACATCACTACTCACTGGGGGAACAGTCAGTAGTTCTTGCCCACTTGATTGCAACACTCTCTCTGTCTTATAGGAGGGGGGGCTAACAGTTTCCTTAAATAACTTGGGCCTGTTTGTAATCTGGCTTTAAACACCATTATAATGCATTTGAATTTGGCTTTCTGAATAGGTAGAATGGCCAAGAATTTTCTAAGTCCACTAGTTTTCAAAATATAAAATAAGTAAAAATGTATTGAAGACTCCAGGATGGCACTGATACATAGATCATGCATCTTACACAATCCCCCGACACGGAACCATGTTTCAAATCACTGACTAACTATCCTTCGTGTTTGTTGGTAATTCCTAATTTGGATTTGGTCCTTCACCTTTTGGATGTGATGTTTCTGAATAGGTAACCAATGCAATTTTGACAAAATTGGTGTTATATGACCTCTCATTGGAATCCCCTTCTATTAGCCTCGCAGCCAAATTTTATATAATTTGTAATACTAGCTGATTTTTGAGGCAGTCCATTGTAAATGATGTTGCAATAGTCCAATGTCAAGAGAACCAAACTTTGCACAACTGTTCGAAAGTCTTCTTTCTTCAATACATAGCACAAATGACAAACTACCCTGAATTTAAAGTAAGCAGTTTTCTGAACTTTCCTTAGCTGTGGTTTGAATGACAAATTGACATCTAAAATAATCCTTAAATCCTTCACTTCAGTTGAAATGGAACAACCTTTCCATCAAGTAAAATAGTAGGTGCTTCCTCCACTGGGATTGTTCAATTTACCCAGAGCATCTCAGTCTTAGCAATAGTCTTAGCAATATTCAATATCATCTTATTTGATGTCATCCAATTTTCAACTTTCCTCAAACAACTGTTATTTACCCTTTTATATTTACCACCGAATGGTTCACTGGGAAAAGAAGGTGAATATGATCAGCATAAAAATTAAATTTAATTACCAAAACATGAAAAGTTGAGCTAAAGGGGCCAAAAACATGTTAAATAATGGGGCTGAGAGAACCAATCTCTGAGGGCCTCCTAACTTTAAAGATCTAGTCTCTGAAGTTGAATCATTCCTTTGTACATGAAATATACGTCCAGGAAGGTAGAATTTAACCATTCTAGTATTTGCTCATTAACTCTAAAGGAATACAGTTTCCTTATTAAAATCTATGTGAAACTGTATCAGAGGCTGAAGTCAGATCTAAAATCACAATTACTGAATCACCCTGTGGCATGGTAAGTGAGCGATCAAGGCATCTTTGAGTACTTTTATTTACAGTGCAATGAAATCACATCATATCTGCTTACTTTCAGCAGTAATCACAGTAGCAATCACCATTCACATACAGGATTCACCTTAGGTCAGCAATAGATACAGGAGCTGCCTTCTCTTGGAGACCTGGACTTGGTCTGCTGATCCCAGCTGGGCTTTGCCTCTTAACCTCCGCAGCTGGATTCCACCCACAAGACTCTTCCTGCCCAGCAGAGTTCCGCCCACAGCGCTTTCTCCCTCTTCGAAGAGAAATGGATATACAATAACAATCCTTTTGGTCAATATATTAAAACATGGAAAAGATATATTGATGACGTGCTGCTATTATGGACTGGCTCCACTTCTGACTTTCTGGCATTTATAAGTTGGCTCAACACATGCAATTCCCATCTCAGATTTACATCAGAGACCGATTCTCAAGTAATTAATTTTTTGGATATAAAAATCATGAAGAAACCTACTGGCTTTGAGACAACTATTTACAGGAAAGAAATAGCTTCCAATACTTTCTTACATTTTACTAGCGCCCATCCGCGATTTCTAAAGGAGAACTTACCAGTGAGCCAATTTTTCAGGCTCAGGAGATTATGTACCACTTCAGAAGAATTCCGTTCCCAGGCTAAGCTTTTGACAGATCGCTTTTTGAAACGAGGGTACCCTTCATGTTGTATTAAGCGCGCATACACACGAGCAAAATTCACCCATAGGGATTGGTTATTTTTACCAAAACAGTCTGAGGAGACAGAAGTGCTTACTTACGTGTTACCATTCTCATCAATGACTTCTGTCATGAAACGCATTATATCTCAAAATTGGCACCTATTACAGCTTCACGATGAATTTCAAGATATTCCACGGTTTGCCTACACGAGAAATTCCAGTTTTAAAGATTTACTAGTTCATTCGGATACAATGATCCCTCCACCCAGGGTTCAGATAGGGGCACACACTTCTTGTGGAGGATGTACAGTATGCCATGTGATGATAGATACATCTTCCCTGTACTTTTCTAAAATTGACTTCACTTGGGTTCTAAGGCAGTTTACCACTTGCCGTTCCTCAGGACTGATATATTTAATACAATGCCCATGTAATCTTTGGTACGTGGGAAAGACTCAACGAGCCTTGAAAACCCGGCTTATAGAGCATCGATCCTGTATCACCACTGGGAAATTGACTGCCCCATTAACATCTCATTGTCTTCAACATCATCATAATTTTGATGAATTAAAATCTGTGGTATTGGAGCAATTGACCCCGAGTTGGCGAGGTGGAGATTTCAATATACAGCTATTACGCGCTGAACAACGCTGGATACACCGTTTGAATACAGTTGAGCCTCACGGCCTGAATTCAGCAATAGAATATCAAGTTTTCTTATAAACAAACAACATTGACTCGATTGATCCATCTCAAACACATCTTCTGTTTTAACGAAACATCTTTGCATTTGCCGCGTCAATCCTGAATGACGTCATCACGTTTGATTTCTGTTTTCAGCTCTATCTCACAGCTGTTTTTGTTGCTACGGCAACGATTCTTTAATGACGCTTTGACGTCACTACGTGCTCAAAATCGCGGGCTTTTTAAAGGGTGGGTCTTTTCAGCGTTACTCTGTCCCGCTGGAATTTACCGATTGGAGAGACGGAATCGTCCGGGATAAAGGTTAGCGTGCTGTGACACCTCAGTTAAGTACTTTTTCAAAATTTCAAAATTTCATTTCTTTCATGCTATATTTCTGTTTTACATAGCATCTGTTCCATGATATTGCAATTGACTCCTGAAGAAGCGATATCGATCGCGAAACACCGGCCGCTGTCGGGCTTATGAACTCTCTATAGGGGAACAGAAATTGTTTATAAAAATTTTCTGAATAACACATCTCGCATGGATTACCAATACCGCAAATGACGAGTGGTCCGAACGGCAAGTGTTTTCACGGCCGTTGTCAGGCTTGCTGATGCGGTTTCACAAATTGCATAAAAGTTTTTTGCAGCACTTATACTAGGTGTACACAAACTGACATTAGATATCTCAGTCTTTTTTTGTTGAATTGTTTACGGTGACAAGACTGTTGCTGGTTCGTGTTGTTTGTTGGGATTTAAGGTGGACCAGGCAACTAGTCTGGTCCCACACAGGTTAAGGAGGGGTAGTAAGACCACTCCTTCACGCACCTTTATCCATCTCCATCAACAATGAGTCTATTACAGATGTCAGTAATGATCTGGTTCCATGGTGCCCTCCAAATCTACATTGATCTGTGTCTACTACAACATTATCATTCAAAAATGCTTGTTTAACACAATTTTTCAATTAACTTTGTCAAACTAGGTAAATTAAATATCGGTCTATAATTCCACATATCATCAGAGATCAAATTTTCCTTTTTTAGGACTGGCTTTACTCTAGCTGATTTAAAATCATTGGGTAGTATTCCACAATTCAAAGATGAATTAATAATGTCTTCCAAAGCCTTCCCAAACAGATTTTTCATCACCTGAAGTAACCAAAATCAGCAAGGATCTAATGCACATCCTTTGCCCACTTTGAAGTACTGTCATCTCCTCAAGATTAGTTACTGGCTCAAAGTTAGACCAAATTTGTATATCCTCTCCAGTATCTCTCATAATTTGTTCACCATCAATCTCAAGTCCATCATTATTTAAATTAGCATTTTGATACAGATGGATGATTTTATCCACAAAATATTGCACTAAATTTTCAGTTTTAATTTCCCTTATGTTCTGAAAGATACTTTTGTGCTCCACCAACCTCTTTACTTGCTCAGTTTGAGGTCGATTTAATAAATTTGTGTTTCTGTCACATAGTCCTTTTTAGCCTGATCACAACATATTCTATATTCTCGAATATACTCATCCGCCATCGCTGCTCTATTCTACGAGTAGCCTGTTTTGCAGCAAGATATGTCTTATTAAATTAGATGGCATAACACCTCCTATCCATTGTTTTTATCCTCCTGCATTTTGGTTTCAATTTGCTGAAAATATCATTTTCTTATTGAATCAGACTCACATTCAGTCCATTTATCCACCTTCCACTGCTCCCAAATCTCTTTAAAGGCATTCTGGTCAGTGGGGCCCCTAACACTTCTTTCTTGTGTGTTAACCTCTACTTTTAACCCCCCTTTACTCTGTGTGTTCACAGTAAATGAAATCAATATATGATATGTCCATTGAATTGACTCAACATCAAGAAGAGTAACTGTTGAATCCCTAACCCATTGTTCCACAACAAACACTGTAGAATTAGAATATAAAAAGATCCTCTGGGTTTCTTAGCATCTCCATTGCTAGGTCAGTACTGCAGAGTGTAATGCTGTGGAACAGAAAAGCAGAGCTAAGCATTTTGTTTTGCATATGTCTAAAATCTTATGATCTGATTAAGAAATGAATAATTAAGTCATAACTATCTGAAATCAAGAATTATTTTAAGCCTGAACATCGAGTATTAGATCGTAAATGAAACTGTACTTGTTCCCCTTTTCATAGAAGATAAAAATATTTTCCAGTTGAAAGAGTGAAAAACATCACATGATGCTCCATTTAAGAAGAAGGACTAAAGGGCATCTTGTTCATGGATGTAAAATGGTAGATAAGATTTAAGATGGAGGAAAGGGGCATCTTATAGCGAGCATTATACTAATTACTAATCATTATATCTTTCTATGAATGAATAAACCCCATCCATGATTAGCTCCATGAGGTAATGATGTCATGAGAATATGATGCAAGGAAATGAGTAATCAAAGAATAATGTCTTGATTGGCTACGTAAATGTGTAATGGAAAATAAAAAGTATATAATGAGCTGCCTGTATAGGGTGTTGGCAGAGCAACTGAATTTTTAGATTTTACAGTTAGAGCTGTACTTTTTGCAATATCACCACATAAAAGAGGAAGTTTTGGTTTCATGGTCAGATTTTCTTGGTCAAGTCACTCTGCTACTTTAACAGTTGCTCATGGAGACAGGAATCAGGGATCTGATTATCAGCTCTTTTACTGATCAGCTTCTTTATGAAAGGAAATAAGGGGTAATTCCTGCAGATGGTGCTATTGAAAACTGATTCAGACTCCCTTTCTTTGAGCTCATAACTGACTCTATCTCCACTCCTCTGTGAGTATATAATTTACTTTTTGCTGGTTCCCCTTTATTTCTTATCCACCTGTGTCCCTTTTATATAGATACATATATGCATAGAAATGACAGCAGAAAAAGACCAGACATCCCATCCAGTCTGCCCAGAAAACTCCCACACTTATTTTCCCATACTTATCTGTTTCACCGACCACCAAGTTCAGGGTTCTTGTTGGTAATTGTTTGATTCAAATTTTCTGCCACTCCCTGCCGTTGATGCAGAGAGTAACATTGGAGTTTCATCAAAGGTGAATTGTAAGGCTTAATGGTTAAGGGTAGTAACCGCCACATCAAGCAAGTTACCCCGATGCTTGTTTACCCAGACTGCACAGATCAATGCCTTGTTGGATGTTGTCTGAATGTAAATCCTCTTTTCCACATTTCTCCCTGTTGTTGAAGCAGAGAGCAATGCTGTATATGCATTCAAAGTGAAGTATCAAGTTTAATTGGTTTAGGGTAGTAACCGCCACAATAAGCAACTACCCCCACTCTTATTTGTTTACCCACACTGTGTAGTTCAGTCCTTGATGGTGGTTGTCTGAATGCAAATCCTCTTTTCCACATTTCCCCTTGCCGTTGAAGCAGAGAGCAATGTTGGAGTTGCATTAACCATGTGAAGGCACCATGAAGTTTATCCCATGCCTCTTTGAAATCCTTCACAGTTTTAGTCTTCACCACTTCCTCCGGAAAGGCACTCCAGGCATCCACCACCCTCTCTGTGAAGAAATACTTCCTGAAATTGGTTCTGAGCCTTCCTCCCTAGAGTTTCAAATCGTGACCCCTAGTTCTACTGATTTTTTCCAATGGAAAAGGTTTATTGTTGACCATGGATCATTAAAACCTTTCAAGTATCTGAAAGTCTATATCATATCAACCCTGCTCCTCCTCTCCACCAGGGTATACATATTTAGGTTCTTCAATCTCTCCTCATAAGTCATTTTATGAAGACCATCCACCTTTTTGGTCACCCTTTTCTGAACCGCCTCCATCCTATCTCTGTTCCTTTGGAAATATGGTCTCCAGAACTGAACACAGTACTCCAGGTGAGGCCTCACCAAGGACCTGTACAAGGGGATCATCACTTCCTTCCTCTTACTAGATATTCCTCTCTCTATGCAGCCCAGTATTCTTCTGGCTTTAGCTATTGCCTTGTCACATTGTTTCACCGACTTCAGATCGTTAGATACTATCATCCCAAGGTCTCTCTCCTGCTCCGTGCACATCAGCGCTTCACCCCCCATCAAATACAGTTCTTTCAGATTTCCACACACTATATGCACTTCTTGGTATTGAATCTCAGCTGCCATATCTTCGACCACTCTTCTAGCTTCCTTAAATCCCATCTCATTCCCTCCACTCCTTCCGGCATGTCCACTGTGTTGCAGATCTAAGTATCATCTGCAAAAAGACAAATCTTACCTTCTATCCAGTCTGTAATGTTGTTCACAAAGATATTGAACAGGACTGGTCCTAACACCTATCCTTGCGGCACTCCGCTTAACACCGCTCTCACATCACACATTATCTTCTGTCTGTCAACCAGTTTGCAATTCAGGCCACCACCTTGGCACTCACTCCTAAGCTTCTCATTTTATTCACAAGCCTCCTGTGCGGGACTGTATCAAAAACTATGCTGAAATCCAAGTAGATGACATTGAGCGCTCTTCCTCGATCCAATTCCCTAGTCACCCAATCAAAAAAGTCAATTAAATTTGTCTGACAGGACCTTCCCCTGGTGAATACATGCTGCCTCTGGTCCAGCAATTCTTCTGACTGTAGATCATTCACTATTCTTTCTTTCAGCAGTGACTCTATTACTTTCCCCACCACCAAGGTGAGGCTAACTGGCCTGTAGTTTCCAGCCTCCTCTCTGCTCCCACTCTTGTGAAGCGGGACCACCACCACTCTTCTCCAATCACTTGGCACCACTCCCGTTTCTAGGGATCTATTGAACAGGACACGCAGTGGGACCCACCAGCACATCTCTGAGCTCCCTCAGTATCCTGGGATGAACCTCATCAGGTCTCATGGTTTTGTCCACTTTACATTTTCCTAGCTCTTCCCATACATTCTCATCTGTAAACGGAGTTTCATCTACTCCATTCCCCTCCAGTTTCTTGTTAACCAGCGACGGTCCTTCTCCAGGGTCCTCTTTAGTGAACACCGAACTGAAGTATTCATTTAATATTTCTGCCTTTTCTTCGTCTCTCTCCACACATTGATCCTTTTCACCTTTAAATTTCACTATACCACTTTGGACTTTTCTCCTTTCTCTGATGTTTCTGAAAAATGCTTGGTCATCTTGCTTTACCTCTTTGGCAATCCTTTCTTCCGCTTGACTTTTTGCTGTCTTGATTACTTTCTTCGTCTCCCTCAGTTCCACCAGATATTCTTCCTTGTGATCCTCCCTTTGGGATCCTTTATATTTCTTAAACGCTGTTCTTTTAGCTTTTATTTTATCAGCCACCTCCTTTGAGAACCAGATAGGTTTCATTTTTCTCTTGCTTTTCTTTACTTTTCTAAAATATAGATTAGTTGCCTTGGTAATTGCTCCTTTTAGTTTGGCCCACTGTTATTCCACATCTCTCATGTTCTCCCAGCCTTCTAGTTCTTCCTCCAGGTACTTCCCCATTTCAACAAAGTCCGTGTTTTTGAACTGCAAAACTCGGGTCTTCATGCGACTTCTCCATATCCTATTTGTGATATGGAACCATACCACTTGATGATCACTGGTGCTTAGGTGGGCACCCACTTGGACATTAGAGACAATATTTCCATTAGTGAGCGCTAAATCGAGTATAGCTTCCTCCCTCGTGGGTTCCATTACCATTTGTTTGAAGAGAGCCCCTTGCAGGGCATCCACTATCTCTCTTTTGTTCTTTTATCTCTTTTATGCAGGTCAATTACCTTTTGGGTTTTGGGTCTGACACAAGGCATGGTATATGTGTGTTTCTTTGCAGTCACTCCATTGGTGTTTTTATTTTTTCTATTTAGCCAGTGTACATATAGAAAGGCTGAGGTCCTCTATATTTTCCTGCCTTGGGGAATGCAGTCGTGTGTGGCAACTATATAAAGCCAGCTTGAGCCCTTTGCCTGTTCCCTCACCAATTAGAATCTGTGAAGTGGACCCCATATGTCTGGGACACCTGACCAGTTAGAGTCTGGCAGGGGGGACTTTATGTTTGAGTTGTGTCTTAGAAGACCCCTCTCCAGTTAGAGTTTGGGGGTAAGCTTTGTTTTTTGAGTAGCGCCTCAGATTTTATACTGCAATTGCAAAAAGATATAGAGGAAATAGGACTCCCCTATGAAAAGTGTCACTGTTGATGTATACAGCTGCAGCCTAAATTTTATTGTGGGTGACTGCTCTTTCATTTGCTTTATAGTTATTGTGTTGTGTTATAGTCTCTTAATTAATTACTTAGAGGAAGAGATACAAGAACAACAGCTTTCAAAAGGTGCTGACAGGTAGGGATCTGCAGAGGGATGCCATATGTTGCATTTGGGATTCGTATTCGTTGGGAGCAGATACGTTGCATTTGGCAAGGAGGGCCCCAATATGTACATTCGTTAATTCTTATTTGTTTCCTGGCTAAAATTGAATTAAGTACAACTCCCCACCCTCCTGACCCCTCCAAGACTTACAAAAACTCCCTGGTGGTCCAGAGGGGGGTCTGGGAGCCATCTCCTGCACTCACACCCTCGGCTGCCGGTATTCAAAATGACACCGATAGCCTTTGCCCTCACTATGTCACAGGGGCTACCGGTGCCATTGGTCAGCCCCTGTCACATGGTAGGAGCAATGGATGGCCGGCGCCATCTTGTGCTCCTACCATGTGACACGGGCTGACCAATGGCACCGGTAGCCCCTGTGACATAGTGAGGTGAAAGGCTATCGGCGCCATTTTGAATACTGGCAGCCGACGGCACGAGTGCAGGAGATCGCTCCCGGACTCCCGCTGGACCACCAGGGACTTTTGGCAAGTCTTGTGGGGGTCAGGAGGGTACTTTAGACGGATGAATAATTCGGCGAAGATTCGTTGTATTCGTGGGGAATTGCAATATGTTTTGCTTCCCCATGAATACAACAAATATGGCCCTATACGTTGCAGATTACAAATACGTAGGAAACGAATGCACACCCCTACTGACAGGTAGTGTGGGATATATACTTGTATTTTTGGGTGTTTGAGATACGAAACAGACAAGGGTCTTGAGTCTTACATTTTATCATAGGGAGAGCAACTTCAAAAGCACTCCCAGCACTGTACACAACAGATCTTGTTTTATTTAACCACGAACAGTCAGATTTTAGTTTTTTTTGCAGAAGTAGCATGGTTATACAAAAGAAAATGTAAAATTACAATTTCCTGTAGAAAGTACATTTGATCTTGATAAACTCTCATAGTTGAAAGAGATTCTGGAAAAACATATCTGATTTAATGTCTGGTAGACACAGGGGCTATCTGTTTAATGATTCAGGTAATATCTACCCTTCTCTTGTTAATTTCTGCAAAAAGCCGTCAAGCAATTGGTGTGGAAAATGTTACAGAAATATTGCCTCTGTTAAACCCAATGGTAGAGTTACTAGGTCTCCTACTGATTACACTTTTTTTTTTTTTTTACTTTCTATAAGTTTGTTAGGAAGAGAGTTGTTATGTACATTACATTTATAGTATTCATTGCTATCCAGAGGGGGTTTCTGGGACATAATCTTGTGAAATACATGCTGTTTTAGAGACAGAAACAAAGACTTTCTCTGATACTTAAATGTAGAAACATATGTCTGCTTATAAGCACCCCAGACTCCCTCTTTTACAACCGTCGCAGCACTGTCCTGTCCTCTATGCTTGGAAACCACAATTTGATTTAAAACCTGAGGCTATAGAAGGAATATGCCCAGTGATTAAAGATTTGTCACAACAGGGAATGAAACATAGCTGAAACACCCTGTTGCTACAAAATTAAAAAAAACCTGATCCTACAAATACTGGAAGTAAAAAAGTGACGACCCTGTTTCTGATGTCTATTGTTCAGCTGCCCCGCTTGATTATTTCTCTACCCCTGTGTACTATCCAGTAATTGTCTCAGCAAATCTGGAAATACCTCTTGTGAGCTAGATGAGAAGAGTCTCTTCTGCTTTGTCTCAGGAAAAGGGGGGAGGACAGAGATCCACCTTACAAAAGATTCATCATGCCTTAGAGGCTTCAGCTTTGAAAAAACAAGCTAGGAGTTCAAGAGTTGCTCCACAACCTAGATGACTTCGGGTGCAGTTTTCATCTGCATTCGTTCCTAGGACCCTTAGTTCTGGGAAGAGGGCAGCAAGGGAGTTACCCTTCTGTTAATTATCACCATGATTGATATCATTAATCATCCAGGGTGTGGGGCGGGTTCGGCTGCTAGAAAATAAAGCTCATTCCCCAATAAATAACAGTTAACCCTTATGAAAGCCACATCCTGTACATGCACAGTTGGAAAGAAAGCCCAGTGCTGGGATCAGTTTAAGATATGAATTTCTTCATTCAAGGTGGTTATTCATTTACAGCCAAATTTTTAAAAGCCCGCATGCGTAAAACCCAGGGCGTATGCGCGTGGCTGGGCCTTGCGCGCGATGCGTGCATTTTCAAAAAGGCCCAGGCACGTGCATAAGCTCCAGTACACGCACAAGTGCTGGGCCTCTTCATAGGGGTGGGCCGGGACAGCGCCATTGTACACTGTCCTGGGGAAGCCCGCACCAGCAGCCAACCAGCGCACGTACGTTGCTTCTGCCTCGAGGAGCAGTTAGTAAAACAATTTTAAAAATCAGGGCAGCTAGATAGGGCATTAGGGGATCAGGGTGGAGATGGGAAGGGGAAGGAACGTTAGGTAGGGGGGTAGGGAAGTTCCCTCCCAGTCCGCTCCTTGTTATAAAATCCACGCGTCCATGTGCGCGCCGGGAACCGCTTGCACATGGATGCGAGTGCGCTCCTTTCTTTATGAAAATAAAAAAGCAGTAATTTCTTTTTATACCAAATTTTATATGGAGTAAGTTAGTAAATGAAGTTAGTTTCAGTTTCTAATGCTTCCCTGATACATTTAGATCTTGGCTAATCAGAAAAAACACTCAGGAAATGGCTTCCTGTTCTGGACATTAGGCGTCATTAATCATTGACTATTTTATTTTCTTTATAATACAGTAATTACCTAATAGCTTCCTTTTTCTATAATTTTGTTTATAAGCAAGGAAACGTTTTAAACTTTGTTATTTTGAAATAAGCGCTATAATGTCAGAAGAGAAAGGAAGGAATGCACATATGGATTTATAGCCAATTCTATAACACCATGCCAAGGATATGGCCTTTATTGTGTGTTGGAACAGTAACCAGTTGCCGATAACCTAAAACCTCTAGCCTTGTCAAAAAATCATCTATTTTACCCACTGGAGCACCATCGAAATGAAAACTGAAATCTCTCAAAATGATCAAATTGGTGATGAACATACATAACCTTAATAACAATTCTGATAGCACCAAGAAATCAATTGCATTAGTACCTGTTGGGCAATAAACTAAATATACTGATAACATATCAATTGAAACAATAATTATCTCATAGCCCTTCCTTGAATCAAATGGCTTTTGACCAGCTTTAAATGATTTTTTAAACACTGCACGTACCCATCTCCTTTTTGGGCATCTCGCTCTTGATGCATATAATTATACCCTATCGGGCATAACTCATTTAATATCATGTTGTCCGCTTTATTCAACCAAGTTTCAGTAATGCAAAAAATGTCAAACCATTATCTATTATCATATCAGCAATAATTTGCATTCTCATTTTAACTGATCATACATTTAACAAACCACTTTTACAGCATATTTCACATAATCAAACACCATTCATTTTCTTGCCAGTCATAACTACAAAATTTACAAATTTTAGGAACACTAACTCACATGGAGAAAAGTTTTGGTCTATACTGGTGAGTTTCCTTTTAACTATAGATACCTTTCCCTTGTATAAAATAAAATGTTAAATACCATATTACAAGCCTAAGTTCTTTCTGCACTCAGAGACCACTCAAAGAGACACTCAGAGGGACAGGCTCTTTGATGGTCCCTTCGGTGAGGCCCACCTAAGGCCAGCCCTTATCCAGCTCCATCAGTGATGTCACTTAGGGGGCATGGCTACCCCCATTTGCAGATCTCTCTCTTGCTTCCACCTACAACCTAGGGAAAGGTCACTGGTCAGCAACAGCTTTCCTTTCAGCGTCTCTTAAAGTGCAGGAGTACAAGGAATATAGCAAGCCACTGTCTGTGGCCCTTATCTGGCTCCGTCAGTGATGTCACTCATGGGGTTGTGGTTACCCCCTTTTGCCGGCCTTTCTCTTGCTTCCACCAGCCACCACATTCATAGGGTCCAAAGATGTTCAGTCACTCCAGCCTTGCTAGTGCCAAATTCCAAAATGGCATCGGTTGACCCCAGTTCTTGCCAATAGTGTACACTATTGGCTGCTGTATAGGTTCTGTCATTGAACATGCACATGGTGTATAGCAACAGGTTGCTGCCTCTGTACATTATATAACATACAAGCTGAGGCATGGGGAAGGTGATAATGAGCTAGCCCAAGATACCCATGGGACTGCAAGCTCATTTTGCCCCTGCAACAAAGCAGATGCAAATTGCATGACAGACATTACAGTCTGAGATTTGATTATTCAATTTCCATGCATAGTTTGCCTCCCCCAACCTAACACTGCCTGCTATTTCCCTCAGCTAAAAAGTATGCATGGGGGGGGGGGGGGTGTGAAGGAGCAGCGAATCATTATTCAGAGCACAATTTTAAGCAGGGAAACATAGATTTACCCAAGTAAAATCATCAGAATGTGTCCAGAAGTAAATGATTGCCAGACTAACAAAGGAAAATGAAAGAGGTAGGAAAAGATTCGTTAGAAGGGATGTTTTGGGATTTTTAAAGATCTTCTGTATAATATGGCATATTCACTGTGAATGCGATATGTATTTTTTTTACTTTGTGAAATTGGTTATTTCGCTCGGTAGAAAGTGCCATATTGTTCCATGAAACAAAGAACCCTACAGAGTACTTGGTGGTACAGTAAATACACTATCAGTTTTAATCCAGTTTGAAGTCCTTAGCTCTAGAGCAGGGATAATTATCTATTGAGCTTGTTTGAAAATGCAAAGCAATCAATGCATCATGTACTAATGAGAAATATTGGGTCATGTAGATAGATTGCCCCTATGTTCCCATCAGTTCCAAGCTGGTCACTTGGATTTGACAGTTCAAGGTTCTTGCGCATGTACATTCCCACAAGTCTGATATTTATGTTTCAATCAAGCTACACAGCTTTTTCCATAGGATGCCCATGGCTAAAACAGACACTTTGTAAATGAAAATGAATGCAGCACTCTTCAGTAGCGGCAAACCATTAGGGATCCTAGTTTGCCTTCTTTACTTTCATATTTTTCTTTTTTGTGGATTTAGCTGAATATTTATTTCATCTGTATTTAGCCATTTTTAACCATAAATAGTTGGCATGAGGATTGTGGGACTGGGATTCCTCAGCTCAGTAGGAAAGCCTGCAGCACCAGATAGCTCAAGCCTCCCAAGCTATCTGTTATCCTTCATCTCCTGACCCTGGAGTGGCAGCATCATGGCGGCCACTGTGTGCAACCCTTTTAATCTACCCATTGTGCCTGCATCTGTGTTCCAACCAGGGCCCGCCATGATGATCTCAGTCAGGGCTGGCTCTAGGATAACTGGCGACCTGTGCAAAAAACTGAAATTAGTGGTCCCCACCACCATCGCCACCAACAAAAACACAAGTGCACACAGGGCCAGTTCTAGGGCAAATGGCATCCTGGGTGAAAATCATTGATGGGTGCCTCCTCCCCCGCAACTAATCCCTGCCTCTCGAGGGCAAAGGGCAAGATAGTTGGACTAGGAGGGGAGGGAAAAGGGTGGATACTCCTCCCTCAGACTGACACGGATTAGCAGCAGTGGTACAATTACTCTCCCCCCTGACCACCCCATTCCCCCCTCCATCATGCCTGTACTGGCTTCAGAAATATAGAAATACACATTCTCTAGACATAGAAATGATGCATCTACAAAATAAAAGACATTTTTTCATTTTCTATAAATCATGTATCACCAGCATAACTGAGCCAAAAAAATCTCCAACACAAATTTCAAATTTTGTCTAAATAACTAAGAAGTAGCGCACGCCCCTAGACTGTGTATGCATTGGCCTAACATTAACTTTATTTGGCAACTTGGCTGTAAAACATTACAAGAAAAACTCCTAAGGGCCCTACATGCAATAAAGAAAGCCCTGCTAATTTGAGTCACCTGGCAAAACTAATTTTAAAATCATCTGACAGCACTTCATCAACACTTTTAGAAAATGGATACAAGATTTTATTCAGATAAAATAAAAGACCTCAGATACACAAAATATACCCACAGGTGTCAGTTAACTATTGAAGACAAATGCAGAAAAAAGAGACCATAAAGCATAAACAGAAATGTGCAAACAAAAGCTGAACTGGAAATCACAACAAGCCGGACCCTGTATGAAATGCAACATTACCATTCCTCACAAAATATCAAACAAAATCAAGAAATATAAATCATGAATCATGTGATCTGGCTTTGCCTGGCACAAACATTTTCCCCCAAAGTTCTGTCATGGTCAGTGACAGGGGATTTTGTTTTTTTTTGGAGAATCCTAACCTGGCTGTAATCCTATCTTTTTGGGGAGGCTTCAGTGGGCTATAAAATCACCTGAAGCTTGCTCAGTGATATAGTGGGAAGGAGTTAGTGGGTTGGAGAGAGGAGGAGAAGGAGTTGGAGCTCTGGATGGTCCCTGTCTCATCCCTGGAGATATGGAGACTTGAATGAAGATGAAGAGTGATTAATTTGGAGAAGATTAATGAGTCTAGAGGGAAAGGTTTCCCCCCGGATCTTTTTGCTTAAGCAACCAGCAACAGCAAGGCAGAAGAGAATTTTTGACTTTTGAAAAGAAGCTTCAAAGAATTTGAAGGTTTTTGAGAGTTCTGGCTTGCAAGTTGAGATTTTTTGAATTATTGGATTTTGATGATTTTTTGAGCTTGGGGATATTTTTCCATCTTTAGACTAGTGTATACTGGAATTACACTCCAAGAGGAGGGGTCCCTCAACATGGATGGTAGTGCAGCAGGGAGGAGACCAGTAAGGAGACAGAATGAACAAGAAAACTATGATTTTTCTTCCTTTGATTTTTCTCTTATACTGTTTCTAATTTTTGCTACTTTGGTCTGGATACTCATCTGTAAATGCAGTAAACTATCTCTATTTTGAACACCAATTGGGCTTTCTTTAATTTCTTTTTCTACCTTGCTGGACAGTGAGTGGGCTGATTGTTGTTGGACATTTTTGTTGTTAGTGTCCTCTTTGGTCTTATTCTGGGTTCTCCTATGCCTGGTGTGCATCATCCAAATGAAGTGTGGATCACTGGAATTATACCAGATTGACCACCTCAGGGGTCCAGGAAGTTAGCTCCTCCTCCCCACAGGTCCTGAACCCCAGTACACTTTGTGTTCTGGTTGACGACATCAACACAAACAGGGTAATGCTATAATCGTAAAGGTGAATTTTAAAAGTCAGGCACACGCCAAAATTGTGAGATGTGCATGTATGTAGGACATGCGCATGTCCACCTAATTTTGTAAACTTGGGGGATGCGCACAGATGTGCCCAAGAGAGGTGAATGTTCATGTGTTAAAAAATGGGTGCCCAATTTGGACGCACTTTTTTAAGCACACTTTATTGCATCGACCTGTGTGTGTGCATGAGTGGGTCAAAAGCATTGTGTGTGTGCCTAAGGGTGGAGAAAGCATGTATATATGTGTGTGGGTGATGTTGCATTGGAGGTGGACCCTTGGGCCGAGGTGGGGTTGACGCAACCCGTAGGTAAGGACTTACAGGTCCCCACTGTCGGCAGGTGGAGTGGGCTGAAGGTAGAGGCCACTGGAGCTTCACCTACACCAGCCCTTGTTCCCCGCGGGTTGAGCCTTTGGGTGCCGGGGTCGGCAGGACTTAGGTGGGCCTCGACGTTGGTTTGCGAGAGAAGTTGGTTCAGCCCAGAGTCAGGAGTCGATAGATGGCACAGTCCTACCCTGGACTGGGTACGGTACTGGAACTCGGGCGCCAATGTAACAGATAGTATTTGGAGACGCTCGAGCAAAGATAGGTCAAAGCCTAATAATTCCACATCCAGAGAATAGGCTAGGAGAGGCGTTAATGACAGCCTTGGATCAGAGCCGGCGGCAAGCGGAGGTCGTGGCAAGCAATGTAGAATTCTGAACACTGAGAAGTCTACAGCATAGTCAATCAAGGCAATGGTCTGATCACGGAGAAGCCTGCCATAGTCAGGCATAGCAAAGATCTGGGTCTGGAAATAGGCCGAAGAGTAGACAGGCGTAGCAAAGGTCTGGGTCTGGAGATAGGCTGTAGCGTAGTCAAACAAGGCTGTAGCGTAGTCCAAAACATAGACAGGGCAAGAACGAAGAAGACAGGAACTGGGAACAACGAAGATCAGGAACAAGGAATAGAGAGGATTCTCTATCAGCAACGAGTACGAGGAGTACGAGGAGACCTGTTGCAAAGGTAACACTTTGGAGCGAGGCCTAAGCTTAAATACACAGGAGAGTCATCATCCGGGGCCGTGGCCAGATTCCCGCCGCGGGCCCTTTAAAAGGATTAGCAATGCGCGCATGCCTAGGGAGGGGTGTGGCACGGGTGACGGCGTCTCTCCTTGGACCGTGCGGAGAGGCCCAACGAACAATGGCATCTTGACTGGCAACACTGGGAACCATGGAGAGCCGGAGGCACCGGGGGAGGCCCTCGGTCAGAGCCGGGGGCTCACTGCCGCTAGCGAGGAGGAACCAGGAGCTGGAAACCGTGTAAAAAGGTGAGAGGACTGCGCCGCAGGTCTGCCGCGGACGGCACGCGTAACAGGTGAGAGAAAGAGAGCACTCGTGTTTGCAACAACCTCCCCACCCCCACCCTCCTTTTTCCTCTCTGCCTGCGCAGCTAATCCACAACAATCTCAGGGCATCTGGAAATCAAAAGTTCCCAGATATAGAGAGTGGGTCATTTTTTAAAATCCTTACTAGTTTTAATTATTGGGTATTATTTGCCTGTGCTGAGATATTTTATGGGGAGTTTGGAACATTTTTTTTATGAGTTTTGAACTGTTTAGATGATGCTCTATTTGTTAACTGATTGGAATTAATCTTCTTCTTGGTATACTTGCCGCTTTGGTCCTCATTGTGTGGGGGTTTTGCTATTGTAAATGCCTGCTGCCCTCCTTCCCTGCTCATGGACCCGGTCCCCATTTCTGATAAGCTTCAGTAATGTGGCCCTCTAAAAAATGGTTTGACCCCGCCTGGTTTAAGGGGTCTGGGGTAACTGGAGGCAGTGTAGGGTAAAGGACCAGGCGGGTTTGGAGGACCTAGCGCTGGACTGGAGGAACTGGTGGATAAACTGGTGAAAATGGTCATGGCATGGACGTGCGCCTTTTATAAAATTCCACCACTTAGGCGGCTTATATCTGAATTTACGCAGCTATGCACGCCCACTTGCAAAATTGGGCAGATACATATGTGTGCCCAGATTATTGAAAAACATACATGTGTATGTGCGCATATGTTATAAAATTGCCACATCCCTGGGTTCGCGCCAACGCACGAGCATATACATGCACCTATGCTTCTGTTTGAAAGTTACCATCAGTATTATTAAAAGAGTAAATATTGCAAAACATCTGATGAATAGAACTTCCAATAATTAAAATCATGTTATAAGTTTCCCAAAACACCAATTAAAGATTTCAAAACAGAAACATCAAATAACACACAAAAATTAAAATTAATAAGGATTAAAAAGTCTCTTGCTCTCCATACTAGGATCTTTTGATTTCCAGTCACCATGAGATTGTCATGGACTGGAAGAGAAGAGCAGCACAAACTCTCTCTCTCCCACACACACATTTATACATATTCATTCTCTCACACACTCCTTCTCTTTCACATATACACATGGTCTGTCTCCTTCACACACACACGCATACACAATCGGGCGGATTTTAAATGCCCTGCCCGCGTAAATCCGGCCGGATTTACACGAGCAGGGCCCTCGTGCGCCGGCGCGCCTATTTTGCATAGGCCGCCGGTGCGTGCAGAGCCCCGGGACGCGCGTAAGTCCCGGGGCTTTTTAAAAGGGGCGTGTCGGGGCGTGTCGGGGGCGTCGCCAAATGACGTGGCGTTTCGGGGGCGTGATGCGGCGTTTGGGGGCGGGCCCGGGGGCGTGGTGCCGGCCCGGGGGCATTCCAGGGGCATGGCCACGCCCTCCGGAACAGCCCCCGGGTCGGGTCTTGGCGCGCCAGCAGCCTGTTGGTGCGCGTGTATTTACATCTGCCTCCGGTAGGCGTAAATCCATGGATAAAGGTAGGGGGGGGTTTAGATAGGGCCGGGGGGGGGGGGGTGGGTTAGGTAGGGGAAGGGAGGGGAAGGTGAGGGGAGGGAACGGAGGCAGGCTGCGCGGCTCGGCGAGCGCAGGCTGCCTAAAATCGGCAGCCTTGCGCTCGCCGATCCCGGATTTTATAAGATACGCGTGGCTACGCGCGTATCTTATAAAATCCAGCGTACATTTGTTTGCGCCTGGTGCGCGAACAAAAGTACGCGATCGCGCTATTTTTTAAAATCTACCCCAATATAGGGTAGAGTTTTAAAGAAGTGAGTGCACGTTCATAAATGCGCGCAAGACTGGATACATCACGAGTGGCATGTATTTTGCAAAATACGCCCATGTTTCGCCCGCAAGTTGTGCGTGTCCGCTGTGTGCAGCTTGCGCATTTGTGCGCGCTGCTGTGCACTCATCTATTTGCACGCATATATCCGCACGCAGCCATCCCCACGCCAGCGCAAGGGCGGGACTTCCTGCTCTTCTTCCGTGCGTGTAAAATGGCCGGCAGGAGCAGGCAGCCAAACTTCACCGCCAGGGACGTTGCTCTGTTTGAGTCCCTGGTGGTGGAAAAAGAGCGATCCCCTCGGAGGTCAGAGACGAAATTTCCTCTGAATGAGGAGGGCCTGGAGGAAGGTGCAAGCCCGCTTTAATGAAAGAGCTTCACAGTGCCGTGGAGTAAGTTTAATGTGTTTACAGTAATGTAAGCTACTGCAGATGGGGGCACTGTGCGATTGTGAAGGTCAGGTTAGGCCTGGGGGGAGGAAAGCGGGTGCGAAACACAGAAAGGTAGATTTTAAAACATGCGCACGCGAGTGTACGGAAACACGAGGGCATGACTTCCTGTTCTTTACTACCTGCTAGAAAAATGGGTGCCAAACTTCACCAGCAGGGATGTTGCTCTTCTGGCATCCCAGACAAAGTCTATCTTTTCCCAGTCCAAGGCAGAAGGACCAATTACCAGGTCCTAAGGAGGGCCTGGTGTAGACTGCAGCATCAGTTCAATGCCTCTGCCTCCCACTGCCATGGTCCAAGTTTAATGTGTTTACAGTTCTATATGCAGTACAGTAGCATATGGTGGCAGTAAGGGGGGGGGGGGGTCATGAAGGACAGGTAATGCCAGTGGCCACCATAACGTATTATATGAGATGGTTATGGATGTATACGGTACTGTTAACATCTGGAATTACTGTAATACATGATGATCGCTACAATGAGGTAATAATAGGTAACCAAGTCAGTAGGCCATATTTACATGGAACGGTTGAACCCTCACTGCTATAAGTTTATTGTATGCAATGCTGTTCTGCTGTTATGTCCATCAATACGTTGTAGCATCAGGCTTGCACCTAGATAGACAGCTTTTGATGGTAGCCACATTTACTGAACATAAGACAGTCATGCATGTACAGCTGACTACATCCCTTACTCATCAGCATGCATGCTTCTAGCTGATAACAAGAAAAACTGCAGGCAGTGGTGTAGTGCAATGAGTGACTAGAGAAGCATAGACAGTAGGAGATGCCAGATAAAGTCTGGCATCTCCTACTAGGAGAACTATTACTGGAGAATGCATGCAGCATGATATTCCCACAGCTACATGACTGTTTTGGATCTCCTTGGAGGCAAAATGTATTAATAGCAATTATTGTCACATACCAGTATGGAAGAATTGGATATCATCAGCATAGATCTTATAGTGAACTCCAAGGCCAGCAAGGGTGCGGCATAATGTTGTTAAATAAATGTTAAATAAGGCATCCGAGAGAGCAGACCCTTGAGGTACCCCAGAGTTGTGACATCATGGAAGAGGTAGAGAATTCAATATGAACTTATTGGGTCCTATTGTTGAGATATGAAGAGAACCATTAACCGGGTTGATGCGATTCCTATCATGAAACTCGGTATAATAAAAATAATAAATTAAAAAAAAACAAAAAAAACCATGACACTATGAATGCACTGGATTATGAAAGGTTATGATTTTGTTTTCTGCTGTATAAAGCAGAGCGGCCACAAAAAGAACAAAACAAAACATTTTTTGATAAGCATAGCTGTTCAATCTTCTATTATTTGATCCCAAATGGATATCTATGTAGCAGTATAATAATATGCTTGGTGCATACTGTCATATAGTAGCATTAAGTCTACTGTATTAAATAGGGGCTCTTGTTAACCAAAATCTTAACTGTTATAAAATATCACAGTTTTCTAAACAGCTTTTGGGGGAATGATTATTACTGATTATCTCAATACTTAAAGAAAACTGACAAAGTAGTTGGATAGCGAGAATCCCTTTGCCTATTGAATATTTAAGATGCAAGGATTCCCAAGGGCCCTGCTTTAGAATTGTTTAGTCCCAGCAGCTTATATCTTAAAACCTTCATCCATCTAATGAAGGTATTGACTTTACCCATCTCCTTTGTTAGTTTTCTTTTAACAGCTTTTGATTTTTGGTGGGCTGACATAGTGCTGCCTTCCTTAGTGTTTTCTGGATGATTTTATTGGCCTTTGTTTAACTATTGAGCAAAGAGCAAAAGTGTGCGATGGTTTGATTGTGCCATCTAGTGGTTAGTTTAATAGGACTGAAAACTACAAACAGCCTTCTCTTCTCAGTGCTTTGTTTACGAATTTCATGTTCACTAGCTGTAAATTTAGCTTATTGCTATCTGTAAAACTTCATGTACTTATAGGGGGTAATTTTCAAAGGAGTTACGCGCATAAATGTAACTACTATTGTAGCAATTTTCAAAAGCCATTTACTCACGTAAAGTGCACTTATGCGAATAAATCCTATGGACGATTCAATGGCATATATTGTAGCAATTTTCAAAAGCCCACTTACTCAAGTAAAGTGCATTTACATGCGTAAAACCCAGATTTACGCATGTAAATGCTTTTTAAAATCCGCCCCATAATGTTTATTTTTGTAACATTTTTCTTGTATTTTATATTGTAAGGTATATATTCTCTTAAAGTGATGAAACATAAGTAAGAAATAAAAAAACTATTTTTTAAACATTATATTTATTAATTTTAACATAAATACAAAGCACCATATACTTTGCCAGAAACACAGTGGAAAAATATAAGCAACAACATCATATCCCACAAATTAGCCCACCATACAATAATAGGGGAGACATTAGGAATAGGGGAGACATTAGGAAATTAAATAAAGAAACAGCCATAACATGACTTTGTATCCTGCTCAATATAATAACTTTCATAGAACTCAACATGGAGCAGAAGAAGATATTAATTTCTTAGAGTCCATGAAGACTCATAATTGCTCTGGAAGGAAGAACACATAAAACTATTATAGTTAGCTACACATTTACAAGGATATCTAAGAACAAATTTGGGGCTGATGCAATACAGTGCGCTGAGCCCAGCGCACTGTATAACCCGCAGTTGGACGCAGGTTGTAGAGGCACTAACTAATCCCCTTATGCAATAAGGGAATTAGCGCCTCTACAATGCACGTCCAACGCGGAGTGAAACTAATAACGCTCATCACATGCAAATGCATGTAAATGAGGCTATTAGCTAATCACTCCCTATGCATGATTTTGTTTTCTGAAATGTTGTTGCCTTAATGTTTTTGAATATAGTTCCTATCTACTTTCCTTCTCTCCTTTACGCTCTGCAACCTTTATTTCTTCACGCTACTTATGCGCTTGCTCTCACCCACCCCCCTCTCTCCTTTTTCTATTCCTGATCCCCTTCCCCTATCCCTGTTATTTTGTAATTTCTCTTTCCTCGCTACAAGAGTTGATTGTAAACCGGTATGATATGTCCTATGAATGTCGGTATATCAAAAGTTAATAAATAAATAAATAAATAAATATGCAAAAAAAAAAATGTGCATCTAGGATGCACATTTTAGCGATCAGAAATTAACGCCTGCCCGGAGCAGGTATTAATTGCTGAGCGCTACTAAAACTGGTACAGAAAAGCAGAAAAAACTATTTTTCTGTACTGTCTCCTACTTAATATCCTTGGGACCAATCCCCTTTCAGGACAGCCTTCTGAAAGGGGATTGGTCCTTTCACTGACATGTGACAGTGAAGGGACCAATCAGCAATAAGTGAAGGAGTGAATACATTAATATTAAGTGCCCGGCACTTTAATATTGATTTATTAACTCCTTCTGCTGCCGGTAGTCAGGTTGGGAGAATGGACGCTGAATTTATCAGCGTCCATTTTCCTAACCCCTGCATGTGCGCTGGGTAGGAAAACGGGACGCTGATAAATTCAGCGTCTGTTTTCTTAACTGGCAGACAGCCACCAACAGTGGACCTCTCTCCGGCTTGCCCTGTCAAGGAGACGCTAGGAGCACGCAATTGCCCCTAGCGCCTCCTCAATAGCACAAGCCCTAATTTCAATATTGCATCGCGCCCCCAGGAGCAGTGCCTGGGGGTGCATTAGGAAAGCGGGCACGGAATACTAGTTTCAGCGCAAGTTTTTTGCATTGGCCCCAAAGGAAGCTCCCAAGGCACGCTTTTGTCTTAAAGCAAGGAACGTCTTCCTTCTTTCCTGCATCACTTGAGCTAAATCGGGAAAAATCCTAATATTTTGCCCAAAAAAAGAAACATTCATTCATATATCTAAAATATATCTTCATAACGAAGCGTAAGTCCTGATTTGATATAAAAGAAACCAATAAAGTAGCATGTTGAATAATTTCAGGGTCAGAATTTTGAAGAAAATTGATTAAATTCAGCATATCCCCAGAATTTAGAGACACCTGAGGCTTTTGGCTGTCAACCAAGAGAACGCAGGTAAAACGAAAACTTTAGTCAGTGAGGGAAGTTTAACCTCAGGTATGTGCAGGACTTCAAAAAAATACTTTTTTAGAGGAAGCTGAGGTGATTCAGCCATCATTCTTGGGGAATTCAATAATCTCAAATTCAAATGTCTAGCCCAGTCTTTCAGAAACTCCACAGGTATTGCTGGGCTCCTGAATTAAGGTGGCACTAACTGACTGGGACTTCTTGACTTCATCCTCCAAAGACAAAATCTTAGTCTCCTGCTCCTTCAAAATACTATCATGGTCAAGAACCAAAGGCTTTAGCTTCCCAGAGAAAGCCTTAATCTGTGTAGAGCATGCAGACACAGATTTCCCAAAACAATCAACGAAACTCCATAAGGAGTCCAAAGTCACCTATGCCTTTTTAGACAAGATGGATAAAGATTCACCAGAGGATTTGAGCCCAGTAGACAAGGAGGCATTCAATGCGATGCTTGCACTTGAACCACAGCAACATTGAGAGCACCATCTTCAATCTCTTGCCCAACCGGCTGCTGCTGTTGCAGTTCCAGAAAGGCCTATCTGGGCGTTAAAGACCCCAATATGTGAGAGTCTAACCCAGACACCGGCTTCACAGCAGCTCCCTCCTGCACAGAAGCCCCAGGAATGTCATCAAGGGAGTGCCACACCTAGCACATCGTGGAAGCCGTGTGTAGCAGAGTGACCCAATTTTCTCCCTTGTTATATGTGTAGGACCAGGCTAGAGGCCTTGTCCACTTTAAATCCCACAGAGCAAGAGAGCTCAATTTGCGGGACCCTGCTGGGGCAGGGAAGGGCCTGAGAGCAGGACCAGCTAGGGAGCAAAAGAGTCTAAGCCCAGCTGGGTTTCTGGAGGCGTCCTTCAGCGCCAGGAGAGGCAACTCCTGTAAATCTATGCTGACCCAAAGTCCAGGGAGTGAGAAGTGTACTGCAAAGGTAGGCCGTCATTCTCTTGTGTTGAAGGGCTATAACTAGAATAAAGTTTTATCTGTATTAGAAAAGGCTGGAGTCCCTGTGGCTTTATGCCTCCAGCCTGGGAAACACTGCTCAGTTTCCCACATATGGTGTCAGGTTGGGGATTTTTTTTTTCTCTATGCTAGACATAGGAAAAACTCCAAGTCTCCAAGGGAGGATTGTGAAGTTTGTTTGTGGCCTGCCAAAGGAATTGGAGGCAAAGCAGTGCTGCAGAGAAAAGTTGTGGCTCAGGGAGCACACTGAAGCAATTCAGGCTGCATGAAAAAAAAGTTTATCTAGCCTTACCTAACGAAGAAGGCTGGGACAAAAGAAAAGCAGTGCTACTTGGGTTTCAGAGCACTGGAAGACAGAGGCTTGTGGGCTCTTAGAACAGCACAGAAAAAAAAAAAAAAAGAAAACTGCCTTTAAAGTAGTAGTGGTCTGTGGAGCCTGCAGGCAGTGTAGGTTTTTCTTTACAGACTAAGGAGAAAAGCCCCGTGTGGAGTTAGAATTGTTATGTTCAGTACAGTCAGTGCGGAGGAAAAAAAAGCAGTTGTGCACTACAGCTGGAGCAGGGCGTGACCCAGAGTGCAAGTGAAACTACTAGCAAGTGCAGAAGTCAGAGAGCTTAAAGGCCTGGGCAGTACCACCAAAAACCTGGTCTGGATCCAATGGGTGTACTACAGTGCAGGTAGAAGAAAGAGAAAGAGAAACCAGTGTGCTTAAAGGAAGAGTTATCATGTACTTTTGCACAGTGGGGATTCTTCATTCATGAGTCCCAGCAGAGAGGGAGAACCTGAGACTGGAGGTGTGGCAGATGGAAAGGCCAGCCAGGTCAGTGGGGCCAGCGAAGCCACTCCTAGATGCCATAGATACCGAGATAGAGGAAGGCAGAATTAAATGGTGGTGGCTGGTCGCTGAACTACAGGAGATTGCAATGGGAGGGTAGAGCTAAGGCAAGTTGCCAGAGAGGACACTATCAGGCCAATACAGTAAAGCGTGCTCAGCTGAGTGCACGGTTTATCCAGCGGTTGGTCGCGCATATCAGAAGCGCATTCACTACCCCTTATACAGTAAGGAGTTTAGCATGTCCAAATCGCACATCCAAAGCCCCCGAATCTAATAGCACTCAACCCATGCAAATGCATGTTAATGAGGCTATTAGTCATTCGCCCCAGATACAGAAAAACAAATGTGCACCCAATCTGCACTTTTTATGCTCAATAATTAACGCCTGCCCAAGAGCAGGCATTAATTTCTGAGCAGCTCAAAAAAGTGTACAGAAAGGCAGAAAATCATAGCGATATTAAGTCAAAGGAACCAAAAGGTTGTAAAAAAAAGTGTGCTGGCAGGTCAGGTTAGGAAAACGGACGTTCAGTTTTACGAGCGTCCATTTTCCAAATCCGCTGACAGCCAATTCTCCTGGGCTTCCACTGCTAAGGAAACGCCAGGGGCGCACTATTGTCCCTAGCGCCTCCTTTTTAGCATGACCCCTCATTTAAATATGGTATCGCGCACCCAGGAGAGCTGGCTGGATGAATATTAGGAAAGCACATGCTCAACACTGAGCACCCGTCTTCCGCATGAGTTTACTGTATCGGCCTGTATGATAGTGAGCGAACTGAGAGAAACTGCCAGTGTGTCTGAAGTGAAACCAAATGAGGCTATAGAGTTCTTGGAAGCTGAAGGAGCACAGCAGCCATTGGAATTATATGACTGGCACTTGACCCTTCAAAGAGACTCCACTCCAGCGGGAGCAGAAAGCAGTAATGGAGCTGAAGCCCATACAGGACCTGCAATAACTGTACTACCTGAGAGAGTTCTCCCAGAGAGCCAGGAATGCAGCAGGGAAGCCCAAGGTTGGCCGTATAGGAGGTCCCGAGGAAGGCCCTGTAGGGTGCCCAAACACTGAAAAGATCCCAGAAGAGGGCAACACAAAAAGGGGGCAATAACAGTTGGGCTGCAAGAGGCAGCATTGAGGAGCCTGAGAGAGGTGCTGCCAAGGGGCCAACTGAAGAGGCTGTAGATGCCAGTGAGGCCCTAGTGAGAGGCAATACAGAGAATCCAATGAGTGGCAGTGACGAGGAGTCAGTGAGAGCCGTGATGGAGTTGGCAGAAGGCGCTGGTTGTGACCGTGCAGAAGAGTGAGAAGTCACCACAGAGATGACTGAAGAGTACTCACTGCAAGTCCTACAGCCAATCCAAGGAGTCAGCTAGGATGGAAGTGGAACCTGGAGCTACAGATGGACTCAAATAAAGGACTGTGGGTGTACATTGGGTGAGGACGGTAGTGGGTGCTACTAAAAATGTTCCTGGTGTGTGCACACGGACATGCCAATTTTATAACATGCGCACGCACATGTGCGCTGGATTTTATCATCTGCGTGCACATGCACAGGCGACACACACAGGGGAGGTGAATTTTATCAAATTACGTATGGCGACGCAACTGGGATTTCCCCAGTTTCCTCCCAGTTCGCCCGATTGCGTTGCCATGTGTAATTTGATAAAATTCACATCCCCTGCGCATGCCGCCTGCACATGCACACGCAGATGATAAAATCCGGCGCACATATGCATGGAGCCAATGGATTTCATTACATGTATGTGCCGGGAACCGCTCGCACATGTACGCGCACACACACACTTATTTTAAAATCTATACCATAATGTGTTTATTTTATTTTATCTTTTCTTCTACTCCAACTTCTCCTCCCCATTTCCGGGAGAACCTTTAGTTGTGGGAGCATGTGGCACATGCCCTTTCTAAATTGCACAGCGGAGTTATTTATGTGGCCCCTCCCATTGATGGGGTTAACAATAGGGTGGCGATGTTCATCTTGTTTTCTTCAGTGTTTCTATAGTGCTTTAAGGTCTTAACAATAGTCTGTTTTGGAACTTGTGAGAATTTGTTCCTTTATGCCATCCCAGTGAAAAGGGAAATTGAGGGTCTTTCCCTTCGGACATCATCACTATTGAGTCAGCAACTAATTTCATCCTTTGTTCTAAGGTCCTCTGCTATGGGGGGAGCTAGTAAGCCCCTCTACAATTTTGTATGAGGGAGCATTGGTGTTGCTTGGGGAAGAGATTTTGTTATGAGAGCGCTGAGGGAGCGGTCCCACTCGAGGGATGTCCCAGCATGGGTGGAAGCTGACAGTCCAACCCTCTGCCGGACCTGCATGCTTCTGGACTCCGACTGTTCCCGGCCCTTTCGGACCTGCATGCTTCTGGACTCCGACTGTTCCCGGCCCTTTCGGACCTGCCGCTGGAATGGCAAGAAGCAGCAGGCCGGACTCTAGGTGAGGGCAGACGAAGGCTCAGATCAAGGCACTGGAAACGAAGACACAGGAACAAGGCACTGAAGACAAGGACTCAAAAGAGGCGAGGTTCAAGGTATTCAAGGAATTCAGGCAAAGATTCAGAAGCAAGCTCAAGTACTGGGTTGAGACTGCGATACAGCGCGCCCTACACAGCCACTACCCATGGGCTGGACGCGGACCACGCTTGAATGCGAAGCAGGCTCTAGATGAGGAGTGGAATAGCTGAAGCTGGAACATGGGGAAGATACTGTAGAAGCCTGTACCAAGGCACGCCCTACACAGCCCATCCTAGGCTGGTCGCGGACCACGTGGGAATGGCACAGGTTCAGTCAGAGTCTTAGGCATGGATGGAGCAGCCACAAGAACATCCGAGGGCCGAGATGAGATTCAGGGTAAGGGACCAAGGCGAGACTTGGCTTCAAACATGAGACAAGGGACCAAGACGAGACTTGGCTTCAGGCAAGGATGACCCTCCAGAGGCTTGCGCTGCAGACGAGAAGGCAGGCTAGTGCCAGGACATGGCATGCCAGGAGAAGTGACTATGAGGAACTAAGGGTTCAGGACATCAGGAACGGAACTGGAACATGAACATCGGGTACAGGTAACACAGGACATGGAGCTCCAACGAAGAACATGGACCTGACGGAGTGCTGGAAGGCAAGACTTTCAGGAGCAGAAAACTCCAATGCAAGGCAAGGCAGAACTGAAAGTGAAGCCCTTTTATAGGCCAGAAAGCAGGCAACTCCCTGAGAGGAGTTCCGATGGGCCACACCTGGCTGGCCCTATAAGTAGAGAGAGAAGCTGTGGGCCGACCCGTTAGAGAGAAGGGCGGGGCCCCAACCAGAAAGTTCAAGCTGAGACTGGAGCAGGCCTCAGGCAGGCCCCGATGACATCGAAGGCCTTCCAGGCAGTGGAGCAAAATCCGGAAAGCCAGTTCAGGCGAGGCCCCAGCTTCGGAGCGGCCTCTGGCTCCAGCTATGGGAGGAATCATAACAGATTTCTCTCAGCCCTTTTGACTTTCATCCTCCACCGGCAGAGAGATGCTGTGTGGGAAACCGTGCGGTGTTTCCCAGGCTGGAAGCACAAAGCCACACGGACTACAGCCTTTACTAATGCAGATAAAGCATTATTCAAGTTACAGCCCTTCAACACTCCCTGGGCTTTGGGTCAGCATAGATTGACAGGAACTGCCTCTCCTGGAGACACAGGGGGTCTCCTGAACCCAACTGGGCTTTCACTTTCATGCTCCCAGGCTGGTCCCGCCCTCAGGCTTCTCCGTGCCTCAGCAGGATCCTGCCCACAGAGCTCTCACTCTCTGTGAGATTTAAGGTGAACCAGACCTCTACCCTGGTCCTGAACATACAACAAGGGGGAAAATGGGGTCTGCTCCAATTAAGGAGCGTACTGGGAGGGAACTTCCCTACCCATCTGCCTAACCTTCCTTCTCTTTCCCCTCTCCACCCCAACCTCTACCCCCTACCTAACTAGAAGAATTTTTGTCATTTTTTTTACTTACTGCTCCATTGGAGTAGAAGCAACTTGCATGCCCCAACCAGCTGCCGACACACTCTT
The DNA here is from genome assembly GCF_901001135.1 of Rhinatrema bivittatum. Taxonomy (NCBI): domain Eukaryota; kingdom Metazoa; phylum Chordata; class Amphibia; order Gymnophiona; family Rhinatrematidae; genus Rhinatrema; species Rhinatrema bivittatum. The sequence goes on from NC_042619.1 coordinate 46,216,139, forward strand.
CCCCGGGACAGTGGCTAATGGTGGCTGTCCCATCCAGCCTCCGTCCCGCCCCCCCCAGCCCACCCCTTTTTCAGGGCCCGGCACTTGTGTGCGTATCAGCTCTTACACGGGCCCTTTTGAATATGCACGTGGCATGTGCAGGGCCCAGCCTTGAGCATCAGTGCTGATTTTTACACGCACGGCTGTTTCAATATTTCTATTGCAAGTAATATAAGTAAACAAAATCTGTGCATGCATATTTATATAAGACATTTAGGGGTGAATTTTCAAAATGTTAATTGTGTAAAAATTAGCATATATGCATGTAAGAAGCCTCTAGTTGTGTATTCTGTATTTTATAAAAGTTAAAAAAAATACACACATATAATCACTTTCACACACATATATACATGCATAAAAAGGGATGGTCTAGTGGTATTCCAGGGCGGGGGTCAAGATTAACATGCATAAATTGCTATTTTAAAATATACTTACACATGTAGATTTGCCTACTTACATTATTTTACACCTGTTAATTGTCTGACATAAATAATACCAAACGTGTTTATTGTGTAGTACTGACTGGGTCAGAGATCTGGGGAACTAGGAGGAGTTCAGGATGCAGAGCCAGGAGCATCTCAATGACTTGGAAAAGGACTGGGCAAACTGGTGGACAAATTGGTAAACCTGATAATTTCCTTGACAATCGCTTGTCTTAAAATACTCCAATTTACATAAGTCCTACTTTATTTTCATGTGCAAAATATATGTGCATATATTTTTTTAAATAGGTGGGAAAAGTATGCATTTTGGGGCGGATTTTCAGAGCCCTGCTCGCGTAAATCCGCCCAAAACCGGGCGGATTTACGCGAGCAGGGCCCTGCGTGCCGGGAAGTCTATTTTACATAGGCCTCCCGGCGTGCGCAGAGCCCCGGGACTCGCGTAAGTCCCGGGGTTCTCCGAGGGGGGCGTGTCGGGGGCGGGCCCGGTCATCGCGGCGTTTCGGGGGCGTGTCGGCAGCGTTTTGGGGGCGGGTACGGGGGCGTGGCTACGGCCCGGGGCGGTCCGGGGGCGTGGCCGTGCCCTCCGTACCCGCCCCCAGGTCGCGGCCCGGCGCGCAGGAGGCCCGCTCCGCGCGTATCTACTAAAATCCAGCGTACTTTTGTTTGCGCCTGGAGCGCAAACAAAAGTAGGCTATTCGCGCGCCTTTTAAAATCCGCCCCTTTCAATGCATTGATATACGTTCAATGTATTGCATGCATTTGCGCATAAGCCTACATATGCACGTATGTTGCAGGGTAGAGATACATGTTTTGTTTTTTTCTTTTTATAAAACACACATATATCATGCACATAAGAACATAGCATAAGATTTGCCATACTTGGTCAGACCAAGGGTCCATCAAACCCAGCATTCTGTTTCCAACAGTGGCCAATCCAGCTATAAGTACCTGCATGCTGGTTATAAAATGCCAGCATAGATCTGCTGAGGGACATATATGCATGTGTATGCTACCAAGTATATTTATTTGAAAGTTATCCTCCCTGATTCTTATACTCTATAGAAAACAGAAGCACATGGCATTGTAGTAAAAGAAGAATTTATTAGCATTTGAAAATTTACAACAGAGAACCCTTAACCTTGCCATATATCTCAGTTCAATTCAAGCAAATTAAAATAGTGGAGTTTCAAAATTTCTTTCTAAATTCTGGCCAGAATATTAGCATACATTCTCAGTTTAATCTCTTGTGATTGTTGAATACTTTTGAAAAGCTTCTCTGCAGTCCAGATGGTTCATGATGCAGTTACTGAGGCTTGGGGAGACTGGTGATTGTTTCTGGCGCTTCCATGAGCCTGGTGATCAATTTGCCTAATAGAGAAAATGTCCAAACATTCACAAATGATATAATATTCCCTCTCGATTCTAAATAAAATTGCAACAAATCTTCAGAATCTTCCCTGAACGAAATTAGCCTAAATCTAATAGGGCCTGATTTTCAAAAGCATTTACATGCTTAAAAATGGTTTTTACACCTATACATGCACTTTACCTGTGGACTTTTGAAAATTGCTACAATATATGCATTGAATTGTCCATAGGAGTTACCTGCGTAAGTGCACTTTACACACATAATTGGCTTTTGAAAATTGCTACAATAGTATGTTACATTTGCGCATGTAACTCTTTTGAAAATTCACCTGCAAGTGTCTAAGCAACTATTTTAGGATTATAAAACTATTTGGAAAATAAAACAAAATTTATGGTAAAAACTCACTTTAATTACATTTGCTAAAAAAAACACAACAACAACAAAGAGGCTATAGTTGTTTCAGCTGGCTGAATATGGGAGCATCCAAATGGCAAACTCCCTGAAACAAAAGAAAGAAAATCCCTTTTCTACTTTTTTTTTCCTCTAGACTGCAACCAAGCTGCAGGTACATCTCACCTCACGACTCTCCATCTCCCCGTCTCTCTGTGTCTGTCTAAGACAAACTTATCCTTTTATACTTAATTTAAAAAGGCTCATTAGTATTCAATCCCTTGCTTTTTATTGGCTTCTAGGAATAAATATGTAATGTATTGCTTACTTAGTTGCTGATGCGAAGACAAATAATTCAAAGTTCATATATAAAAGTGCTTCATTGGTTGTCTAAGAAAAGTTAATTATAATACATTCTAATATCTCTCATTGCAGTAATGTCCACTTGGTGTCAGTGTAGTCTAGAAAGTAATATAGCACTGGCTTCCAGTCAAAGAAGCCTCCCTGTTGTAACACAGATGGATTTTCCCAGGGATATCAAAAAGAAGGTAATAACCATCACAAGGAAATGTTAATGGCCCTTGTTGGCTTTCAAAAAGAACATTTTCTGTGTTCAAAAGAAAGTGGCCAGCGGTTATCTCCTTTGATATTTAATTTATTTTAGCTAGGCAGGGAAAAGCAATTTAATAAGCCACTATTTTATACTACCTATACTGCTCATTTTCCCCTCCTACTTCAGCATTACAGACCCTGCTTTACCCTGCTTAACTGCTAAGGATACTTGTCAAATGTCTTCTTGAACTGTGACACAGTTTTTCCTCAACCACCTCCGATGGAGAAATCATTCATTACATTAGAGTTTAATATTAAACTCTTTTTAATATAAAATATTTTTAATATCTTTTTAATATTTTTAATCTTTTTAATATTTTATATCTTTTTATATCTTTTTATATCTTTTTAATATCTTTTTAATATAAAATATAAGACTTAAGACTTGGTTATTCAAGCAAGCTTTCCCAGACACAATCTAATGTCACAAGTCACGGACTCAAACCAAGGACTTCAAAATATTCAGCCATTAATCATGCCATCTATACATAGCATTTAATTTATTTATATACCGTTTAATCGTTTATTCTTTCCTATCTCTTCCTTCTTATCCAAGTTCTGCTACCCTTGTTATTTGTAACTGCTCCTTCGATCACCACAGTTCTAGTTGATGTATTTAATGCACTCCCGTTTCATGTAAACCAGCAAGATATGTGCTCATGATTGCCGGTATATAAAAACCTTAAATAAATAAAATAAATAAATAAGATCTTAAATAGACAGGGACATATAAAAGGCATAATATTCACCATAACACTTTCTAAAAATGTCCAGCAGTGGTACCTGGAAACAGGCATCAGATTGAGAGGCACAGGATCCATGTGCCTCCAAAATTCGGACTGTGATAGCGGTGCTGCCAAATGATGGTTCACCATGGGATTCCCACCTCCCACAGGCAGGTACAGGATCCCCTGGCAGCATGGGATGATAACGTGCCCATGGGGTAGCAGAAGATTCATAGTTCACCATATACAAGCCTTCACCATTCACCCATCTCCCACTTCTCCAGGGAAGTAAATGCAAGTGACATATCGGGATGAGCTTGGCTGTTCTTTTCAAGCCGGTAAGTGGTGCCCATTTGCCCAAAAGATTAGGCCTGTTTCTGTATCTGTAGGCCACATTTTCTTGGTCTCTGATTACATCTCTTGGTACTGGATGATCTTTTTCTCCATAGGGGCAGACAGAAAGAAGACCCTAGTGGTTTTCTTTGTAATCCTCCATAGTACAGAATAATTGCTTATTACCAACACTTCTATTAGTAATGCTATTTTTCTCAGGGGCAGGCCATGCCTGCCTGCAGACAGAAAGAAGACCCCAGTGGTTTTCTAATATCAAGCAGTTTGTTGGTTGGTCTGGGAATGAATAATTTTACTTCATGATGTATGGACAGAATGTACGTAAGAAAGAATGACATTAACTGTAAACATAAAACAAGAAATTGGCAGTGGGACTGGGGGGCGGAGCTGAGGATGGAGTTGGGTGGAGCTAGAGGCAGAGCTTGGTTGCCCCATCCAAAAGTGGTGTTTGGCTATAACTGAGTCCAGATATGAAATACAAGTACATTAATTTTCTACTTTAGAACATTGAAAACTATGTTAGTACAATATGAATCATCTGTGCAAGTCACTTAACACTTTGAATAGTGCTTAAGATACTGTGGAAGAGAAACAATACAACAAGGCAGTGGTCAGAGCTGGAGGGATGCTAGGGTGTATAGGGAAAGGTATAACTAGCAGAAAAGAGGACATGATTATGCTACTGTACGAGTCATTAGTGAGACCTCACTTGTTGGAGTATTATGCTCATTTCTGGAGATGTTACACCTGGATGGATATAAACAGGGTGGAGAGAGTCCAGAGAAAAGCTACCAAAATGGTGTGGTGTTTGCATCAGTGACCGAAACTGGACCTTGATGCGAGGACTAGAGCTGAGCTTAGTACTTGGCAGACTGAAATATGACAGGAGCTGGAACTTCAAGCAAGTAACAGCTATTTCCAGTTCGCTGTTTAACTTTTGCTGTTTACCCTTTTCTCCACTGAGAAAAGGGTAAACAATGGAGCAGGCAACACCTTTGCGATCGAGGGGGGTGGGGGGTGAAGGAGGGACATTCCTCGAACTTAGAAGCTGAGCGATGTATGGGATTCAAACTGGGAGCTCTCTCCAGATGCAATCCCAGCAGCGGTCATCACATCTGAAGGAATACTAGAACCACACTGCAAAAACAGTTCCATGGAAAAGGCACCAGGGGGAAGAAGAAAGTCCTTTTTATTTTTTAAATTTTATTACAATTTGTTAAAGTGCCTTTATCAACAAAGGTTCACCAAAGGTGATGCATAACAAGATGTATGTACCACAATTCACATCTTTCTTTGTAATCCTCCTTATGCCTTTCCTAGGAAGATGCGGAATAACAAATTGAAATAAATTAATTAATTTACAGAGGTGGGAGAGAATAATTATGACATGCTGCATTGGCAAATAATGTAATTAGCACACATAAACAGAAATAAAACTGGTAGGAACAGATAACATTAGCACACATACAGCAAATAGCTATTAAAGCCAGTATGAATAGAGAGATATTAGGAGGTAGACACTCAAAAGCCTTTTGTTGCCTTTAGTGGCTGTGGCCAGAGTGTAAACTGAACGTGGCAGTGAGCAGCACGAGGGGGAGCCTTGCCGAGAGAGCCTGGGAATCTCTCCGTGGCAGAGAAGAGTAAGGCCATGTGGTTGGGACCCAGAGTAGGCAGCACGTGAGACTTTTGTGGCTGCTCCAGGGTCCTGTTGTTGGCAGGGGACGGTCACATTGGTATTTAAAAAAAAAAGAAAAAGAAAAACTGCGCCATCACAACTGGCAAGTGATGGCAGCGGCAGCCCTGGGAACACTGCTGCTGTGTTTAGTGCGGTTGAACATGGCATAAGGGCCTTAATGGGCAAGCCCTGGGACGATCCTGAGTGCAGGCTGCATCCTCAGCGGGCGGGTGAGGTGAAGCCCGGAGGCAATTTCTAAGTTAAAATACTGAGCAATGAGGCAATTTTAAAATTCAAAAAAGTTGTCAGTTTTGGTGTGCAGTCTGTGGGGAGGCTTCTACCCAAGTTTTAAAACCAGGAAATACTTTTTGTGTACCCGGCACCACGTACTCCTAAAATTAAATAAAATTGTTGATTTTGGCAGTGGTGGTCAAGTGAGGGGAGAGTATAGTCCTGGACACAACTGAAGTTTGGGCTAAAAGATTTTGACCTGTTTACAGACGGGGTTCCTGGGGGTCCAAAAACTGGTCAGAACAACTCAGAAAACGAACACCTCTGGTGATGGACATCAGAAGAAGTCCTGGGGAAGCTGGTTTGACCAGTGATTTGGCATACAGCTAAATGATACCGTATATGGACTGACATGCTTACCATATATACTATACAATTCTTTAATTTTTAAATTTTGGAAATAGGGTTGTTATGACGGATTCTGGTGACAGCAGAATGTCCCTGGGGAGCATGTGAATGGGAATTTTATACTTATTTGGGTGAATTTATATATTTATTTTGAATGTTAATGCTGGTTAAAAAATATGATCTGTCAGAAGCAGGGAAATGATAACTAGGGAAGCAACAACTTAGAAGGCACCATGGTGATGGGACGATTACTGGAAGCTAAGATGCTGAGGGGCCAGCATAATTACACCTTTATATAGGCAAACATAATTGATTGTAGTTAAATTCTTTTTTAGAATTGTAGCAAATTGTAATATTACCAAAATATTTCTATCCCCTGGGTACGTGGGCTGAGTGGTTTACATTTATAAATATGGATTAACATAGCGTGAATAGATGAGACAAGATCGCTTTTGGCCAATGACATCACTGAAAACAGGAATCTTGATGAAAATATGCCACTGAGAAGAGAGCTGCACTGAGCCTTGAAGAAAGAAGAGCTATAGTGCTTCTTTTCTCACTTATGCTTAATTAAATACAAAAAACAAAGAATAGTGAGGAAATAATTTTAGGTGTGTGTGAGGAAGTGCAAATTTCCTGATTAATTTGATAATCTCAAAAGGTAGGAAGAAGTGATTGGCAAGATTAAATTAAATTAAAAAGCTGATTGGCAATGTTTTATGAGCATTGATAGCAGATTGAATGGAAGAAGAGTGAATGGGAGAATAATAATAAAAGGTTTTCAAAACTGAAGTTCTGTTATTTGTATGAAGGAGAGGTGTGAGACTGGCATATATTAACCACTCTTCTCTGAATAAGCCTCTCTCATCGATAAAATCATAAGAACATAAAATATGCCATACTGGGTCAGACCAGTGTTAGGATCAGTAAGTATGAGTGGACCCTATGGCTGAGGCGAGAGGTGGAACTGCCCAGTCTCGGCTGTGGGATGGGATACAGCAGCAGTAGGATGAAAGAAGTAATGACCCCTGGCGGCAGGCCGTGGGATGGCAGCAGGGTGCTGGCGTCAGACTCAGCTCAGGAACTGGAGAAGGTCGTAGGTGCGACACTACCCGAGGAACGAGGGTGTCGGTAAAAGTACAGTCACTCTGGTGCCCTGGGTCCGTAGATATGGGAAGCAGGAGAATTCCTCGATGGAAGTCACGGAAGTGGTCCACATAGCAGGGTACACCAGGGAGGGTATCTCTTCAGGTCTCACAGTAATGGTCCGCAGAGCGGGGTACACCAGAGAGGGGCTCCCACGTAGGTGGTCATAGGAAACCACAGTGTAGTACTCACAGCGAGAAGGCAATGGCTGGTCCGGAAGACCTCAGGACTGAGGCAGGCAGGAATCCATGGAAAGGCCCTCCGAGGAGCGGATAGCCAAGAGACGAGACAGTGCCCCCGAAGATCGGGTACCTGATAGTCTCTAAAGCAGGAACCAGAACAGCGAAGAATAGAGAGGTATCTGTAGTAAGTGAACTCATTGCCAAGTCACTGTCTGTCTGGGCTGGTGAGCTTAAATATCCCAGTTGAGTGACATCATCTGGTGGGGACGGCCCCAAGGTTTCCATCATGATGTAATTAAAGCTGGTCAATGAGTGTGCAGGCATGCCTAGGGATCCCCACGGGTAACATGGTGGTCGGCGGCGCCATTTTTAAAGATGGCCACTGCCATCTTTAAAGATGGCGCCGGCCATCCAGTGCTCCTACCATGTGACAGGAGCCGGCCAATAGCATGGATACCCTGTCACATGGTAAGGGCAAAGGGCCATCGGTGCCATCTTTATGAGTGACAGCCGACGGCCCGAGAATGGGAGATCGCTCCCGGGACCACCACTAGACCACCAGGTAATTTTAAAATGTTTTGGGGGCTCGGGAGGCTGGGGGAAGCTAAGGGGTCATTTTTAAAGGGTCGCCGCCATCGTAAAGATGGCCGCCGCCATCTTTAAAGATGGCGCCGGCCATCCAGTGCTCCTACCATGTGACAGGAGCCGGCCAATAGCACGGATACCCTGTCACATGGTAAGGGCAAAGGGCCATCGGCACCATCTTTATGAGTGACAGCCGACGGCCCGAGAATGGGAGATCGCTCCCGGGACCACCACTAGACCACCAGGTAAATTTAAAATGTTTTGGGGGGCTCGGGAGGGTGGGGGAAGCTAAGGGGTTGTTTTTAAAGGGTTGGGTGGGGGTTTTTTTTATCGGGCCATCGGCACCATTTTTGAGTGGCAGCCAAAATGGCGCAGATGGACCGAGAGCGGGAGATCGGTCCCCGCACCCCCACTGGACCACCAGGTACTCGTAAAAAGCTTTGGGGGGGGGGTTTGGGATGGTGGGGGAAGGTAAGGGGTTAATTTTAAAGGGTCGGGCCTCACTAAAAAAAAAAATAACGATGTGAATCAGAACCAATTCCGATTCACATCACCCACGATCAGATTTTTTCCCCCCTCTAGCCGAATCCGATCGTTAAGACGATCGGCACACGATTCACATCTCTAGTAGAGACTAAACCGACATTGTCACAGAACAGACTTTTATTAATTTAAAGAAGTTTATTGAATTTATTGGTGTCGGGATAGCCAAGATGCTTCCCTGGGGCTGACCCTTAGATGGGAGCCTCTTCCCATGTTCCCCAACTTTTTAAACTATTAAAATAGCTGGTTTTGTTTTTATAAATTTAAACTTTTTAATTTGCCTCAGGCATTTGCTCAGGGCAGCCTCTTGCTGACATCATTTGCCATCAGCGAGGACCTCTTGGCCTTCACTCTTAAAGCTCCAGGGCTGTGCCTTAGCCAACGCTGTCTGAACTTTCAATATCGCAGCAGCAGCTACATTCCCAGTGCTTATGTTGCAGTCTGACACCAGCCACACTGAGAAGTATTGATTTATTTAAAAAAAAAAAAAAAAAATCATTGAGGTACTTTTGGGCTCTATCTGGCTGCTAGGAGCTCCCCAGGCAATGTAGGGCCAAGATCTAACCCTTGTAACAGTTTTGTAGCAACTTGTGACCTCTCAAGGCATAGGGGCTGTGAAACTGTGGAAATTTGTTCTATTCTTGTATTATTGAAGCAACGTAGGGAAACTTGGTATCTGGCAGTGGACATGTGCATGTGCCTGTGAATCACCATGACCCGAAAACGTGAGCTAGGGGGACAGTGACTGACTTCTTGCACTTTTGATCCTTGCCCTGAAAAATAGTGAAGCTAGAAAGCAGGGGCCTTATAAAATGGGCCATTAAAATTGTATACCTGTTTTCAGAGGGCCTGTTGCTAACAACACTGAAAAAGAGCCTTCGTACACCCCCTACTTAAAAAAAGATCTCTTGCTCAGGATAAACTGGAGAACTAGTGTCCAGTATCTAACATCCCTTTTATAGGAAAAAGGATGGAACAGGCAGTTAGCACTCAACTTAATGACTGGCTAGATAAGAGAAACTGGATAGTAGAGATGTGAATCGTGTGCCAGATCATCTTAACGATCAGATTCGGCTGGGGGGGGGGGGGGGAAATCTGATCGTTAATATATGTGAATTGGAATCGTTTCCGATTCCAATTCACATCGCTAATTTTTTTTTAGGGAGGCCCTTTAAATCGACCCCCCCAAAACCTTTTAAAATTACCTGGTGGTCCAGGGGGGCCTCGGGGAGAGGAGAGATCCAGGGGGGCCTCGGGGAGAGATTTCCCATTCCCAGGCATCAGCTGTTCCAAAAAAAAAAATTGGCGCCGATGCCCCTTTGCCCTTACCATGTGTCAGGGTATCCATGCCATTGGCCGGCCCCTGTCACATGGTAGGAGCACTGGATGGCCGGCGCCATCTTTAAAGATGGCGCCGGCCATCTTTACTCATCAGCCCCTATTGGACCTTTATTTACTAAACAAATTCATTCATCAAGCAGGTTTTTTAAACTTTCCTGAATTTCAAAAGATCTATCTCTTCTCTCAGACTAAGCAGTAAATTGTTCCAGAGATTGGGAATCGTTTCGTTGAATGATCTTGCCTTCAGACGGACATGCTGGAACATTTTGACACCTAAACCCTAAGAAAACAGCCTTTCTGGGACCTTAAACTTCTACTAGGTCTATACCAACTAAGAAGATTCTTCAATTGTTGTGAGCCAATTCCTTTCAGGGTTTTAAAAGCCAAAGTCAAATTCTTAAACTTACACCTAGATCTCACTGGTAACCAATGTAATTCCATTAGTAGTGGCTCTACAGGGTTTCTCCTGGAACTTCCAGTTACTATGTGAGCTGCCATATTCTGAATAATCTGCAGCTTTCAGATAGTTCTAACAGGCAATCCCAAGAATAAAGCATTGCAATAATCAATGTACGATAGAACTAAAGTGAAAACTACAGATCTCAATATCATCACATCCAAAAATGTCTAATTTGTTTAAATAATCTAATTATCAAATATGTTTCCTCACCAATAAAGAAACATGTTTTTCTAAATTCAAAGCTGAATCTAATTGTACTCCAAGAGATTTAACCTCCCCCTTTGGAAAAATCTCCACATCCATCAATGGGAAATCAAATGTATTATTTCCCAAAAACAGAATTTCCATTTTCTTAGGACTCAATACCAATGTACTGTCTGAAAGCCATTTTTTCACTGAATCCAGAAGACTCATAATTCAAATGAAATAACTGATCTCCCTCTGGGTCAATATGCACCCCAAGATATTGTACCCAGTCCTTGGCAACCTTGAAAGGTAAATGTGATCTCAAGCTTTGAATACACTATGAGGGAGTGAATATATTCAGGATTTTGGACTTATCTTTATTCACCATGAACCCCAAAACCAAATTAAAACCCCACATTTCTCCCAATGAAATCCCTAATGCCTCTGCAGGGAACTCTAAGGTAAACATAATATCATCAGCAAATAAAGTCAAAAGAAAACGGTGACCCTTTAGACACCAGTTCTTGACAATATTTTATTATCACAGTTCTCCAGCTTTCTTGATCTGTGCAAGTGTCTCTCAGTAGATGGATCAGGGAAAGAACTCACCCTAAAGGGAATGGAAAAGCCCGGGTGGACAGGAATCTCCTAGTTGTGAACAGAAAATCCTCTTCCAAAAATTCTTGCAGACAAAATAAAAACAGGGTCTCAAACACTGCATGACTCCTATGTGTATCTCTTCCCCATAGGGTGAAGACTCCAGAAGGGGGGGGGGGGGGTCTCCAGATCTAACAAAAAGATCTTACTCACAGATTTCTTTCTTCAGATGACACACAAGATCTTTCAGATGAAAGATCCATGCAGCAAAGAATCATCATCTCTTCTGGTTTTCCCCACTTCAGGGCAGGAAGGGTGGCAGCAAAACTTCCCTCCATAACACAAGGCAAATCTTCACAATAAGGAAAAGCTGTAGTGGGTCACCCCTGGTCCATCTATAGTTTGCGTGATGGAGAGCAGCAGACTCTCCCCTACTCCTATCCTTCCCTTGAAAGGAAACTCCCCTAACCCAGGCTAAGTACTTCACAGAAAAAAACTCTCAAAGCAAGTCCAAAAATCCTGTAAATAAACCCCAGGACACCCTTACTGGCTAGATTGTATCCCCCACAAGGCAGATGCCCCTTTCCTATTCAGTGCAAAACCCAAGCCATGAGGCCTAGCTTATCAAGAATAGGAATAAACTCAGGAAAAACAGCTCCTTCTCCTCTGATATCTAATTCAAAAATGCCACACGTATCCATGATGCAGCCTGTTTTTATACAGGCGGGGGGGGGGGGGGGGGGCAGCCATTCCAGCAGCCTCAGTAGAGGTGCTGTTCTGAAAATGGTGCACCCCACCCTCTACTACCTATCTCCTACTCCTAACTCATGCTAATTCCAAAGGGTCACCACAAACACAGTAACAGTAACACTCCAAAATGCTAGTAGCTCTTGCAGCAGATATTTCTCATAGTATGTTTACATTTCTTTTATTAATTATATCCTAAGTGCATTTTCTTTTTTAGTTGTAAGTGAATTTTCCTTGGATGCACTTGTGAACTGTGCTGGACCCTTCCAATGTGATTGTGTAACCTGCAAAGGAGTTAGGCTGTTGTGACTGTTTAATTCTATGAACAGCCCAAAGTCCTGATTCCTTTTGTACGGCTGTCTCATTAAAAGAAATATGGAAAAATGGAAACACCATATTACTTTCATCATGAGTAACTCGCTGGGAAATTTCCTTCTCCCCTCGGTGCTTCCCTCTTCTTTCTCCCTCTCCTCAAGCTGCCCAGGTTAGGGGACAGATAATTTACTAAATTCTAGGGATGTGAATCATTTTTGAACGATTAAAATTATCGTCAGATAATTTTAAAATCGTTCTAAATCGTTGCCCCCAATTTATCGTCAGGGGCATTTGTATTGTATCGTTAAATAGGGCACGGGAATTATTTGGGGGAGGGCGGGAAAACCGGCACACCAAAACAACCCCTAAACACACCCCGACCCTTTAAAACCAATTCCTTACCCTCCCCCACCCTCCCGAACCCCCCCAAAATGTTAAGTTACCTGGTGGTACAGTGGGGGTGGTCCCGGCGCGATCTCCCGCTCTCGGGCCATCGGCGCCATTTTGGCTATCACTGATAAAAATGGCACCGATGGCCCAATAAAAAAAAACCCACCTCGACCTTTTACAAATTACCCCTTTGCTTCTCCCACCCTCCCGACCCCCCCCCCCCCAAAACCTTTTACATGTACCTGGTGGTCTAGCGGGGGGTCCGGGAGCCATCCCTTCAATCATACAGGTTTCAAAATGGCACCGATCGCCTTTGCCCTCACTATGTCACAGGGAGCGACCGTCGCTCCCTGTGACATAGTGAGGGCAAAGGAGATCGGCGCCATTTTGAAACCTCCAGCACCGGCACCGAGGGTATGATTGAAGGGATGGCTCCCGGACCCCCCGCTAGACCACCAGGTACATGTAAAAGGTTTTTTGGGGGGTCGGGAGGGTGGGAGAAGCAAAGGGGTAATTTGTAAAGGGTCGGGGTGGGTTTTTTTTTATCGCGCCATCGGCGCCATTTTTATCAGTGGTAGCCAAAATGGCGCCAATGGCCCGAGAGCGGGAGATCACGCCGGGACCCCCCCACACTGGACCACCAGGTAATTTAACATTTTGGGGGGGGGGGTTCGGGAGGGTGGGAGAGCAAAGGGGTCATTTGTAAAGGGTCGGGGTGGGGTTTTTTTTATCTGCTCAGGCCTCACTAAAAAATTAACAATGTGAATTGGAATCGGAACCGATTCCAATTCACATCTCTAACGATCTGATTTTTTTCTCCCACCATCCGAACCTGATCGTTAAAACGATCGGGCACACGATTCACATCTCTACTAAATTCTGACTCCTGACGGGTAAGATGATTTAATTAACTTCTCTGTTTCTTAAGCATAAAGAACGCTGAAATGGAGTTTCTCTCTGACCTGCCCAAGTCTGCTTACATTTAGTTCTGGCTGGATGGAGAAGTTACTCAGGGAGCTTGGGATGCAGCTGGATTTTAGCAGGCTGCTTGGCTGCATTTCTTTGGCTTGATGATCAGGGGAAATGTATTGTTTCCCGTTCGTGTGCTTTACTTTTGTTTAAAAAAAAAAAAATCCACTTTTCAATCTTGCATTCTTGTACACTCCTCTGACTTGTGACCAGATAGCCAGCTAATAAAATGTGCTGTGCGCTGGCCTCTTGTTTGTGTCCATGCGAAAAGTGCAGCCGGCATGGAGCCTTCTTGGATCCTAGCCCAATGACCCACTTTCCAAGAGAACCCCGCACATCCCTACCCGGAAGCCCCATGTTAAATAAATCTTCAAAAAAGAAAGAGTATCTTACCTAGAGGGGAGGAGCTGGAAAGAGAGCCCCCTCCATGAGAAACTGGCAGCAGGAGAGCCCACTGAATTTATCCCTGATCAATTACAATTTTCCAATCACATATTCTTTGAATAGCTCTTACTGCATATTCATTTAGGCACAGATCTCATAAATAACTGAGGTTGAAATGGGAAAAAATAAAAAGCAAGGATACTACAAATTCCTCAGTTCTAGTAACAATATATTATATAGAGCAATTTTCAAAAGCATTTGCACATGGAAAACAGTGCTTAACCGGCAAAACTGGGGTCTTTGAAAATACATTGTCAGTGCTGGGTGGGTAAATTTGTGTGCGGGTTGCCGCTGTATGCATCTTTTTGCCTGTGGTGAAAGGAGCTGTTCCCACGGGTGGAGTTGGGGAGGGGCTGGCGAATGCACACTTTTGAATTTTTGAACGCACCCACATAAAAAGGAAGTGCAGGGCTGTGCAGGTGCTTTTGCATAGGCAATTTTCAAAGGGAACCTTTTCCCTTTGAAAACGGCTGTAAAGTCCTGCGAGGGCATAAAAGTGCCTGCCTTACTTTGCATTTTTGCAGGCATTTCAAAAACTGCCAGAGAGAGAGAGAGAGTGCAAAGGAAAATGAAAAAAAAAAACAAAACCCAAAAATGTGCGAATCAAGGCTCAAGTGTTTTTCTCCTTGCTCCTTCCTTTACCCTGTCAGCCAGAATTCAGCTGTGAGAGCTGGCAGCCCGCTGACACAGATTGCCCTCCCCCCAGACTTTCAAAGGATCACATTAGTATGGGAGGTTCAAGCTATGGGCCTTGGTGGAGGTAAGAAATGGAAATTAAAAGATGATCAATCAGAAAAGAGGGTATTAAGAAAAGAAGAGAACAATAAGGACTCAAAGAGGGAGAACTATAGCAAACTAATTGTTAACAGGATGAATGAAAAAGAGTTTGCTTGCTGTTGCAGAGAGAAGGAAGCGGGGTAGGAGGCAGGGCAGGCTCTTGGTAGACAGGGATAATCTTTCAGAGTAAAGATGAACACGCTCCTTCACAAAGCAATAAAGAAAGAAGTGCCACAGAGGGGAGAGGATCAATGCTGTGCATTTTACTGTTGATCTCCTAAAATTATTACAGCCCTAGGACATTTCTGCCCAGCAAACCTTCAAAGACTTGCTGAAGGCACTAGAGGATAACGGGGGGGAATCCTTTATTTCTTTGAGAGGCTACCTCAAGTCTCTGAGTGACTTTATTCTGGGAAAGTCTCTTATTCCTTAGAATCTGAAGTCGTCTTTCCTGTACTTATACGCTGTAGTAGACTCGGGGCCGGATTTAAAAATATGGCACCCATAGGCAGAGAAACTAAGGTTTGGGATATTTTGCCCCCAGAAATCAGACAGTAGCGGGCGGGGGGGAGAGTCCCGGTTTTGTATGCCCTTCAGGATCTGGTGCCCAAGGCATGTGCCTGTGCTGCCTATACCTGGCCCCGAGAAGACTGTGAAAAGTATGCGCTCTACAAACTCCAGCCCCATACTCCATACACTGCAAACCTGTGCCACGGTGAAAAATACTCAGCCCATAATATTTTAAACAAAGGGAATGTCCCCCCGAGAGCCTTCAGATGGGTGTTGGTTGGGTAGGTCAGGGTTTTCACTTCCTTTCAACCCTAGTTACATGCTTCTTGTCAGTGGGACCAGGGCATAGAGCATGGAATGAAAGAGGCTGCACAATCTTTTTCTGAATCCCATTGATCACATCTCTTCGGCCGTGCCAAGTTGGGGGATCTTTTTATTTCAAACGACAGCATGTGAAACGTTTGGCAAACAATGTTATGACAGCCGGCTGGCTCTCCAGTCTCCTCGGTGCCCTTTACTTTGTCTCTTGAGCGTCCCCAGCATCTCCCTAACGTGCCTTTTCCCTTCCATTAGTCTCCTTTAATGATGAATTTCTCTGTCTTGACATTCAGTGCTTAGGAATTCAAATGCTATTTTGTTAAATCCATCCATTACTTGTTTTTTTTCACTGTCTTAAGTCTCTTGCTCAAGAGTATCATCAAAGAGGTAAGAGATCTGCATATTGTATTTCCAGTCCCCAGTCCTCTCTCTTACCACAGGGAGCTACCGCCACGAAGAGGTGGAAACAGCACAACAAAATAAATTGGTTTACCCTCAAATCTGTGTTATTTGGGCATTGAATAAATTCCAGGGTTTTTTTTTTTCTCAGAAGATCTTGCCTGCATACATTTTCTCTCCACAGTGTTCTCATCTACCACTATACTGAAGTGAAATGTCTGCACATTTCTTTTAATGGAGTTTGCTCCTCTCTCTTATGCTGCATAACTACGACCATTACTATTGCAATTTATCATTTTTAGAGTGCTACTAGATGTACAGCACCGTACAGCCATGCATATGAGACTATCCCTGCTGCAAGGAGCTTTCAGTCTAAGAAGACGAGCATCCTGCCAAAGAAGACTCTGTGAGAAGTGTAATATAGGGATGTACTTAGGATTTAAAAGCAGGTTTGAAAAGGTGAGTTTGTAAACTGCATTTAAATGCCACCGGAGAGGAAGCAAGATGCACAGCCCTTTGAAGTCTATTCTAGGCACTTGGCGGAGCAAGCTGGATAGCATGGAGTCAGGAGTTGGCAGTGGAGAAGAAGGGCACCGATAAGAACAACTTGCTCAGTGAATGGAGTTCATGAGGAAAAGAGTGGCGAGAAAGAGAAGAGAAGAAAAGTAATGCGGAGCTGAAGAATGAATGCATTTATAGGCCAATAAGTGAAGTTTTAACTTTAGGAGGAAGCAGACAGGGAGCCAATATAGCGACATGAGAAGAGGGGTTACATGGTCATAGTGATGTTGAAGAAAGAAGTCATGCAGCTGAATTTGAATAGATTGCTGTGAAAAAAAAGATGATTCAACGGGAGGCCAGCAAAAAAACAGCTGCAGTAGTCAAAAGTGGGAGGTGATAAAGAGAGAGTGGAGGAGCATTTTGGTAGCATGCTTAGAAAGGAAGAAACACATTTTAGCAATGTTATAGAAGAAGAACCACACTCTGTAGCAGTGTTTTGAATGTGCATGGGAAAAGGAGTGAGAGGCAACAGAGGCAAACCCAAGTTTATGGGCAAGAGAACCAGGAAGAGACAGTGATCAATGGAGTACAATGCAGCAGAGAAGTCGAGGCGAATGAGGACTGAATAAAGGCCCTTGGACCTGGCCAAAAAGAAATCCCTGGAGACACTGGTGAGAGCAGTTTCTGTGGAACGTAAAGGGTGGGCTGGAGTGGATCTAGAATGGCTTGAGACAATAGAAAGTCAAGGCAGAGGAGATGAAAAACACATTCAAGCCTTTTGAATGCAAAACTTGTACAAACAACAATGAAATCACTTAGTAAAACATAATGATAAGCTGCAAGGGGAGCGTCTCATATATGTGAACACACCATATGGGTATTTTTAGTGCCATTCATGTAATATAATCATATAGCTTCTCCCTTTGTGTTTTTTTAAACTTGCAATTAAAATTTAATAAAAGCAGCTCAAAAGTATTAACATTCATGGTATAAAACATGCTCAAAATCTTCTAAAAATGCCAAAGAGGCTGATGCATTCATACTGAACCCGACACTGGCCACATTTTGAGCTTGTCTTCCTCAGGGGTGTTTCAAATACCCTACTCAAGTGTCCAGCATAGTTAAGGGTCCACAGTCAGTGCAGCAATTCAACAAGCTGAGTACACCCAGGAAGAGAGAGGAGATTTCCCCTCACAGCTTTGGGCCCTGGAAGTTCAGCCTCCTCCCTGTTTGGAAGGAGAATCCTTATTTATTTATTTATTTATTTGATTGATTGATTTGATTTATATTCCACTTTTTCGGCACTTCAAAGCAGATTTCATTCAGGTACTATAGGTATTTCCCTGTCCCCTGAGAGCTCCATGCCCCAGGGATGAATGGACCTTTGACTGTGTACAGAGACTTAGCCCCGGGACTGAGTGTGACCCCTGCACCTTTCAGTCAAACCCAGAAACAGGGACTCTAATCCCATTTCTACTTTCCTTTTTTGGGGGGAAATTAATAGAACAAACTGCCCTTGTACACTTGCAGAACTTCTTAGAGGACCATAGAGGCCTTGATCAGTTTCAGTCAGATTTTCACAAGGTAGTTTATACTGAGACCTTTTCTGGCTAGGCCTAGGCCACTGTAGGTTGCTGCAACCTCAACCTAGGCCCGATGGAAGGTCCCAGCTTGGGCCAGGGCTTAGGCCTCGTCTGTGGATCCCCTTGGAGAGGGTAAGTGGTGGCCAGGTAAGTTCTTGGCCCTGGCATTTTGCACGTGGGAGGGATGGATGAGGAGCTTGGGAAGCTCTGTTCCTTTTTTTTTTCTTTTTTCTTGGGAGGTGGGGGAGTTTCAATGTTTATAATTTGATCAAAAGAAATGAAATAAACATTAAACAAAGCAAAATTTGTGAAGAAAAAGCCCCCCTAAAAGAAACAAAAAATGAAATGAAATTTTCCCCTTTCCCATCCCTACTTAGAATAATACATTTATCAACTATATTATTATATTCAAATATATTTCTGTATGTACATACATTTTTCCTTTAAGGAAAAGAAGGTATTTAGCTGTATCTGGACACAAGCAAGAACTAATTTAGCTTTATAGATAAAAAATGACACAGAGACAAAGGAAAGGTTAGAGACCAACTGAAGCAGGGGAAGACCTGAACTGAAATGTTTTTAAACTTGCTAAACATGTTAGAAAATATTTCTACTATACATTTTACATTTTAAAAACAATATCACCCTAGCAGATATATTTTCATGAGAAACAGAAGAAGGAAATGTTATTGCAGAGAAATGCAAAATAGGACGCAAATATATGGAGCCTGGAAAGAGAAACTGGGTTACTAGAAAACATGGAATGGATTTCAACATTGTGTTATTAAAGATCTACAGTATAGAGACAGAGCAGAAAGTCAGGACAGCTCCCCTTCCCCCCTTCTGAGGCAGGGCTGCTGGAGCAAGGGAAGGGGATGGAACCACGACACCATGCTGGTGGCACCTGGAAATTGGGTGGTCCCTGTAGCTCCTGGAACAAATGTGTCTGAATTTACACAGGAATCTTCCACACCAGTTAGCACTGAAATACCTGCATATGGCTGGCACTGTATCTGCGCTGTGCTGCAGGGGTACCACTACTGCCCACTCCACACTGCTAGTCCTGGCCTGTCACCAGCTCATTTCTCTTATGTGTCTGACCTATCTTTGGCCAACCATTTTTTAAATAGCTTATCATAGTTCAACAACCCAACCACTATAGGTTCTTTGCACCCCAATTATCAAATTCATATATTTGAGTAGGCTGGGTACACTTGTTTCTTCTTTTCACCACTGTAGCCAAAAAGGCTAGAATCCAATTGTTGATTGACCTAAAGACCCTATGTTTCCTCCACTTCTTCTTCTCCCTTTTGTTTTCCTCCTCTTTCCCTTCATCTGTATCGTGAAATTCTTTTCTTAGGAGGGAGAATATGTCAATATATTTCCCTCCTGAGTATCTTCCAAACCAGCCTGCCTGACAAAATGACCCCCAGTAGGACAATGGGACACAGGGTTTGAGCTTCTGCTATTATCTGGCAGCCAAGCCCCGACTGGCTGAATAATGTTGCGCCAGAGGTGGACCCTTGGGCCGAGGTGGGGTTGACGCTACCCATAGGAGGGATCCTATGGGTCCCCACCTTTGGCAGGCAGAGAGAGCTGATGGATGGAGGCCGGCTGGTGCTTCATCAATACCAGCCTTCATTCCCCGCGGGTTGAGCCTCTGGGTGCCGGGGCCGGTTGGACTTAGATGGCCTCCATCGTGGTCGTCGATGGGTGGATCGAGGTCAGCCCAGAGGCAGCAACAGATGAGGGAATCAGTCCATACTGGATGAGGAAGAGTCCCGGAGACCCGGGCGCCAATAGGAACACAGTCAGACAGGGGGTGCCAGAGCAAGAGCAGGCCAAAACCTGAATAAGCCACGTCCAGGACAAGGGCTGAAGTGACGTCATTGAGCAAGATGGGTTCAGGGCTGGTGGCAATCTGGAAGCGGTGGCAAGCAAGGCTGAGGTCTGGATGAGGAGAGAAGCAAGTGGATGGTCAGACGAAGCAGAAGTCCAGGGCTAGAGAGAGGCAACGGAGTAGTCAGGCAATGCAGAGGTCCGGGGCTGGAGAGAAGCAATGGAGTAATCAGGCAATGCAGAGGTCCGGGGCTGGAGAGAAGCAACGGAGTAGTCAGGCAGTGCAGAGGTCAAACCAGTTCAGCAGTCCGAAGGGAAGACAAAGGAACAGGAACACAGGAATGAGGAAACAGGAATAAGGATACTCAGGATCAGGAACCAGGAACAGTAGAAGCAAAGAGCATTTGACATGTGAGAGGACCTGTTGCAAAGGCAATCTGAGGTAGCGGGGCCCGGCCTTATATATCGGAGCTCAGCTGATGACATCATTCGGGGCCTGCGGCTAGGTTCCCACCGTGGGCCCTACTTAAGGTCTGGTTGTGAGCATGGCGCTGGAAGGAACGGTGTCTCTCCGCGGGCTATGCAGAGAAGCCTGGCACGGAGCGCCGGGAGCAGTAGCAGAGCCGGAGGCTCCAGGGGTGGCCCGAGGATGGAGCTGGCAGCCCATAGTCACCAGAGACAAGGGACCAGGCACTGGATTACTTTGAAAGAGGTGAGGGGGCCGAGCTGCGGGTCTGCTGCGGCCGGCGCGTAACAGTACCCCCCTCTATGCCCCCCCCTTGGAGGTCTGGGTTTGCCCAGATGGGCATGATGAAACTGGAGGAGGAGTTTCTTAAAGATAGATGCCTGGATCTTTTTCAATGTTTATTAAAACAGAGACGTGTTCATAAAATGCCCGACTCAGGCCGAGTTTCTTCCTTATGTTAGATACTATTTTTCATAAGTAGGGATGAATTATTTAATTTTATAAGGTTCTCTCATTTTTTATATATATATTTTTTGGTATGTTTGGTATTTATTTTTATTTTTGTCATCATTTTAAGATTAACAGTATTTTTTAGTCTTAATCAATATCTTAGATCTTAGTGAAAATTAAAAAAGGTTTTTATTTTTTATAAAGACTTTTTAATATTTATAAGATCTTAGTGATGTTGTTAATTTTTGATCTGTGGTTTGTAAAAAATAGATATTGATATTGACTTTTGTTTGGTTTGTTTGTACCCCCTGAGGCAGCGGCTTTTGAGCCACGAAACTCGGCCTGAATCAGGCATTTTATGAACACGTCTCTGTTTTAATAAACATTGAAAAAGATCCAGGCATCTATCTTTGTGTTTTTCCTGACGGCTATTATAGATCGCCTACCTCTTTGTTTTCTTGGAGGAGTTTCTTATCCAGGATGTTACAGGCTGGCTCCCATGAATTTTCTTCAGGGCTGTAACCCTTCCAGGAGAGGAGGTATTCCCACCGGCAGCCCTTACGGTGGACGTCAAGGACTTCGTGGACCTGATAAGTGGTGTCAGTCTCCGCGACCAGCGGAGAAGGTGCTGGAACCTTTCGTGAAGGCCAGGATAGGACCACAGGTTTTAAAAGTGATACGTGGTTGGAAGGAGGCAAGATGGCGTCCTGAATGGGACACAAATACAGAGCTGCTCCTTACCTCATTTCAGAATCTGTGTTTCCTGAGCCGCTATGCCGCCAAAACGAAAGGGGAAGGTGAAGGTTTTCCCCTCTATACCGACCCAACTTTCAGAGCAAGCTCTGATTACAAGCTTTCTGTCCCAGGGAGCTGTAAATTTTGGGGAGGGAACCCCCGTTGCGAAAGCATCTGGAGGAGAGGCATCGGGGGAAGTAATTTCAGCTCCTGTTGCTTCAACAGTTCCAGCGACCTCTGCAGTGAACCCACTAACCCACTAACATCAGGGGAACAACTAGGAACTCTGGCAAGACCTGCAGTCGTAACACTGGAGTCCCTGTTGGAATTATCCGCTGGACTTACATTGGCTGTAAGGGAATACAACAAGAAGTTGGACTCATTTTCTTTTCAAATGAATCAGAAAATACTTTTGCAAGAGAACACTTTGTCACAAGTTCAGACATCTCTCGTAAAGGCAGAGACAGATATTCAACAAATAAAGAACTTTAATGTGGCAACCATTAAAGATAGAGTGGCCCTGTCCCGACACTTGGAAATGATAAGAGAACTGGAACCGCCGTTTGAACCTATGTTTGATTAACTTTCCTAGAATCATGGGAGAACTGCCGATGATTACTTTTAAAAGATATCTCACAGAAATACTTCAACTACCTGAATCACAATTTCCAGCAATAAATAAGGTTTATTTTTTGCCTACAAATAATGTTCAAAATGGTTCAAATGATGCTGCAGCTCCTTCTATTGATTTTCAGAATTTGACCACATTTTTGGAATCCTCAGCTATAGAGATTAAGGATGTGAATCGTGTGCCCGATCGTTTTAACGATCGGGTTCAGCTGGGGGGGAGGGGAATCTGATTGTTATGAGATGTGAATTAGAATCGGTTCCGATTCCAATTCACATCACTAATTTTTTTTTAGTGAGGCCCGCACCGATAAAAAAAAAACCCCACCCTGACTCTTTAAAATTACCCCCTTAGCCTCCCCACTCTCCCGACCCCCCCCAAAAAAACTTTTTACACATACCTGGTGGTCCAGGGGGGCCGCGGGCAGCGATCTCCCGTTCCCACACTATCAGCTGCGCTAAAAAAAATGGCACCAATGGCCCTTTGCCCTTACCATGTGACAGGGCAAAGCTAGCGCCGGCGCCATTTTGAATATTGGCAATACGGCCATCACTGGAAATGGGTTGCTGGGCATGGTATCTAGCCGTGTATGCAGATGCTCAAGGGAAGAGGCCAGGGCATCGAGAAACTGTGGCTGTTCTTGTTCTTTTAAGGCCAGGCCAGGAATAGCCTGGAGGGCACACGGCTCTGCCGAGTCAATGGCCTTTGCAATCTGATGCACCGGAGGTGGACCCTTGGGCCGAGGTGGGGTTGACGCTACCCATAGGAGGGATCCTATGGGTCCCCACCTTCGGCAGGCAGAGAGGGCTGATGGACAGAGGCCGGCTGGCGCTTCACCAATACCAGCCCTTGTTCCATGCGGGTTGAGCCTTTGGGTGCTGGGGCCGGCTGGACTTAGGTGGCCTCCGTCGGTGGTCATCAATGGATGGATCGAGGTCAGCCCAGAGGCAGCAAAAGCTGAGGGTATCAGTCTGTACTGGACGCGGCGGAGTCCCGGAGACCCAGTTGCCAATAGGAACACAGACAGGGGACGCCAGAACAAGAGCAGGCCAAAGCCTGAATAAGCCACATCCAGGACAAGGGCTGAAGAGGCATTGTTGAGCAAGCTGGATTCAGGGCTGGCGGCAATCTGGAAGTGGTGGCAAGCAAGGCTGAGGTCTGGATGAGGAGTGAAGCAAGTGGATGGTCAGATGAAGCAGAAGTCCAGGGCTGGAGAGAGGCAATGGAGTAGTCAGGCAATGCAGAGGTCCAGGGCAGGAGAGAGGCAATGGAGTAGTCAGATAATGAAGAGGTCCGGGGCTGGAGAGAGGCAACGGAGTAGTCAGGCAATGCAGAGGTCAAACCAGGTCAGCAGTCCGAAGGGAAGATGAAGGAACAGGAACACAGGAATGAGGAAACAGGAACAAGGATACTCAGGATCATGAACCAGGAACAGTAGATGCAACGAGCACTCAACAAGTGAGGGGACCTGTTGCAAAGGCAATCTGAGGTAGCGGGGCCCGGCCTTATATACCGGAGTTCAGCTGATAACATCATCCGGGGCCTGCGGCTAGGTTTCCACCATGGGCCCTACTTAAGGTTTGGTTGTACGCATGGTGCCTATTGGTCAGAATGGCATCTCTCCGCAGGCCACGCAGAGAGGCCTAGCGCGGAGCACCGGGAGCAGTAGCAGAGCCAGAGGCACCAGGTGCGACCTGAGGACTGAGCCGGCGGTCCATAGCTGCTAGAGACGAGGGACCAGGCACTGGATTACTTTGAAAGAGGTGAGGGGGCCGAGCCTCGGGTCTGCCGCGGCCGGCTTGCATAACAACTAATATATCAAAGTCTGATGATTCCATTCAAATGTAGAGGCATCCCACACACCTAGCACTGTCATCCTTTCCTTGATCCTGAGCTTCTCCCTATCTACTCTTATAACATTACATGTATACCAGTAACAAATGTTTTGCCACTCAGCAATCATGATTGCCTGCCCTGCTGGCAATTGCTCCCCACCCCCCTGCCTCTTTGTGATCTTGCTTAGATGTGCAGCAGGAATAGGATTATTAACTGAATCAGCATTAACAATTTCATCAACTTCCCCAAACGTAGCCACATCAGACCAATCATTACTGTCATTATACTCATCACCTGCAGAATCCTTTGGAACTGAGGAAGCCGGTGCCCTTGAAGGATCGGAATCCCCTAGCTATGAGAATCTGTGTTCAACTCCCTTGCCCACTCTGCTATGATCTGCTGGGGGGACAGGCACTTGTGTGCCCCTATCAGGGAATCACAACTGAGCTTGCAGCAACTCAGTACCATGCACCGCTGCACCTCCTCTGGTACCTTCTAGCAGCTGCTGCAGGTCATCTTCTTATGCCACCTGTTGCACACTCACTGATGCCTTCTGTTCCACTTCTAGGGGGGCTGGAGACAAAGGGGGGGCTGACACTGGCCTGGGTACCCTTCTCAGTCTCTAAGGAAGGCTTCTTGGACTTCTCTCTGGTGCCTGCCGGCTTCTTTCTTCTGAAGATGTAGTTCCTAGACTCCTTCCCCCCCCCCCGATAGCTGCCTGCAATGGTGGCCACTCCTTGAGGATGGGGCAGGCTTCCTTTCTTGGGTACTGGTCTTCCTTGCTGCTATCCTGTACTGCTAGGCTGTACTCTGCATGCACCTCTTCTGAAGGAGTGGAGGAAGAAGGAGAGAAAGCCTCCTTCCCCAGGGTTATTCTGGGATTGGCCCAGGAACTGCTAAGGCTGCCGAAAGGAGAAAAAAAAAAACCTTTGGACTTGGCTGCCAAAGGAGAGACCCCAGGAAAAAGGCTTGTTGGAGCCACTGATAGGTAGCCAGGAGGAAGAAAGGGCCGTCCGCAAGGAAAGGATGCAGCCCAGAGAAAAGCTGGCTGTCCACTGGAAAAAAGACCCTAGCTATGCTAACAGGGCATAGAGGACCAGCCAGCCTCGCCCAGCATTGCCCCCTGCCTACTCTGATTGGCCAGCCAGCCCTCAATTGTCCCATCCCCCTATACGCTGCTGAGTGCTTTATGTTGGTAAAAAGAGGCACAATGAAGTCAGACGAGGGAATGGGGACCATGAAGCATGCTGGTTGCCTCAGTCTTGCTACAGTCGCCCAGCTCAGCACTAGGCTTGTAGAAGCATAAATGAGCATATTTGGCTTCCTGTTTACAGTCTGAACCCTCCTCTTTCTGAGCAATGCTGATTTTACATCACCCAGTACCAGATGTTGGTGGCTTCAGCAGAGCGACTCTGCATATCCAAGTCTGGATAATGAGGGCCATGCATATTTGTAATGAAATGGATAATAGATTACATGTTTTTAGAGCAAAGGCCAACCTAGCAACCTACATACAGGAAGCTTATTTGTTTTTCTTGAGAGAGGCAGAACCTCTGAGTTGTATTTTTAAAGACAGGATGTGGTGATTTTTATTTACCCAAACTGACACACAACTTTCTGCAAGAAAAGTTTCCAAGCTTTGAATTTGGGCGCATCAGGCTTTGTTTTACCAGAGAAAAAGAAAGAAAATATTGGCAAAGCAGCATCCACCACAGTCCCTGAGAGCCCAAGACATGTTATAAAGACCCATTGAGCAATGATTCTGCCCTATGAAGTCTGAAATGGGAGAAATATTAGCTTGTCCTTGTCCTCAGCAGCTACTTATTTTGTAGCACAGTATTTCCATGGCTCTTCATAGCTGACAGACAATAAATTCTGTGCAAAAACAATTCTGGGTGCTGCAAGTTTGTTCTCTAACGATTTAAGCCCTATATATGAAATAAAATGGTAGAAAGAACTTGGGATGTGAATCGGGATTTGGACGATTGAAAATATCGGACGATATTTTCAAAATATCGGATGATATTTTCAAAATCGTCAGAAATCGGGGGCTCCCCCAAAACGATAGGAAAACCCCACGATATTGATCGTGGGGGTTCTCTTATCGTTTGGTGGAGGGTGGGAAAAACGGCACACAAAAATAACCCCTAAACCCACCCCGACCCTTTAAAACTAATCCCTTAGCTTCCCCCACCCTCCCGATCCCCCCAAAAACTTTATACAGGTACCTGGTGGTCCAGTGGGGGTCCCTGGAGCGATCTCCCGCTCCCGGGCCGTCGGCTGCCACTAATCAAAATGGTGCCGATGGCCCTTTGCCCTTACCATGTGACAGGGTATCCGTGCCATTGGCCGGACCCTGTCACATGGTAGGAGCACTGGATGGCCGGCGCCATCTTGTGTTCCTACCATGTGACAGGGGCTGATCAATGGCACCGGTAGCCCCTGTGACATAGTAAGGGCAAAGGCTATCGGCACCATTTTGAATACTGGCAGGCGACGGTCCGAGTGCAGGAGGTCACTCCCGGACCCCCGCTGGACTTTTGGCAAGTCTTGTGGGGGTCAGGAGCAGGGCCGGTGCAAGGGGATTTGGCGCCCTAGGCGAGCCTTCTCCCTTGCGCCCCCCCCCCCCCCCCCCCCGGTCTCGGCCCCGACCCTTACCTCATTCTCGATCACGCCCGCTGACTGGGGTTTTCTGGGTCGCAAGCAGGTTGGGCACTGCTTGCGGCCTGCCAAACTCCACTCCTCTTTGCCACCACTTGCGGCTCCATATGGCTCGCACCCAGTGGCGTACCAAGGGTCTCCGGTGCCCGGGGGCCAATGCATTTGTGTGCCTCTCCAGCATCCCCCCTTAATCCTTCTTGTACTAATGCTTAAGGTCACAGAAAATCAGTGGTGTCTCCAGACAGAAGAATTGGGGGGGGGGGGGGGGGGGGCGCCAAAATGACATTTCTTCATCTCACCCACCTCTATAGCATGGATCCTGCTTTAAAATTGGTTATTAAAAAAAAGTGTTAATAAAAAAGTCCAAAGGGTCCTCTGCATTATTTTAAAAAGCTGGCCAGTTTCACACTATAAAATTATGTTGATAGCCTCAGTCAACTGATTCTATGTGGCTATGAGAGTGAAGTCAGGAATATATAGGAAGGAACAGAAGGTCAATATAAATCCTGTACCTCCAGTTCTGTAACTCTGTGCATCCACTGAAATTCCCCCAAACAATGGAGCTTGGATGTTTCCCTTACAGCTCATCATACTGAAAGATATTTTCAAATTCTGGTGTCACTTCACAGTAACAGCAGCACAAACAGCTTCCACTGCCAGGCACATTGTGAACTAACACAAAACACCACAAAAAAAGACACTCAAAATCTATACTGCAATCCCATCATAACATAACAGTAATAACACCAAGGACTCAAACAACAATAACCCTACCTGTGAATAAGCAAGGGTAAATATTACACTGGGTCCTAGAATACCAATACTCCACCTACTGAGGAAACAAAACAAACCCGATTGCTATAGATCCCTATGCTAGCAGAATCTCTCATCATGGTCACACACACAGAGCAGAGACAGACCCTCACCAAATACAGAATACAAAATAAAGGAGCACAAATTAGACAAAAACTGAAATGGAAACCCCAAGAAGCCAGACTCTGTGTATTAACAATGGAAAAACAGAACCACCATTCTTCATAAAACAAATAAAATCAAGAAACATAAAGCATCAGTTATAATAGTAAAACCATACTAATAAAATAATATTTTAAAACTACTGATAAATAGAATTTCTATTAATTAAAATCATATACATTTTTTACAATTTCCTAAAACCAATAAAATATTTCAAAACAGCACATATATCAAATAACACACAATAATTAAAACTAATAAGGATTTTAAAAAGCCCCTGCTGTCCATACATGGGAGCTCTTGATTGAGGTTATCCTCTCTCTCTCACACATACTCACATGTCCATTCTCTCTCACACATACACTGTCACATACATACACATTCATGCTCTTATACCCAACCATAACCTCTCGCTCTCACAGACACTGACACACTCAGGCTCTAAGGCAATCTCTCCCCCTCCACACCCCCCCCCCCCCCACAAACTCTTACTCCCCTGGATTTTCTCATACACACTCATGCTCTCACTGGCTCCCTCACATACACACAAACACACACTCCCAGGCAAGCTTCCAATCGTTCTCACACAAACACACACACACACACACAGGCAAGCTCCCAGTCATTCTCACACCAATGAAAATTGGTGTGAGAATGAATGGGAGCCCCCAGGCGGGCTCCCATTCATTTTCACACCACTCCCTCCCCATCCCCCAGGCATGCACACATTCATTCTCACACCCAGACCCCCAGGCAGGCACCAATTTATTCTCACACACACACACACATACAGCACAAACAGGCAGGCATCTATTCTCACACATACAAACCCCAGGAAGACACCCATTCATTCTCATACACAGACACACCCTCAGGCAGGCACCCATGCATTCACACACATACACCGCCAGGCAAACTCCCATTCATACACATGCACACACTAAAGGCAGAGACCCCCCTCTCTTTCTTTTGCCAGCAACCTCAGAGCCTCTCTCATTCCTCTGCTGCCACTGTCACTGTTGCTGTATGGCTATTGCGGAGGTGCTGATTGCTACTATTGGCACTGAAGCCCATTCTGCTGCCTCCTCTGTGCAGGCCTCATGGTACATTGTGAGATCCGCATAGAGAAAGTGCTACTCTTGCACATTCCCAAAGATTACATGTTCCAATCAGTAAAAAATAATTTATTTTTTTTTACATTTGCTGTCTGATCTTAGTTTTCTAATCAGTTGGTCACAGGCTTTTTTTTTTTCCACCTTCCCTTTCTTATTTTTTTGCCAATTCCTTTTATAACATATTTCTTTTCTCTCCATCTGTCTTCTTCCCTCAAACACACAGTCAGGTTCTCATTCTCACATGCTTTCTCTCTCTCTCACACACACACATACACAGGCACTCACTCTCACATGCTCTCTCTCATACAATCATGTATACACCGTCTCTCTCTTGCACATGCTGTCGACTCTGGCACACAGGCTCTCTCTCACTCCCACATGCTGTCTTGCTCAAGCACAGGCTCTCATTGTCACATGCTCTCTCTCATACAATCATTCATACACACAGTCTCTCACTGGCATATGCTGTCTGACTCTGGCACACAGGCTCTCTCTCACTCCCACATGCTGTCTTGCTCAAGCACAGGCTCTCACTGTCACATGCTGTCTCTCTCACACACACACAGAGGCTCTCACATGCTGTCTCTGCAAACATTCAGGTCCTCACTCCCACACACAGTCTCTCAACTCATCTCATACACGCACACATACACACTGTACAAACCCTCAGTCTCTCTCTCACCTCTGGGCCTCCTCTTCACGGCCGCTGCAGGATGGGCTCTGCAGCGGCCCCGGACTTCTCGAGCCGCGCTGCTCCTCTTCTGTACGCGGCTGATGCTCCTCCTCTTTCCTGCCCGCGCGGCTCCGGCAACATTTTTCTTCCGGGGCCGCGCGGGCAGGAAGGAGGAGAAGCTCCTGCATTGGCTGATGATCCTCCTCCTTCCTGCCCGCGCGGCTCCGGCAACATTTTTCTTCCGGGGCCGCGCGGGCAGGAAGGAGGAGAAGCTCCTGCATTGGCTGATGCACCTCCTCCTTCCTGCCCGCGCGGCTCCGGCAACATTTTTCTTCCGGGGCCGCGCAGGCAGGAAGGAGCTGGAGCACCAGCATGTTTAGACGCGATTGTTTTCTTCCGGCCGTGGTGACTTGAGCTCCACCACGGCCCCGCCGATCTTCTTGCTGTGTGTATTCGGCACACAGCATAGCAGTAGTTCACCGCTCAGCCGCTATTGGGATGACGTCCACCGGCGGCCATTGGCCATCAGCGGCTCGGCGCCCCTTAATGCTCAGCGCCCTAGGCGATCGCCTAGTTCGCCTAGTGCTTCCGCCGGCCCTGGTCAGGAGGGTCCCCCAAGACTTGCCAAAAGCCCCTGGTGGTCCAGCGGGGGTCTGGGAGTGATCTCCTGCACTCGGGCCAAAAGGTTTCAGGAGATAGAAAGGAAGGGCAGAGCAGAGAAAATTGTTACTACAAATGGATACAAAAGACTACGTTCATTTTAAAATGCACATTTACACTCCTTCTCTATAGGCACCCAAAACCACGTGTAAACTTCTTTTAGGGTTGGGTCTTAACTACTTCATCCACGCAGTCGATATTCAATTTTATTTTCATTGTCGTCTGGATCCTCAAACCACTCTGGGCCTACTCTCAGTTTATCTCTCTGCAATTAAAGGCTGACTTACCCATAATAGGTTATCTTTTAACCTTAATAAAACAGAAATACTCTATCTTAATAGGAAAAATGAAAATCCATACCCCCCTTGTATTCAACTGTAATAAACATTCAAACCTGAAATCTTGATATACTCCTCAATTCTTGTTTAAATTCCTCACGAAATCACTAATTCAGAAGGCTTATTGGAAGCTTAGAATGTTAAGGTGCCTTAAACTCTTTCTTGACCAGTCAGATTTTCAGATTGAAGTGTGTCGTGTCCCGCAGCCGTGGGAGGCCATGACCGCGGTCCCCTACCTCATCCGTAGCGGCGACCCACCGTGGTAGCGTCGGAGGAAACCCCTGACTGCGTGCTTGGTGCCCCGGCGAGGGTCCCCGGCCTGACTGTCAGGGGGAGAGCCATCCCTGCTCTGCCCCTGCGCCGTTCCTGCAGCCGTTCCTCCGCGGAGGAAATCCAAGATGGTTGCCGCCATCTTTAGGCATGAGGCCGCGCCTCCTTCACAAATTTAAAGGGACTTGATCCCTTTAACAAGTCACACCTGTCCTTGATCAGCCTGAGCAGGGGAAGTATATAAGGAAGCTTCCTCTGCTCATTCTCTGACTTGGCAACGTCCTCCAGCACTGTCTAGTCTGCTTGCTTTGGTGAGTTCCGGATCCTTGTTCCTGTTACGTCTTGGCCTTCTCGGCTCCTGACTTCGGATTGGCTTACAGTGATTCTCTGGTGTGCGACTTGGATTGGCAAGCGGTGATTCTCTGGTGTGACTTCGGACTGGCAAGTGGTGATCCCTCGGTGTGTGTGACCTCGGACTGGTAAGCGACGACTCTCTGGCACTTGATCTTGGACCCCTCCTGGACTCCGTCTCCAAGGGCCCGCCTAAGTCCCAGCAGTCCGGGTCCCTACGGGCTCCTCCTGGGGGACTGCGGACTTCCAGGGCGAAGCTCCAGTCAGCACTTGCACCGATACCGTGACTCCTCTGGGTCCACCTAAGTCCCAACGGT
This sequence comes from Rhinatrema bivittatum, assembly GCF_901001135.1. Classification (NCBI taxonomy): domain Eukaryota; kingdom Metazoa; phylum Chordata; class Amphibia; order Gymnophiona; family Rhinatrematidae; genus Rhinatrema; species Rhinatrema bivittatum. Next base: position 46,247,689 of record NC_042619.1, read on the forward strand.
CTGGGTCCCTATGGGCTCCTCCTGGGGGGACCACAGACTTCCAGGGGTGAAGACACAGCTCCTCTTCTAGCCTCTCATCTGCCTGCAGTCACTTCCGTCTCCAGTGCTGAGGGTCAACGGCGCTCCTCTTCTGTTCTGCCTCACCACCCGACAAGAGAACCTATGGATCCTCCGCAAGATATTCCATCCTCTCGTCGGCCCATGGGTCCACAAGCCTGAGCATAACAAAGTGTAATTACTGGTATTTTCCAGCATTGATTATTGCAATTCTATTTTCTTGGGCCTGCCACCTTATGCCAATTTTTGTTGTACACCTTTTGGTAAAGTTTTCCTTAATGCTTGGTAAAACAGAGGTAACATTCCAAGCTGATCAAATGGCTGTTCCATCTGCCTAAACCAGTCTTCCTGCATTGCTTGTACATGCAGTCTGATATCAGTTGTCCCATCCCATACACGTGACATAAGAGTTGATAAATCTCTTTGTGTAGGGAAGTTTTGCCTTAAAGCTTCCCAGACATTCTGACGAAAATGATTAAAAGGATTACCATCATATTCTGAATTAGCTAATGTAATTTCTCTCATTCTAGCCTGTCTAAACAATGCATCTACATCAATTCCAGGCAGTCTAGCTAATAATGCTTTTATGTCTCCAATGGCTAACGTCAATCCACTAGTTAATTTTTCAAAATCACGAATCCATGCCCCTGCACCTTTGGTTAAATTTATACTTGTTCTAACTAAAATTCTGAGTCATATCTTTGTTTGAAAAAGTGCTGACAAGCGTCTTATGAAAGTCTAATATTTAGACATAAGTCATACAAGCAATTCAAAATTCTGCAATCCGTATTGTTACTGGCACTTCCAAATTTGACCACATTATATCCCTTCCAAAAGCACTCTATTGGTTGCCAGTCGAGTTCCATATACAGTATAAGATACTCACGATCATTCATAATGCCTTAAATAATGATTTACATTATACGATTAATTTACTTCTGAAACTTTATCATCCAGCCAAGACCATCAGATCGGAAGGGCAATGCCTCCTAGATGTACCCAGTTTTAAGAAAATCCATGAATGCTCTTGGTAGCTGGAACCATCTTCTTGCAACCCTCCCGAAAACAGGAAAGCAGCACATTTTTCAAAAAGTGTGAAGACACACCTGTTCAGGATAGCCTTTTACTAATTAATTAAAGAGCATCATTGTTTATTTTTTACTTTGTTTATTCTGTACATGTTTTGTTTGTATGTTTTTTGAATGGATGATTTTGTGAATGCATTCTTTGGAAACCGCCAAGAACTTTGGATCGAGCGGCATACAAATGTTTCAAATAAATAAATAATGATTACTTTACTCAGCTTTTCAGGTGAAACCAGCTAAAGTTTAGATTCAATTCAGCTTATCTGAGCTACTCTTGAGAAGCGATCTCTTTCCGAGTTAAACACCCGAAACACTTCCTGCACAAAGGAAACTTCTTTTCACTCTTTTATCTTTGGCTCTCAGCAACCAAAATCAGTCATCTCTTGACTACCTTTTTGTCTTTCCCTGCCTGAAACGAAGATGAGCTCATCTCTTTTACCCCAGATTTCAAAGAGAAGGCTGCGATGGATTAATAAATCTCATTAGTATTCAATCCCTTACCTATTTTGGGTTTTTATCTGTCATTAACTAAGTTACTGGCTAACAGGGATGAATAGGTAGGCAATGTCTATTTAATTTACTTATGGGTGCAAGTCATATTGTATATCACTAGTCCTTGATTGTAAGATAAAAGTTTACCATTCCACACCAGTTTGAATTTCAATATTGCCTGCTAGGATTGCACAGATGAATTAAATATCTTATATCCATCTCCTGATGATGTAATGTCAGAGTGGCACCTGTATTCAGCCTATGGCACAGTGCATAGGATCACTTACTTCTCTGTAGTGTTATTTATGTTTACAAAAGTTCAAAACCTCTCTCTGCCCCCCTCCCTGGAATTTTATATGAAAAAGAGCAAAGCATTGTGTTAATCAGGGGGGAGGGGAAGCCTTCTTTCTTTGAAAGGGGCATTTGGTCCTGTCATACCATGCAGCACTTCCTCTTTTAAACTTAAGAAAAAAATAAGTTGCAGGGATCTTTTTCATGTCTCAACATTAACCAAAAATTAAACCTTAGCTAGCAGTCAGAGAAAAATGAAATGAATAAATGCTCTAATAGTAAGGGAGACTTTTCGAGACATTCTTACTCGTTTTCTGTTCTCCATCTCCCTTCTTTAGCATTTCTGTTCTCTTTCCTCCATGTCTGCATCTCTCTCTATTCGCAGCCCATCGCCCCCACCTTTCCTTCCCCTGCACAGAGCTTCTTACCTTCTCTTACTACTTTCTGCTCTCACCCTACCCCACCGCTTCTCTCTCTCTCTCCTCAAGCCTTCATTCCTCTTCCTTCCCCCTCCATTTTCCCTTCCCCTCACGACCTTTTTCCACCGCTTTCCTCCTGTATGAGATCCCTCCCTTGTTCTCTTCAAGCTTTCTTCTCCCCCCCCTCTCTCTCTCCTTGGCAAGTCCCACTCCCATTACCCCCCTTACTCCTCTTCCAGCTTTCTTCACTCTCTCAGCTCCTCTCCTTTTTCCATCCTCTGATCCAAAGCTAGGCCACGTTCTCTGCCTCACCACCTATATCCGCTTTGTTGGCCAGTCTTCCCCCCTCATAGCACCACTCCCAAACCCTTTCCTTTCCCCTCCATTTCCAGTCTCTCTCCTAGTCCTAGCCCCTCACTCTTTCCTCTCTCTCTCTCTCACAGCCATTACCCTCTTGCAGTCCTCTTCCCCTTCCCCGCCAGCAATTCCCTTTTTCTTTGATCCCTTCCACTGGCAGCAAACCAGACCTGAGTGAGTAGCCCAAGTAGAGGCAGGAGGCAAGTCTCTTTCATACTGCTGGCTCTTCATCCTTCCCATGCCAGCCCACTGATCAGGTTTTCGGTTGCCAACAGACTACAGCGGGAGGTGGGAACAGTAACACAGGAGCCATAACCTCTTTCTGCCGGCTCTTCTCCCTGCCACAGGAAGCACTGAGCTGAGCTCTCACCTCCCTGACCTTTCGGGCTCAGCAGGAGTTTGCTGTCTGCTGGCAGGAATGTAAGGGGGTTCACTTTCAGAGGCTGCAGAGCGCTGACCTGTTCTGCTGCCTTGGAAAACCAGGCATGGATTTGTGCTGCTGGGAGCAGAATTCACCTGCAGGACCCAAGGGATCACCAAGAACTCAGTCCAGACAAAACTGGTGCTCCAGCAAGTAAAAGAGCAAATTAAATAATCCAATGTTAAAGCCCGGCAGAAAGGCAATAAAAACAGTCAGAACAGTCCACATTTGAAGAAAATACAAAGCAAGCACAGCTCATCAGACAGTTCATTTGAGTGCATTTGCACTGAAGACTTTCCTCTCTTGAGGTCCCACTAAGACCCTTTTCCTTCTTTTAGGATCCACATAAAAACAGGAAACGTCTTCACCTCTAACCTACTCTCTGGCTGCAGATTTCCCTGGAATAGACAGTGCTCTTCTGAATTAGGGATTCCACTCCTCCCAGCTGATCTTCAGTCCTTGCCAGAGAAAGTCGATTTTACTTCCTACAGCAAATCAGAATATCTTGACCACAATTTGACCCGACAGCCTTAGGACCCAGCTTCAGGTTCCAACATCCTTTTGATAACTCCTCTCCATGACTCACAGTGCCATCCTATGTATCAACCTTTGAACCGATCCCTTACTTTCACTCACTCCTTCAAACCCCCACCTTGGCAGGAAAGCTCCCAGGATTTAAAGCAGGCAAGGCCTCCAGACAGACAAACAAAAACAGATAAGAGGCTTTGATTTAAAACAAGTGAGGCCATGGTTGGGAAGAACTAAGCTAAGTGGGTTATAGGTGGGATTCAGTGAGGGCAATTTTAACTGGGTAAAACTGTATGGAATGAGGCTTCTTAGGAAATCATCAAGTGGTGCTTTTATTTGGAAATAATTAAGAAACATAAGACATAAGAAACATAAGAAAATGCCATACTGGGTCAGACCAAGGGTCCATCAAGCCCAGCATCCTGTTTCCAACAGTGGCCAATCCAGGCCATAAGAACTTGGCAAGTACCCAAACACTAAGTCTATTCCATGTTACCATTGCTAATGTCAGTGGCTATTCTCTAATTGAGGAAAGCTGTAAGAAATCAGGAGTCTGCCTTCATAACAATCTGTAGAAAAAAAAAAAAGCAGAAATGGACCTCTAGGAAAGACAAACATTGTATCCCTTCAACAGCTATCAGTTTTATTAGTATGCTGATGGCCATGAGAGTCACCCAGGCACCTTTCAACAAAGCTAGATGAATAATATAAGGCTAGTTTTTACAGAAAAAAAGAAAACCCACACACATAAACCAAAACTTTCACATTTAGTAAATCGCACTTTATATACAAAGCCACCTTGAAGAGCAAAAGTCTTCTCAGAGCATGGGGTCCTGATTTTAAAAGCCGTGCTCTACAATGCTGTATAAAACCAAATAAATGCATTTAATGTTTCTAGAAAAGAGAAAAGTTGCCTCTCGCCTCCAGAGCTAGCAGCACCGTCAGTTTGCATTGTCCCAAACACCAGGAACTTAATATCTATTAATTTCATAACATATTAGTTGATAATTACCTAGTTAATCTCTATCGCTCTTACTCCTACTTCACTTATTCCTAGCTACACTAGCTCCCAAGTTCAATACCCCTGTTTATTGTAACTTTGATTTTTCGACCTTTCTTATTTATGTTTACTTGGTTTTATTTTTACTTCTGGTTTCCCCTGTTCCATGTAAACCAGCCTGATATGAATCCCATTCATGAAGACCGGTATAGAAATGTTTTAAATAAATAAATAAATGATTTATTCAGGGGAAAGTGGTGAACATTAAGGCAAACAGGTCTCCTGGGATTTCTCCAAGGCTGTTTTCTTAACAGTTCTCACAAGCTTAAAAAGTTTTGTTTAAGAAGTGAACAAGGTAGGGCAAGAGGACCTTTGACTCTGCCTACCTTGCATGGGGGAGGGGGAGGGGGCGAGAAGGCTTATGAAACTTAAGCACTGCCAGACTAGCAGCAGATCCCCACACATTCCATCAGCCAGCTCTTCCTCCTCCTTCCTTGGCCTCCCTCCACTCGCTCAGGAAGGAAACGGAGAGGAAAGCAAGATGTGGAACTCCCTGCAGAGTGAGGACTCCGAAGCAACCATGGGTAACAAGAGACTCAACTCAAGCTGCCTAGTTGCTGTGGTCCTGGGAGCGATTGTGTTTTTCTTGCTGGGATTCGCAATAGGTAACGTATGCACTGTTATGTCATCGCTTCCTGGTTCCTAACCTTGCTACATATGTTTTTTTTCTTCACCTTAAGTGAACCCCTTCAGAATTCTCACATCCTTATTCTTTCTGTTTACCATTCCGCTTGCTGGCCCCTGTTTCTGTAGAACTGCATTTTCTTGGACTGGCAGGGGAGCTGTAACAGTAAATCGAAGGCAAGAGTTTTTACTCATATCCGAGAGACCGTTTAACATTTCTAACATTCTGAGATATTTAGCAACGTGACATAACGCATAAACGTTTACTTTAATGGAATGCTGTATCAGTCAGAGAAATCTCTCCCACAGGGTCCTGGCACCTCTCTCTCTCTCTCTCTCTGTAGCATATGAACAAGTCTCTTGTACTGGCACTTGATCAGAATTCTATTAGTTGCCAGCCACCAAAGTCAGCTTTCTGCATTTACAGCCTACACCTTGACAAAGTTACAAGCTGTTTTTCTCCAGTTCTCTACATGTTGCTTGGCTTCTATGCATTACCGTACCTTGCAAGCATATTTGCATGCAGGAGGATAATCTGAATCCCTGTTCTGGTTCTGAAGCTTTATTTTTATTTATTTTTTTAACCTACAGTTAGGAGAGGTATTATAGTAGAATTCCCCATTTACAAGCCTTGTTTGTCGAATCTGGCACTGGGAGTGCTTTTTTTATTTTATATATCTTTTTAAAATGTCAAAAGAAAACAGGATGATCATGGGCTCTATATTCATCGCATTTAGTTGTGAGTTATCCAGCTAAATGCTGACGTCTGAATATTTTGGGTACTTATCTGGTTAAAGTTTAGCTGGATACCTTATTATCCATTTAAAATTTAAACAGATAACACAGGAGTTTTCCTGGGCATTTCTGGGTGGAGTTGGGTTAGCCAGGTAAGTTACCCGGTAACTGATATTAAGAATTAGCAGGATAACATTTGCTGGAATCATTTACTGATGCTCTTTCACAGACCACTGCTCCACTACATGATAGAAAATGTACCAGAGTACCATGGTTTCCAAAAATCTGAATTCTATTAAAGAGAGCTATGAGGACAGCTGAGCGCTCATGGCATAGCAGCAAATTAAAAGTTCATAAGAATGAATTCCATCAGGCTTACCTTAATTACAGATCTGCCTTTGATTCCAGTAAGGGAAAGTATTCAGCTTCTCTATTGCAGACTTCTCTAAATCGTCCACAAGAACTTTTTGGCATTGTTAATGGCCTGCTTCATCCTTTTAATATTGGCACTTATAAAACTCGAAACAGTTTGCCACTTATTGTGCTGAAAAGGCAGTACTACTAACTCAGAATACAAATTCAGTTGTATTAGCTGAATGGCCTTGCTTGAACATTGAATGTAGCATTGCTTGCCGGGCACAATTTGATACAACAACCAGCACTGAAGTGATAGAATTATTGCATAAGCTGAAAACTTCTCCTTGTTTTCTGGATCCTTGTCTGGTTTGGGAGCTGTATTTCTTGCAATCCAAATTTTTAGGTAGTCAGATATTGTAGTCAATCTCTAACTAAGGGGGTCATTTATCAAAAGGAGGTAAGGTGTTTTCGCATGCTGTAAGGGCTTATCGCATGCAAAAACGCCTTTAACAGCACCATATCGTGATATTATCGTATGGTGTGATGCAAATCTGAAAAAGGGGAAGAGTGGGCTTGCTAGTCTGCAAAGTGCTATTGCACAGACTTAATGCTGATTTTAACTACAACTTTTTCAGTAGTGTTAAGCTGTTAATACATTTTGTGATGTCTCCTGAATGGCCTGTTTTAGTAGGTTTCAAGGAGGAGAGAGAGTGAGTAAGAGAGAGAGAGACTAGCCATGATGTCCTCTCCCTAGATAGGTATTTGTATCCCTATGGGAGGCCCACTTAGTAACTCGAGGTGAGGTTTACGTATTAGTGTAGGGGGTTAGGGGCTTCTTTGACATTCAATGTGAGACGTAGGAACAGAACAGTGGTCTTTTGTGAAGGTTTGATGACATACGGAGAGAGGAAATTCATCCAAAGATGAGATTTATTTATTTATTTTTTATTTATTTATTTGGAGTTTCTTATATACCAATAGCCGTTCGCACATCGTATCGGTTTACATACAACTAATAACTTGTGGGCATAGCCCTTACAAAGAACAGTAAAAAGAATGTGGAAAACAAATATACAAGAGATATATGTAATTAATTACTCTAATCAAAATATACAATGGATAAATTACTTGCTCTATGCAACAATATACAAAGGATATATGTGTATATACTAATAGGGAGTATGAACGAGGGATTCTTAGACAACAATAGTAATAATAGTAATAAATAAATTTGTGCAATGTTCTCTCCACCCCTGTCACATGGTGGGAACACAAGATGGCACCGGCCATCCATTGCTCCATGTGACAGGGGCCGACCAATGGCACCAGTAGCCTCTGTGACATCGTAAGGGCAAAGGGCCATCAGCGCCATTTTGATTTGTAGCAGGCCCGACAGCCCAACGGCCCGGAGGGAAAGATCGCTTGCGGGACTCCACTGGACCACCAGGGCTTTTAGTAAGTCTTGGGGAGGGATCAGGATGGTGAGGGGGTTGTAATACAGTAAATTTGAAGGGTTGGGGTGGGGTTTTTTTCCTGATTCGGATTTTTTTTTATTCGTTTTTCCGGGTTCGGGTTCCAGCTTCGTTTTTGCCAGAAAATGAGTTTTCCTATGAAGCACCCGAATTGAAACCCGACCCGACCCAGAAAAACGAAGCTTATCTCTACCTTTTACTTGACCTCTGGGTAGAGCCCATGATGATTTGATATGTGCAAACTCTCCCAATGGCTGTGCGGGGATCCTAGTGGAGGTGTCTCCAACTTTACTGAAAAAATCCTACCTTTGATCATCTTCTTCTTGTACATCCAGCCTGTCCTGGTCCTTTAGTTGTAGAGATCTGGATATGGTCTCTTGCTCTTATTCTTTCTTCCTTAATAATTCTTTCATCTTTATTCTTTGATATTTCTAGGGAACTACTCTTGGGGGAAAAGTCAGTGGGATCAGGCAAGTTGTCCGCTCTGAAATTCCAGTCGGGAAGGGGGAAATCCCCCCCCCCCCCCAAGACTTGCCAAAAGTCCCTGGAGCAATGGCCGGCGCCATCTTGTGCTTCTACCATGTGACAGGTCCTGGAGCAATGGCCAGTGACATCTCGTGCTCCTACCATGTGACAGGGGCCGACCAATGGTACCGGTAGCCCCTGTGACATCATAAGGGCAAACTGCCATCGGCGCCATTTTGATTCGTAGCAGGCCCGACAGCCCGACGGTTTTAATCGAACACTGTCATTACACCAAAACCTCTTCGTATCATCACACCCTTCTGCGGAACCAAATGGCACCATTTATAAATTCACATTTGCAAGTATGCTTTGTTTGAGAACTATTTGGTTCCGCAGAAGGTTGTGGTGATACGAAGAGGTTTTGGCGTAATGACAGTGTTCGATTAAAAATATCCCCTGATGAAGGCTATTTTAGCCGAAACATGGTCCATGTTGGGAACAATTTATGAATAATTGGATTGATCGGATTGATACAGTATCAAAATAGCGCATTTATACGCCAGATATATGAGCTAAGTATTTGTTGAATTTGAAGCAATTAGAGGCTACAATTAAAATAAAATATTACTTCATTTTAGGTACTTAATAGTTAATAAAACAGAAAACAAAATAAAAATTTTTAAATTAAATAAAATCATATAAAGGAGATGGTACATGATTAAAATTTATGGTGCCATAAAAGCTGATACTGTCTGGGGCCCTATGTGGGCTGGAGACAGTGGATTGAAACTGATAGGCATTTTGATTCTATGATACAGTTCTCCTTATTATATGAAAATTTGAAGGAAAAAAAAGAAAAGAGAAACTTTTTTTTTTTTAAACATTTGATTGGGAATATATTATTCCCTCTCCTTGTTTTGTGTTTATATATTGGGAGAGGCTTTTGTGTTGTGATTTGTATGTCTTATGTGCAAATGCATTGAAACCACCTATATCAATGCATTGAATGCGCGTACTGTACCTATCTTTTTAAAAAATATATATGTGTATATTTTACACGTACAAGTATAATAGGTAGGGCCAGCACAACTATTGGGCAGGTCTAGGTAGTCATCTAGGGCAGCATCAGTGGGTGGGGTGCTGTCAGGGTACACGAGGGCACCATTTTCAAAATGTAAACAGTGATAGTAGTCTCAAGGTGGGAACGGAGAGAGAGAGAAAGAGAGACAACTGTAGGAGGAAGACTATAACTCTTTATATCTATCACTCTCAGAGGGGCACATTTAACTCAGGGTGGTTTTGGGATGGGGGGGGCGGTGTTACATTGATCTGCCTAGGGCACAACAGACCCTTGCATCGGCCCTGTATAAGGGCAGACTTATGAGTCTGTCTTCAGCTGGATGGAGGGGAGAAGATATATGGAAAAAGTAAGGAATACATGAAAGGCTACAAGCGAAGGCCTCATAGAGTTAAAGCTCCATGCTCCCTTTCCTTCTTATCCATCCAAGAGAAAAAAAACAGTTAATGTCAGATGATCTTCCTTGTAAGGCTAAAGACTGCAGCTCTGAGCTGAAGGATTTCCATGTGGCACTTTATGCCTGGGTTTGCAATTAACACGTTTCTTGGCACTCTGCAGGCTGGTTTTCAAGACCTACAACATTGGCGATGCCACCTAATCTAAATGCAAGGAAAGCATTTTTGACTGAAATGAAAGCTGAAAACATCAAAGAGTTTCTCTAGTAAGTATGCTATTTAATAAAGAGCACAATGTGGAAAAAACAAAAGCATCTGAAAATAATTTCCTAATTATTGAATTGTACTAACTCAAATTTGCAAGACACACAGAGCAATGGGAGAATCCAGGACCAAGTTCTTAGTATTATGGGGCAATTGGCTTTTATGGTGCATCAGTTTCCTGTTGCTTCTTCCGGTTTCCAGTTCAATTAAAAATAAACTAACCTCTGCAGAATGAGCCTTTGTTCACAGCTACCAGGGGAATGGGGGGATGGGGGGGAGGGGTTTGATGCAAGGAAACAGAGAGTAGGATTAAATGGTCAATTTTCTCAGTGGAAAAGGGTAAACAGTGGAGTGCCTCAGGGATCTGTACTTGGACCGGTGCTTTTCAATATATATATAAATGATCTGGAAAGGAATACGACAAGTGAGGTTATCAAATTTGCGGATGATACAAAATTATTCAGAGTAGTTAAATCACAAGCGGATTGTGATACATTACAGGAGGACCTTGCAAGACTGGAAGATTGGGCATCCAAATGGCAGATGAAATTTAATGTGGACAAGAGCAAGGTGTTGCATATAGGGAAAAATAACCCTTGCTGTAGTTACAAGATGTTAGGTTCCATATTAGGACCTACCACACAGGAAAAAGATCTAGGCATCATAGTGGATAATACTTTAAAATCGTCGGCTCAGTGTGCTGCAACAGTCAAAAAAGCAAACAGAATTTTAGGAATTATTAGGAATGGAATGGTTAATAAACGGAAAATGTCATAATGCCTCTATATCGCTCCATGGTGAAACCGCACCTTGAATACTATGTACAATTCTGGTCGCCGCATCTCAAAAAAGATATAGCTGCAATGGAGAAGGTACAGAGAAGGACAACCAAAATGATAAAGGGGATGGAACAGCTCCCCTATGAGGAAATGCTGAAGAGGTTAGGGCTGTTCAGCTTGGAGAAGAGACGGCTGAGGGGGGATATGATAGAGGTCTTTAAGATCATGAGAGGTCTTGAACAAGTAGATGTGAATCGGTTATTTACACTTTCGAATAATAGAAGGACTAGGGGCATTCCATGTCGGGTACGTGCATGCCTCATGGATTTTAAAAGCTGCCAAGATATGCATGGATTTACTGCAGCACACACATCTCAGAAGATTTCAAAAAGGGGCAAGATGTAGGCATGGTCTGGGTGGGGCATGGGTGTTTTGGGGCGTGAACAAGAGGTGTGCGCATAAATACTTGCGCAATCCGGTGCGTTCTGAGGTCCCCTGCCGTGTAACTTTACTTCTGCTCAGGATGCCATGTAAGTTATAAAATAAAGATAAATAGGCAGATCTGCGAGGTTTTAAGGGTCAGGGATAACGGGGGGGGGGGGGGGGAGGGGGGGTGTGAAGGCTATCAAACCATTGGGGGGGTTGGAAGACCTAGCACTCTTAACTGAGCAAACTGGGGATGAACTGGTAAAACTGGAAATAGCGTCATCGTGCACTCATGTTAAGCCTGTCGGTCTCAGATGGCTATGACCTCTCATGCTCACTTCTTTTCTCCCTGCATTGTCAAGTCTGGGAAGAATGGCAGTCTCTGCTAATCCGACCGCAATCTTGGATCCGAAATTACTTAGGTGCGCGTGTGCGTGCAAGGACCTCCTTTGTACACATCATGGCGGGAACCTCAGGGGCGTCCCCTCCCAAGGTCGATAATCCGCCATTGTATTTAACCTGACCAGCCCTTGCTTCTACGAGTTAGCAAGAAGTTCCATCTTGCTGAATCCTCTTCATTCTAGGACTTCCTGTTCCTGACTTTGGTGTTGGCATCCAACGCTCTGAGTACCCGCTCCTTGGGGGCTCCCCTGTGTTCCTGGCTATCCACTCCTCGGAGGGCCTACCTGCCTGACTGCTACCAGACCTGCTTCTCAGGTCTATCTCTCTCCTGGAACCATCTCTTGTGAGTACCTCTACTGACTACAACTATATGAACTGTACTGAGGATTTCTTGCGTGTACCCCGTGCCTCAGGCCACTGCCGCCTTTCCTTCAGTAAAAGCTATTCAGCATTTCCTGCGCTGCAGAGTATCAACACACCAGCTACAGGAGCCACTTCCGGGTTCCGGCATCCCTACCAGTTCTTCAACATCTACTGTACAGACATCCTTGGTATTCCCCACTCCGCGGGCCACTACCAGATCTTCTCATCTGTGGCTTCGCTCTGGGTATTCCCCATTGCTCAAAACTGTACTATCACATCTCCAGCTCTGTGGACATACATTTTTCCTTCCTTCATAATAAAGTCTCTACTTCTAGCTGTGTCCCACGCCACTGAGACTTCGCCTGCTGACGGTGAGGCTCACAGGGCTCCTCCCTGTGGGCGGAGACATCTCTCATCTCAGCCCAGGGTTCACATTCTTACAAAAATATAACTCCTTTTAAAATCCCCTAGTTTACATGGTAGCAGTAACATTTGCGCGTGCCCACTTAAAATGTGGCGCACATGTGTGCGCAGCCAGGCTATTTTATAACATGCACACAGGTTATGAAATAGCCACATCCCTGGGCGTGGACTGATGAACGCATTCACAAGTATGCCCTTGCGCCGGTTTTGAAGTTACCGTCCTTGTGTCAGTGGGTTTAACAAGGGTTTAGACAAGTTCTTGGAAGAAAAGTTCATAAACCATTATTAAGATGGACTTGGGGAAATCCACAGCTTATCAATGGGATAAGCAGCATGGACTCTTATCAACCTTTTGGGATCTAGTCAAGTGTTTTTGACCTGAATTGGCCACTGTTGGAAACCAGATACCCGGTTTAATGGACCTTTGGTCTACCCTTGTATGGCAAATCTTATGTTCTTAAGTTATGACTATTTTGTTCAGTAAAAACAAGCAATGTAAGAAGTGAATTTGCATGATAAGACTAAAAAGCACATTTTATAACTCTTGGCATGCATGTATATGTCTTGCAGTTGCTCCTGGGTGGGAGGGAGGGGTGTGTGTGTGTGTGTGTGTGTGTGTGTGTGTGGAGAGAGGGGCTGTGGTGTTGCATGAGGTATAATTATGTGTGTGGGGATGGGCGTGCGGGTGTGGTGGGTGTTGTAGGATGCCCCACAATCTCTTGCACCCTCTCCACTCTCTGCTCTGCATGTTCTCCCTGCCCCTCACTCACTCTCCCTCTCGCAGTCGCTCTGCTATATTCCCCCAAGCTCTCTCTCTCTCTTATTTCTTTGCTGCTGCCAACCCAGTAGACAGTGCAGTCACCAGCAACAGTATCAGGACAGGTGCCAAAAGGGCCACATGCACATGGCAGCCATGCTCCTTCTGGTCTTTGGCAGATCCTGGGGATTCAGTTCCATTCATCCAGTGCTTACTTTCTCTTTGTCTGCCTTCCCACTAGTCCTGCCTGTGTTATCGGTGTCACAGATGGATGGATGGACGGACAGACAAATCCAAATAGTCAATGCTTTTATTATTTTATAAAAATGTGGTAAAAACCCACCACCTTGGAAGAGAACATCCTCAAAGAATGTTTGTTTGCTTTTTAAATCTCTAAATAGCAATTATGTGGCTTTAATTCTGTGTGACATGCTGTAGCAGAAGGTTTTGGAGAAGATCAATACAGCACAGAACACAACTTTAGAGCAGAGTGGCTGCTTCCAGACACATCCAGAAACAAACATGGCTATGTTGCAAGATCACATAATTTCCCTACTTTAATTAAGTTTCTTACAAATGAGTTTTGAGATCTATTCAGTCTGAGTTTAAATTGCATTTGCTCAGAAAACAAATTTCTTCAGAGGAGAAACTCATCATCAAATAATTCTATTGGTCTGTGGGTTTTTGTTTGTTTTTTGAGATATAAACAACTCTTGTGGTATAAAGACTGTTTGATATGTTACAATGTGACAACGGTCAATTTCCTGTACAGCCAGCAAGCTAGAAATAGCTAGAGAAACAAGTGATGAATCCTCCTGTGCAAGGAGCAAAAGCTCCTCCCAATGGAAAGAGTGCGCCCTCTCAGTAAGGGAGGTCCAGGTGAGAGTGCACGATGTGACATTAGGCAGACATACTTCTTTAATCAAGAGGACAAGGCACAGAATGGGGAAAAGTCCTTTTTGAACAAAGGGCCATATTATCAACTGCTTAAAAAGCAAACAAAGCAAGAAAAGACATGTGAGATCAACCTGAAAATCTGCCAGCACACAATATTATCTCTATTTCCAGTCTTTAAATTCACAGACTAATAAACTAATAAAAATTGATTTTGCTGTACAAGACAATTCACAAAACTGTAAAATCCCTGTCCTGAAGAGTTTGCAATCCCAAGTCTGAGCTAAACAGTCTTGGGATTTAACAGGTGTAAATTATATCCCGGCACATGTATACATCAATCAAATGCTGGATCAGATTCTGCTGTGACAAAACAAAAATTCTCCTGTCAAAAACCAGTTCAGTTTATTCATGGTGAATCCTACATACCTGGCAACTTAATTGGAAACATTCTGGCTTGCTATATCAAGTATGATATATCAAGTAGTCAGGCCTTAGTATAAACTGTAATAATTTAAAATGCAGTGCAGTAAAAATCATACCGCCATCTCTGTTCTGCATAAAATCTTAAGTATCCTACAGTCAGCAGGTTCTTGAGTGAAGCTGTAGATGTTCCTCTTTATCCATGACTTGATCTCCTTTGGACAGAAGTTGAATCTGGGAATCAAACCCGGGTCTCCGGTAAAGCACAGCCATTGGACTAACTTTCACTTTGGTTAAGAACATAAGAATTTGCCATGCTGGGTCAGACCAAGGGTCCATCAAGCCCGGCATCCTGTTTCCAACAGAGGCCAAAACCAGGCCACAAGAACCTGGCAATTACCCAAACACTAAGAAGATCCCATGCTACTGATGCAATTAATAGCAGTGGCTATTCCCTAAGTAAACTTGATTAATAGCCATTAATGGACATCTCCTCCAAGAACTTATCCAAACCTTTTTTGAACCCAGCTACACTAACTGCACTAACCACATCCTCTGGCAACAAATTCCAGAGCCCAATTGTGCATTGAATTAAAAAGAATTTTCTCCGATTAGCCTTAAATGTGCTACTTGCTAACTTCATGGAATGCCCCCTTGTCCTTCTATTATCCGAAAGTGTAAATAACCGATTCACATCTACTCGTTCAAGACCTCTCATGATCTTAAAGACCTCTATCACATCCCCCCTCAGCTGTCTCTTCTCCTAAGAGTTTCAGGCAGTTATCTGTAAATTAACAAGATGTGCTGGACTTTCACGCTGATCTCCTTTCCTCAGATGTAGCTCCCTTGCCATGCAGAGGAGCCTCTACATTTCTGCATCAGCCCTATCATCGCTTCTATGTTCCCTGTACTATTTTTGGGTTGTTCACTGGGGTAAAGTTTTCTGAATAGTTCATACTGTAACAATTCAAACAGACTTTAAGCCACAAGAGGGTATGGCTTTTGTTAGTGAGATAGACAAATAGATTCCTTGATGATAAAATTCTCTTCTGAAGTAATGTGTTGGTTTTTTTTGTTTGTTTTTGAGGAAATGGAATTTAAACTTAGGTTAAATACATCTCTAAACTATTTTTTATGAGGAACTAAATAAATAAAGATTGCACTGAAGTTCAGTATTTATTTTTTCAATTTAATTGAATTTAAATTTGGATTCTAGTCTGCATTTTGTGTCTGGGCAGCCACTTCAAAGCAGATTATAAATAGAAGAGTGAGATGTTTTACATACTGGGTCGCTTTACAAATTAAAGTCAGTGAAACAGACATATTCCATACAGCTCGATGTGATATGAATTGATGCTGCAATTACAGTTTTTCATTACAAATAAAATCAAATTCACCAGCAATATTGTATGGAAGCCTGAAAACCTATGATTCGTGCCCTTGGTAAAGAGCCAAGCTTCCGATGGCCCGTTGCCTTTTTGTGAGCCTTTGAGGGATAGGTCACTTTTAGCTCATAGCTTGGTTGGCTGAAAGGCTAAGCTTTCACTTGTTCATGGAATGGCATGTATGTTCTCTGTGTTATCTCATAGGCTGGGGGGATAGGGAGAGTAGAGAATTCCAAAGTTCAGGTACCATGCAAACGAATGTTCTAGTTCTTGATTTCTTCAGCCAGATAGCTAAAGGGATAGTTATTTATTTATGTATTCTTCTTTGGGGATCATTTTTCAAAGCGATCGCACGCGAAAAGTCCCTTTTCGCGTGCGATCACTAAATGGGGGAGGAGTCGGGGCGGACGCCGTGAAGACATCGCGGACAGCAAAAGGTAAGAACCCTTTTCACTGCCAATTTCGCGCCCAATAGCACCACCTTTTATATGATGGCGCTATTGGGTGCGAAAGCCGGCAGTGATCGCACCCCCACCCCCACATACCGCGCTATTCAAAGAGCCCGGCGGTATTAGAAAATCCAGGCCTTTGTTTGGAGTGGGTCAGGTATTGTGTCTGGTGGGGTAGTAGTCTCGTCTTTTTGGTCAAGTATGAAGGGCCGTTGCCATTCTTTGCTTTGAGGGTGAATGACAGGATTTTAAATTTGACACGTAAGGAGATCAACTGCCAATGCAGAGATTCCAGAAGACGGGAGGCTCATTTCCATTTTGAACGCCTCTTCTAGCAACAGTATTTTGTATTGCCCAGTGCCTATAGTTTGAAGAAGGTCTTCTGGGATAAGCCATTGTAAATGGTGTTACAGTAGTCCTAGATGAGAGAGAACTGATTGCATGACTGTTTTGTAATGGTTGTAGGAAAGGGTGAAATTGTTTTACTATGTAAAGGTGGCAGATGGTTCTTTCAGTTATTACTGTTATCTGATTTAACTACCTTTCCCAGAGGCTTGAACAGATGCATAACAAATTACAAAATTATAATTTTATATACAATATATAAAAATGTAAACATAGCAAACAAATCATAACTAAGAAAAATAGCACATAAGAGTAAATTAAAAATAAAAATATCCCCTCACACAGGATCTGTTACGGTCCCAGTCGCGGCAGCCGCGACTGGGCCCTTACCTCCTTGGTCCCGGTCCATCTCCGAGGGTCTGCGGCCTGTTTTGCGGCATCCTCGCGGGGGGGACGCTGCCGAGAAGCCCTGCCTGGACGCCTTCTCCCTAGGCGCACGCGCGCAGTTCGCGCTTATGAAGGCCGTTTCCCGCCACTGGAAGCTCCGCCCCATCAATGACGTCAGACGCCGCGGCCTATGTAAGGCCGCCGCGGAGCCCAGGACTTTGCCTTGCAATGGAGTTCCTTGCGGTTCTCAGTTGCTCCATGCCCTGGAATGCGCTATTGCGTTAGCAACTCCGTTCCTGCCTGAGACTTGTGTTCTCTCCATGCTCAAGTCTTGCTTTTGTCTGGCTTGCTTGCAGTAACCTGTTCTACTTCAGTTCCAGCTTGGTTCCAGGTTCCAGTAGCCAGTCCTGCTTCAGCTCCTGTCTGGTTCCAGTAGCCAATTCTGCTTCAGCTCCTGCTTGCTTCAGTCCTAACCTGCTTCAGTTCCTGCCTGTCACCAGAGCCCTGCCTGGTGACTGGAGAAAGTGTGTCTCGCCGCCACGTTCGTGTCTTCCGAAGAAAAGACCATAGTCCCACGCCGCTCTCGTAGGGCCGTGTTGGCATGGGCCCACGAATCCCTCACTGGAGGGCATGCGGGCCGTACCGGTACGCTAGACCTCCTCAACCGCTTCTATTGGTGGCCAACGTTAAGACAAGATGTTCGTCTCTTTGTCGACTCCTGCCCCACTTGTGCATTGCAAAAACCGTTTGGCGGGAAGCCTAGAGGGTTGTTACACCCCTTGCCTATCCCAGTGGAGCCCTGGATGCACATCACCACAGACTTTGTGGTGGATCTCCCAGCATCAGACGGGAACACGGTCATCCGGGTTGTTGTGGATCGGTTCTCCAAAATGGCACATTTTGTTCCCCTGTCAAAATTGCCTTCAGCGCCTGACTTGGCTAATTTATTTGTTCAATCAATCACCAGAAGCTAGAAATCCTCACCTACGAATTCACTCAATACAAAAAAGGAGGATATATTATGTTCTCTTTTATGAATTTTAAAGTGTTAAATAAATTAACCTTATCAACTCTTCACATAGGAACAAATACCATCAGTATTAGTGCAAATGGAATTTAATCCATCGCCTCTCGCCACACAATGGGCCCCAGGCAAATTCAGCATTTATTCAAGCACTTGGTATATAATCATTTGGTATTGTTCCTTTATTTATTCCAAAACAATTTCTTGATTCATATCCACTAAAAAAAATTTTATATTTTATTTTCAAAAATCATTTTATCCCAAAAACCCAAAAAACTCATTTATTTATGTGTTTCTAAAAATCTTATATACTATCCTTGCATAAATTAAATGTCCACCGTCATTTAGTTTGTTCAATAATTGAAATCCTAGAATGAAATCCTAGGATAAATTATACTTAGCCCCACTGTAGATGTATTGTTTCTCAAATTGTCCCGACATGGGCCATGTTTCGACTGTTTCCAGTCTTCCTCAGGGGATACTTAGTATGTTTTAATCACGGTTCCAAAACAATTTTTGTTTTTCTGCCTTTCCAGCGCTAGTCAGTTAATTTGACCTAGGACATACAAAAACATATTGTTAAAAAATATTTTAAAATAAATCTCATCACAGATGCATGTTTATTCAACCTTCCCAAAGAGATTTTTTGCAAATTCCCTCATAACAATTTTTTGTAACACTTTCCTTCCAACTCAACAAAGTTCTTTACTCACAGTGTTATTAATGCCCATTCCTTTTCATGCATTAATGGCGCCTCCGCGTTTCTTATCGCCTCCACTTCCTGTCCACTTCTTTATACCTATCATACCCGGAACTTGATGCTGTCAATCATTTTCAAAACAGCTTTATTCAATGCGATGTTCCTTCTTAGTGTTTGTCTCCTCCACTTCCTGCCCACTTGTTTTTACCATTCCTCCCCGGAACTTGATGTTGTCAATCATTTTCAACAGCCACTTTGTCAGAGGACATCCTCCTAAAATACCGACCAGTCAATTTCTTTATTCAACCCACCAGGGGTCACTGTTTTAAAATAATGGATCCATTTTTGCTCTTTTTGTAGAAGAATCAGATCAAAGTTACCACCCCTCTGGGGATATATCGGCCGTTCTATGACTGCAAATTTAAAATCAGAAAAATTGTGTCCCTCCGACATGCAATGCTGAACCAGAACGGCCGATATATCCCCAGAGAGGTGGTAACTTTGATCTGATTCTTCTACAAAAAGAGCAAAAATGGATCCATTATTTTAAAACAGTGACCCCTGGTGGGTTGAATAAAGAAATTGACTGGTCGGTATTTTAGGAGGATGTCCTCTGACAAAGTGGCTGTTGAAAATGATTGACAACATCAAGTTCCGGGGAGGAATGGTAAAAACAAGTGGGCAGGAAGTGGAGGAGACAAACACTAAGAAGGAACATCGCATTGAATAAAGCTGTTTTGAAAATGATTGACAGCATCAAGTTCCGGGTATGATAGGTATAAAGAAGTGGACAGGAAGTGGAGGCGATAAGAAACGCCGAGGCGCCATTAATGCATGAAAAGGAATGGGCATTAATAACACTGTGAGTAAAGAACTTTGTTGAGTTGGAAGGAAAGTGTTACAAAAAATTGTTATGAGGGAATTTGCAAAAAATCTCTTTGGGAAGGTTGAATAAACATGCATCTGTGATGAGATTTATTTTAAAATATTTTTTAACAATATGTTTTTGTATGTCCTAGGTCAAATTAACTGACTAGCGCTGGAAAGGCAGAAAAACAAAAATTGTTTTGGAACCGTGATTAAAACATACTAAGTATCCCCTGAGGAAGACTGGAAACAGTCGAAACATGGCCCATGTCGGGACAATTTGAGAAACAATACATCTACAGTGGGGCTAAGTATAATTTATCCTAGGATTTCATTCTAGGATTTCAATTATTGAACAAACTAAATGACGGTGGACATTTAATTTATGCAAGGATAGTATATAAGATTTTAGAAACACATAAATAAATGAGTTTTTTGGGTTTTTGGGATAAAATGATTTTTGAAAATAAAATATAAAATTTTTTTAGTGGATATGAATCAAGAAATTGTTTTGGAATAAATAAAGGAACAATACCAAATGATTATATACCAAGTGCTTGAATAAATGCTGAATTTGCCTGGGGCCCATTGCGTGGCGAGAGGCGATGGATTAAATTCCATTTGCACTAATACTGATGGTATTTGTTCCTATGTGAAGAGTTGATAAGGTTAATTTATTTAACACTTTAAAATTCATAAAAGAGAACATAATATATCCTCCTTTTTTGTATTGAGTAATTTATTTGTTCAACATGTGTTCCGACTTCATGGGCTTCCCCAGGACATCGTATCAGACCAAGGACCACAATTTACAGCCCGCTACTGGAAGGCGTTATGTAAATGCTTCACGGTCTAGTTGAGTCTCTCATCAGCTTTCCACCCTCAGAGTAACGGGCAGACTGAAAGTTTGAACCGGACTCTAAAGACCTTCCTGCGCTCCTTTGTCAACGAAAGAAAAGATGATTGGGCCAAACTTCTCCCATGGGCGGAATTTTCATACAACAATCATACACACTCCGCTACTGGAAGTTCTCCCTTCTTAGCTGTCTATGGGAAGCAACTTCAGCCTCCCTTGCCCTCGCCTGAACCCAGCACACTGCCAGCAGTGCAACTCTCTGCCCACCAGCTACTTGCCCTCTGGACGTCTATCCAAAAGAAGATGCAAAGGGCTGAAACTGAGAAAGCTGTGAACTCAGGGATGAAGAGACCCGCGCCCCCCTGACGTCATCACGCTCAGAGGCGAGCCGGTAAATGGTCACATTCCACCAGGCGTCGCGCGTCGAAGGGGTGCACCAAAGGGGCACTCCCTTTGGTGCACCCCTTCGTGCAATCCTTTGTGCTACGCTTATTTTAATTCCCTTAAGTTTTCCTTTGTTAATTAACCTTTTTCATAGTGTTTAGTAATCCTTTGTTTATTAAATATGTTCAATATATTTGACTTAGGAAACCTGTTTTCCTGCATACTCTGTTTTTAATGTAAACCGGTATGATTTGTATCTGATACAAGAATGACGGTATATAAAAATGCAAAATAAATAAATAAATAAATACTCTTGCTGCCAAAAGATGGGCAAACAGCCACCGTAAGCCAGCACCAATCTACCTCCCTGGAGACCGTGTTTGGCTGAGCACAAAGAATCTACAACTTCGGATTCCTTCCCGCAGACTCGCGCCCAGATTCTGTGGACCATTCCGCATTGCCGAGCACGTAGGAGTCGTTTCCTACTGCTTGCGCTTACCCTCCTCGATGCATGTGCACAATGTCTTCCATGTGTCGCTTTTGAAGCCTCTCATCCTCTCCAGGTACCATCCCCGAGCTCCCGAATCTGCAGATCCTTCTGTGCCAGGAGACACCACCTACCAAGTCTGGGAGGTTCTAGATGTCAGATTCCATCAACGTCGCTGGGAGTACCTCATTGCCTGGGAAGGTTGTGGATCTGAGGACAACACATGGGAGCCAGCCCGCAACATCCTTGATAAGGACTTATTGAAAGCCTTCCATCAGGACCACCCAGGTAAACCTGGGCCTGCTAAGAGGGGGCGTAAGAGGGGGGTACTTTCTTTCCACCCCCCGCACCTTCCCCTCCCTTCCCCTCCCTTCCCCTCCCTAACCCACCCCCCCCCGGCCCTATCTAAACCCCCCCCCCAACTGTTGGCAGATTTATGCCTGCTTTCGGCAGGTGTAAATCTGCGCGCGCCAGCGGGCTGCTGGCGCGCCATCACCCAACCCGGGGGCTGGTCCGGAGGCCTCAACCACGCCCCCGGGTCAGCGCCACACCCCCAGTCCCGCCTCAGACACGCCCCCTGACCCCCGGACATGCCCCTCCCCGCCCCTTTTACAAAGCCCCGTGACTTACGCGCGTCCCGGGGCTGTGCGTGTGCCAGCGGCCTATGCAAAATAGGCGCGCCGGTGCACGAGTGCCCTGCGCGCATAAATCCGGCCCATATTCATTAGCGATATCCTGAAAACCTGAGGACCAGTTTGAGCACCCCTGGCTTACCCCGGCCATGGAGAAGTAGCTGTCCAAATTTGGCATATTCTTCAAATGCATGAAGAAATAGATATTCAAAGATCTTGAATATCTTTCCTATCTTCTACTTATTTATTTCTTGTATTTATATGCCATTTCTACACAGCTCAGGGTGGCTTACAAAATAACACAGTAATGTTGGAGGAAATATAGTATGTAAAATACAAACAATATTGCCCAGATTGTAAAAAGTTCAATTTAATGTACATTATATAAGATTTTTTTTATGAAGGAAAAGATTTCATCTAGCACATTGTGTTATAAATCACATAGAAGTGTTATCGGTATAATCATAAGTCTGTATCCCTTCTTTTTTAAATTTCTTAAAGTAAGACATTGAGGTGTTCAAAAATGAAATTAAATGAAAATAAATTATGATAATCTCCAAAATTAAATTGGTTAAAATATTCAGATACACTGAATTCAACCTGGAGTCCGATGTGATTCACGTTTTGCCATACTTGGCTGCATCAAGGTATTTTCCTAAAACCAGAAAAACTTGTGAATATACATTGTAAACTGAATCATATCTCAAACAGCTGCCCTGTCAACGCTCACCAGTAGTGTGTCGATTGTACTCTCAAATTTTGAATGATAATGTGACATCTGCCCCTAAAGTTATATTATTTATTTATTTATTTGTTTGTTTGTTTGTTTGTTTGTTCGGTTTTATATACTGTCATTCGGTGCAGCCATCATAACGGTTTTCAAAAATCAAACAGAGAATAAACCATTAAAAACATTGATGCATAAATTAATAGTGGGAAATAAGAAGAGATTGGGGAGAGGTTGGTGGAGAAAAAGGGAGCATAAGGAAAAGAAGGGAAAAGGATTATGGTAACAGTATTGGTATTTAAACATCTTCGGGATGGTCTTCTAGTGTTAATTATAAGTTCATATTGCTATTATAATGGTCGTTACCAGACGATATTTCATTATCTATTTTGCTTGAGTATGGCATTCTGGAGAAATGTCTACTTATATACACAGTGTATTGCTTGTAAGTAAGTGAAAGGGATTTCAAATGGTCCAATCGCGGATCACGCTACTCCTACGAGTTTTGTAGTATTTTATCTAATCTGATTTGTCCATTCTAGAAACATATTATCTCATCTGGAATTAATACTATTCTTTCTCTATTTTATAATTCCCAGCTAGTTGTCATATACTGGTTTATAGATCTCGGTCTCCTTTACAACAATTGTTTATATGCGGTCGATTATGTTGCATGCCCTGTCTGCGCTCAGCCCGTGCACGGGCCTGCTCACATCGCTACTCCTCTGCAGGTCACAGGTCGGCCTCCCCAGCAGCAGCCGCGAGCTCCTCCAGGCCTTGGCAATCGGATCGGAACTGCATGTGTACTAGTTTGCCTCCACGTTCACAGTCTTGTTCCAGCAACCTACTGTTCCAGCCTTGTCCAGCTTCCTCCTGTTCCAGCGTCCTTCTGTTCCAGCTGTCTGTCCTGTTTTCCCAGGTAGTACCTTCGGACTGACTCTGGTACTGACCTCTCTCTGCCTGCTCCATTGACCATTCTGCTCGCTAGGGATGTGAATCATTTTTGAACGATTAAAATTATTGTCAGATAATTTTAAAATCGTCCAAAATCGTTAGATACGCGATACAATACAAATGCCCCCGATTTATCGTCAGGGGCATTTGTATTGTATCGTTAAATAGGGCGCTGGAGAACCGGCACACCAAAAAAACCCTAAAACCCACCCGAACCTTTAAAACAAATCCCCCACCCTCCCGAACCCCCCGCAAAATGTTTTAAATTACCTGGGGTCCAGTGGGGGGGGCTCCCGGCGCGATCTCCTCCCGCTCTCTGGCCACCGCTGCGTTGGCCACCAGCACACCCCTTTTTCAAAGTCTGGCACTTGTGCACGTATCTGTGGTTAAGCGCATGGCTGGGCCCTTTAGAAAATGCGCGTAGGGTCCGGCCACATGCGTAACTGCTGGTATTTATTTGCGTGGCCCTTTGAAAATTAGAGGTCGATTTTAAAAGGAGCGCGTGGCCGTCCATGTGCATGCAGTTCCTGGTAGACACACATGGACATGCCGATTTTATAACATGCATGCATCGGCATGTGCATGTTATAAAATTTGATGGCCGTGTGCACATGCGCACTTGATTTTAAAATCCACATGCGCAAATGTGGGCGGCACGTGCAGGGCGGGGGATTTTCATTAAATACGCGCGGCGACACAATCGGGCCTTCCCCAGTTCCCTTCCCGTCCGCTCCAATTAAGGATTGGACTGGGAGGGTACTTCCTTACCACCCCCCCCCCCCCCCCCCCCGCCTAACCTTCCTTCCCTTCCCCTCTCCACCCTGACCCCAACCCCTACCCACCTACTTACCCCAAATGTTTCTTTTTCACTACTTATTGCTCCTCAGGAGTAGAAGTAGTTTTGGCACGCACTTGCCTGGGACAGTGGCTAATGTCTCGCCCCTTTTTCAGGGCCCAGCACTTGTGCGCGTATCAGGATTTATGTGCATGGCCGGGCCTGTTGTAAAATGCACGCGCATGGTCTGGGCATGCGCTTAAATCCCAATTTTATTTTACACGCATCCGGGCTTATATGCATTTCAGCCTTATATACAATCATTGGTTGAATTATTCCACATTTCAGATTCCTAGTAGTCCTATATTTCTAAATTCTCTTTTTTTGAAAAAAAAATGTATACAAACGAAAATAAAATGTTCAGTATTTATCTTTCTTTTTAATTTTAAAATGATTTATCTTCTGTAAGCTCTTCTCATTATCATGAAAGTGTTCTGATTTAGTTCACCATGTTTAAGACAGAGAATGCATGATGACTGTGTGCTCAACTCATATGCCCGACACAGGTCTATGTTTCCAGCATAGCATTCTTCCTCAGGGGGATGGTCACTGTTCAGATCCACAGTGTTTTCTGCCATTATCAGAATATAGGAAGTGATGTACATAAAAAAAAAAGAATGTAGATATATATGGACTATTAGGTGTCTGAAATGTGGAATAATGTACATCATGTCCTGAATTCTGAAAATGGTGGAAATAGCCATTGGGTTATGAGATTAAATTGTATATTCTTCCCATAGAATTAAAAATAAATACAGAATGGTTAGTTCTCATAAAAAATAATGCCATTCAATCTCTGTGTTTAATCCATATGGTTCATGGTATTAAGTCCATAAATCCATGTTTGCTCTCATCAACAGAGTTCCAAATTTACATCTCCCCCCTCTCAGATATTTATGTATCTGGTTGATAACACAGTGTCAAATCTTTAAATCTATGATTGTTGGAAATGAAATGCCATGCCAAAGGTGCTTCACAACTATGGTATTCAGACATGCAAACCTTAAGTTGACACATCATCTTACCAACTTACAATATGTCACATGGACACTTGACTACATATGTAACATGAGTACTGGTTGAAGTTGTAAAAAAATTCATTTAAACATTTATTTTAGTACAAGATGGATGAACTCTATGGCTGATGTAATAACCGAACACACCAATGTCCACATTTTCGATGACCTATTAAGAGAAAAGGTTTTTGAATGGTATTGTCTTGAAAAAAAAAGACAACCATAGTAGTTCCTTCAGATTCCATCCTCTTGAATATGCAATTCTCAAATCCTGGTCTTTGAAACAGTCTTATAAAGATACATTTGACCAATGTTTCCTTAATATCTTCTTGATTTGGGATGAGAGATGTGAATATCTAAAGACGCCTGTGGGGACACCACTCTTTATCTTTATTTCCCATTTCAGTTAATAAAGCATCTCTATTAAAGTGCACGTTAATATGCTCTCTTTACTGTAGAGTATGAATATCCTTCTTGTAAAAATTGAGAGAATAAATATTTGATTCAATTTTAAAAGTGGCAATAACTGAGCAATTGCTTCTATATCTCAAACATTGTGAATAATGAATACTGTCCTTCAGATTAGATGGATATGAACTGGTGTAATGCAAATAACTGTTATGATCACTCTCCTTCTTGAAAATGTTGCTAGCAAATTGTCCATCTTCATTTCTGCTGATTGTGACATCCAAAAAAGAAATACAGGAATAATGATATTTCATTTCAAATTTAATAGGGTCGCTGCATGAATTTAAAAATTAAAAAAAAGTTATCATTCCTGTACTGTACCTGACCAAATCATAAAAATATCATCTATATATCTCTTGTAGATAAGGATATTGCTAATGAAGGAGGAAACTCTTATTCAGATGTATTCAAAATGGGCCATAAAAAGATTTGTCAATGATGGAGCCATAGTCCAAAAGAAAATAATTTTCTTTTAATGCTATTCTGGCCAACTTCACAATAAACTCTGTTGAAAACAGGTGTGACCTTGTTCTATTGTTCAGTAATTTGGCGATGACATCTAATGTCTCATCTTGCAGTATACTAGGATATAATGAAACCACATTTACGGTTACCAATAATATATTAGTTTGTGAATTGAAATTCAGATAGCATGCTTTTAACCCAAGTCTTTTAACCCAAATCATGGGTTATCTCACTGTTTTTCCTATTATGATTTTTTTTCAACTGTACCTTAATTTTTGAGCTCTTTCATCTTTTGTATTTATACTGTACTCACACTCCATTTACTCTATCTCTTTTATATTTATTTTCTATATAATATTTATTACTATATTACTATGTTTAATTGGTTATCTATTCTATTTGTTCCAGCATTATTGTTAGTTCTATTGTTACCTGTTTTATTGTTCAACTGTTCTATGTAAAACCCACTACTCTTTTTGGGCATTTAAAAGTTGTATGTAAACCGGATTGATTTGTAGTTCCTACAAGAACTTCGGTCTATAAAAATTAAAAATAAATAAATAAAATAAATGCTCAAAAAATGTTTAGTGTCCTGTATATAGGACTGTATTGCAGCAGGGCTGGTGCAAGGGTAGTAGTTGCCCTAGGCGACTTCTGCCTTGCACCCACCCCCCCCCCCATTTGCGCCACGCTGGTCCCCAGCCCGACTCCTCCTATCTTGTTTGCGTCGCCCACTGTATGCTTCTCAGGGCCACTAGCAGCGTGCACTGCTCACAGCCCGATGAATCTCCTCTGCTCTTTGGCGTCCCCTAAGGGTCAGCGCCATAGGCGACCACCTAAGTTCACCTAAAGGATGCGCCACCCCTGTATCAGAGTAATCATAGGACTCCAAAATTTATTGATATACATCAATAATGGTTCTAAGACTGAGTCATTCAAGTAAACAATGGATCTCCTAGGTGGATCTTAAAAGGTCTTGTGTATTTTTCGCATTGCATACAGTGTCAGGACATGCAGAAATTTTGTATTCAAAAATTAGAACTCTTTACCAGTCAAAAACTAGATTCAACAGCAGAAGTTGTTATACATTTTTTGGTCGCATATAAATGATTTGTTGAAACCAAACCAAGGGGGTCATTTTGTAACGCTTATCGCGTGCGATAAGCTGCTATCGCACACGAAAAGTCCCTTTTCGCGTGCGATAGCATGCGAAGGGTGGAGTCAGGGCGGAGTCGGGGTGGTGAGGAGGCGGACTCTGCGGTGTCTTCGCTGGCGGCGATAAGGTAAGCCACGTTATCGTCAGTAGCACGCCCAATAGCGCCACCTTTCATGGTGGCACTAATGGATGCGAAAGCCGGCAGCGAAAACACCGCGGTGGTGCGATGGCTGCCGGCTTTCGCAGGCCCACCCCCCATTTTTGCTGGATTCACCATTCTGCGATAGAATAGTGAATCCAGGCCCAAGTTCTTAAATCGATCATAGCCTATGTTAATATCAGTTAATACCCCGTTAATACCACTTAATTTCATGTTAACTTGTTTGAGTTCAGTTAAAGTTGATTCTAAGTTTTACTGTAAGAAACAATAGGAAAACTTTGATGTTTCCAGCACCATTTTTTCTGTAAACCGATGTGATATGTCGGTATATAAAAATAAATACGTTTGAATGGAAGAGGGTAGACTCAGAAGTAACACAGAAGGAGTTTTGAAAGCGTGAAGTGGGTTCCAGTGGAGGTGTCAAGTTTGAAAATGGCATTGTAATTTAAAATGACATGGGACAGATACAAAGGGTGATGAGAAAATGAAATCAACATTCAAATAGGGCTTGTAATATTGCTGTAAGTAGGGTTTGTAGGCAGACTAGATGAGGATAGTAGGTTAATCCACCATCAGTTTTAAGTTTCTAGATAGAGTGAGACAGGGTGAAGGGATATTGATATGAACATTTTAGTAATGTGTTTAATGCCATTTAACTTCAAAATACAACTGTACCATCTAACAATGAAAATGGTAGAATGGGAAAATAGGGAGAGGAGCAAAGGCGATGGGAGGATACTGTAAACTTGTCTGATTTTTGACAGCAGATTTAAATTAATTCTGATTGCATCAAGTGAGAAGCTTCTAATGATCAGCTCTGATCTGAATTATTGATCGCAGCCTTTTGTTATTTTCTTTCTAGCAATTTCACACGACTACCTCATCTAGCAGGCACAGAACAAAATCTTCTCCTTGCAAAGCAAATTCAGGACCAGTGGACAGAATTTGGATTGGATTTAGCAGAATTAACTCATTATGATGTCCTCTTATCCTATCCTAATGAAACCAACCCCAACTACATCTCAATCATTGATGAACATGGGAATGAGGTAAAGGCAATATCAATCTATGCATCAAATTGTAAGAGTTAATTTCAACAACTCTCTGCCAAAATATGGGAAGGAATGAATTCTCAAAAACACTAGAAGTGGGCAATAATAACTAGTTTATCATCCAATGCCTTGTCTTCTGCTTCAGTATTCAGAATCTCTCTTTTTTTTTTTTAAAGAATCTGAACAAGAATACATATTATATGGACAAATATGAGAAAAATAACTTTACAACTCACAGTAATTCACAAAGTAATATTGCAATCTCAGAGGTTGAAAGAAGCTCTCAAAATGGAGAAAGGGAGGGTCTCTAATATTCAATAAAAAAGAAAAATATCAAATCCTTATATGGCATGCATATAATATGTTTTCAGAGGGATTAATTTATCAATATGGTTGTTAATAATCTGACTAATTTCCAGTTGTAAAAGCTCTGACTCAATTCAAATAAATCAGCAAGGTGAAAAAGGACCAAATACAGATACTAAAAATAAGAACAATGTGTGAAGCATTTAAGTATCTGAAATATCAAGAATTTAAATAATAGAAGCCGACTCACTCTCAATCTGTTTCTTTGAGATTGTATGGATAAAATCAGCTAGATGATCCAGATTATAGAAAATTTAGGTGTGTGAAGTCCTTGTCCTCTCTGGTTGAGTCTCATTCCTGCAGGATCCTGGGATCAAATTCTATAAGACGAGTGGGAGGTAGGGTGGGGGATGGGCACAGCTTGTATCAGTCTGGTTCACTGTTAAAAACTCCAATAGGTCCACACCGATACTACACTCTACATCCCTGCAGTTGTGCCAGTACTTCCTCTTTTTTGGGTGTGAGACAGACAACTCCTCAACACTGTTATCGACCTCCCGCTACTTCTTTGTAGCTTAGTTCAGTCCCATGAAAAGTCCACTGAATATCAATATCCAAAAATGGGCAAAGCTGTATTATTTTTCTTGTGACTGCATCAATTTCTTCTGCATGCGCCGGTTGTTCCACACAGCAAAGTCTCTCTGTCTAGTAAATTGCAGTGACCCTCCCCAACACTGTAAGCTCATTTGGCTACCTTGGCTGGTTTAGGATCTGGTTGTCTTATCTCCTCTCATCACCTTTCTCTCTCAGCTGTTTAACTCAGACAGCTGTACCCCATCAAAAAATCCTTCCTATGTCTCCCATGGGCCTACTTCCTTTCCAGAATCTTCTTTGTGACTGTTCAAAGGGCCCATGCCACACTTTCTTGTGTCTTTTATTATCCCCACTGTCATGGTTTCGCATGCCATGCAGCCTCACTGTGACCTGATCCAGTCTGCTATGACACCTCCCCACCAGCAGAAGCCTCCAGTGAGCTCTGTTCTGAGCTACCTGAGCCATCTCCTCACTGGCCATTTGATTCACCCTGTGGTGCATCCTTCTCTCCACCAGGGGTCCTCAGCGAGCTGCACATCCAGCCTTGCCAAACTCTGTCTCACTGCTCACGCCACTCCCAAGCTCCAGCCACATTTAACCTTCTCTTGCCAAAACCTAAATGCTATTTCATGGAGTCACCCTTGGCTCTCTGATCTGGCCACTCTTTATCTTGCTCTATGTCTTGAGGTCTCCAGGACTTCATGTATTTTGCTCCTTGCCTTGCGGCCTGTCTAGGCCTTACCTTGCCTTGTGACCTCTGCGCCTTCTGTCTACTTGCATCTTTCTCTGTGGCCTATTCAGGCCTTACCTCAACTTGTGGCATCCGGGCCTTCTGTCTCCTTGCACCTTGCCCTGTGGCCTACTCAGGCCTAAGCTTACCTTCTAGCATCCTGGCTTGCTCTTACCTTAGGCCTTGCTCTATGGCTTCCTCAGGCCTCCTTCTCCTTGCTTAGTAACCTACAGTCCTTATTCTTAGCGGCCTTCAGTGTGCTGCCTTCTGGCCTCAGTGTTCTCTGTTCTGTGTTGTCCCTATCTGCTTCTACCCTTGTCTGCCTTATCTAAGTCCTGCCCTAGTCTGCCTTGTTTAGTCCTGTCCTTGTCTTGGTCTTCCCGTGTCCTGTCCAGACCAGTTCCCAGTATCCATTCCCTACTTTGCCTTGCCCATGTCTGTGATTGTATCCAGTCCAGTCCCTGCTCAATATCTAAGCCTGTGCCTGTATCCAGTTCCAGCCTTTGTTCAGTATCCTGCCACCCTCCTTTCCCAGAATCCAGTCCTCAGCTCCTTGCCTGTTTCAGTATCCCGTTCGCTGCTTCTTCCCTTTACCAATATCCAGGCCTATGCTTCCAGTAGGGATGTGAATCGTTTTCCATATCGTCTTAACGATAGAAATCGTGTGGCAGGGCAAGAAAATCGTCTTAGGCACGATTTTTTAGTTAAAAAATCGTTAAAAATCGTTTTTTCCGATTAGTGCGCACTAACTGGGAGTTAGTGCGCACTAACTGAAAATGATACAATTTGACACTTTTCAGGTCAGTTAAGGTCAGTTTAGGAATGAATATGTATTCCTATTGGCTGCCCTCTTATTTATTCATGTTACCAAGTTTCCTACTGACAGTATATGGGGGATGGGAAATGGAAACAGTTGGTAGCTTGACAAAACAAGTAATGTGATCAGTCAATGTGACTAGAACTTGTGCCCTAACCCTGATACCAGGGGTATTGTGATCTTCCTGCACACAGTGCCCTATCCCTATTAATACCAGGAGTGTTGTGATCTTCCTGCACACAGTGCCCTATCCCTAATACCAGGGGTGTTGTGATCTTCCTGCACACAGTGCCCTATTCCTGATACTGGGGGTGTTGTGATCTTCCTGCACACAGTGCCCTATTCCTGATACCGGGGGTGTTGTGATCTTCTTGCACACATCCCGATATCAGGGATAGGGCACTGCATGCAGGAAGATCACAACACTCCTGGTATTAATAGGGATAGGGCACTGCATGCAGGAAGATCACAACACTCCTGGTATTAATAGGGATAGGGCACTGCATACAGGAAGATCACAACACCCCTGGTATCAGGGATAGGGCACTGTGTGCAGGAAGATCACAATACCCCCGGAGGAGTGAGGGTCAGGCAGCTCCCCCCTGTCTGTGAAGCCAGCCTCTCACTAGTAATGCAGGGAGGGAGCTGTCTCAGACTTCACCATCCTCCCCCCCCCCCCCTTACCCACACACCATTCACTAGCTGGGACATGGGGGAAGTCAGGAGTGAGGGTCAGGCAGCTCCCCCCTGTCTGTGAAGCCAGCCTCTCACTAGTAATGCAGGGAGGGAGCTGTCTCAGACTTCACCATCCACCCCCCCCCCTCACCCACACACCATTCACTAGCTGGGACATGGGGGAAGTCAGGAGTGAGGGACAGGCAGCTCCCCCCTGTCTGTGAAGCCAGCCTCTCACTAGTAATGCAGGGAGGGAGCTGTCTCAGACTTCACCATCCTCCCTCCCCCCCCCCTCACCCACACACCATTCACTAGCTGGGACATGGGGGAAGTCAGGAGTGAGGGTCAGGCAGCTCCCCCCTGTCTGTGAAGCCAGCCTCTCACTAGTAATGCAGGGAGGGAGCTGTCTCAGACTTCACCATCCTCCCCCCCCCCCCCTCACCCACACACCATTCACTAGCTGGGACATGGGGGAAGTCAGGAAGTGAGGGTCAGGCAGCTCCCCCCTGTCTGCGAAGCCAGCCTCTCACTAGTAATGCAGGGAGGGAGCTGTCTCAGACTTCACCATCCTCCCCCCCCCTCATCCACACACCATTCACTAGCTGGGACATGGGGGAAGTCAGGAGTGAGGGTCAGGCAGCTCCCCCCTGTCTGTGAAGCCAGCCTCTCACTAGTAATGCAGGAGGGAGCTGTCTCAGACTTCACCATCCTCCCCCCCCCCCCTCACCCACACACCATTCACTAGCTGGGACATGGGGGAAGTCAGGAGTGAGGGTCAGGCAGCTCCCCCCTGTCTGTGAAGCCAGCCTCTCACTAGTAATGCAGGGAGGGAGCTGTCTCAGACTTCACCATCCACCCCCCCCCCCCTCACCCACACACCATTCACTAGCTGGGACATGGGGGAAGTCAGGAGTGAGGGACAGGCAGCTCCCCCCTGTCTGTGAAGCCAGCCTCTCACTAGTAATGCAGGGAGGGAGCTGTCTCAGACTTCACCATCCTCCCTCCCCCCCCCCCCCCTCACCCACACACCATTCACTAGCTGGGACATGGGGGAAGTCAGGAGTGAGGGTCAGGCAGCTCCCCCCTGTCTGTGAAGCCAGCCTCTCACTAGTAATGCAGGGAGGGAGCTGTCTCAGACTTCACCATCCTCCCCCCCCCCCCTCACCCACACACCATTCACTAGCTGGGACATGGGGGAAGTCAGGAGTGAGGGTCAGGCAGCTCCCCCCTGTCTGCGAAGCCAGCCTCTCACTAGTAATGCAGGGAGGGAGCTGTCTCAGACTTCACCATCCTCCCCCCCCCCCTCATCCACACACCATTCACTAGCTGGGACATGGGGGAAGTCAGGAGTGAGGGTCAGGCAGCTCCCCCCTGTCTGTGAAGCCAGCCTCTCACTAGTAATGCAGGGAGGGAGCTGTCTCAGACTTCACCATCCTCCCCCCCCCCCTCACCCACACACCATTCACTAGCTGGGACATGGGGGAAGTCAGGAGTGAGGGTCAGGCAGCTCCCCCCTGTCTGTGAAGCCAGCCTCTCACTAGTAATGCAGGGAGGGAGCTGTCTCAGACTTCACCATCCTCCCCCCCCCCCCCTCACCCACACACCATTCACTAGCTGGGACATGGGGGAAGTCAGGAGTGAGGGTCAGGCAGCTCCCCCCTGTCTGTGAAGCCAGCCTCTCACTAGTAATGCAGGGAGGGAGCTGTCTCAGACTTCACCATCCTCCCCCCCCCCCCCCTCACCCACACACCATTCACTAGCTGGGACATGGGGGAAGTCAGGAGTGAGGGTCAGGCAGCTCCCCCCTGTCTGTGAAGCCAGCCTCTCACTAGTAATGCAGGGAGGGAGCTGTCTCAGACTTCACCATCCTCCCCCCCCACCTCTCACCCACACACCATTCACTAGCTGGGACATGGGGGAAGTCAGGAGTGAGGGTCAGGCAGCTCCCCCCTGTCTGTGAAGCCAGCCTCTCACTAATAATGCAGGGAGGGAGCTGACTCAGACTGGTATCAGGGTTAGGGCACTGTGTGCAGGAAGATCACAACACTCCTGGTATTAATAGGGATAGGGCACTGTAAGAGATGACTGTAGTAGATTGAATAAAGATCTGATGTTTCTGCTCTCCTCACACCAAACAAAAACAACACACAAGCAGAGAAGCCCTTCTTACAAAGCTGAGCTAGTGAGTTAAGTAGGAGGAAAAGTAAACATACTGGTGCCAGTGTGGCTACTTAAAAAATACACTTACCAACAATCAATTACATATATTTGAACTGTGTACAGTTCCAGCCAGGACCACCTTTCTAAAATGCACAGTGATTGGCAAATTCAACATGCACTAGCATTTCAGGTGCTTGCTAACAAAAATAATAAACAAACAAGTTCTAGTCACGTGAGTGCTGATCATTACATTACTTTTTTTGTCAAGCTTCCAACTGTTTCCATTTCACATCCCCCCAACCATATTGGTAACATCAATAGATAAGAGCACAGCCAGCCAATAGGAATACATACATACATATTCATTCCTAAGTGACCTTTACTGACCTGGGAAGTGTGAACACTTTGTTTCATTTTCTGTTGGTGTTCGTTAGTTTCCAGTTCCATTTCCCATCCCCCCAACCATCACCTCAGTGGTAACCTTGGTAACATCAATAGATAAGAGGGCAGCCAGCCAATAGGAACACATATTCATTCCTAACTGACCTTCAGTGACCTGGAAAGTGTTTATTTGTATCATTTTCAGTTAGTGCGCACTAAATCGAGTTAATGCGCACTAACGGGGAGTTAGTGCGCACTAACTCGAGTTAGTGCGCACTAACATGATTTAACGATTTTTAACGATAAATCGTTAGAATTTCTATTGTATCGTGTTCTATAACGATTTAAGACGATATAAACATTATCGGACGATAATTTTAATCGTTGAAAAACGATTCACATCCCTAGCTTCCAGTCTGTTTCTGCCCACAGCTGTCCAGCCTGTGTCTGCCCTGCCTTGTCTAGCCTGTCAAGCCTTGCACTGCCTGGCCTGCCTGTCCAATTATGCCCTACTGGCCCCCAGAATCCAAGGGCTCAACCTGCAGGGGAGGGGGCTGGCTAGGCAGAAGATGAATCCAACTCCTGCCCTGCGGCCCTGCCCTGCTCCTAAGAGCGTGTTTCCAGACCCCAGCCCTCAGCCTTCAGCCTTCATGATACCCATCTCTGCCTGTGGAGCTAGAACCTCTGCCAGCCATCCCTGAGGTTCCACTCCTAGAGCTCCATTTTTCTCACTAGCTGCTAGCCATCAAGAGAGAGATAGTCTCTCTCACCTCCATTTTACCTGCTCTGGGGTTCTGTTTCTCTCCTGCTCCAGTCTTGGAACCTATATAGTTCTCCCGAGGCTAAAAATGTAACACCTCTGTCACAGATTATTTTGATTATGTCTAATATTATACCTGCAGGGATATAACAATGCAAACTGTGTTCCAGTTTCTAATACTCCTTTCCAAAATTGAAAGGAATCTATTCCGACATGCATGAGTTAGTCTGGAAATGTAGGGGTATATGCTGATCTTTATTCCCAAGGAAGGGAACAATTTGTTTCTGAGAGAGAATTCTAAGTATCCAGTTAATATCAGGTTTAGGAGAAAAGAAGTGAATTAAGTAGCTTTTTGCCTGTGAACTGATATATGAGCCTGAACTATAAAATTGCCATGGAACCTGGCTACTAGTATACAGCTACTTATTTCAAAAGCATGACTAGACGTGCACAGCACTGTACAAACACCCATAGGAAACAGTCCCTGCTGAACGGAGCTTACAGTCTAGTCAGATCAAAGAAACATGGCAAATGAGTCCATGGGAAGTACACTTAGAGAGAGATTTTAAAAGCCTCGTGTGCGCAAAACGGCAACACATGCGCGTAAGTGGGCCGCGTGGGAGCTATGCGAATTTTAAATAGCTAGGAAGGGTGTACGCCCAGAAAAAGGTGGGAAAGGAGTAAGTCATGGGCACTGCATATGCAGGTCACTTTGTTACAGCTCCTCAGAGAGAGAGAGAGAGACCTTCTTTATAATGCTCAGTCTGATACTCTATATATGGACTGCAGTGTACAAATCCACTCCTTTTCATCATAAGATCTAAAAT
The DNA here is from genome assembly GCF_901001135.1 of Rhinatrema bivittatum. NCBI lineage: Eukaryota > Metazoa > Chordata > Amphibia > Gymnophiona > Rhinatrematidae > Rhinatrema > Rhinatrema bivittatum. The sequence continues at coordinate 46,283,855 of NC_042619.1, forward strand.
TCTTTAATGATGTCAATTTTATAATGGATACCTCTGAATGTGTCTGTAACAACACTCCCCCTAACCCCAACCCGCCTCTTGAAAACTCACCCTGAATCAAAGTGCTGTATATATAGAGTATCAGACTGAGCCTTATTTCCCTTATATACAAACATCCCAGGAAAGGGCATCTTCTTCACATAGACTTCTTGACCCCCCTCCAATTTGACCATCAGGCAGGCTCATGACAGAGATCTGACCAGGTCTTGTGCCAGGGCTGGCCTGTCTGACACCTGGATTGGAAGGTCCTGTCTCAAGGCAGAACCAAGCCATGCTGAAAGGTTTGGATCTGATTTTACCCATGCACAGCTGGCCTGTAATATTTTTCTGTGCTCCTTTTTGAAGGACTCACCGTGTAGGCACAGATTTGCTTGTGCTCTCTGCTGTGTTTGCTAAGACAAGACTCCTGTTATCAGCGGCCTCTGTAAACTAGGGATGTGAATCATTTTTCTGACTATTGAAAATATCGTACGATATTTTCAAAGTCGTCAGAAATCAAGGGCTCCCCGAAACCGATAGGAAAACCCCACTAAATTGTTTGTGGGGTTCTCTTATCGTTTTGGGGGAGGGTGGGAAAAACAGCACACAAAAAACAACTCCGAAACCCACCCCGACCCTTTAAAACAGATCCCTTAGCTTCCCCCCCCCTCCCGACCCCCCCCCCAAAAAAAAAAACCTTTTTAACAGTACCTGGTGGTGCAGTGGGGGTCCCGGGAGTGATCTCCCGCTCTCGGGCTGTCGACTGCCACTAATAAAAATGGCGCCGATGGCATTTGAGCTTACCATGTGACAGGGTATCTGTGCCATTGGCCGGCCCCTGTCACATGGTAGGAGCACTGGATGGCCTGCGCCATTTTTAAAGATGGCCAGCAGGTTTTCTTTTTGTTTTGACCCATTCTCCTATCCCTGGAGATGTACATAGTTGAAGGCAGCTTGGTAAGCAGAGGAAATGGAACAGGTGATCCAGGTTCTTGCTATTGGGCAGCAACAATTACAAAATGCTCTGCAAACAGAAATAAATCAGCAGCAGGGGTTATGAGTGCAGGTGGTACAGCAGCAAATGGTGCTAGCACAGATAGCCCAAGCTGTGCAAACATCTGTTACTGGTCCACCTTCCCTGTCACTGACACTACTTAAAATGACCCCCAGAGAAGACCCAGATGGGTTTGTAAAAAACTTTGAACATACAACATGACTGGCAGACTGGCCAGAGGACAGGTGGGCTACCCATCTGGGGAATCTACTGTAACGGCTCACTGCCAGCGCAGCCCGGATCCACCACTCCTCTGGGTTCCTGGTCACGCCTTCAGGGAGTCACTCTTTGTCCCTGTAGCCGCCAGGTGCTCGTAACTCCCCCAGGTCCTGGTCTAAGCAGACCCTGTCTCTGTTTGGCTTCAGGGTTCTCCTTAGAAGGAGCGGGTGGTGAAACCACCCCCAAGCAAAAGACAGTGCAAAGACACAGTTTTCTTCAAAACAGTTTATAGGGCAATTCAAATGTTCATTACCATTACTTCATCACCCTCACTTCCACCAGTTATTGGGAACTCACTGCCCGAACATCCAGTTCTGTCTCCCAGCACTCCCGCTCCCCACAGGCGAGTGCTTGACCAGTTTTACTATTAAGTCAAAGACCCTCTTTAAAGCATTTACCCCACATGCTCTATAGAGCCCTTCATCTCCACTTTCCTTTAAGATATGAGTTGTAACTCTCCCTCTTCCTGGCTACTCAGTATCCATAGCTGAGCTGGAGGATTCCTCTCCCCCACAACCTACCTCCATCTCTTCCCCCTCCTGTTCTGAGGAGCTAGGCTTTTCTGGCCATTCCCACCATGCCGGCATGCCCCCTTCCTCCAACTCCATCAATTTAGCTGTGTCTGACTCGTTATCCTTTAACCCTGACAGCTGTTTCCCCTCTTGCTCTGCCCACGGGTCAGGTGGTGGTTCTAAGAACCTGGGAGTTGTAGTTTTTGCTGCCTTCGGCAACACCCTCTGCTGTCTGCCTCTGGTATTACCTGACTTCATCCTATGGTGCCGGGGCTGTTCCAGACCCCGGCAGTGCTGCACTGCATCACACTACTCACCAGGGGTAGTCAAGATGCCTTCCAAATAACTAATCCGGAAGAGAGGGCCACCTACCAGGAAGTAAAGGCAGCCATTCATGAGAGAGCAGGACTCACTCCAGCAGCCTTCCAACCGCGATTTCTGCAGGCTGGAGAAAATCCCAGGAATCTATTCCACAGGCTTAAAGATGTTTCCTGGAAATAGTTGCAACTGGAAGGGAAAACTGGGGTGGAGGTAGCCAAGGTTGTTCTGCTGAAACAGTTCCTGGACAGCCTCGAATGGCTGATGCGGCAATCGGTTTGCCCACACCCAAGCCTAATGGTTGAAAAGCCTCTGGAAGCGGTAGAGCCTATTATCAGGCCCAGACCATTCCCGAGCCACCACAATTTTAGGACAAGCCCCTTGATCTGGAAAGAAGACAGCGGAGCCTTATCACTCAGAGGTTTTGACCATTAGTGATGCAAGCCTGGCCAGACTTTTCACCTCATCTGCAAACCCTAGTCAGACTGCCATACTTCAGCTTTGGAGACAGGGGCTATTTCACCAGAGATTGTCCCTGCAAGGGAGATGAGTTAATGGACATGAATGCTGTGATGCCACACTGTGGATGTCTCCAGCCAAGGAATTTCTACTTTTGTGATTTTGGTAGAGCTAGATGGCATTCCAACCCATGCATTAGTGGACCCTGGGAGTGTGAAAATTCTCATTTGAAGCAAATCCAAGTTGACTACGATTGAGTAATAAACCTTTCATGCATCCATGGGGACCATCAAGAGTATAACACGTTGTATGAACAATATTTCAGAATTAGCATGTGTGCTTTTATGACAATAATTCACTTACTACATTATTATGGACCATCATACCACCCGTGACATGCATGCATTTGATGCCTGTATTTTCAGTCACATTGGGTCATCTTTAATTATCGGTCCTGTAAAATTTAAATACAAGCAGGCTTTATTACACTTGCCTCCTTGTTCTTGAACAAGGAGGCAAGTGTATTGTTTTTGAAACGCTAATAGAAGTACTTAAGCAGGACTCGCTTGACAGCAGCAAAGCGTATTGTCTATACATGCCAGTAGAGGTATCTGAGCAGGACTTGCATGAAAGTTTAATTTTTCCACATACTAATTGAACGCAAAAAAAGCAAAAAAGCAAAAAAAGCAAAAAAGACTGCTTGTATTTAAATTTTACAGGACCGATGATTAAAGATGACCCAATGTGACTGCAAATACAGGCATCAAATGCATGCATGTCACGGGTGGTATGATGGTCCATAATAATGTAATAAGTGAATTATTGTCATAAAAGCACACATGCTAATTCTGAAATATTGTTCATACGTGTTTTACAGTAGTGTTTACTTCATCGTTGTATTTTGCACGAAATTTTGGATATTTTTGGTGGACCATCAAGAGTATCCCATAAGCTGGATACAACTGAAGGCCCCAGTCAGCCAAGGCAAAATTGAGGTGGGACTTCTTCCTTGGCTTCTCAACCTTGTGATCATAGGATGGCCTGTCCATTAGTCTACACTGTGGATGACATCGTCACCAGAGAATCAAATGCAGGGAATAAACTCAGTGCCAAGCCCCCCCAACAAGCAGAATGGAGAGAAGAAGAGCATGGCCAGCTTATGGAGTGTGGTTGCACAGGGCGCCATGCACAAGAAGGCTGCCGCTTTGTCAGCGTCCCCTTTCCCGACTCTCTTCCACATCATGTAGATAGGGAGAAAGAGAGAAGGGGCTAGGGTGAGGGGAGAATAAAGAGGGAGATTCTGGACAGTGGAAGAGAGAGAGAAGTGAGGATGCTGTGCTGGAGACACCGTGCCTACTGAAGGAGGGACAGCTAGGCTAGAGCTGCCACTGCTGAGGAGGAGTGGGGGTTGCTAATTTCAGTTTTTGCACAGAGTGCCTGCTAACCTAAAGCGGCCCTGACCAAGAATATCGTATCCTGCAAACTCCTGAGTAAATCAACAGTATGAGACTGCCGCTTAAGTAGCCTCGATAGTCATAAAAAGGGTTTCATCTATTCAAATTCCAAAGTCCCCATGTCACAAGTTTGTTTTCCATGGGCGCAGGAGAAAATAAGAGAACAGGACCTGAATTGGAAAAAAAAAAACCTAGTATTCTTAACACATTTACATTTGTATTCTGTGTGCAATTTTTACATTTTAATTTCATTTTTTTGCAGATCTTCAATACTTCCTTATCTGAGTCAACCCCAGCAGGATATGAAAATATCACAGATATTGTACCACCATTTAATGCCTATTCAGTACAAGGTGTACCAGAGGTAAGAGGCTATCATTCCTGACTCATTGGGGTGGCATTTCAGGTCATGCCTCTCCCTAGCCACTTTCCCTGCTGTGTATCCCCTTTCCTTTAGGGATGTGCATGGACAAAATATAATATTTTTTTTCAAATCAGGGAGGGAGGTAATTGAGTTTTGGCTTATTTTAATGTTTCTTTTCTTTGCTGAACAAAAATAAATACTACAAGGTTGATACTCAATAGCTGTTTAGCTGGATATGTAGGACTTCTCTGGCTAAGTAGCAGATGCTGAATATCTGGCAATGTTCAGCGGCTGCCACTTAGATGGATAAGTCATTTATCCAGCTAAGGTTTTAGCCAGATAACTTGTGGGTGGGCATTGGGCGTAACAGGGCAGCGCCACTTAACTGGATAACTTAGCAGACTAAGCAAAGTTCAGACTTAGACCGATAAGTTATCCTTCTAAGGGGCCGATGCAATACACTGCACTCAGCTGAGCGCACTGTATAACCCGCAGTTGGACACGGGTTGTATAGGCGCTAATTAATCCCCTTATGCAATAAGAGGATTAGCACCTCTACAATGCACGTCCAACGCGGAATTAATCTAATAGCGCTAAACGCATGCAAATGCATGTGATTGAGGATATTAGCATTCACTCCCCATGCAAAAAAAATAAAATATGTGTCTAGGACGCACATTTAGTGATCAGAAATTAATGCCTGCCTGGAGCAGGCGTTAATTGCTGAGCGCTCCTTAATCCAGTACTGAAAAGCAGAAAAAAATGCTTTTCTGTACTACCTCCTACTTAATATCATTCCAATATTAAGTAGGAGGAAAAAGTAAACAAATTTACCAAAAAAAAAAAGTTTAAAAAAAAACGCTGGCAGTCGGGTGCAGGAAACGGACACTCAATTGAGCGGCAGAGGGCCGACGCATTCGGGCTGTCCTTGCGAACATGACCCCCTAATTTAAATATCGCATGGCGCTTTAAGAAAGCAGGCGCTGACTTTCAGCGCCCGCAAAATATTGCATCGGCCCCTTTGTTAGACCTACATTTAAAAAAACACAAAAGATAAAACAAAAAGAAATGGTACACCCCATCACCATAGACCATGCTTACCCCTTCCACGGGTCCTCCAGTGTAGAAAGGGGCTCCTGCCATTGCTGGCTTTTGGTTTGAAAGTGGAGCCATCCAATCTTAAGGCAGCGTTATTTCTTTTACATCCTCAGGTTTGTTGAAGATTGCCATTTTGTTGTACAAACTGGGGATCACTCCTATCCCTTTCTACATCAGAGACCTTGGCGGAAGGGTGGTCCGGGAGTGGGGATGGGGAGGGGTAAGGGAAAGCATGGGTCTACATTTTGATCCGCTTGGTGTTTTTGTACATTGATTTTCTCAATGGAAAAAAAAACAAACAAAACAAATTTGGAGGAATGGGTTGTTTTCATTTTACTTTTAGAAAAAATGAAACATTCAAAAAGGAAGCATGAATGTTTTATTTTGTTTAAAAATGAATGCGTTTATAGGATAAGATTACTCCCATCTGCCTTCTTGATTGGGCAGCAGTGTTTCTAAGTTCTTTCAGAAAGCACAAAGTGTGGATGCAGTTGGGCACTCACAGTTTAGTGGGTTATGGGTGTGTTACAATAGAAAGGAGAGAAGCAATTCAGCTGTTTACGCGCTTCCTCCTCCAATGATTGTGGCTCATGGAGGAAAGAAATCCATAGAGTAAGGGCTATAACTTTCTGCACTCCCTTTCAAGGTGGAATTTCAGCTCTTGCCCTGGGATCAGGGCAAGAGCTGAAAGTTAGCAGCCCAGGGGCCTGTCAGAGATGAGGGCTATTTGTACACATTAGGGATGTGCATTTGCTTGAAATGAATGGATAAAATGAATGGATAAAAGGCAATAAATGAGATCATTTTTGGTCATTCATGGGAACCCCGAATCAAATCACGGTGAACCTAGAAGATGTGGTAGGCCTGATTGACAAACTGAAGAATAGTAAATCACCTGGACCGGATGGTATACACCCCAGAGTTCTGAAGGAACTAAAAAATGAAATTTCAGACCTATTAGTAAAAATTTGTAACTTATCATTAAAATCATCCATTGTACCTGAAGACTGGAGGATAGCAAATGTAACCCCAATATTTAAAAAGGGCTCCAGGAGCGATCCGGGAAACTACAGACCAGTTAGCCTGACTTCAGTGCCAGGAAAAATAGTGGAAAGTGTTCTAAACATCAAAATCACAGAACATATAGAAAGACATGGTTTAATGGAACAAAGTCAGCATGGCTTTACCCAGGGCAAGTCTTGCCTCACAAATCTGCTTCACTTTTTTGAAGGAGTTTGTTATCGCCGCGGTCGCCGCGTCAGCGACCGGGCTCCTACCTCCTCAGCTGGGTCCGGGGGTCTGCCGCAAGCCGCGGGAGCCAGGGCCGGCCTGGCCGCATGGCGGTGATCCTCCCTCGTGGAGGACGCTGCCGAGCTCGGGAGATGGCTCCGCCCCCGAAGGGGAACGCGCGCGCGCGAGGGGCCGGCTTTTGACGGATGTGCTGAACCGCCCCCTCTCTGACGTCAGCACCGGCGGGGAATTTAAGTCGCCTTCACTCCTTCCTACTTTGCCTTGCAACGAGTTCACTTCGGTGGATTAGTTGCTGCTCCAGGTGCCCCTGTTTCTGCTTGTCAGTCTCAGCATTCCAGTTTCCAGTTTCCTGTTGCCTGCTTTGATCCCGGATTGTCTTCTCGCTTCTGATTCCTGCTGCCTGCCTTGACCACGGATTGTTTCCTCGCTTCTGATTCCTGCTGCCTGCCTTGACCACGGATTGTTTTCTCGCTTCAGACTCCAGCTGCCTGCCTTGTTCACGGTGCGTCTCTCTCTCCTGCCTTCACGCCTGTTCCAGTTCCGGTCCGGGCCTTCCACGCCAGTCCTCGCCTAAGTCCCAGCGGTCCGGGTCCCTACGGGCTCCTCCTGGGGGGACCTCGGACTTCCAGGGTGAAGCCACCTAAGTCCTAGCGACCCGGGCGTTCACAGCTCCTCTGGGGGCGTCACGGGTTTCCAGGCGAAGGTTCATCTACGGCTGTGCGTGTCTGCCTCCCGACCACTTCCCAGCAGGGGTCGGCCCAAGGATCCACTTTCGGATTTCAACAGAGTTAATAAACATGTGGATAAAGGTGAACCGGTAGATATAGTATACTTGGATTTTCAGAAGGCATTTGACAAAGTTCTTCATGAGAGGCTTCTAGGAAAAGTAAAAAGTCATGGGATAGGTGGCGATGTCCTTTCGTGGATTGCAAACTGGCTAAAAGACAGGAAACAGAGAGTAGGATTAAATGGGCAATTTTCTCAGTGGAAGGGAATGGACAGTGGAGTGCCTCAGGGATCTGTATTGGGACCCTTACTTTTCAATATATTTATAAATGATCTGGAAAGAAATACGACGAGTGAGATAATCAAATTTGCAGATGACACGAAATTGTTCAGAGTTGTTAAATCACAAGCAGATTGTGATAAATTGCAGGAAGATCTTGTGAGACTGGAAAATTGGGCTTCCAAATGGCAGATGAAATTTAATGTGGATAAGTGCAAGGTGATGCATATAGGGAAAAATAACCCATGCTATAGTTATACAATATTATGTTCCATATTAGGTGCTACAACCCAAGAAAGAGATCTAGGTGTCATAGTGGATAATACATTGAAATCATCAGTTCAGTGTGCTGCGGCAGTCAAAAAAGCAAACAGAATGTTGGGAATTATTAGAAAGGGAATGGTGAATAAAACGGAAAATGTCATAATGCCTCTGTATCGCTCCATGGTGAGACCGCACCTTGAATACTGTGTACAATTCTGGTCGCCGCATCTCAAAAAAGATATAATTGCGATGGAGAAGGTACAGAGAAGGGCAACCAAAATGATAAGGGGAATGGAACAACTTCCCTATGAGGAAAGACTAAAGAGGTTAGGACTTTTCAGCTTGGAGAAGAGACGACTGAGGGGGGATATGATAGAGGTGTTTAAAATCATGAGAGGTCTAGAATGGGTAAATGTGAATTGGTTTGTTTACTCTTTCAGATACTAGAAGTATTAGGGGGTACTCCATGAAGTTGGCACGTAGCACATTTAAAACTAATCGGAGAAAATTCTTTTTCACTCAACGCACAATTAAACTCTGGAATTTGTTGCCAGACGACGTGGTTAGTGCAGTTAGTGAGCTGGGTTTAAAAAAGGTTTGGATAAGTTCTTGGAGGAGAAGTCCATTACCTGCTATTAAGCAAGTTGACTTAGAAAATAGCCACTGCTATTACTAGCAACGGTAACATGGAATAGACCTAGTTTTTGGATACTTGCCAGTAACTTGTACACTGGATTGGCCACTGTTGGAAACAGGATGCTGGGCTTGATGGACCATTGGTCTGACCTAGTCTGGCAATTTCTTATGTTCTTATACAATGCATGGTTTCAGTACATTGCATGTATTCAGGTGTTGATAAAGATATGCATATATATATTTATTTGTATTCTTCTTTTCAGCACTTCAAAGTGGATTAGATTCAGTTACTGTAATTATTTCTCTGTCCCCAGAGGTCTCACAATCTAAGTTTGTACTTGAGGCAACAGAAGGTAAAGTGACTTCCCAAAGTCACAAGGAGTGGTAGTTGGATTTGCACCCTGGTCTCCCTGGTTCAAAGCATACAGCTCTAACCACTACGGGTGTGCATTCGTTCCCTACGAATTGGGAATCCGCAACGTATAGGGCCATATTCGTTGTATTCGTGGGGAAGCGAAACATATCGTGATTCCCCACGAATACAACGAATATTCGCCAAATTATTCGGCCACCTAAAGGAGCCGGCCATCCTTTGCTCCCTCTGGCCAATGGCACGGATACCCTGTCACATGGTAAGGGCAAAGGCCATCGGTGCCATTTTGATTAGTGGCAGCAGACTGCCCGAGAGTGGGAGATCGCTCCCGGGACTCCCACTGGACCACCAGGTACTTGTAAAATGTTTTTGGGGGGGGTCGGGAGGGTGGGGGAAGCAAAGTGATTCGTTTTAAAGAATCGGGGTGGGTTTTTTGTTTATCGGCTCGGGCGCAGCCGATAAACAAAACCGCGATCTGGCCCAATGGAAAAAAAGCCCACATGTGAATCGGAACCGGAATCCGAACCGATTCCGGTTCCGATTCACATCTCTAGTAAAAATGTGTGAGCTAAATCTAAATAAATAAAATAAGAAAATGTTATGTCACCTGGTGTTCAAAGAATTTTGGGCTATTGAGGCAATGCTTAGAAGGTTACCTTCTTGTTTAAATTCTGCATCTTGTATTCCTTAGGGGGATCTAGTATATGTCAACTATGCAAGGACTGAAGACTTTTCTCAGTTAGAACAAGAGCTGAGGGTCAACTGTACTGGGAAGATTGTGATTGCCAGATATGGGAAAATCTTCAGAGGAAATAAGGTAATATAACATGCAATATACCCTTCTCAAATATTCAGTTCTGTTTGCATTAACCTAGCCCTTTATTTTTTAAAGAATATTGACTGAATTTTCAAATGTTGGCATGTGCAAACGGGAGATATGCACGTGGCCGGACCGAGCGCATTCAAAAAATGGCCTGGCCACGTGCATATCTCCCGGTATGTGCGGAAGTGCCGGGTTGTTATAAAGTGGCGGCTTGGGGCAGGGTCTGGGCGGGAAGGGAGTGTGGCCGGGGCCGGCCAGGATAGCGGCCATTAGGTACTGTCCCAGGGAAGCGCGTGCTAGCAGCCGGCCAGTGTGCCGAACTTACTTCATATTTTTCAGAAGAGAGAAAAATTCTGGCTGTGTCTCTTCAAAATACTGTTTCAATATCAATATATAGTACCACTCTTCCCCTCAATGATTTTGACAAGCTAATTGTTGCGCAGGTGGACCCTTGGGCCGAGGTGGGGTTGATGCTACCCGTAGGAGAAGTCCTACGGGTCCCCACCGTTGGCAGGCGGAGTGGGCTGACTGACGGAGGCCAGCTGGAGCTTCACCAGTACTAGTCCTTGTTCCCCGCGGGTTGAGCCTTTGGGTACCAGTCCCGGCTGGAGTTAGGTGGGGCTCCGTAGTAGTCATCGATGAGAAGATGGAGAGGTCAGCCCAGGGACAGCAACTGCAGAGCTGAAGAGTCTGTACTGGACGAGGCGGCGTCCCGGAGACCTGGGCACCAATAGGAACAAGAGTCAGACAGGGGGTGCCTGAGCAAGAGCAGGCCGGAGCCTGAAAGGCCAAGTCCAGGACTAAGACTACAGATCAATAGCGTAGTCAGGCAAAGCAGTGGTCGGGTCCAGGAGAAGATCAGTAGCATAGTCAGGCATAGCTGTGGCCGGGTCCAGGAGAACATCAATAGCTTAGTCAGGCAAAGCAGTGGTCTGGTCCAGGAGATCAGTCCGTAGGGATGTGCTGGATAGCACGAAGCTCAGGAACGGAGAAGACAAAACCAGGAACAGGTGCTCAAAGGGAACAGGAACCAGGAACACAAGGGAATCACCAGGAGGCAACAAAGTACATAACCAGCGTGGAGACCTGTTACAAAGGTGACTAACGGGAGCTGAGCCCGGCCTTATATACCGGAGCTTTAGTGACATCATCATCCGGGGCCACGGCCAAGTTCCCGCCGCGGGACTTCATAAGGAACTGAAATGTGAGCGCGCATGCCTAGGGAGGGGCGTGGCGTGGGACGGCGGTATCTCTCCGCTAAACATGCAGAGAGGCCTGACGAGGAGTACAGGAGTACGTCAAAGACACAGGAGCACTGGGGACGGCATGAGGACAGAGACGGCGGCCTACAGCCACAAGGGAAGTGGAGCCAGATGCTGGAGTAGGCAGCAGAGGGTAAGAGGGCCTGGCCATGGGCCTGCCATGCCAGCCACATGCAACACTAATCAAATATAATGACTCTTTCTATGGTGTAGCAGACTTAGGCTCAGTCACATTTTTCCATCAAGTCACTTTCCATCAAGTCACTATTAATCTATCTGAAATACCAAACTGTGCAAACATAGTTCAGGGAAACCTTAATGTAATGAACCATTATATCTGCAAAAACAAACGAGGATTTTATAAAGGTACCATAAAAAGCAACAGTGAGTTGATATGAAATGCTATCCTTGCACTAAAACAAACAAAATTAAATTAAAAAAAAAAGACAAAATAATTGAATTAACCAAAATAGCAAAACAAAATTAGCTTTACATAATCAACTTATAAAAAATTTCAAATACATAAATCAGATAAAACAATATTTAAAAATAGAAATAATTAATCCATTTATTCTCCACAAAAAATCAAAATACTCAGAAACCATAAAAAAGAAAATTATATATAAGAATCAAAATAATATATCAAATAACTTTGAAACAAAATTACATATTTCTTCTAAACTAGCACATCAATACCTATCAACTACTATTCTTTTGATTATATAACAAAAACAGTGCAAACCCTTTATTAACTGAGTGATACATTTCTTAGTCAAATTAAACCAGCAACAGCTCCTACTCAGACTGTTTCACTCCATAGGAGCATCATATCTGTGCATAGTGCTTTCTTCTATCTGCATAACAAGATCCAAGGGAAGTAGGGTCGTTTCTTTTTCATTGCACTCGTCATGACTTCTATTCAACTGAATTCTCACTCTGTATAAATTGTTGAATATCTTAAGTTATTTTGCATTCAGTGGTTAATTTTCCAAGGTTCAAAAGAATAATGGATGTGTTCAGGAAACATTTCTCCCTCTCTCCCATGCAAATTTGCATCTGTGTATAATTGTACAGGTCTAAATCTTGCAGAAGAGAGGCCTGTTTACGTTTCAAAGATATTTCAATTTTTATTGTGAGGAAGTACTTGATAGCTGGAAAAGTCTAAAACTGATGTCAGCATGTTTATTTCTCCAACTTACTAGCAGGCAGATACAGAATGGTGCACTCAGCCGAATACACCGTTTAGCCCCTGTTTGGCCGCACATTGTAGACACGCTATTATTACCCTTATAATGTAATAGCGCATGGAAAACGCACTGCCAAACCCCTCCCCCCCCGAAACTAATAGCGCTCATCACATGCAAATGCATTTTGATGAGCCTATTAGTCACCTGAAATACAAAAATTAAAATGTGCGGTCAAGTCGCACATTTTACTCTCAGAAATTAACGCCGGGTAAATGTACAGAAAAATCTCCCTGCCAGTTGGTGGGTTCGAAAACGGACGCTCAATTTTCCTGGCATCCATTTTCTGAACCCGTGGCTGTCAGCGGGTTCGAAAACAGACGCCCGTAAAATTAAGCGTCGGTTGTCAGACCTGATGACAGTCGCCGCTTCCGCTAATAAGAAGGCACTAGGGATGTGCTAGTGTTCCTATGACCTCCTTATTAGCGAAGTCCCTAATTTAAATACAGAATCACGCGCTCAGGAGAGGTGCCTGGGCGCGCGTCAGGAGAGCGGGCGCTCAACACGGAGTGCTGGCTCTCCTGTGGGTGTTTTTGAAGCCTTCTCTATCACTGGAAATGTATCCTTCTGAAATATATTTCTCATGATGATGAGAATGGGGCAAGGATCAGCTGTTGTTTATGCAGCTACTCAACTTCCTGCCAGTTAAAGAAAGAAGGCACTGAACTGTGACTACCTATGAACAGAGGCAAAAACCGAAGCCAGATGTGCTGTGATTGGCAAAGAACAACCTGCCAGCCACCATAAAGAGTCAGAGAAGCAACCTTGGTGCACCTGCACCTTGAAACAGCCAGCTGTGGTACAACAATGTGATGATGTAGATATTGCATGTAGATCTTGCATCAAATCTGTGCACTATGCTTACAGGTTCTAGTTTTTATAACTTCACTATAGGGTTCTATATTTGTCTGGTGGACACATGAGCAACTTTGCCAGTGGACTCTAAGCAATAAGAACACTTTAACCTACTACAATTCTACATCTTTAATTTTCTTCTCTAATCACTCTGGTATTTGTAGTGAATGCCTCCTTGTCTGAAGGACTCATGCCACTACACTTGAAACAAGCACCTGAAACTATTTTTAAAGAAGCATGATTTTGATATTAGCAGTCTTGCTAACTTTCATCCAATTTCATCAATTCTATTTGTGGCGAAGATGGTTGAGTCTGCTGTTCAGACACAACTTCAAGAATTTCTAGATGTCACCAAAATTCTTGATAGTTTTCAGTTTGACATTCAGCCTAAATTCAGCACACAAATTATTATCGGTGTGATTTGTCGAGGATTTGACTCTGGCAGAACATTTCTGCTGATTATGCTCAATATATCAATTTCTTTTGACATGCTTAATCACAAGATTTTTCTTGCCAGAATAGCCTCAACTGTATTTGTTAGTCACCCTGGCCCTTGGGGAGTCAGGCCGGGTCCCCTCATTTCAGAGGACAGGAAGCCTGCTTCAGCGTCCCCTCTTGCTGCCACGTCCCAGCGTAGTTTGCCGCCATTGCAGCCTGCTCGCAGCGTTCCTGATGCCGCCAATGCCGCAGTGATCCCTAGGGTCCCTAGGCACGTTCATGCGCCTGGGCTAGATTTAAAGGGCCAACGGCGGGAAAGTGCCCCATGGCCTGGGATGATGATGTCAGGCAAGGCAGGTACAAATATCCTGCCTTGCCACCACCTCCTCGCCTTGGCAACAGGTCCAGTTCCTGGTGAGTGCGTGTTGTCTGCATCCTGATCCTGCATTCCTGTGGTTCTTCTGTCTCCTGCTCTGTCCTGTTCCAGCTCCTGCTTCCATCCAGCTCTTCCTCATCCTTGCTTCCTTGGATTGATCTTCTGGCTCCTACCCTGCTTGTTTCCTGCTTTCTGCTTGTCTGCTGCCTGCCTAGAGCTCGGCCTGGCCTCTACCATGTGTAGCCTGCTGCCTGCCTCGACCCTTGGTACATCCAACCTCTCTTCTGCCTGCCATCTGAGAGATCCGCGCCTAAGTCCTGACGGCCCCGGCATGCAAGGGCTAAACCTGCAGGGAACATGGGCTGGTAAAGTTGAAGGTCCTGTTGAGTTCTCTCTCCAGAAATCGCCTCCTGATGACGAGGACCACCATTCTTGTCTGACCGTACTTATAGGTGAGATATGACTCCCAGAGCTCTTCATCATATTCTTTGACAAGAGCGGTTCCTCAAGGTTCCACTTTTTCAGTGGCCCTATTTAATTATTCCGATTTGTATATTGATATCAGGGGTAGGCCTTCAATGTAGGTTGTAATCCAATGCTATGAGCTCAGGCCTGTGCATGGACTTATTTTCTCATACTTATCTGTTAATTTGACCGCTGAGGTCAGGGCCCTTATTGTTAACTTTTTTGGTTCTAATTTCCTTCCACCACTGCCATTGATATAGAGAGCAGTGCTGGAGCTGCATAAAAGTGAAGTATCAAGCCTAATTGGTTAGGGTAGTAACCGCCGCAATAAGCAAGCTACTTGCATGCTTATTTATTTACCCAGACTTTGCAATTCAGTCCTTGTTTGTAGTTGTCTGAATGTAAATCCTCTTATCTTCATTCCCCCCTGCCGTTGAAGCAGTGAGCTGTGCTATATATGTATTCAAAGTGAAGTATCAGGCTTCATTGGTTTGGGGTAGTAACCACCGCAACAAGCAAGCTACTCCCACGCTTATTTGTGAATGCAAATCCTTTGTCCCACATTTCCTCTTGCCGTTAAAGCATAGAGCAATGTTGGAGTCGCATTAACCATGTGTATGTTTATTGAATAAGGGAATTAATCACCAGGTAGTAGCCGTCATTCCCGCAAGCCACCCCCATGCCTCTTCTCTTCATTCACATCCTCAAGACTTTATGGATCCACAGTGTTTATCCCACGCCCTTTTGAAATCCTTCACAGTTCTGGTCTTCACCACTTCCTCCGGAAGGGCATTCCAGGCATCCACCACCCTCTTCGTGAATAAATACTTCCTGACATTGGTTCTGAGTCTTCCTCCCTGGAGTTTTAAATCATGACCCCTGGTTTTGCTGATTTTTTTGCAATGGAAAAGGTTTGTCATTGACTTTGGATCATTAAACCCTTTCAAATATTTGAAGGTCTGTATCATATCACCCCTGCTCCTCCTTTCCTCCAGGGTATACATATTTAGATTCTTCAATCTCTTCTCATAAGGCATTCGATGAAGACCATACACCTTTTTGGTCACCCTTCTCTGGACCGCCTCCATCCTGTTATGTAACTATTATTACTATTTTGGTTGTAATTGTCGCAGCTTAAAGGTGCAGAGGACCCAAGCCCAGGAGGGAGGCAGAATATCTTTAAAGGGGGAATTCAGAACTCAACCCCTTGGTGTATCTGACTTTCTGAAGCCTGCCATGGCTTGCGCCAGACTGGGACACCTGTAGGGGTTTGGAGGGCTCAAAGTGCTAACAGCCTTGCTTGGTTGGGGTGGGTTGCCTGGTGATGCCCGGCTGCATTTCCCCATCAGTTGAGTTTGGCTTTGCTGGACTGTGGTGGGCCAAGCAAGGATGATGGGTAGAAAGACTGGCACATACTATTGATGGCTCGGGTGCTTAAAGTAGTCACTCATGTTAATGTTGAAAAAGTTGCAGCCTTGTTGTTCCAACTTCTGGAGTATTGCTTCTTGTTTTGGGAAAAGGGGGGTCATGTTGTCATTGTAATCCGCAATCACACCCTTCCCATCCCTGGAAGAGCATCCCTATTACCCGGTTAACAGATTTTTTTTCCAATTACATTCACCATTCAGAATGCTTTGGCATCAGTGACAATTTACCTTTTTGCCATTAAACAATGATTAACTAGCCAATAAGTTGTCCTTAAATGTCTCAAAAACCAAAATAATCATTATCTTGATTTACAGTTTTATTGGTGCCCTCTGGATTACAGTTTGAAAAGTGCCATATCCCTGTTGTCAGCCAAGTAAAGAATCTGGTGGTTATATCTGAGTCCAATCTCTCCTTCCGTGCTCTGTTTAAATCTTTGATTCAAAATACTTATTACAAATTTCACGTGCTTCAAAGATTGAAATTATATTTGAACACACCTGAGTTTTGAACCATGATGCAGACTCTAGTTATTATTACTAGCCTTGATTACTGTAATTCCATTTATTTGGGGTTACCAGCTTCGCATATTAAACTTTCACACATGATTTGGAACTCTGATGTGTGAATCCTTACTGAAGTCTCTCGTATGGATCGCATTATGCCCATTCTGGAATCTCTTCACTTGCTTCAGTTCAATGATGGATAAAATATAAGGAGGTCCATAGTTAGTGCCACTTATTCGGATACATTCCAGCTTATCTGGCTAAGCAGCGCAATTTCAATATTTGACTGAGGTCAGCAGCCACCACATAGCTGGATAAGTATTTATCTGGCCAAATGGTGAGAGGAGAATGGGCGTAACAGGGATGAGTTGAGTTAGCCAGATAACTTATCCAGCTCACTCCGATATTCAGAGTTAGCTGGATGACTTATCCGGCTAATTCTGGTCAGCCCATACACCTGTCCTAAAGTTAGCCAGATAACCTTAACCAACTTAACTTGAAGATAGTCGGATATAATCAGTGGCATAGCTGCGCCTCTGAATATATGGTCTAAGTTACCTGGCTATATTTATCCAGCTAATGAGTCAAGCCGCACAGTGAATGAATAATGATGATGCTTATTGGATTATTCCAACAGCCTGAATAATTTGACTGACAGAGTCTTGGGACAAAATATTTGCAGTTGCTGGCACAATTCTATGGAAATCTTTGTTTAAGTTCCTTAGATAAGAAGCAAGCTTAAAATATTTAAGAAGAAATTAAAGACTTATTTATTAACGAAGCTTTCAGATGATTATTGCTATTCATATAAGCCTATTATGATTGCTGTTCTCACTTAAGCCTTTTGTGGTTGTTGTGTCAGCTAGAGTGTAAACAATTATTCTTGGCTCAGATATGGAACGTATATCCATTCTTGAGCCAATAATAATGAGTTATAAAGCAAGCTATGACTCTAACAGGAATACTAGTTTGTTTGTTATAATGGATATTATGTATGTTTTTAAGTGAGCCGCTAAGAACATAGGATTATATGGCATATAATGATTTTTAAATAAATACCTTTGTAGTTCTACTTTTGCCAATACAAAATGCTGATTTACAAAGTCCAGAATGCTCAAAAGTTAAAGGAATTGAAATAGGAACAGCTGCAAAATGATTAATTATGTTACAGGCATCCTATGCCTTGTTTCTCAAGTTTATTCCAGAGTATCCCCAAACCAGTTTGGTTTTCAGGATATTTACTATGCAAATGTATGAGAGAGATTACCACTCCTCCATATATCCAGCATGCTTTCCTATCGACAAATGTTTCCTTGCCTTACTCCTCCTTTTACCCCTTCCAGCCTCATATTATCACATCCCAGGAATTTACCTGACTCCTGGTGCAGTATCCTATGCACAAGATATGACTCATTTAAAATGTTTTATGCAAAGTGCTGCTTGCCTTTCAGCTAGAATGATAGCTACAGTGGAGGTCACGGAACTGGGTGAAATGCCAGTGCACTTACAAAGTCAATGTCTCTTTGCAGGTTAAGAATGCACAGTTAGCAGGTGCCAAAGGGCTCATCCTGTTCTCAGACCCAGCTGATTACTCTGCTCCTGGGGTGGAGCCCTATCCAGCTGGGTGGAACCTTCCTGGAGATGGGGTCCAGCGAGGTAATGTGCTAAACCTAAACGGCGCAGGAGATCCCTTGACTCCAGGCTATCCTGCAAAAGGTGAGCTTTGATGATCGCAAAAAGGGTTCCCAGTAGGGATGTGCAGAGCAAAATTTTATGTTCATATTTTTTATGTCCGAAAGGGGGTCCCACTTGCGGCCAATATGGACATAAAAAAAATCCAATGAGTTGGGTATATGTACATATGTGCAAAAAAAAAATTTAAACCCCCTCACCCTCCTTAATCCCCCCCCCAGACTTACCACAACTCCCTGGTGATCGAGCGAGGAGTGAGGACGTCATTTCTGCAATCCTTGGCGAGAAGCATGTGACATCGGTGGCACGTCGAGTGACGCGGCGTCACGTGATTCCCGGCTCGTTCGCGCCGGACGGCTCGTTCGGCCCAAAAAGAACTTTTGGCCAGCTTGGGGGGGCGAGGAGTGAGGACTTGCCGGGAATCACGTGACGTCGCGTCTGAGTGACGCGGCGCCACGTGATTCCCGGCGAGTTCGCGCCGGACGGCTCGATCGGCCCAAAAAGAACTTTTGGCCAGCTTGGGGGGGGCCCCCCCAAGCTGGCCAAAAGTTCTTTTGGGCCGAACGAGCCATCCGGCGCGAACGAGTCGGGAATCACGTGACGCCGGCGTCACTCGACGTGCCGCCGACGTCACATGCTTCTCGCCAAGGATTGCAGAAATGGCGTCCTCACTCCTCGCTCCATCACCAGGGAGTTGTGGTAAGTCGGGGGGGGGGGGATTAAGGAGGGTGAGGGGGTTTATATTTTTATTTTGGCTCAACAATCGCGATTTCCCACATATCGAACATATCTATGTTCGATATGTGGGAAATCCGATCGTTTATGTCGAATCAATTTTTTAAGTAAAAAAAAAATATGAGTTGCGTTTTACTAATGCGGTCAATTCGAATGCACACCCCTAGTTCCCAGTCAGTGCAGTTAAAGCAAATGCATGGGGTGCCTAGCGTATATTATTTTACCCTGGAACAGATTTAAATTGCCCTGTTTATGATAAACGTTATTTTTTTAAAAAAAATTAAACACTGTGGCGGTTGTTTTGTGGTTGCTCTGAGATGCAGTTCATTTCTGTCCCGTTTGGTGGCTAAAAATCACTTTTTGTACATACTTCATTACTGCACAGGGAGTATGTATGGCAAAGATCCCGATTCTGTTCTCTGAGCTGATATCTTTAGACAACCGTTTATTAATATCAGTTAATTTCCTGATGATTCAATCTAAGGCCTATATTTATCAGATTGCTATGTGTCTTCGCAGGAGGGGTCCCATTATCATGGGGCGTGTCACCACGACAGTGGCCCCTCCCCTGAAAAACACATCCTGGCTCCATGGCGCATTCTTTTATGTCGCCTGTCACGGCCAAACACTGCAACACAAAAGGCTGTAGCGAGCAGCCCTTTAACATGATGGCGACTCCAACCTCAGGCACCGCCATCGTCTTAAAAGGCTGCTGGCCGCCAAAAAAAAACCAAAACGCAGCCAAATGTGGAGATTACTGACCCCCATTTCAATGGCCCTGACTAAATGGCCCTGACTCCCTGAAAAGAAAATAAAGTGGCAGTAAGCACGTGGTGGCAGCCCCCTCTCCAAGCCCTCCCTCCCCCCTGACCACCCTGATATCCATCAACAGGCCCCCGACTTTCTGGATATGCAATAACAGGCCCCCTCCCCTCAAACCCCCTGATATCCATAAGCAAGCCCCCTCCTCCTGAACCCCCAATAGCTGCAGCAAAGTGAGGTCTGCTCCTTTTTGGAAAATGGCACCTACCAGGATGAGCACGAGGGTGTACCAATCCCTGCCATAGAATTGTGGAGAAGGTAAGAAGGTCTCTGGAGGGGGGGGCCGAGGGGAGGGGAGGGGGCAGAGGATATCGAGGGGGGAGGGGGGCTATGGGTATGCCTAACGGGAGTCAGGAAAGGGGAGGCGTGTTTGTGCCTACTCGGGGGGGTCAGGGAGGAGGGGGCTATGGGTGAGCCTATCGGGGAGAGGGGGAGGGTATCAGGGTGCTGGTAGAGGGAGACCTTGTATATGGATATTGGGGGAGCCCAGATGGGTTGCCGCTGCACGCTCTGGGGTCGATTTTAAAAGGTGCACGCATGCATCCATGTGTGTGCGGTTCCCGGCGCATGCACATGGTTGCACCAATTCTATAACACGTGCGTTGGCGCTTGCATATTATAAAATACAATTCCCGCGCACACATGCGCGCCCGATTTTAATATTGGTGCGTGCTTGTGTGGGCGGGTCGTGTCTCGCGCGTGCAGTGTGTGTGGGGGGGGATTTTGTAAAGTGCGCACGGCGACGTGATCAGGCTTTTGCCCAGTTCCCAATTAAGGAGCGGACTGGAAAGGAACTTTCCTATATTCCTACCTACCCTTCCTCCCTTTTCCCCTCTCTTCCCTGAACCCTAAACAACCTCTATCTATCCCCAATTTTTTTGTTTACTTCAGAGCAGTAATTAGTAGCATCTAATGGCGCTGTCCCTGCTGGCCCACCCCTTTTGTGAACCCTGGCACTACTGAAACGCGCGTGGCCGGGCCGTTTTAAAAATGCGCTCGGCCTGGCCACGCATGTATCTACCGATTTTTACGTGCACAGGGTTTTGGAAATTTGGGCGTTACTGTACACTTTATTTTTCTTTTCTGGGAGTCGGGACTGCCTCAACCGGCAGCCTTGGGTTGAAACGGGTTTCAGCCATGAGACCTGCTCAATCTCCCCGTTCGGCCACATTTATTTTCTTTTGTTTCTCTGCCATGTTAAATGTGTCATGGGAGCCTCTGAATCTGCATGATGGTCCTGGGCCTCTTGCCGCACATGTAAAGAATACCAGGAAGATGTTGCTGTTTTATCACAGCTGACCACTTTCTCCATTCGCTGCAATAAAATATTTGCATAGAATTGCCTAGTGATGACCTTCTTTGCATGCATGTGTATTATTTATGCATTTAAATCCATGCAAAGAAGATCATTGTAATAAGGGAGGGGATCTGGGTGGTGACATGCAAAATATCACGCAATATAACGTATGTTAGAGCTTATTATTGTGCGCTGAGGCCCTATCGCGATTTTAAAAATGACCCTGTAAGAAACACATCCTAAATTCTACTTTCATTATAAAAAGAATTGCTCATGTAAAAAAAAAAAATAATAATAATTTTAATTTGTATATTGGAAAGATATCAGAATGCTTTCAGCAGCTATGATGGGGTATCCTGAAGGTTTAATTTTTGCAAAAGGACTTTTGTTATGGGATGCCCCCCTCTTACATAAAGCTTGCTTGTCTCTGAGTAAAGTCATTTCAGAAATAATAATGAAAGCTGGTGCGAAAGAAATCTACAGCCTAGAGTTTTTTCCTAATGAAATTATAATGTGTTCATTGGAATAACATATTGCGCAAGTTGCTGGTTTATGAAGTATAGAATAGTGGCTAAGAAGCCGTCTACACTCCAGCAATCCTATTTAACTGCAATAAATCTCAGGTTGCATGCCTTTTGGCCTAGACTGAGAACGTGTACAACACGGGTGATTTAATGTCCTGCCACCCAACTCCATTGACGAGATGATTACATTTGACCATTGCTAAATCAGTTGGTTTCAATCTCCTCCTGGGGGGAAAAAAAAGGATGCACTTCAGGTTTTTCCACATTTTGTGTCTCTGGGAAAAAATACCGAGGGGCTGTCATTTGGACGCTGTTACAGGAAAACCTCTGCTATATATTCATTTCCTAACCCCTTTTGCCTTAAAGGGGAGGGGAGTGTTCCACAGGGGACAAATCTGACATATGGAAAGCATCCACGTGCCGTTGCATATAAGTAAAATTTGATATACTCTGCAGCGTGTTTTGTTCTCTGCTGGCGCACATTTACTAGCTGTTCCTCTAGGACAGGAATACAGCACCTACTCTTTGGAACAGCCTGCCTATTGAAAGTAGGGAGGAAAGGGAGCTAAAAAAATGTTGTAAAAAAATAATTAAAGCTTTGTTTTCAAAGAATTTTTTACTTGATGTCTCAAGGTTCATGTGTTTGTTTTGTGTGTAAGGGATCTGTAATGTTTATTGCATTTATGCATATTGATTCTTGTAGTCCTCACTGAACAATTTATTTGGATTTAGCAGAATAATAAGATTTTTTTTTTTAAAATAAATAAGATACATTTTCAAAGATTTGCATGCAGACAAATTAGCGTATACACGCATAAGTAACATCTACTTGGAACATGATATTTAATAAATATCAAACATATACTTGCGTATTTTTGCTTTCACGTGTGCACTACACACGTAAAAAGGGGGTGGTTTAGGGGTGTTCAGGGGCGAGGCCAACATTTGCTATTTTAAAGGACACATACACGTAGATTTGCCAACGTACTCGCGTAATTTTACACCTTCCGATTATCTTGTCGTGTACTGTTGGCCGCGTGAAAGGTCTGGGTGATGATAAAATGTAAATGAGAGAAATGGGAGGGGTTAGGGACGAGGTTTGGGCAGGGTTTAAAAAACTTTGGGCCCGATTGCGCTGTGGGAAATAATGCTTAACGCATTATCGCCGGCAGTAGCACCGGAAATAACTACACCTTTTGCAGGGGCTCTATGGGGGCGATATTGTGCAGCGTGGCTGCAACCACAGCAGGCAAAAAACACTGCCACGATGCTGCCAGCTGCACACTATCACCCCCGCCCCTTTTTTTTTTTCATGAATCCTGGGGTTAGTTTCTCAAACTGTCAAAGTCAGGACCTTTGTTGTTTGCTATCTGAGTTCAATTCCTCATTACCTCTTGCCGATGAAGCAGAGAGCGATGTTGGAGTTGTATCACAAATATAAGGCTTATTGGTTAAGGATAGTAACATCAGCAAGTTACCCCCATGATTATTTGTTTTCCAGACCATAAAATTCAATGTCCTTGTTTGTTGCTGTCTGTAACTAATTCCCCTTTTCTTCTTTTCCCCTGCCGTTAAAGCAGAGAGCAATAATGGAGTTGCATTAACAGTATGAAGGCTTATTGGTTAAGGGTAGTAACCGCCACACCAGCAAGTTACCCCATGGACTCTTTTCCTCATTTCCATCCTTTAGGTTTTTGGGATCCAAAGTATTTATCCCATGCACCTTTGAAATGTTTCACTGTTTTTGTCTTCACCACCACCGCCGGAAGGGCATTCCAGGCATCCACCACATTCTCCATAAAAACATATTTCCTGATGTTGGTTCTGAGTCATCCTCCCTGTAGTTTCATTTTGTGACCTCTAGTTCTACTGTTTTCTTTCCAACAGAGAAGTTTTGTCGAATGTGCATCATTAAAACCTTTCAGGTATCTGAAAGCCTGTATCATATCTACTCTGCTACTCCTCTCCTCCAGAGTAGACATATTTAGATCCTTCAACCTCTCCTCATAAGTCATTTGTTGGAGAACCCCCACCATTTTTGTTGCCCTTCTCTGGACCACCTCTATCCTGTCTCTGTCCCTATTGAGATACAGTTTCCAGAACTGAATACAATACTCCAGGTAAAATCTTACCAAGGACCTGTACAAGGGGATTATCATCTCCTTTTTCTTACTGGTTATTCCTCTCTCTGTGCAGCTCAGCATTCTTCTGGCTTTAGCTATTGCCTTGTCACATTGCTTTTCCATCTTTAGATAGCTAGACACTATCACCCCAAAGTCTCTCTCTTGCTCTGTGCACAACAGCCCTTCACCTCCCATCACATACAGCTCTTTTGGATTACCACACCCCAGGTGCATGACTCTGCATTTCTTGGCATTGAATCCCAGCTGCCATATCTTTGACCACTATTCAAGCCTTCCTAAAATCGCTTCTCATTCTCTCTATTCCCTCCTACATGGCCATTCTGTTGCAGATCTTAGTATTATCCGCAAAAAGACAAACTTTACTTTCTATCCCTTCCGCAATGTCACTTACAAAAATATTGAACAGGGCAGGTCCCAACACCGATCCTTGTGACACTCCACTTAACACTGTTCTCTCTTTAGAGAAGGCTCCATTTACCATCACACACTGTCTTCTATCCATCAACCAGTTTGTAATCTATGCCACCACCTTGGTGCTCACTCCCAAGCTTCTCATTTTATTCGCAAGCCTCCTATGCGAGCCCATATCAGAAGCTTTGCTGAAATCCAAGTAGATCACATTGAGTGTTCTTCCTTGATCCAATTCTTTAGTCACCCAATGAAAAAAATTAATCAGATTTGTCTGACAGGACATCCCCTTAGTGAATTAATGCTACCTCAGGTCCAGCAGTCCTCCTGACTGTAGCTAGTTCACTATTCTTTCCTTCAGCAGAGTCTCCATTAATTTTCCTACCACCAAGATGAGGCTAACCAGCCTGTAGTTTCCAGCTTCCTCTCTGCTCCCACTCTTGTGAAGCGGGAACACCACCACCTTTTTCCAGTCACTTGGCACCACTCCTGTTTCCAAGGATCAACTGAACACGTTGTGCAGCGGACCCACCAGCAAATCTCTGAGCTCCCTCAGTATCCTGGGATGAATTTCATGAGGCCCCATGGCTTTGTCCACTTCCAGTTTTCCTAGCTCTTCCCATACATTCTTTTCTGTAAAAAGAGTTTTGTCTACTCTATCTTCATCCACTGGTTTGTTAACTAGCGACAGTCCTTTTCCAGGGTCCTCTTTAGGGAATACCAAACTGAAGTATTTGTTTAATATTTCCGCAATTTCTTCATCTCTCCACACATTGATACTTTTCACCTTTCAATTTCACTATACCACTTCGGACCTTTCTACTTTCTCTGAAGTTTCTGAAAAATGTTTTATCACCTCGCTTTACCTCTTTGGCAATCCTTTCTTCTGTCTGAATTTTTGCTTTCTTGATTACTTTCTTTGTCTCCCTTAGTTTCACCAGATATTCTTCTTTGAGTTCCTTTTTTTGGGATTCTATATATATTTTTTGAACACTGTTCTTTTTGCTTTTATTCTATCAGCCTCTTCCTTTGAGAACTAGATAGGTTTCTTATTTCTCTTGCTTTTGTTTACTTTTCTAACATTGATTTGTTGCCACTGTAATTGCTCCTTTTAGTTTGGCCCACTGTTCCACCACTTTCATTTTCTCCCAGTAGGAGTTAGCCAGATAATATATCCAGCCAATTGAGCTCCTTCCAGGTACAGCCCCAGAATGCCCTAACTTCTACAGCCAAATTATTGCCAGATAAAAAGTTACCCAGGTAGAATGTATCCAGTTGTGTCCAAATATTCATTTAGCTGGAGAGCTTCGGAGGTATCCAGCTAAATGCTTCTGAATATGGACTTCATGTCTTAATCTACCATCATTTTCTGTTTCTATAAATTTAGCAGAAATTTTCTAGAAATTGGGATGCAAAAATTTTCTTTTAAGGTCCTTAGAGATTAGTTCAAAATGTTTCAATTTCTCCAACACCAAAAGAACATACGTTTGTCTTATTTTTCCAGAGTATACCTTCAGATATAACCCAGCTGAAGGCGTAGGTCTTCCAAAAATCCCAGTTCACCCTATCGGTTATCATGATGCTGAGAGATTCCTACGGTAAGCACAAGGTGTGCCAATAGAAGCCAAACCTGCAATCAAAAGCTTTTTGTAATTAAATTGAACATTCGCATACTGTTACAACAGTACTATAAGAGGGTAACTTTCAAAGTAGCGCATGGGCATACATGTGCACATATTCATTGGCCCACAGCCAGGGACACGGCTATTTTATAACATATGTGTGTATATGTGCACATGTTATAAAATAGCCTGGCTGTGCACACATATGCACTGAATTTTAAGTGGGTGTGCACCTGTGCGTACAAATTCCACTTCTACCGTGTAAGTAGAAAGATTTTTTTTTTTTAAATTTATTATTTATTGAATTTTTATATCATATAAGAGTTCCTGGAGAAGTGTTTGAACTGTCACATATGATATTTTATTACAGCAACTCCTTAGTTTTAATACAGTCTCTTACTGAAGATCCCCCAACACGGTCCCGTGTTTCGCCACCCGGCTGCTTCGGGGGGGAATTAGTTTTAACAGCAATCTGTATCAGTCTGACATAATTTTGAACCGGAGTGCTAGAGTGCACTCCGGTTCAAAATTATGTCAGACTGATACAGATTGCTGTTAAAACTAATTCCCTCCCCGAAGCAGCTGGGTAGCGAAACACAGTACCATGTTGGGGGATCTTCAGTAAGAGACTGTATTAAAACTAAGGAGTTGCTGTAATAAAATATCATATGTGACAGTTCAAACACTTCACCAGGAACATTTATTTCTTGCACTTTTGTGTATGCTGTCTATTTAGAGTGCAAGTGGTGCTCTGGTGTTGTTTTGTTGGATTTATATCATATAAGATACATTTCACAGTATTAAGTAATAAAACAAAAGAAAAAACATATATTCAATCATCTTATTTCTATCTGTGAATAATTATCTATAGAAATGACAATCATAAGATAAAAGAGAGTACGGAAAAGAACATATTACTCTAGAAGCAGTCTATTAATAAGAAAATCTTTGAGATTTTCTTTGAGAAATAGAAAGATTTTGAAAGGAATGTGCGTCAATGCATTTGCCAGTTTTACCAGTTCATTCCCAGTTTACTTAGTTAACGGATAGGTCCTCCAAACCCCCCCCCCCCCCCCCCCCCAGTTTGATAGACTATACAACCCCCAGTTACCCCAGACCTTTTAAACCCCTCCAAAATGACTCTTTTTTTTTTTTTTACTTACATGCTATCCATAGCAGAAGTAGTTACATGGCAGGGGGCCTTGGCATGCGCCAGATCATGTAAATATTTACATGCAAAATTCTGGTTAAAGTCCCAAAATGCCCATGTACTTTCAGAGGAAACCATGTAAACCAGATGACAGAAAAATCAACCCATAAAAGATCAACATATCTAAAAATCGGAAAATCGCGATGGAAAGTAACTATAATCAAAAAGTTCACCTCTGTTCATAAAGCTTACCTAGGACAATCAATAGGGATCAAAAAGTGTTTAGGAGGCAAATTATGTCAAGGCTGAAAATCTAAAAGAAAAAACTAAAAGAAAAACAGAGGGTCAAACCCAAACAGAGAAAGGAAGATAAAGAACCAATGAAAAAATGAGAAAAATAAACAATAGAAAAAAGGTAAGAGAAGGAAAATAAAAACTTACCCTCAAAAGCAGACAAGGGTTAAAAATGTGAAGGAATACTTGTTAACCCATCAGTTTCTACAAGGAAGAATTGAACATGGGTAAATAAGCGGGCATGTTGCTGCCTCGGGCTAGTGTTAAAGATAGGAGCTAGATAGCAAATGGATAAATCAAAGAGCTTCAGTGTTAAGAGGAAAATAACTAAGGGGTCATTTTCTAAGCCTATCGCACGTGTGCGATAGCTTGCCGGGGGCGGTGAGGAGGCAGACGCGGCACTATCTTCGCTGTAAGCACCGTTATCGTCGCCAATAGCGCACCCAATAGCACCACCTTTCACGATTGCACTATTGGGTGCGAAAGCCAGTAGTGATAACACCGCGGTGGTGCGATGGCTGCCGGCTTTCGCTGGCCCACCTCCACCTTCGCCCCCACCCCCACCCCCCGTTACTGCTGGATTCACCATTCTGTGCGAGAATGGAGAATCCAGGCCTAAGATAGATGAATTGTGGGTGAAAACACATAGAAAGAATATGTAAAGAATGTGGGACGGGACTGGACAAAAATTGCGCTACCAGACTGTGTATAAAAGGATGATGCAAAAAAGACTTGCAATGAAGTTCTAGGAGTAACATAACACCAACTCTTTAGAATTTTAATTCAGGATAAATCAACACTGCAAAAAGTATAGAATATATGTCACTAAAGGGGTTAACCAAAGAGAAGGTGACATTAAAGCTAAAAGTAACAGCCCTTCATCTAAACTTACTCCTCAGGAATGTGAGAAAATACTAACAGGATTTGCCACTGCATCAAAGCAGAGCTGTCCAAATAGGGCTAGGTGTGTGGAAAAAGGAGTCATGTGACATCTGTCAACCGGCTGTCAAGGTTTCCAAGAGCTGCCCAGAGCAGTAAGGTAAAGAAGAATGCTCTTGATAGAAATCAGCTTAAACAGAAAGGGAAACAAAGAGAGAAAAAGGAAAAAAAGGGGAGAGAAAGGGGGCAGGGGAAGGGGAAAAAAGGGAGGGTGGGAAGGGAAGGGAAGGGGGAGCTTGTTCTGGGTAAGCTTTATGAACAGATGTGAACTTTTTGATTATAGTTACTTTCCATCATGATTTTCTGATTTTTTGAGTTTCGATATGTTGAGTGTTGATTTCTATGTTGTCTGGTTTATATGGTTTGTTGATATATTATATTTGTAATTCCTTATCAACCAATTTGTATCTGAGCATTTTTATTGTATCTTCGTTTATGTGTGTGCCCTGTTCATGATTTCATGTTTTCAGCTGTCTTTGTCCTTTTTCTTGCACTTGTTTTCCTACAATTGTTCTGATGTTAGCCACTCTCGTTCTAGGTTCCCTCCCGACGCAGGTTTTCAAAACATGGCCCATGTCGGGAGACCGTGAAGGTTCTGTTAATTAACTACGTTGGTGCACTGACACATTTGCCTGACATGCAATAAAAATGTTTTAAGTTATAAAGGACATTAATAATTTTTGTTGTCCTTCTCTGTTGGATTCTTCATTGATTATTTTTAGTTGGACTGCTCGCCCTTGTTGCTTGGATTATTTCAGGGGGTGGCCAAGAGATATGCGCATAAATACTCAGGCACCTGGGCACGCGCCCAGATTTCTGCTATGGAGGAGGTGTAAGTTTAAAAAACCAACAGTCATCCCTGAGAGGTTTAAAGGGTCTGGGGGAACTGGGGAAAGTACAAGCTATTAAACCAGGGGGTTTGGAGGAGCTAGCTCTATGCTGGGGGAACTGGTAGATGAACTAGTGAAACTGGTCATGGTGTGGATTTACACCTATTAAGAAATTGCCCTACTTATGCTGCAGAAACCCGAGATGTGCAACTGGGCATGCACAAACGTAAAAGTGGGTACACATGGGTGCATATGTGCGTACAAGTTATAAAATTGCAGGCATCCCTGGGCACGCACCAATGCACATGTTTCAATGTGTGGCCACATGCCCCTTTGAAAGTTACCGTCCCTGTCTCCCTTATAGTAGTCATCAGAGATGACATTTCTCCAGTATTATAATCTCTTTTTTCCTAGCATGAGGCCAGATGGACTCAGGACCAATGGGTTATATGCTCTCCTGCTAGCAGATGGAGAACGGAGTCCGGAATCAAAGCTGACGTCACCCCTGCAGTGACCTCAGCCCTTCAGTATCTCTCCGTCTCCTAGCACATGTGGATGTACTTTCCCTATTGGGATTGCAGTACTCATTAGAAGAGGAAAATTTACCTTTAAATTGGAGAAAGATTGAGCCCCGCTCTCCTGTGGTAATACCTAAAGGTCCCTTCCCCAGTCGAGAATTCCTGAGGCAATTTCCGAGATCCCTCAGAGGTATGCCTTGGACCAGTAGACGGTTCCCGGCGTGGACTTTGCTGTTGAAGCAGCTGAAAGGCAGCGGCTGCAGGAAGCCAAGCACGGCGGTGATAGTCAAAGCTCTCTCCACCCACAGCTGGAGACAATCTCTGTACTCAGCCGTAAGTGATGAGCCCAGGTAAGTAAAGAAGAGAAGAGGATTCCTTCCAATTCAGAGACGTGGAGGAGCTTCAATAAGTCCTTCCTCTGGTCTCCTTGCCTGGCGCGCCATACCGATGACGTTCCCAATCCCGTTGGGGTAAGGGAAAGGGGCTTTTGAGCGGGTTGAGCAGCCCCCTGATGGGCTAGGCTCTGCTTCAGGCTCAGTGGGCACTCCACGTGGTAGGCCGCAGTAGCGCCATCTTGCTTGTGGTTTGTGTGTCCCCATTTCCCTCCATAGAGCGTCAGTATGCATGGTGTGTGCTAGCTCTGCTCACACACTGTTTGCCTAATGGCGTGCATACCAACGCGCATACCTGCATGCATACACTCACGCATCGGTATAGGATGTGCGCACTCAATTGCAGGTGCTAGCCTGTTGAGCGCACAGTTACCATTTATTATGGCTCCAGCAGCAAAGAAGCATAATTGACACCCTCTTTGTGCTGCCTACCATATTAGGACTAAACAGTCTGACCTGGAGTCTTTCCTATGTTAGCACTGTGAGGAGGCCCAGGGAGGGTTGGACTCCCAGAACTTTTCCAAGCCCGGTTCCTCCCACTCAGAATATGGGTCAGCCACGATCTTATCCAGTGGCACCCCAGATCTGAGTAATCCCGGGGCTGGGCTAGGTCTATCTCGGGAGAGGGAATTTAAGCTGCACCTAACCCAGTTCCTCCTGGACTAGGAATGGACCCGGCAGCCTTTTCTTGGGTGGAATTTTTTCTAGGCCTTCAGGACTTCATACAGGCACAGTCTGTCTCTCCTGCCCCTGTCCAGACAGAACCCCAGCCAGGAAGACCTCACTCTCCCAGCCCTATCAGGAGGCCTAGAGACATGCCTCATCTCACTAAGGGTATCCCTTACAGGGACTCAAACACCACGGACAACGAAGGAGATGCAGATTCATTGGAGGATGGGGAAATTCCCCCAGGCTTGGAGCCATAATCGGACCATGTAATAGTTTTTCCATAGAGATGAATTGCCGGCCCTTGTTTCCCAGACCCTGAAGACTCTGGGAGTTCCTGGCTCGGACCCTATGACAGAACCAAAGAAGAATCCCATCCTGGTGTCTCAGCGGAAAACATCTTGCTATTTTCCAATGCTTGAAGCCATCTAGGACTTGATTGATCTGGAATAGGATGCTCCGGAAGCCAGTTTTAAAGGAGGTCAGGCATTGGAAGCTCTGTACCACTGGATCCGGTGGCCAGAGAATGTCTGTGTTTCCCCAAAGCGGACGCCTTGGTCTGCACCATTTCGAAGCAAACTACTATTCCAGTGGAGGGAGGAGCCGCCTTAAAGGATGCACATGACATCAACAAGCCTTTGATGCGACAGCAATGATACTACAGATTGCTTCCGGTTGTGCCCTGGTAGCTCGCACATGCCTGATTCTCAAGAGAGAGGCAGATAACTCAGAGGTGCATTCCAATCCAGACAGGCTGTGGAGCCTGCCACTGCCTTTTTAGCGGATGTGGGCTCTGATCTGGTCCATACCTTGGCCAGAGGAATGGCCTCAGTGGTGGCGGCCAGAAGAAAGCTTTGGCTGCGAAATTGATCAGTGGACGTGACCTCTAAGGCAAATCTCACAAAGATGCCCTTTAAGGAATCCCTCCTATTCAGAAGTGACTTGGAAATGCTGGCCAGTAAGACAAGAGAAAGAGGTTGTAGTGCCCCTCACCTATGAGGGGTAGGGCCAGGGGCTCCCATGCTTTTGGCCCTACAGGAACATTTCAGACATCTCAGTCCTTGGGAAGGTCTCAGTCCTTTTGGAACTGACATCCAAAAAGAGGGGCTGGTTCAGGTTTGGCCCAAACTTCCCAAAGAAGTTTTGCCGACCCATCCATGGGACGAGGAGATAGGGGGTTGACTCTCCCTCTTCTACCAATGGTGGGTCTAGATCATGTTGGACAAATGGGTACTGGATATCATACACGAAGGATACATGCTGGAGTTTCACACTCCTCAGGACATATTCATGATATCTCCGTGCTACTCCCAGCACAAGAAGCTGGCAGTGGAATCTACCTTGTTAAGGCTCCTCAATTTGAGGGCTATAATTCCTGTACCTATGCTCCAGGAAAATACAGGGTGTTATTCCATCTGTTTCATCATACCCAAGAAGGAGGGTTCCTTTCGCCCCATCCTGGACCTCAAGAACATCAACTGTCTCCTACAAGTAATTAATTTCCATATGGAAACTCTGCACTCCGTCATAATGGCTATACAACCAAGAGAGTTCTTAACCTCCCTGGACCTCTCAGAGGCCTACCTTCATATTCTAATCCAACAAGACCACCAGCATTTCCTACACTTTGCTGTGCTGGGCCGCCACTATCAGTTCCGGGCACAGCCCTTCGGTCTGGCCACTGCCCCCAGAACATTTTCCAAAATTATGTTAGTCATGGCGGCGGCACTGAGGAAAGAAAGAATCCTCATGCACCCATACTTGAACGACTGCTTGATCCAGGCAAAGTCATTAGAAGAGAGTCTCCAGGTGACTAACAGGGTGATATCCCTGCTTTAGAAGCTTTGATCGGTCGTGAACATGGACAAGAGCAGTCTCAAACCCTCCCAGTCCTTGGAGTATCTGAGGGTCTGGTTCAAAACCAAACAGGACAAGGTCTTCCTCCCACCCTCAAGGATAAGGAAGATGATGTGCCAAGTTCACTGGTTGTCACACATGATATGCCCCAGGGTGTGGAGCTATCTTCAGGTCCTTGGTCAGATGGCATCAACTCTGGAGGTAGTACCATGGGCTAGGGCACACATGTGTCCACTCCAATGCTCCCTGCTGTCATGTTTGAACCCTCTGTCCCAGGACTATTCAATTAGCTTCCACCTACCGATGGAAGTATGTTCTCAGCTTCAGTGGTGGCTGCAGGAAGCTCACCTGAGCATGGGTGTAAGCCTGTCCCATCTGGACTGGCTAGTTCTCACGAAAGATGCAAGCCTCCGGGGGTGGGGAGCTCACTGTCAGAACTGTCAACCTAGGGGCGTTGGATCAAGGAAGAGGCGTGCTGGGACATAAACCACCTGGAAGCCCAGGCAGTCAGATTAGCGTGTCTACAGTTCAGCCACAGGCTCCAGGGTCTGGTAGTCTGCATGATGTCAGACAATGCAACAACGGTAACCTACATCAACCACCAGGGAGGAACCAAGAGCCAGCAAGTGTCCCTGGAGATAGATCCCCTTATGGAATGGGTGGAATTGAACCTACGGATGATCTCGGCCTCCAACATCGCAGGAAAAGACAAGGTCAGAATAGACTTTCTAAGCAGGGAGTGTCTGGATCCAGGAGATTGGGCGATGTCAGCCAGAGTCTTTCAGCTGCTGGTAGATCACTGGAAACTCCCATCCATTGTCCTGCTGGCCACATCTCACAAATCGAAGGTCTCCCAATTCTTCAGTCACAGAAGAGATTAGCAATCCCTGGGGATCGAAGCCCTTGTTCAGACCTGGCCAGGGGAGGACTTACTGTATGCCTTCCCTCTGTGGCCCCTGCTGGACAAGATCATTCGCAAGATCAAGCACCACAGGGGATTAGTCATTCTAGTGGCTTTGGATTGGCACAGACGCCTGTGGTATGCAGACATGCGGAGGCTTCCATCACACAGGGACTTTCTCCAACAAGGTCCGGTTCTTCACGAGGATCCGACTCTGTTTTATCTTACGGTCTGGCCCTTGAGAGGGCTCATCTGTTGAAGCATGGATATTTGGAGGCAATAATTTCCACCTTGCTCCGCACCTGGAAGTTCTCAACGTCCTTAGCGTAAGTGCGTATCTGGAGAATATTTGAGGCCTGCTGCAAGGAACGTGGGGTTACCCTTCAGCGCATCCAGACATGGTCCATTTTCTAAAAGGGGTAAAACACCTCCGGCCACCCCTACTGTGGCCGGTTCCCCTTTGGAACCTTAATCTAATTTTGGACTTTTTAGCAGGGCCTTCCTTTCGGCCAATGCACAGTCTATCCTTATGCCTGCTAACGCTGAAAACTGTGTTCCTGGTGGCGATATGCTCGGCTCGTCACATCTCTGAATTACAGACATTGTCCTGTTGGGAGCCTTTCCTCCGGATGACTTCAGGAGCTTTACAGCTTTGCACCATTTCATCCTTCTTGCCCAAGGTAGTTTCAGAGTTTCATGTGAATCAGTCCATTTCCTTGCCGTCCCTAGATAGGCACAAGGACACGGAAGACTACCGTCTCCTCCGCCATTTAAACATTGATTGGCTTTTAGTGCTGTATTGGAACTCTCAGACCTGGTGCGCAAGATGGACCGCTTGTTTGTTCTTCACGGTGGAAGGAAGCAAGGTGAACCAGCTTCGTGGGCTACCATAGCTCGCTGGAACAAGGAGGTGGTCATGGGAGCTTATATAGAGGCCAGAAAGTCATTACCCTTTCAGGTTAAAGCTCATTCCACTAGACCCCCAGCAGTATCTTGGGCAGAAGCTAAGTTGCTGTCTCCCATCGACATCTGCCAAGTGGCATTGCGGTCTTCCTTGCACATCTTCTCCAGGTTCTATCACCTGGATGTTCAGGCTCGAGAGGATGCGGCCTTTGCAAGGTCAGTGCTAATCAGACTGTGGGCAGCCTCCTGTCCCAATCGGGAGTAGCTTTTGTACATCCCTTTGGTCCTGAGTCCATCTGGCTACACGCTAGGAAATGGAGAAATTACTTACCTGATAATTTTGTTTTCCTTAGTGTAGACAGGACTCAACTTCCCACTCATGACTGCCCAAGAACGGTGGCAAGGAATTGCCCATGAGGTGAATATCAATTCCAAAAGGTTATGGGTAAGCTGCCACCCAGTCCCTAGATCCAGGGCATCTATAATCTTGCTGGGATTCAGTGCTTATGTTTGTTTGAGTACAATTACGGTTATCCATTTTTTGATCAAGTTTTAATCAAGTTGTAATCAAATTTTTCAATAATATGTCCACAACGGCTTTTGAAGAGAATACTGAAGGGCTGAGGTCACTGCAGGGGTGTATCTAAGGTGATGTCAGCTTTGAAACCTGACTCCGTCTCCATCTGCTAGCAGGGGAGCACATAACTCATTGGTCCTGAGTCCATCTGACTACACTAAGGACAACGAAATTATCAGATAAGTAATTTCTCCAATATAGGTGAAAAGGAACAGGGATGTGATTTATCTCTATGATAAATAATGATGTTCCATATTTAGCATCCCTAATCACTTCTAGCAATATCTTCTGCTTGAAATGTTAGCTGTCTTGTATCTTTACCTAGCAATACTTCAGAAGCTGCCATCTCACCTTTCCTAGTTTTACATTCATTTCCTAGTTTTTCTACCTGTTCTTCCACAACCGCAGTTTCTTCTTTCTTCTTCATTAGAATGCAAGCTGTTTCCTCTTTCTAGGTATATCTATATCTCAATAATAACTAGATCTGACATTATATGGTATGATTAAGAGTCCACTGCTTTTCCAACAGAAACATGGGAGGACCTGCATCACCAAACACTTGGAAAGGAAATCTTAATGTGTCTTATAACATTGGGCCTGGATTTAAAGCAAGCTATTCCACACAGTAGGTTTGTTTCTTTTCTTATGAAACATTATCTATATATTTAACTGCTTTAAAAAAAAAAACCAACTTTGTTTTGTATGTAAGCAATTACAAAAGGAAAATTACTGTCAGACATTCTGAAAAAAGACTCCAACATAAAGACAGAGAGGATAATTTTTAATAGTGTACCATAAATCAGCCCATACATGCATAAGTAGGTGCGCCTAAAATTATATTTGTATTATGTAAAGGGAGCCAAACAGTTTATAAAATACCACGTATCACTGCCCTGAAAGTGTGTGTGTGCGTGTTTCAGTACATGCACATTTTTTTAATGCAGGTATCTGCATAGTTTATACACCTACGGTATTTTAGGAAAGCACATATATTTTGCGCGTTAAATAATTGTAAAATATGCACATAATAACCCTCGGTTTATGCACAGAGGCAGATATTTTATAAAGTTGGCTGATGCATGCCCAGTAACTCGCTCATGAAAATACTTGTGGGCATACTTCCAAGCACCAAGTTGCTGAAACCTTTAGCAGCTGACTCAAACCCTCCACCAGTTCACCCACATACTCTGCCACTTACTCCAGACCTCTCACCCAAAATTTGCAAAGGCAAGCACTGTGTTTATAAAATATATAAATGTATACATCCTTCCAAAAGACATCACAGCATGCATATCATTCTGCAAGGCAGTGACAGTACACATATATTCCTGCCCTTCTGAAAACTCCCTTAATGTGCATGTGACAATTTTATGTGCTCAGCCCTTACCTTAATCTTTGAAAATTAATCCCACAAAGTGCACTATGGTCAATTCACTAAAGGGTGATAACATAAATTTCACAGGAGGACTACTAGAGAGGAAAAGTAGGAATAAGAACCCCTTATGGCTTCTCTGCCCATGGGTCAAGCAAAGAGACTCTGATCGATTTTTATTATATTTTCTTTGTTTTTATGCTGAAAAATAAGTATGCAAAGTTGTGATGGTTTTGCCTAGATAATTCTTTACACCTACTGTGAAAACAGGATCGCTTATTGCTGCAAAATGTTTGTAGAGATTTGACCAATTTGACAAAGCTTAAAAGTCTATTTTAAAAGCCCTACGTGTGCCAAAGCTGGGAGATATGCACGTGTCTCGGGTCGGCGCATGTTGCGCGGATTTTAAGAAATACCCGAGTACGCACATATCGCCTGGTACGTGCACAAACTGAAAAGGCAAAAAAGGGGTGGGGCATGGGCAGGACATGGGCGGTCCGGGTGTGTAACGTGAAATCTGCACGTAAGTATTTACACGTACAAGTGCGTGCCGGGGTCCCCTACTGTGTAACTTTACTTCTCCCAGCTTTGGCACACGTAGGGCTTTTAAAATAGACTTTTAAGCTTTGTCAAATTGGCCTGTAAGTTTTAAAATTAAAATTTGGAGCTAGTCAGAAGGGTTTGAAGGGTCGGGGCTAATAAGATAAAAGGGAGGGGAGTTAGGGAGTCCTATCCTTTAGCAGGGAAAACTGGGAACAAACTGGGGAAATGGGTATTTGCGTCAGCGCACGTGACTAGCAAAACGTACGCTGCAGAGGCGTCATTTGCGCGCCCATGCACGCGTCCATATAAAATCGCATGCACATATGTACGTATGGTATAAAATGGCCACGTCCATTGCTGCGAGCCGGCATACACACACATATATGTATACTATCCCCTTATGCAGACTTCTTTAATGTCTAAAAACAGCACTTGCACTGAACAATATACTGAAAAGTGTTCTAGGTTTTATCATGAGTAGAGTGCGGTGCATATACTCTTTCTAATGTGCTATTCATGATATTGAACTACTTTTGATGGCAATGCAGCAGTTCACCATCATCTAATAACCATTTGACTTCAAACGTTGCTGATCTGGGCAAAGCTGATACCATTATTTAATGATCAAAGTGACTTTTGAATGAACAAGTGTAATACATTTTTTGCTATTTTCCACAGTGGTAGCAGTAATAATTTGTTGTGTTATAACCTTATTCTGATCTGTACAGGTACAATGAATAAGGGCAAATAAACTCCTGAAAGAGACATTCATGTGTTCTTCAAACCTGTCTACATTCCCTACCTCTGTAATACATCAAAAACAAAATATTTCCACCAGATTAAGTACTAGGCATTGTTTTGTTTTTACTGAAAATGGTGTAGAAGCTTTTCTAAGTATGTTCTAAATCATGAAAAGATATGCAGGATTCAATAAATTGTATTGTGCCTGCAGAGTTTTAAGTTCTTTGTCAGAATAGAAATATTGTCAACAGTTGATAAAAATATGCAGTACACATGTTAATGCATATTAATTATCACGGCTCCCATTGGAGGTAACTTTCCAAAGGATTTACACATATATACCATTGATTTGTCCATAGGATTTATCCACATAAGTGGGCTTTTAAATATTGCTACAATAGTAGGTTACATTTACATGCATAACTGCTTTGAAAATTTCCTAAATTATTTGCAACAGAGACTAGTTTACTAATAATGAATAACTTTAAAACAACAGCGCACATTGGCTGCATGTACTTTTACAATAATATTTTATAACTGCACGAATACTAAAATATGTGTATCTTTACCCTGCAACATACACGCATATGTTCAAATACACATACAACCGAATTTTAAATCCCCTGCGCGCATAAAAAAACGGGTGTTATGCTTGTGGCCGGACCTAGCACGCGCCACGCGTAACCCCTGTTACGTGCCGAAGTGCCAGGCCCAAATAAAGAGGTATCCAGGGGGCAGGGGTTTGGGGGAGGGGGTGGGGCTGTACGCGCTTGTTATAAAATCGGCGCGTCCATGTGTGCGCGCCAGGAAGCGTGCGCACATGGACACGCGTGCACCTTTTAAAATCTACCCCATGGTGCATTGAAAGCGAGTATCTCAATGCTTTGAACTTGCATACTTTTATGGATATAAGCTCATATATTTTACATGCGAAAATAAAGCAGGATTTATATGTGTAAGTTGATATATTTTAAAAAATGTGCTCGTGAGCAAAGTTATCAGTTTTACCAATTAATCCACTAATTCACCCAGTCCTCCAGGTCTTCCAGACCCTGTTATTGTTCAGCCTGAACTCCCTCCAGTTCACCCAGCCTTCCCACCCGGCCAATAGTAAACAATAAACACATTTAATATCACTTACACAAGACACTTTTAATTAGGAGCTGTAAAATTACATGAATAAGCTGGCAAATCTCTGTGCTTGTCTTTTAAAATAGAAACTTATGTGTGTAAATGTTGGTCCCATCCCAGAATGCTCCAGATCGCCCCCTTTTTATGCACATATATGTATGTACATGAAAGCAAAAATATGCACATATGATTGAGGCTTATAAAATAGCATGTAATGAGTACATGCTACTTAGGGCCTCATTTTCCAATATCGCAGTGGTTAAGCATGAGGGGGCGTGTCCCATGCAAATAAGGCATTTGTCGTGCAGCGGGGAAACATCGCATGACGCGATGTTTTCGCCATTTGCGGAAATGGATTCGCAAATTGCGAAAACATCGTGCACCGCGATAAAACAACCAATGAATCTTCGCAGTACACGAAAGAGCACCTTACTATAGTGCCTATGCCCTAGACAGGTATTTGTATCCCTATGGGAGGGCCACCTAGTAACTCGAGGTGGGGATTAGGTATGAGCGTAGGGGGTTGGGGGCCGCTTTCACATTCAACATGAGACGTACGGAAAGAACAGTGGTCTCTAGTGAAGATTTGCTGGCCGTCGGAGTGAGGAAACTCACTCCAAGAAGAGATTTGGGCAATGTTCCCTCAACCTAGCTTGATGGACACTCTACCTGGGCAATCTCTCTCTCTCTCTCTCTGTCTCACAGGTTCACACACAAGCAGGCTCCCAATCTCTCTCTCTGTCTCTCACAGGCACACACAAAAGCAGGTTCCCAATCTCTCTCTCTTTCTTTTTCACAGACACACACAAAAGCAAGCTCCCAATCTTTCTTTCTTTTTTTCACGGACACACACACAAGCAGGTTCCCAATCTCTCTCTCTCTCTTTCTTTTTCACAGACACACACAAAAGCAAGCTCCCAATCTCTCTCTTTCTTTTTTTCATGGACACACACACACAAGCAGGCTCCCAAATCTCTCTCTCTCTGTCTCTCACAGGAACACACACAAGCAGGCTCCCAATCTCTCTCTCTCTATCTCTCACAGGAATACACACACAAGCAGGCTCCCAATCTCTCTCTCTCTCTCTTTCTTTTTCACAGACACTCACAAAAGCAAGCTCCCTATCTCTCTCTCTCTCTCTCTCTGTCTCTCACAGGCGCACACACAAGCAGGCTCCCAATCTCTCTCACAGGCACACACACAAGCAGACTTCCAATCTCTCTCTCTGTCTCTCACAGGCACACACACAAGCAGGTTCCCAATCTCTCTCTCTCTTTATTTTTCACAGGCACACACACAAGCAGGTTCCCAATCTCTCTCTCTCTTTATTTTTCACAGGCACACACAAAAGCAAGCTCCCAATCTCTCTCTCTCTCACTCTCTCTCTCACAGGCACACACACAAGCAGGCTCCCAATCTCTCTCTCTCTCTGTCTCACAGGCGCATACACAAGCAGGCTCCCAATCTCACTCACAGGCACACACACAAAAAGGCTCCCATTATCTCTCTCTCTTTAACAGGCACACACACAAGCAGGCTCCCACCCTCTCTCTCTTTTTCACAGGCAGGCTCCCAATTTCTTTCTCTCTCTTTTTCACAGGCAGGCTCCCAATTTCTCTCTCTCCAGAGGCACACACACAAACAGGCTCCCAATCTCTTTTCTCTTTCACATGCACACACACAAACAGGCTCCCAATCTCTTTTCTCTTTCACAGGCATACACATAAGCATGCTCCCAAACACACAACTGTATCTCTGCTCCTTCTTCGGCCTGCTGGCCTGGGCTCTAGCGGGCACCGCATGTCTTTTTTTTTGGCCCCGCCAGCCTGGGCTCTGACGAATGGGGTCTCTCCTTTCTGATGAGGGGTGGGAACCCCACCATTGCGCAGACAAATGGGGCCTCTGCTTGCCATGTACTGATGTTCCAACTTCCCCGCTCAAGAATTGAGTGTCATCAAGGACGATAACTTGGCATTTGATGATGATGTCGGGCAGGCAGATCGGAGCCTCAGCAGGCCACATATAACAGAGAGTGTCCAAGTGATAGGCAGGCTGGAGTTAAAACCTTTAAGGGCTGGATCTGGCCCATGGGCTGTAGTTTGTCCACCACTGGGCTAGATATTACCCCTGTTTTTTCCTCTTACTATAAGGTTTTTGTGTGCCGTGACATTTCACCGACTTTTTGCCATTTATGGCTTGGCTAGGTGACCATGGATTTGTTCTTACATTTGTTGGAACACTGCAGTAATATTATTGCTTACAGCCACATACTACACCACTATTCAACTGAATACCAGAACAGTCTGATACAATGTCTAGTTCCGAAAAAGCAGTTGCTAATCTTTGTGATACCGAATAGCTTCACTATTCTCCCATGAAAAAGTAACACAAGAACTGATTCTAGATGGACATTATTTACCACTGTAAATACTTTAAACAAATATTGTAAATACTTTAAACAAATACTGTAAATACTTTAAACAAACATGCTCCATGCTCCACTCGATCTACAAATCCCTCTCAGACGACATACCTCCACCAGACCCATCAGAGAAGCTTACAGAGGATCATTAATCGTTCCCCAAACCAAATCCACACACCATCTTACTTTTAGAGACCGGGCTTTCTCCACAGCCGGTCCCTCGATATGGAATTCTATTCCCTCTGATCTGAGACAAGAACCTTGCCTACTAACTTATAGAAAAAGGCTTGGCTGTTTAAACAAGCCTTCCCAGATCCTAACTAAAGTATAGCAACAATTCAATGAGACACTACAATATAATGTAAATAATTCATCTTAAAACTGCTCAGTTCATCTAACTCTCTTTCCTCCCCCAGTTAGATGAACCTTGTTTTAATGTAACTTTACGGTTCTATGCACATGTTCAATGTTCTGTTTTTTTACACCCCCTGTTATCTGTAAACCGGCATGATGTGATTGTATCACGAATGCCGGAATAGAAAAACTGTAAATAAATAAATAAATAAATAAATAAATAGTAACTATGCTACACCAACGTTACCTTGAGACATGTTCAATTGCAATTGCAGTAAGGTATTTAAGGTCCTTATTATGATACTGCTGACAATATTTTGAAATGGAATGTTCTTTTTCTTTTATGTCATCTTTAACTGTCTTTATGGACCAGTGCCATTCAGAGTTATGAGCACAATTTAATTCAACTCAAATTCTAAATATGTCCATTGTCCAGGCATATATAAATGACATAAAAAAGAACATTTCGAACATATATACTGCTAAGATGATCAAGCATAACAGCATCTTTAAATGAAACTTTTAAAAACCTGTGTTTTATGAGCTTGTTTAAGCAAAGTTTTATTTAATTTGAATTTTTACTTTTTTTTAGGAAGGTCAGGATGCACATCCATACCAACAATAAAGTAACCCGAATTTATAATGTGATTGGCACCATAAAAGGAGCAGTAGAACCAGGTACATGCTAAATGTCTTGTAAAATGTGAGGTTGTATCTAAAACTTTTTTTTAATGCAAAGTTACAGAGGAGAGTTTGGTTGGTATTCTTTTGGAACATTCACCTTTTGAAAATTACACGTTCATAAAACGATCCATTATGCATATTTAATGCCCTTTC
Organism: Rhinatrema bivittatum; assembly: GCF_901001135.1. Classification (NCBI taxonomy): domain Eukaryota; kingdom Metazoa; phylum Chordata; class Amphibia; order Gymnophiona; family Rhinatrematidae; genus Rhinatrema; species Rhinatrema bivittatum. Next base: position 46,325,946 of record NC_042619.1, read on the forward strand.
CAAGCACCCTACCTGACCTGAGAGACAATTCATGAAGCAGCTAATATACCCTTTAAACACTTTTCTTTGATTTTATTATTCTTTCTTGTCCTTTTTTTTTTTTTTATTTGACTTGCTCAGAGCTGTCATCCTCTTATACGGTTGAGATCTGGAATATGCGGTTTTAGTTTCCATGAATAAAAATGCTATCATATTCAATCATATTGAGATGGTTTCTAATAGGAAGCAACAATGGTTAAACTTTGTGTCACAAGTCTTCTGTTAACTTGTAAAATGTATTTGAACTGTTGGATATTCCTTCTTATTGTAACCCCCAAGGAGAGAGCAGGAAAGAGAAAACTTTGGTATTATCACGTAGCCAAAGTGAATAATCTCTCTTCCTCACGTTTCCTCACACATAAAAGAGCACGTCTTCTCTGTATTGCAATTATTAACAATGCAAGTAGTTTCCGCGGAGATAGGGAAGTGCCATAGAACTGATTTTGGAAAGCAATCAATGACAAAAAAATCTGAAATACAATAGATGTTACTTCTTGGTAATAATTACTAAGACTCAAATTCCAAAGAATTTATTTTTAAAAGAACATGAATTGAAGAAACTTCTTTTGTTAACAAGCAGAATTTCTTTAAGTACTTTCCAGGAACACCTTTAACAACTTCAAGTAGAATGTTCAAACAACGAGGTAAGTTATTTCTTTTAACTTTTCTGTTAATCAAGTCTATCCCTATTTCAGGTTTTTAAGAACTTCAAATAATAACCTTTCTTTTTCTATTGTCTTGCAGGGACAAGGATTGACCAACAGAAAAAATATTAGATAAGTTTCAGTTCAAATAATGAACACAAATTTCTTAAACCAAGAATGTGATTCTTTCCTCAAAATATTTTCATATTTGGTGTCTTCCAGATTTCAGTTCTTACTCAGAAAATCACCCAGATAAGTATAAAGGATTTCAGTACTCAGTATGTGAGAACATGTAGAGGTCCATAGTCAGCTGTTGTGTGGCTCAATTAGCTGGATAAACTTATCTGGCTAACTTATCCCATATATTCAGTGACACGGCTTTGCTGCTGAATATATCCTGCTATCTTAAAGTTAACTTTAGGCTAGGTCTATGGGCCAACCAGACTTAGCCAGATTTATTTATTTATTTAACATTTTTCTATACTGACCTTCAAGGATGAATACCATATCAGGTCGGTTTACATCGAACAGGGGATAGATAAGTATAACATAAGGAACAATTTTTTTTTTTTTTTTATAATCAGAGGAAGCAAAAAAGTAAGAAAGTAAAAAAAGTAAAAAGTTACATAAAACAAGGACCATGAACTTGGAGGCTGATTAAGCTGGAAGAAGAAGAAGAAGGTATAAAATTAAATTATTAACCAGATAAGATATCTGGTTAATTCTGAATATTGGAGTTAGCCAGGAAACTTATCTGGATAACTCAACTCCTCCTAGTTATGCCCCCAGAACACCCTACTCAGCTAATTTCTAGCTGCCTAACTTATTATCTGGCTAGAATTTAATCAGATATGTGTCCAAATCTTCTATATTATCCAGTTACATGCTTTTGGGTATAGACCTCTAAATTTCTGTCAGTCTCACTGCATGCCTCAATTTGTGTATATCTGAGGGTTTCTGTGTGTTTTATTGTCTGTACTTGTTTCTGGCCAGAAATGTATCATCCCTATAACAAGTGTTCAAAATATAGTTCACAGCTCTGCAGTCTTTGCTGACGATGCTGGAGTGTATACGTACAATTTCTTCTTTTTGAACTCTTGGGTCCTCAGTTCCTCTAATCCACATCTGGCCCCAACAGAGCACCTACCAGATTTAACAAAATGAAAAAGAGAGACTATCTACTCTTTATGCAAGTTATCTTTTGGTAAAATCTATATGCCTCATTGAGTTATGTACCAGTTAATAAAAAATAAACCATAAAAAATGTGTACCATTATCTCATTTTTGTCAGTTACTCAAATTTACTTTTCGGTCATTCAAAACTTAAATTACAGCAAATTCCTAGTCCATGCATCTTTGCTGATAAATTTTAATTAGATTTCTTCTCACATAAATTTCTTCTATTTTCTTACCCTCTCACAAAGACTTTATTTCTCCTAGTATTGTACCACTGCATTAACGTGCAAACCCCGTCTGCCAAGGTTAATGGGCTTTCTCTTGCAAATTCTTTTGCTCTCTTACCAAAAAAAAAATTACTTCTTTCTCACTAACTGCAACAGTTATACAAGTGTGCTTCTTCTTCCCTCTGAGTCCTCTCTCCATTTTCCCCGTTCTGTTTCCTAAGACTTTCTACTTTTTCCTGTTTCTTGCTAAATTTTTGTAAGGCTAAGCTATATCCCAGAAAATTGTTTATTTTTCTCTCCTGACCTTGGGCTTTGTCAATTGTTTTTTCTACTGAATGTGTGCTTCCTTGTTTAGATTTCCTTCCTGGAGATGGCTCCACAGGTCAGCAATTAATTAAAAAAACAAAACATAGGTTCTCTCTGACATCTCGGGCTGTCTTTCTCTTTCAGAACCATTTTTCATGGGCCCAAGTAATTAATTATTATTTTTACCTCTGTTACATTACTTTTAACTGAACTTGAAGGCAAAAAAATTTTTTGGTCTCACGGGTTTATTTATCCCCAAAGTACTGAAACAATTTGTAAATAGCCTAACAAATCTACTATCTAAGAACTTCTTCTCTTGCATGCCTTTCCTTTAACTTGCATTAAACCTTTTGCTAACAGAATAACAGTGGTATTTCTTAAATATCTTCATAGTTGACATATACATTGTTTAGAGAGGGTTATTTCTAAAGTACTTTACTGGCAGAAATCGGTGGCTGATGTTCCACAGTGCAAGGTCACCACTAATAATGGGGAGCCTATGTCCTGGCAGATGAAACCATCTGGAACTTACCCCAGTTGTCCCTTGTCCTGCGAAGGAAGGTGGGGCTCAGAAGTGACTAGTGAATGCCCAGGCCTCAGGCAAGGAGGGGGGGGGGGACTTATGGAGATGCCACTGAGCCATGTAGTTGGGCAGTCGGTGCAGTTTCATGACTGGTTATTTTGGGATGCATACTGACAACATTGGTGGGCAATGACTGCACCTATGGGCCTGTGATTGGTTGAGGGATGGAGCCAGTGGGGGATTTAAATGTGACCAATTCCCTCACCCCCTCCTCTTTTGCCATTTTGCACTGTGAAGACAAATCGCTCTGAAACCAGAACCAGCTTTGCTATTTTGACCAGTGGGGGATGGGGGTGGGGGGGTGGTGGTGCTGTGTATTGCCAATGAAAGACCATCACCAGAAGGTGCTGCAATCTTGTTTTGCCCTTTTGTGGTTTGTTGAAGCCCAAGGTTCCAGGGCAGCACAAGGGTCCACTGGATCCGACAAAGGCAAGAGGCCACCACTGCAAGTGTTTGTCCTCCTAAATTTTTATGAGTATGGGATTCCATGGAAGCATAAATGTCCATGGGGCCCACCAATGGTGAGAGGATGCCTCTGTCATTGGTGGCACCCTGGGTTTCCCCTCTTGTTTCTGTGGGCCTACTTGTGCCACTGTATGGGGGTGATAAGGATTCCCATAGTTCCCTGTACGTACCCGGATCAGTCCAGACTATGGGTTGAGCCTCCTTTCCAGCAGGTGGAGACAGACTAAAACTGAAAGGATATCCTATATGAGGACAGAGCCTATCCTGTAACCCTTCAGTTTCTTCTTCTGCCTCCCTGTTTGGCTGCAGAGGTGAGGTAATTGTTCTGCCCCTGCTTGCAGCACAGCTGATTTCCAACCCACATTTCTGTTTCCATGTTGGGGTACAAAAAAGTGATGGCCATGTCCGCATTTGTCCACAGAGTGAGCCAGGATTGTAATAGGTAGGTTAGCTCTGATGGCCTGAGATTGGATTCAGTGTGCCCGGCCACTTCCTGCATGTCCTGCTGTTCAGCTGGCATGAGTTTGGTTGCAGGGATAGAACAGATCAGGATACCCTTGTAACATATTAGTTGTGTGGCTTGGCCTGCTGCTGCTGCTGTGATCGCTGGCCCCAGTGACAACCCTTTTTGCTGGTGGAAGGCCAGTATTGTGGATGCTGTTGGAGCCTGGGGTGAGTCTGGTAAGGATCTTTATGGCTAGGATAGCCCATCGGCCCCTGTCCTCCATTCTCTCCACCTCCCTTGACAGCATGGCTTCATGCTGGGCTGGCCCAAGGGAGCCTCTGTGGCATCTTGCCAGTAGTATCCACACTAGGCTGGCTCAGTTTGTTGGCCCGGGAAGGTCCAGCCAAGGCTGCCAGAGGACCTTTTTTTAACTTTGTTTGTTTGGGATTTTTTGTTTGTTTTGGGGGAGGTGTTCTGAATTGGAAAATGAACCAAACTGAAAAAAAACCCCATTAAATGAACCATATAAACAACCCCCCTCCCAAAACAAAAACAAAAACCCCCCCAAAATTTGGGGGTTTCAAGTCCTTAGTGGCTCCGTGTTTCTTTACCAAATGCCCCCTTCTTAATAGTTTATTCAGTTTTGCAAAGAGCACAGGGAAGCCCTTGCTTTTAGGCATTTCACTAACAGCTGGCTTCCCTCCAGGTTTGGTACATTCTGCATGACCTCAGAGGGATGGTGCCATTTTGACCGCCAGGCTCCATTAGACCTGCAGAGCTTCAGCAGTAAGGAGCTGGGTGGACTAGTGTGGTGGCAATCTCCAGAGGGGTGATTTGAGCAAATGAGAGGGATATATTGTACCTTTACTCTTACAATTTTGCCTGTTTTTATTTTGGCTGCCTCCCAAGCTAGCAGGGGATTGGAACGGGTGGGGGGGGGGGGGGGTCTCAAGAGAACCCTTGGGATATTGAAATACGTGGATGAGGGTTGTGTGGGGCCTAGCAGGCCCTTTAAGAACATAACCGTTAAGGCTGCAAGGCTGCCATCATGCTATCTGACCTCAGGGGACCTAAGCTGTAGTATTTTTACTAGTAGTATTTGACCACAGGAGGAAATACCACAGGGTTTACTAAGTTGCAGTACTGAGTACCATAGTTTAGTAAACCCCCTGTTATTTTCCCCACAGAGGAATATACCATGGTTTAGTATATAAGGCCATAAAATTATTTTGGTATATAAATGATTTTACATAAAGAGATACTTCACTATGGGCCTGATTTTAAAAAGCATTTACTCGAGTAAAACAGGGTTTTACTCGAGTAAATACACTTTACTTGAGTAAGTGGGCTTTTGAAAATTGCTATAATATATGCCATTGAATTGTCCATAGGATTTACTTGTGTAAGTGCACTTTACTCCAGTAAATGGCTTTTGGAAATTGCTACAATAGTAGTTACATTTACATGCGTAACTCCTTTTGAAAATTACCCCCTATAGGTTTAGAAAACATTCACAAGAAAATTAGGGATAGAATTAAGACTTTATTCAGGTGACAATTAATGACTCAGACTCTTGAGCAAGTTGAGTCTTAAAATTCAAAATTGTATGTTTTTTAAGTAAGTGCTGGTAAATCGCTTGTACTGTCTTTTTGGCTCCTCTGGTAGGTCCTAAGTTGAATATGGAAGAAAGGTCCTGCTTCTGGCTTGGTGGAGTGGCAGAGATTGGCCCAGGAAGCCTGCTTCTGGCCAGTGGAGGATATTGCAGCCACATCAGTGGAGGCCAACACAAAAACTTAACTATAATTTCAGGAGTTAAGTTTTTGCGTTACCAGGAGCTTTGCAAATCTCATTATTTAATGCAAGTTGCATCATTTCCTTTTTTATATTAATGAGCTGTTTTGCACACCTTTGCATAGATCACAACTCATTAATAATTTTACTGCATTAGTTTTTTTTTTTACTCCATTTTAATGCAGCCCAGCACACTAAGGCTAATGTGCTTTAAACACACATTAATATGAGTTAGCGCTATATCACCCTTAATGCACTTTTGCACATTGGCTTCTTAGTTGAGAATTGAAACTATGTGGAAGTTTACATGGCGAAAGTGCAAAAGGAAAACCAATATTGAAGACATCCATTCCACAGTAAACTACTAGAATGAGGCACATTTGCTTTCAGAGATATTCTTTTGGCACCATCACTTCCCTGAAAAAGAAGCCAATACATCCTTTATTTTTTCTTTTCAAACAAGATTTGAGAACTCAGAACAAATTGTCTCTTCAGAGCTGAACCGGGTTCGGCTGACTTATATTATAACTTATGGATGGCTTTGTAGTTTTAAAAAAAAAAAGCTAGAAGGAAACAATAAAAATCCCATTTGGAAAGCACTGTTTGATCTTTTGAGCAGAATTTTTTTACTGATAGGCTGCTAAAGCAGTAGGATGTCTATAATCACCCGGTTATTGTAAAAAAATAAATAAATACATGAAACTTTAAGCTCCACCGTTGACAACATGTAACATTTCTGGGAGGGGTACTACAATCAGTCCTGCTGTTATTATGACAATATATCTGTTTTACACTCTTAAATGAATTTGCATGTTTAATTTCCCAGATAGATATGTTATCCTGGGAGGCCATCGTGATTCATGGGTGTTTGGGGGTATTGATCCCCAAAGTGGGGCAGCTGTGGTTCATGAGATTGTCAGAAGTGCCGGGAAACTGAGAAAGGAAGGTAAGGATTCCCTACGGGAAAAGTAAAACAATTGTACGTGCAAGGAACCAGAGCTGGTTTCCCCATTACAGGTTAGAAAGTAAAATCAGTGGCTGAAAATCGCCTTTTCCCTCTGCAGGTAAAAGTGCCCACGCCGTTCAACAGCACAGATACTTTGCTCTCTGCTGCAAAAGGGCTGGGAACAGGGGAGGGGGGCAGGTCTGGGAAGCAATGCTCAGGGATTTGATTTAGAAATGCGTTCATACACCGTGTGCTGGCGGCATTGCACCTGCTGTAAAGGTATAGAAGTGACCACAGTGCTGGCTCCTGAATTTTCAAAGGGAAACACTGCATGCAGGTCTCATAGCACCAAGTACCCACAGGCCTGCAAGCAATGTGGGGATTTTAACAATTGCCTTCTAAATAAATGGGGCAGATTTTAAAAGCCCTGCGCTCACTGAGCCTATTTTGCATAGGCCCGGCGACGGGCACATGTCCCGGGGCTTTGAAAAAGGGGCGGGGGATCGCGCGCCGGCCAGCTGCAAGTTACGCCAAAGGCTATTTACGCCAAAGGCAGGCGTAAATAGCAAAATTAACATAGGGGGGGATTTAGGTAGGGCTGGGGGCGGGTTAGATAGGGGAAGGGAGGGGAAGGTGGAGGGGAGCGGAAGGAAAGTTCCCTCTGAAGCCGCTCCGATTTCGGAGGGAATGAGGAAAGCCATCAGGGCTCCCCTAGGGCTCGGCACGCGCAAGGTGCACAAGTGTGCACCCCCTTGCATGCGCTGACCCCGGATTTTATAAAATGCGCGCGGCTGCGTGCCCATGTTACAAAATCGGGCGTAGCTATTAAAATCCAGCCCAATATGCATATATTGTGATCCTGGCCTGGATAGTTCAAGGTGCATTATGTTTTCCATTGTTAGGTGTTATCTCTTGGTAAAAAATCTTGCAGAAATAAATAATTTTGCAGTTTTTGCTGATAAACATTACATATAGTTGCAGTTAATTAAAAGAGAAAGTGGGTTTATTGAATCATTGATGTATCTGGTCTACCAATAAATAAATAATCCTAACCAAAGATTTTTCATTCTGAATTACTACGAAACAATTATCAATGCTCTACAATACAGCTCCTTTGAAAGCAAGTGGTTGATCATGTCACTTTATTTCCTATGCTATAGTTTATTTAAATTTTCTTGGTTAATAATGCAGTCCTTTGGAAACTGTCATAGAGATCAGGTCTCAACAATGGTACCCAGGTATCAATTCTAAATTCTATAACTGATTATTCTTCAAAAGCATTTATTACTTTAGGTCATGACAACTGTTTTCTAGCATCTAATGTGTTTATTTCCATATTTTCAAACCAGAAATAACACTGTAAGTTAAGGTAGCAACAGTAGGTAGAGAATATCTTCAGATTTATGTGTTGGCAATGGTTTGTGCCTTTCTGTTGAATTTTTCATTGTTTTATAAAGATATTTGAAACAAAAGCTGCACGTTGTTTAATAACCCAACAGTTCAAGATTCAATGACTGATAGCTATCTAGCCAGGAAAATAAAATACAGAGTCCCTGGCACATGGCAAGGTCAGACATTATGAAGCAAACACATTTTTGTTTAGAAATGAGATTTTTTTTAAAGAGTATCTAGAATTGTGGAAGTACTTTTGCCCTGCTCACTTTGGAGGTAACCGTGCGGAGGGGTTGCTCTCCTGCTTTTCGTGACTTTTTTTTACTAAATCATGATTTTGTCATATGGAGTAAAATAAAGCACAATGTTGTTCATGGAACTGTCTTTTTGCTCTTATTGTTTGTTATTGTAGGATGGAGGCCCAGAAGGACAATGATATTTGCAAGCTGGGATGCTGAGGAATTTGGGCTCTTGGGTTCTACAGAATGGGCTGAAGTGAGTCAGTAACCCTGTCTTTACTCAAGCACTTTTATGATTCTCACTCCCACTAGGTCAGGAGTCAGGAAACGCTTTTTTTTTCTTTTAATGTTATTCAGCTACGGCTGTGTCTGTTTCTCAGTATGCATTTTCTCAAGCCTTGAAAAACTTTCAGTAGTGATTTGTTTTATTCGGCTAATGCAGAATTATGAAATCCTCCATTGGTTAAAAGTGTCTTGGGCTGGCTACCACCGGAATAGATCTCTGGAAATATGAAGAGAAGATGGGTAGGAAGAGTCAATTGCGATGCCACAGAAATCATTTCACCGCTCTGTTGCCTTATGTCCTTGCTGCGGGAGATATGTGAGTTTTTGCAATGAAGAGGGGACATGGGAAAGGTACTTGGTTCCACCCATTCCCCAAATTCAGTTGCATATACGGAGGGTAATTTACAAAAGGACTTCTGGGGAAATAGCAGTGCTTTACCTGAAAAAAGGGCCCTTTAGACAATTATATGACAGATATGTGTGTAAAATTGCAAGCATATACACTGTATTCGTGTCCTTAGGGGAGAGGCATTCCAGGGGGAGTCTGGGAGGGTTGCAAATTACTCACATACTTTTTGATTATGAAAAGTATGGGCACACATATTCTCAGCAGAATTACAAGCACCAAATAGTGGGTGTAATTGTGTGCGTTTAATTTTGCCAGGAAAGTTTTCAAAAACAGGCTTACGTGTATAAGTCTGCTTTGAAAATTTGGGTAACTTATGTGCATACATGCTGGTTAAGTTATGCACAAATGCTACAAAATTATCCCCAATAAATACAGTAACTGCCACTAATATAAATGTCATAGGGGCCGACCGTCGGCCCCTATGACATTTGGACCTTGGGGAGGTCAAGAGCCCCCTCCTGACCCCCCCAAGGCTTGCCAATAATCCCTGGGGGTCCAGCGGGGGTCCAAAAGCGATTTCGTTTTTGGCTGCCAGTAATCAAAATGGCGCCGATAGCCTTTGCCCATACTATGTCACAGAGGCTTTCGGCGCCATTGGTCAGCTCCAGTCACATGACAGGAGCACAAGATGGCGCCGATGGCCATGTGACAGGGGCTGACCAATGGCGCTGGTAGCCCCTGTGACATGGTAGTTCAGAGGCTATTCGGCACCATTTTATGATTTTAAAGAGCACGGCTTGCAAGTAGCACGGAGGGCAAATGGAACCCGGGACCCCGCTGGATCACCAGGGATGTACTTAGTAAGTCTTGGGAGGGATCGGGATCAGGGGGGGTGTTGTATTATAGTTTATTTAAATGTTTGGGGTGGGTTTTAATTAAAAAAAAAAAAAGTGTCCCTCTCCCCCGAAAAACGAAATTTCCCCGAAAGTCGGGGAAAATTCATTTCGGGTTTCGGGGCCTCCGAAACCACAACGAGTTAGGAAATTTCGTTGAATTTCCTAACTCGGGCGAAAAACGAAGCACATCTCTAATAACATTAATTGTTATTAATGTTATTAGAGATGTGCTTCGTTATTATTATATTAATGAATTAATATAATTAATTGTTAATAACATTAAAAACATAATTAATTATGTTAATTAATAACATAATTAACATTGTTCTGTTACCACTTGGTACTATTTCTCTCCTTTACCTCAAACTCTAAGTTCCTACTAAGTTAGCCATGTTATTTATACCCAATTGTTGGATGTAATTGTATATTTGTTTAATTGTTCAATCTGTTTGATGTAATTTTCTGTTCCTTGTTCTGTGTAAACCGAAGTGGTATGCACAAGTGCATGAACTCCGGTATATAAAAGCCTTTAAATAAATAAATAAATAAATAAATAAATAATACTAACTGCACTAACCACATCCTCTGGCAACAAATTCCAGAGTTTAATTGTGCGTTGAGTAAAAAAGAACTTTCTCTGATTAGTTTTAAATGTGCCCCATGCTAACTTCATGGAGTGCCCCCTAGTCTTTCTATTATCTGAAAGAGTACATAACTGATTCACATCTACTCATTCTAGACCTCTCATGATTTTAAACATCTCTATCATATCCCCCCTCAGCAGTCTCTTCTCCAAGCTGAAAAGTCCTAACCTCTTTAGTCTTTCCTTATAGGGGAGCTGTTCCATTCCCCTTATCATTTTGGTAGCCCTTCTCTGTACCTTCTCCATCGCAATTATATCTTTTTTGAGATGCGGCGACCAGAATTGTACACAGTATTCAAGGTGCGGTCTCACCATGGAGCGATACAGAAGCATTATGACATTTTCCGTTTTATTCACCATTCCCTTTCTAATAATTCCCAACATTCTGTTTGCTTTTTTGACTGCCGCAGCACACTGAACCGACGATTTCAATGTGTTATCCACTATGATGCCTAGATCTCTTTCTTGATTTGTAGTACCTAATATGGAACCTAACATTGTTTAACCATAGCATGGGTTATTTTTCCCTATATGCATCACCTTGCACTTATCCACATTAAATTTCATCTGCCATTTGGATGCCCAATTTTCCACTCTCAGAATATCTTCCTGCAATTTATCACAATCTGCTTGTGATTTAACTACTCTGAACAATTTTGTATCATCTGCAAATTTGATTATCTCACTCCTTGTATTTCTTTCCAGATCATTTATAAATATATTGAAAAGTAAGGGTACCAATACAGATCCCTTCCACTGAGAAAATTGTCCATTTAATCCTACTCTCTGGGGCGGATTTTCAGAGCCCTGCTCGCGTAAATCCGCCCAAAACCGGGCGGATTTACGCGAGCAGGGCCCTGCGCGCCGGTGAGCCTATTTTACATAGGCTCACCGGCGCGCGCAGAACCCCGGGACTCGCGTAAGTCCCGGGGTTTTCGGAGTGGGCGTGTCGGGAGGCGTGTCGGGGGCGGGGCCGGAGCGCGCGGCGTTGCTGGGGCGTGTCGGCAGCGTTTGGGGGCGGGTACGGGGGCGTGGTTATGGCCCGGGGGCGTGGCCGCGCCCTCCGTACCCGCCCCCAGGTCGCGGCCCGGCGCGCAGGAGGCCCGCTGGCGCGCGGGGATTTACGCCTCCCTCCGGGAGGCGTAAATCCCCCGACAAAGGTAGGATGGGGGTTTAGACAGGGCCGGGCGGGTGGGTTAGGTAGGGGAAGGGAGGGGAAGGTGAGGGGAGGGCAAAGGAAAGTTCCCTTCTAGGCCGCTCCAATTTCGGAGCGGCCTAGGAGGGAACGGGGGTAGGCTGCGCGGCTCGGCGCGCGCAGGCTATACGAAATCGATAGCCTTGCGCGCGCCGATCCAGGATTTTAGCCGATACGCGCGACTACGCGCGTATCTACTAAAATCCAGCGTACTTTTGTTTGCGCCTGGAGCGCAAACAAAAGTAGGCTGTTCGCGCTCGTGTGAAAATCTACCCCTCTGTTTCCTGTCTTATAGCCAGTTTGCAATCCACAACTTTTTACTTTTCCTAGAAGCCTCTCATGAGGAAGTTTGTCAAATGCTTTCTGAAAATCCAAGTACACTACATCAACCGGTTCACCTTTATCCATATGTTTATTAACTCCTTCAAAAAAGTGAAGGAGCTTTGTGAGCAAGACTGTCTGATCTTTTCTTGGCCCTTCCGTCAAGTGCTGTCTGCCCCCTTGTCATTTTCCAAACAAGTCAGAAACGGCTTGTAAAAATACTTCCTTTTTCCCCCAGCATCTGTCCTCTTTCTCATGACCACAAACGAGCTAGCTCTTGGGAAACTTTTGCTTCTATTCCTATACCAAAATGTATTGTTTCATGTTATCTGCTATTAGCAGAACTTCCTTTTTCCCATACACAGCTGCAGCTCTCCCTCGCCCACTCAAATTTCCACATACTGGGCTTGTGGATTCTGGCTCATTCTGTCTGACCTTGGGTGTTGGTCCCTGGTCAGTATTTTACATCTCCATCCACACTGCCAAGTAAGACTACTATGTCCATCTGACAAACCCTCTTGCATCCAGTTCTCACATCTCTTTGCCACACTCAATTAGACTTCCTTAGACTTCCTTCACCTCCCTCCCCCTCTTCACTCTCTGCCTAGACTATGACTAACTACTAGAGGTGTGCATCCGTTTTCCACGTATTTGTAATCCACAACTTATTTTGTCCTATCTGTTAAATACGTGGGGAGGCGAAACGCATCGCGACTCCCCACGTATTAAACAGATTTCTGTTTTATTCGGCCTCCTAAATAAAAATTTAAACCCCCCACCCTCCTGACCCCCCAAGACTTATCAAAACTCCCTGGTGGTCCAGCGGCGAGTCCAAATGCCATCCCTGCATTCTCACACCCACGTTTGCCGGTTTCATCATGACGCCGATAGCCTGTGTCACAGGGGCTACCGGTGCCATTGGTCAGTCCCTGTCACATGGTCACTGGCGCCATCTTGTGCTCCTACCATGTGACAGGGGCTGACCAATAGCACCGGTAGCCCCTGTGACAAAGGCTATCGGCGCCATGATGAAAACCAGCACCGTGGGTGTGAGTAAGTTCCCGGACCCCCGCTGGACCACCAGGGAGTTTTGGTAAGTCTTGGGGGGGTCAGGAGGGTGGGGGGTTGTAGTTAATTTTAATTTTAGCTGGGACAGGAATTTAACTCACCGTAGTATTGACAGATCGACAACTTATGGAATTCTCCATACTTCTGCATGAAACCGAATTGACCCCCACGAATACGTATCACAAATGCAACGAAAACTTTTTGGCTGCACATCCCTACTAACTACTTCCATAATAGGATTCACAAAATTAGTCTCAACTTTTCAAACAGGTCACCTCTACCTCCCTCTCCCCCACTTATTTTCTCTGTCCTTCCCCTGGCCTCCTCCTTTTCTGAGGTCACAGTGGAGGAAATTGCTCATTTTCTCTCCTCCTCCAAACTCATTACTTATACCTCTGACCCCATTCCCATCCAGTTCCTGGAGCTCTATCTCCATTGACGTCATCCCTGCCATCTGTCACATCCTCAAGTTATCAGTTTCCACTGCCACTGTTCTTGCTACCTTCAAACATGCTGTGATTACACCACTCTTCAAAAAAATCCTTGCTGGACCTCACTTGTCCTTCCAATTATTGTCCCATTTTCCTCCTCCCTATTTCTTGCAAACCTCTTGAATGCGCTGTTTACCGCCACTGTCTTGACTTTCTTTCATCTCAAGCCATTCTTGGTCCACTCTAGTCTGATGTTTTCCCTCCACATTCCACAGAAACAACCCTTGCCAGAGTCTCTAATTACCTATTTATGTCTAAAACCAAAGACCTTTCCTAGTTCTTTATCCTCCATGAGCTATCTGCTGCTTTTGACACTGTTTATCACCAACTACTCCTTGATTCTCTGTCCTGACTTGGATTTTAGGATTCTGCCCTGTTTTGGTTCTCTTCTTAACTCTCCCATCACACCTTTACTGTTTTCCTCTGGAAGATTCTCCTCTACTGCCATCCCACTATCAACTGATGTGCCTCCTCTCTGTATACTATTCCCTTGGTATTCTGATTTCCTCTCATGGCATTCAATACCATTTTTATGTTGATGATTCCTACACTCTATGTTGATGATTCCTACACTCATTGAACTCCACTGGCTACCAGTCCAATCACATATCCTGTTCAAAACTCTATCCCTCATCCACAAGAGTATCACTAATGAAAACTTCAATTGGCTCAGCCCCCCCCCCCCCCTCCTGCCTCACTCCACCACTAGGATCCACATGTCCTGCCCTCCAAGGAACACTCCGCTCCCCCTCTATCAAACCCTACAAGCTAAAATATACAGGGGCGGATTTTAAAACGAGCGTGAATAGCCTACTTTTGTTTGCGCTCCAGGCGCAAATAAAAGTACGCTGGATTTTAGTAGATAAGTGCGGAGCCGCGCGTATCTGCTAAAATCCTGGATCGGCGCGCGCAAGGCTATCGATTTCGTATAGCCGGCGCGCGCCGAGCCGCGCAGCCTACCCCCGTTCCCTCCCAGGCCGCTCCAAAATCGGAGCGGCCTCGGAGGGAACTTTCCTTTGCCCTCCCCTCACCTTCCCCTCCCTTCCCCTACCTAACCCACCCGCCCGGCCCTGTCTAAACCCCCCCCTTACCTTTGTCGGGGGATTTACGCCTCCCAGAGGGAGGCGTAAATCCCCGCGTGTCAGCGGGCCTCCTGCGCGCCGGGACGCGACCTGGGGGCGGGTCTGGAGGGCGCGGCCACGCCCCCGGGCCGCCCCGGGCCGTAGCCACGCCCCCGGGCCCGCCCCCGGAACGCTCCCGACACGCCCCGAAAACGCCGCGCGGTTCGGGCCCGCCCCCGACACGCCCCCTCCGAAAACCCCGGGACTTACGCGAGTCCCGGGGCTCTGCGCGCGCCGGGAGGCCTATGTAAAATAGGCTTCCCGGCGCGCAGGGCCCTGCTCGCGTAAATCCGCCCGGTTTTGGGCAGATTTACGCGAGCAGGGCTCTGAAAATCTGCCCCACAATGAATAGAGCCTTCTCCCTTGCCACCCCCACTCTCTGGAACTCCCTCCCTCCAGATATCCGCACAGAAACATCCACCCCAAAATTCAAAAAGAAACTAAAAACTTTGCTTTTTCAGCAAGCCTACTTTCCCAATACTCCCTCCACTTGATATATGAAAGCCACTTGTCCATATCACTCTTCGTCTCCATTGTAAATATATTGTACATTATTTCTCTTTTATTAATTTGATTACTTTCTCTGTTGTAATACCTGTTTAGCTTTTTAATTTTAGTTTCTGTTCCATGTAAAGGCTCCGCCTGTTAGTTCTGAGTTAAATGTACACCGATATGATGTGCAAACGGCTGTCGGTATATAAGAAAATGTTAAATAAATAAATAAATAAATAAATAACGATTCCCAGATTTACCTCTTTACACCAGAGGTTTCTTCAGGAATCCAGTCCCAGATCTTAACCTGCTTGTGTGAAATTGCTGCCTGGCTGTCCTACTGTCACCTTAAACTCAAGCATAACCAAAACAGAGTTCCTTATCTTCCTCCCCAAGCCCACTTCCCTCTTCCTCCTTTCTTTATTTCTGAGGATAGTACTGTAATATTCCCTGAACCCTCAGCCTGTCATCATCAACTCCTCTCTCTCCTTCTCTACACATATCCAAACACTGTTAAAATATGCAGTTTCTTTCTCTATAAGTTTGTGAGGGAGTCTATAAGAAACTCCCTCAGGCCACCTTATGGGACCGGGCACAGCTGTCTCGCACATTCTTCCTTAAGATCCAGACCCGCAAGAAACCTTGGGTGAAGGGAAGAGCCCCTCATCAGTGTTCAAGAACCTGGGGCCTAGAAAGCTTAGGAACCCATTCTATGCACAGACCTGCTATGTGTGATGTCTGCGTGCTACCCAAACTTAAGGTGAGCTGCATTTGTTGGTTTGACTTTTCTTTCTTTGTAAATAAGTTGCACATAAAGGAAACAGCCAGAGTCTGCCTCCTTATTTCTTCTGTCTGTTTCTCAAGTCGCTATTGCCAAATTACCACTCACATCACCAAAATCCATCCCTTCCTTTCTGCAGACACTACCAGAACCCTTATCCACTCTCTCATCACCTCCCACTTAAGACTATTGCAACCTTCTTCTCACTGGTTCCCAGTGAGCCATCTCTCTCCACTAAAATCTATCCAAAATTCAGCTGCATGATTTATCTTTAACCAAAGTCACTATACCTAGATAACGCCTCAAATCACCACATTGACTCCCTAGTCATTCCTGCATCAATTTAGTTCAAGCTCCCCTTATTCACCTACAAGATCCTACATTCTGCAGATCCTCTTTACCTTTCCTCTCTTATCCCTCTCTACACCCCTCCTTGTGCACTCTGCTCATTAGTGAAGTCACTCCTATCTGTGCCCTTCTCCTCTATCGCCAATTCCTGGCTCCCTGCTTTCCACCTGACTGTACCATATGCTTACGGGAAGGTGGAGACTGCAGCATTTTGCATCTTCATTTTTTTTTTTTTCATTCATTTTCTCAAACGAAAGTCAGCAAAAAAAAAAAAAAAATACTAATTGAAGGGGGTCTTTTCATTTCATGTTTAAATAAAAAGAAACCGGAGTGTTTGTTCATGTTTTTCATTTCATTTAAAAACAAACGCACAACTCTGTGGCAAAAAACGCACAACTCTGTGGCAAAAAACAAAGAACTCTGGAACAGTCCCTTAGTGAGATTCTGTATAATACAGCTGTGGCAAGCCATACATGAAGATAAAAAGCATAAAAAAGATATTTTGATGAGAAGGTGGTAAACATGAAGAGCTGAAAGGTAGTTACAGATTTTAGAGCAGTGAAAGACGTATAACAGTTCCAGATCAAGGGCAACACTAAGGTTATGGACATAGAATGGATGTCTGAGGTCAGGATACAGAAATGAAGTTGAGGAGACTTCAACTATTTTGCATCATTTTGTGAAGGCAGAAACTAAGAAAAAGAAAATAACTTTGCCACTATTGTGCTAGAAAATCAGGGTTTCTTATCATTAGCTGCACAATTGTTTTTGGACAGTTTCCAACCACAGTAGTTTTAGTAATTTATCACTACGCTATGTGTTGATGTAAGGAATTTTGGTGATTTCACAGCGAGCAGATATTTCTGAATGCTCTAGCTCCGACCTGAAGTTATTTTCTTTCATCTTGCTATCTTGACTTTAATCTAGGAGAATGCCAAGATACTCCAGAAGCGTGGGGTGGCTTATATCAATGCAGACTCTTCTGTAGAAGGTAAATATTTTCTTTCTATTGTTGTAAATACATTGTGACAGTTTCCTACCAGAAGTCTCCCTATCTGCCATATTATCGGTCAACTTAAACAGCAGGAGGTCCATATTCAGACACAGTCTGGCTAGCAAAGTTAGCTGGGTAAACTTATCCAGCTAACTTTGGAGGTATTTGCAATAGTGAAACCACACTATTGAATCTAGCTGGCTATGTTAAAGTTAGCTGGTTAACTATAGCTGTCTAACTTTAGGCCCGCTCTTTGGTCCGACCAGACTTAGCCGGCTAAGTCATCCAGCTAACTGAATATCAGAGTTAGCCAGCTAACTTAGGCCTGGATTTATCAAAATGTGATAAGTATCGCATGCGATAGCAAAAGGGGCATGTTTTATGCAAATAGACAGTTTATCGCAATTTGCAGTAATACCTATGCGAAGAGCTAAGTTAGTGCAAATTGTGACGTTTTCACGCTTTGTGCTAGACCTGTTGTGTTTCCTGCATACAACCACTGGGAGACCATTTTTAATGGGGGGGGAGAGAGAGAGACTAGCCATAATGCCCTCTCCCTAGATAAGTATTTATATATCCCTATGGGAGGTCCACCTAGTAACTCGAGGTGAGGTTTACGTATTAGTGTAGGGGGTTAGGGGCCACTTTGACATTCAATGTGAGACGTACCCAGGTAGAGAATCCATCAAGCTAGGTGGAGAGTACAGAATAAGGATGTTTGAAATAAATGCATATGACATGACATATGAGGCCATTTTCAGTTTGTTCCAAATGAAATTAACCAAAAAATAGCCTTTGGGTATTTTCGTAGTTCATACATTTAAAAAAAAGGGTCACTGGTGCGATCAGACCTCAGCCTGGTTCCAGGACGTAGCCCCAATGCTGGGGCCCAGGTCCCATCGTCAAGACCGAGACCCAATGTTGGGGCCTGGCCCAAGGCCAGGTCACATCATTGAGGCCCAGGCTTCAACCCAGGCTTGATGCCGAAGTCTGGTTTAAGGTTGAATCCTTTTGACAAAGCCAGGTCCTGTCGCCGAGGCGAGGGCCTAACTCAGGCCCAATGTCAGAGCCCAACCCAGAGACCCAGGACCAAGCCTTCCAACATCTTTCTTCTTGGATTGCCAAAAAATGATGCCCTTTGCTGGAAGGACACGCTACAGTTGTGCCTCTATGGCACCTTCCTCCGGAGTGGATAGCTCCATATTGATGTGCAGCCATACATTCCAATGGCTATACATCATAATGATGCCATCCACTTGGAAAGAAGGTGATGCAGTGGTATCACTGCAGCACATTCTTTCAACTGATGGTGTCAGTTTTTGGATTTCCAAAGAGAAAGAAAATGGTGGAAGGCCCCAGTAGGTGCATTCTGCAAACAATGATAAAACCCCAAAGCCACTTTAGAGGATAGAAGTACCTTATCATAAGCTTTTTTTAAAAATTCTTACAATAAATGGACAACTTGCAATGAATGGATATCAATTTTCACTGCTAATATACAGCTCTCCAACTGAAGCCATTTGGGGCAATTTTCAAATATCTGCAGATATTTGCAGGCTGGGGGTACATTTTTCCATGGATTTTGCACCAGAACTGAAAGGGACAGTATACCCATACTATCGCTTTGAAAATTGACTAGGGAAAACACAACAGGAGAGATTTGTCTCTCTTTTTTCAAAACGCATGTAGATTTGAACATACAAAAATAAACACAATGGGTTCCATATCCAACTGCTGTGTAACTCTGCTAGTTAGCTAGATAAAGTTTTTCAGCTAACTAGCACTGTATATTTAGTGGTGCTATCTTAAGATTAGCCACATATATTTATCAGACTAACTTTAGAACATCCCTGTGGCCTGACCAGAGTTAGCTTGATAAATTAACTGGCTAACTCTGAATATCAGAGTTAGCCAGTTGGCCAGATAAGTCCTATTTATCTGGCTGAGTGGCGCCATTGAATAGGACTTATCTGGCCAAGTACCATTTTGAATATTGGCCTCCTTGTTTTCTTCCCCTGACCTAACCTTGCATCTGAGACCCCCTACTTTTCCAGTAGTTAAAACTAAGTGCATTGTTAATCCACGTGTCTACTTTTACCCACTGAATGGGTGGGCAATTTTCAGATAGTCAATTTACCCGAGTAAATGACTTTTGAAAGTTGCCTTCCAAAATGTTTGAAAAGCTGAAAAGCTCATTTCATTTCATTTCAATGCCTGATGTCGCCCAGAACAATTATTGCAAGAATTATTAAACATTGGATTGCACATAAGACCATTTTGGTTTTTTGTAGCACCTTTCCATTTAATTTTGAATATCCAATTTCAAATGCGTTTCAGGTTGATATTAATTTTTAACAATTTGGGGTGAAAGTTTAAAGCTTTACATGCCTGTAAATTAGAATATATGCGTGTAAGTAGCCTCTAATTGTGTATTCCGTATTTTATAAAAGTCACAAATATGTGCATATTTTAACTTTTGCTCATGCGTATATGTGCGTTTAAAAGGGAAGTCTAGGGGCATTCCAGGACAGGTCCCTGGAATGTAGACGGTAACTTTAAAATGAGCATCTGGACACCCATATATGTGCGTATGCATGTACATGTGCGAGAGCACATAGGCTGGAATTTTAAATCAGGAGCACCATTGCACGTGCAAGATTTAAAATACACCCATTGCGTGTATCTAGACTCCTAATTTTAAGGGGTTACACAAGCTAATGTCGTTCGCATATCACCCTTAGGTCCTGTCAACTTTAACTCCCGCAGGTAAGCGGATTTTTAAACATGTTCGTGCGAAGTACATTCCCAGTTTTACCTGTTAGTCCACCAGTTTGCCCAGTTTCTTTCGAAGTCATCCAGACCCCTCTGGTTCTTCAGCCAGTACTCCCCCCTGTTTAGTCAGACTCCTCACCCAGTGGTATTTACACCTCATCAAGAGCAGAAATAAATATGCGCGGCTAGCAGCCCGACGCGTGCTGTGGCCGCTGGATTTAAAATATGGATTTACAAGTGTAAATGTTGACCCTGCCCCAGAATGCCCTTGATGTGCCCTGACTCTGCCCCTTTTTTCTGCGCATCGGGTTGTTCATGCATGGGCATATAAGCACATCATTGGGCTGTTTTAAAACCCGAGTCGCTCACGCTTGACCCAGATACTCCCTTATATGGGTCTTTTAACGCGAACAACTCTTTTAAAATTCACCCCTTTGGGGGTAATTTTCAAAAGGATTTACAACTGTAAATGTAGCTACTATTGTAGCAAATTTCAAAAGTCATTTACTTGCATAAAGTGCACTTATGTGGGTAAATCCTATGCATAATTCAGTGGTGTATATCGTAGGAATTTTCAAAAGCCCACTTAAAGGAATAAAGTGCATTTACACATATAAAATCCAATTTTAAGCACATTAATGCTTTTTAAAATCAGGATTTTTAGTTGCTATTTTAAAAGACACTAATGTGCATACATGTGCCAAGCTACTTGTCTAATTTTACACCTGCTAATTATTTGGCATAAGTGATATTAAACATGACTATTGTGTGGTATTGATTTGATGACATGTCTGGGTAAACTATGGGGAGTTCAGGCTGAAGAACCAGGAGGGTTTCAATGACCTGGAGAAGGACTGGGAGAACTGGTGGACAGTCGGTAAACTGGTTAATTTCATTAATGTGTGAATGTTTTCACGATTGTCTTTACTTTTGCGTGCAAAATATATGTGCATATATTTTTAAAATAAGTAGGAAAAGTAAGTGCATCCATTGCATTGCATGCATTCTCACGTAAACATAGATATGCACATATATGGCGGGGTACAAATACACATATTTTATAATGCTCCCATATGTGATTTGCATGGGTTATAAAATAGTATAGTATAATTATGCACGGCCATATATGCCACCATGCGCAGTTGTTTGAAAGTTATCCTCTTTTTGGAGGATCCGTTCCTGAAATATCTCTAAGGGGAAGAGGAAAGTCCAGTTTTCTGTCTTCCTATCAAGAGGCTTCAAAGTCATTAGTGTGTTCAAATAAATGCTTTTGGATAGGCATTATGGAGAAAATGAAAATGATGAAAAGAGGGAGAAAATGAATTCCACTAGGCAGGTTTGATTTTCTTGAGGTGTATGTTGATTTTTCTAAATATTCAGGTTTCTGTGTTTCAGGGAACTATACACTTAGAGTTGACTGTACGCCACTGATGTATACACTGGTATACAACCTGACTAAGGAGGTAAAGACCTGCTTTGTAAAATATGATATATTTATATTGCATTTGCAAGCATTAGTATCACTTATCTTGCACAAAATGCCACCTGGCTCTGTTTCTTCTTCTTTTAATCTTATTCCCTGTCCATGTACATTTCATTTGGTTTTGTTTTTTTAATAGATTTTCATTTTGCTGGAATACTAGGTGTGCCGCTTTTGTTGTGGCATAACTCCTGTTTTCAAAAATCTGTTTGCCTGAGTCTGCATTTCGGCTGTTTGTGCCATCCAGAAAACATGACGTGTCTTGATATGATGCCCTCATGGGGATTTCATAGGGATCATCACTAGAAATACTACCTGGCTCCTTGCCACCTAAATAAATTGCACGTCCCTCTTTTGCACCCTCCCTCACCCCATTATATCTATGGACTTGTAGTTCTACTTTTCTTGAAACAATGTCGATTGTAACAACAAGTCTGTTTCTGCAGTGGAATAAAATCAAGACTTCCTCAACCTATCCAGATGACCAGGAACCAGTTGGTAACCCTAGTGAGAACAATTTTGTCCAGATGTACTTACATTCATAATTAAGGAAGCTTAATGCTGTCATGCAATTGATCTGGATTAAATTCCAAGCATTGCGTGTGCTTCTCGGGCCTGTTGAGGCTGAGAATGCTGTAATGGCTGTCGTAGCTGGAAAGAGGATTTAAAAGAAGCAAAATGTTCAGGCAATTGTACATAAAACTGTCTTTTTCTCCGAGTTATGGAATGCCCCCTATTCCAACCATATTGCACCTTCTTTTCTTTTCCCCAAATACATTACCCTGCAATTGTCCACATTAATCTCAACTGTCAGCTGTCTGTCCAGTTTCTCAGTGGTCATAAAATCAATGCATTCTTCTTATTACCAACTGACAGGGTCATTTATCAAATAGCATTTTCGCATGCGTTAAGCATCTTTAATGCATGTGATAGCACCATAACATATGGTGCAATGCAAATCAGAAAAAGAGGAGGAGTTCACTGTTTGTAAAGCCCTATTGTGCAGCTTTAGCTGTACCTTTTTCATTAGTGTTGGGTTGTGTGATAGGGCTTTATTGCACATTGTGATGTTTTTGTTAGTGCTCCTGTAGAGCCAGCCTAGCTATGTGAGAGAGAGAGAAAACCTAGCCATAATGCCCTCCCACTAGATAGGTATTTATATCTCTATGGGAAGTCCACCTAGAAACTTGAGGTGAGGTTTAGGTATTAATGTATTTATTTATTTAACACTTTTCTATACCGACCTTCATGGTAGAGACCATATCAGATCGGTTTACATCGAACTGGGGAACTGAACCATGAACAGTAACCAAAAAACAATAGGTTGAACAGGAAGAACAAAGTTACATTTAACAGGGAAAGTAAACTTGGAAGCATAGACTGCTGGAAGGAAGGAAAGGCTTGAGACAGAAGAAAAATTATTAGTATAAACAAAAGCTGAGTCAGGGGGCTCTTATTCTGGACTTAGGGGTAGTATGGAGAGGGGCCACTTTGACATTCAAAGTGAGACGTACGAACAGTACAGTGCTCTCTTGTGAAGATTTGAGGACCTTTGGAGTGAGGAAACTCAGCCAAAAATGAGATTTATGCAATGTTCTCTCCACCTAGCTTGATGTTACCCAGGTAGAGAGTCCATCAAGCTAGGTTGAGAGAATATTGCACAAATCTCATCTTTGGCTGAGTTTCCTCACTCCGAAGGTCCTCACATCTTCACAAGAGAGCACTGTGCTGTTCGTACGTCTCATTTTGAATGTCAAAGTGGCCCCTAATCCCTACACTAATACCTAAACCTCACCTCGAGTTACTAGGTGGGCTTCCCATTGAGATATAAATACCTATCTAGTGTGAAAGCATTATGGCCTATCTCTCTCTCTCATTTTTGTATCACATGCAATATTTAGTGCATTTTGATAAATCCAGGCCTCAAGTTTTTAAACATTTTGCTGTTACAGATGTTTTAACACTGCTAAACAAGTCTCTGCATTGACTTATTTTCTTTATCTTTTGATCTAATCTTCACATAACAATCATGGAGCTCTGTCAATTACATCACTCTTTTAATCATAGTTGTTATGCATTTATAATCCATTAAGTAACATCTTGGTTTGCTAAACTAGGAGCAAATCCCTTCTGTTAGTATGATGATATTTTCTATTAAACAAATATAGCATTTACCCTACTGGGGAGGGGGAGGGGGCCTGTTCAAAGCTAGTATTCATGCATATCTGGTTTTATGCACATTCATGGTGGTTACAAAATTGGCCCGGGCTCTGTTCATGTAAAAGTATGCACAGAACCCAGCTTTGTGTGTATTTTTATGCAAATTGAGCAGAAGCATACTGGAGAGTGGAGTTAGGGTGGAGTTGGCACTTACCCACATGCTTTTTGATTTCAAGAAGTATGTGCATAAATGCAAGCCCATAAGTTGAACCCTCTGAAGAGGAAGTGTACCTTTATGCAAATGAATTGCCATGGGTACCTGGCCACTTATCCTTAAATTTTCAAAGCGAACAAATGTGTATCCATTCGCTTTGAAAATCCTCAGTGAAGTCTGCATGTACAATGTTCAATGTTCGCACAGATTTTACCACGATGCAGATTGTTTGAAAATTACCCTCCCTAATGGCTAGACAATGCTAAAGTATTAAAGTGCACCATCTTTCATGCAAAAGTCAAGATTTTACATATAGAAGTTTTCAATGAAGAAATGTAAGCAAAGGAGCCTTGTCAAAAACTTGCATGCATAACTTTCCTATGGCAACTTTGAAAGCATTTTCAATTGAAAGTTTTCATAGTTTTATTAACTACTTTGCATGATATTGCATCACAGTATTTGATTATTGATTAATTTAAATAAGCATTTGTATGTAGCAGACTACACATGTATGTGTACTACTTGTGAAAGTTTGCAAATATTTTCACAGAGGGGCCACTACATGTGTTGAAAAAAAATATGGAAAAAGCTGAAGCACCAGAGTTGCTGTGCAGTTTGGACCATTTTGCTTGTTTGGGTTTTTTTACATGCATAATGCCCCCTCTGCAAAATCACTTGTACCTTTAGTACATCATCCTCTAGGTTTACAGTGTTGCATATGATGGAGGTTGCCTCATGCAGTGGTTCTCTGTCTCTAAAATGGCCTACTTTCTTCAAGCTATCAATCTGGACTCTATTTTTCCTTAAATTTAAATTACAATGGAACATTTGAAACCTCATTCCACACCTTTCAAAGAAATGAGAATTTGATGACAAAAAAATAAGTTTCATTGAAGAAGATGACGTTGGTGTTTGTCCAGTAATGGGATCCTATATAATTTATTTCCTCCAACCAATGGGACTGATTTCAGCAGAAGTTTACTTCAGTTCTGTGTCTGTGGTCAAAGCTTTGACAAATCAGTCCCCTCTCCCACCCACCCCATCCTCAAAATATATATGATCACAGTGCAAAAGTGAGGTAAGAACTGAAGAATAGATGGTAGTTAGCATTGGCAATGAAAGCAAGGCTTTATAGGAGAGGCAGAGTGCACCAAGGATCAGGCAGATTGCATTTCCTCATCTGTGGCATAACATCACCAATCTCAGGATAGATGCTATCAAGGAAGCAGGACTATGAACAATTCAAGGTAGAACTTCTGCTTGGTTTGAGTTGGCTGGGAAATGCATATTTTCCTCTAGAGCTAGTGGATCTTGGAAAAATCTGAAGCATATCCAAATATTTTGAGGTGAATTAGCAAAATTACGTAGTGGGGTCCACAGAGCTGATGAATTCTGCAGTAGATTTCTTCTGATCCTAAAAAATAATAATTTGTCATATCCCTCTAATTGCAAAACAACATGCTTTCCATAAGATCAAGACAGAAAAGAAAGTAGGTGGTAGGGAGCCATATCAGCAAGTCCTAATAATGTCTGTTATTTGGCTCAGATTTTAAAGTCTTACTGATAGTTCAAAACAAAGAAATAAATTCTAGCCATTGCTACAACTAAACACAAAAATCACCTTTCTAGAATATTATCTTGTTTACACATGAACAATGCCTTCCTGAACATCCTTGGTTAATACATTGACATCAGTAACTCTGATACTGCTGTTTGTGAACATTTTGGGGGTGATTTTCAAAAGAATATATGTGCATAAACCCTGGTTTTATACATGTAAATGGCCTTTTCAAAATGACCCGTAGGGTTACGCGGGTAAAGGTAGACGCTAAAGTGATTTTGTGTGTACTTTCACGTGCACTATGAAGAGGTATTCCGGGGAGAGGGGATGGTGAAGATGGGGCGGAGACACGATTTACATGCTTACTTTCAATTTCCAAAATGTTAGATGTAATTATATATTCCCGAAATTACACTTGCTCCTGAGCAGATGTAACTTTGTGCATGAACATCTGCACTGGTTCTACACTTTGAAAGTTTGGACAATAGTCTACGGGTAAAAAAGTACCCATGGCGCTCAGCCTAGGTAGGCTATTTGAAAAATGATCCCTTCCTATAAACATGCTCAGGCCGATTTTGCTTGCTTTCAATTAAATTAATTAATGATAGTGTAAGGTGTTTAAGACAAACTTAACCCTTTTTAAAATAAGCAGCAAAATAATAATACAATCAGGCGGTATATAGCACCACCCACCATTGACTATGATATAAGCTTCATCCATGTAAACTGTGTTAATATCTAGTTTCCATAAGTTAAAAAAAGCTGTAAAAGTAGATGAAAATTAGAATTGAACCTAGTGCCCAAAATTTTGGTGGCAATTTTCAGGAGATTTTAGATGGATTAAAAACATATTAAAAAAATCAAAATGGTATTCAAAACAACTGTATATTTCTTCATATTTTTGCAGCGTATAAATATGTTAAATCTTAATAAAGGACTTTTACATGGCTAGCAAAACTTACCCTTCCTACAGCCTTTCTTAAATTGAAAGCCCAAGAAATTCAATGGCCAGGAAAAGTGTAATCAGTTTTAACAGCAATTTTTTTTATATGTATAATGATTACTTTTATTTATCGTGTTACTTTCCCCATGTACATAAAAACTACATAATACTTCCCTTTCACCCCCCACTCTTCACTGATGGCCCTCGATGGCACAGCTCCATTGTTATGCTGACATTAACTTTTTACAGGACTTCTGTCTCAGTATGATTTGGAGAGGAAGCATTTTAAACGATTTGGGGTATATTTTATAAATTTACGCGCGCGCGAACAAAAGTACGCTGGATTTTATAAGATACGCGCGTAGCCGCGCGTATCTTATAAAATCCGGTGTCGGCGCGCGCAAAGGGGTGCACATTTGTGCAACCTGCGTGCGCCGAGCCCAGCGCGCGCTGCCTGTTCCCTCCAAGGCCGCTCTGAAATCGGAGCGGCCTTGGAGGGAACTTTCCTTCCGCCTCCCCTCACCTTCCCCTCCCTTCCCCTACCTAACCCACCCCCCCGGCCCTATCTAAACCCCCCACACCTTTGTTGGCAGATTTACGCCTGCCGAAAGCAGGTGTAAATCTGCGCGCGCCAGCGGGCTGCTGGCGCACCATCACCCGACCCAGGGGCTGGTCCGGAGGCCTCGACCTCGCCCCCGGGCTGGCGCCATGCCCCCGGTCCCGCCCTGAACCTTCCCCTGACCCCCGGACACGCCCCTCCCGCCCCTTTTACAAAGCCCCGGGACTTAACGCGCGTCCCAGGGCTATGCGTGCGCCGGCGGCCTATGCCCTGCGCGCGTAAATCTGGCCGGATTTACGCATGCAGGGCTTTTAAAATCCGGCCCTTTATGAAAGAAGCAGCAATGAATGAGAAAATGGGGCCTTTTTATGTGGTTAATCTATTATGAAGCTTGATTATATATATATATATATATATTTGTTTTATTTCATTGAATTATCTATATTTTATTTTAGTTTTCAGCTCCAATATTTACATGTTTTTGTATTTCAAATTTTATGTGATGTTATTTATATTTATGCTGTAAACCTGTATGATTGTAACCAGAATATTGTTAAACAAAACAAACAAACAAATAAATAAATAAATACACTGCACAATTTGCTCTGAATGCCATTTTGATGATTATTATATTTGTGCATTTTAGTACACTTTTTGGCTCTCGTTGTTAGGTAAAAACAAATTTTCCCCTGTAAAAATGCCATTGGGTCATTTCATTTCTTCCACCCCCTTAGTGTATACAGCTAAAATTATTCATGCTTTATGACAGTGAATGTACATTTCACTGTGCAAGAAACGGTGGCCAAGCCAGGGGCAGGGTTAAGGCCTGCAGAGTAAAGTATGCACATACTTTATAATACATACTTCGCACCTGCAGAGTATATGGATAGCAAAGTACTCACGTGCCTCCAGATTTTCAAAGTGAAACATATATGATTATGTGGTGAGCTGCATTTCTACCATGGCAGCAAAATGTAACTTGAACTGAGGCCTGTAGGAACGCCAGAGGTGGCATGCAGCAGCTGCAAAGGCCAGAGAGTTCAGTGGCCATCGCCTGAGAAAATAAAAGACAACTTATTTTTATTTTTTAAACTTGCCTAGCTGAAAGAAAATGGGGTTGATATGTAAAGGCTTTTTTTCAGGTAACTTTTGGAGTTACCCGGACAAAAACTGGGATTTCAAAATTCCCCCTCTCCTCCCCAGCTGGATCACTTATTACCCAAAGAAAGTTTAGCAGAGTTAAAAGATCTTCGGAGGGAAAGCCGTGTTAGTCTGGTGAAGCAAAAATGACAAGAAGCAGGGGACACTTCACACGGTCCTGATGAAGTGGACTCTGTGCTCAAAAAATTGGTTGTCTATAGGGTGCCACGTGCCCTCTTGTCAGAGTGAATAGAGGCAGTGGTGAGGGCATTCTGGGAAAAGAGCTACATGTTAGCCAGTGAGCATTGGCATTCAGTGCTACCCGGCTAAATTTAGCTGGGTTACTCTGGTCAGAAAAATAGTTATACCCCTGTTACTCTGGGTTACTCTGGTCAGAAAAATAGCTGTACCCCCGCTAACTTTATCAGAGTAACTTTAGCTAGCTATATTTAGCAAAACACTTGTCCAACTATATCCTGCTGACTATCCAAAGTTTCCTGGATAGCCACCCAGATTCAGATTGTACTTCCTTTCACCGGCCCTTCGAGTCTTCTGCCAATATACTAAAGGCGCCATGCATTAGATCAATGAGTGGTGTTTTAATATCATTAGATTCACATTTTACCTGTCTCTGCATTGATCCCAAATACATATTATTTTTCAAAGGTTTGGCCGCAGGTCAGTCAGCTGGTTGCCTGCCCCTTTTCTTTTTCTTTCTAATTATTTCCTACGCTATTGCCAAGAAAACTTGGCAGAAGAGTACCGAAATGACTTTCAGATCACCCTGGGGGAGGAATAAAATGCAATAGGCAGGTTAGGATGGAAGGTATAGAAACCTCCAAAATGAGGGAGTAACTTCTATCAAGTAGATGAAAAGATAAAAATAAAAGACAACATTTTAATCATTTAGTATAAAACTTTATTCAGACATGGCGGAGACTCACATGAGTAATGAATGATTTCAGTATACTAGGCTGGAAGGCATGACAATCATTGCTTGTTGCTCTGTTTTAGATGTGAATGTGTTACAGCTAATGATCAATGGCCTAATGGAGCCAACTGAATTTCTGAATGCAAGGCCCAGCATGGCCGAGTATTTTCTATAAAATTTTAATTTCTGATTGCCTCTTTGTTTTCTGAAAAGGTCTTTACAATTTACTTTATGATGTTCATATAGATACCTAGTCCTGATGATTCTTTTGAAGGAAAATCTCTGTATGAAAGTTGGCACCAAAAAGACAACTGGACAGACTATGCAGATGCTCCCAGGTAAAGCTGATATAATAAGCCACCGGCAAAACTGACCACCAAGACATAATTATGGTGCGTAGACAGAATTTTCTATGGTAAGCTTGTGCACTGATGGGTTTTTTGCAAGGAGTTTTGTGAGGGAATTGGCTCCAGTTAGGTACATTTTGTAATTCAGAAGCTTTTGTCAACCTTAGCCTCCTTCAGCTCTTGAGATTCCAGGCCATTCAGAACCTACCGAAACTTTCACTAACTTCCCCTGACAACAGAGAGAGAAATTAGTGAAGAAAAACTACTGGGACAGCCAAACAGTATTGCATCAGGAATAAGCAGACTAGACAGGCTTGGAGGTCCTTTTCTGCCATCATTTCCTGTGTTGCTTTGTAAATAAACCTCAACATTAGGAGACACCTATTGTCATAGTTTAAAGACATGCATATATACAACATTTAAAGAAATGGGGAACTTAACTGAACTCGTTTTAGCTCAACTAAATCCTTCCAAAAGATGTAGACAGAGCGGTGAGAAGCTCTTATGGACTTTTTCCTAATTGAAGAATCTCTGCCATAAAATATTGTTAAATACACAAATGAAAAACCAAGTTCTCAAGACAGTGCCGAGATCTGTGTACCGACATCATGCTTGCAAGTGATTCCCTGATGAAGGATTAATTTCTGAAACATTGCAGTGTCGGGATTGATACACAGCATGAAAATATTTTGATCTTGGCGTCATAACAGTGAGCATTACCTGCCACAAATGATAGTTTGATAAACTACATTAAGCATCATACGCTCTGGGGGTACCAATGATTCTAACACATTCAACATCCACAGCTGTGGGGTTGAAGTTGCATTAGCCCGCAAGGCATCATCAGCCTATTGAAGGCATTCATATGAGGTTCCCCAGATGCTATCACACAATCTTTTTCCTCATTTGCATTAGACTCATTCAAAAATTTATAAAATATTGTTAAACAGCATTTGTGTGTCCATGTATATATATGCACATTGGAGGTAATTTTCAAAGGAGTTACACATGTGCATTTAACATACAATGGCTTGATTTTAAAAAGTATTTGCATGCTTAAAATTGGGTTTTAGGCTTGCAAATGCATTTACCCATGTAAGTGGGCTTTTGAAAATTGCTAGAATAGTAGTTACATTTACACATGCCAATCCTTGTGAAAATTACCCCCAGTAGTAGCAGTTTTCAAAAGCCCATTTACTTACTTACTTAAAATGAACTTATGCATGTAAAACCTATTGACAATTCAATGATATATATTGTAGCAATTTTCAAAAACCCACTTACATGGGAAAAGTGCATTTACACATATAAAACCCGGTTTTTAGACAGTAACTTTCAAACGGGCGCACTGGTGGCAGATATATGCGTGTGTGTCGGCATGCCCAGATACGCAGCCATTTTATAACATACGTGTGTATATTATAAAATAGCCCCAGCATGCGTATGTGGGTACCCAATTTTGCAAGTGGGCGAGCACAGCTGCGTAAAGTCCGGTTTGAGCGGTGCAAGTGGTGAGATTTTATAACAGGCGTGCATCCACACCATGACCAATTTCACCAGCTCATCCACCAGTTTGCCCAGTCCATAGCCAGGGCCTCCAAAGCCCCCGGTTCATTAGCTAGCATCCCCTCCCCCCCCCCCCCCCAAGTTAACCCAGAACCTCAAACACCTGAGAGATGCCTATAAACAGTTTTATTTAGACTTACACCTCCTCAATAGCAGAAGTAAAGTTACGCAGCACTAGACCCATACCCCACCCATGTCACACTCACTTCACGCCCCTTTTTCCTCCGATATGAGATATTATTGCATCAACACTTGTGCACACATGGGAGCACCTTTTACAATTGGATGGATGTGCGCAGCTAGCACATGCGCACGTATCTTCTAATTTTGGTGCACGCACCCTTTTAAAATTCACCTTTAAGTGTGTAAATGCTCTTGAAAATTATCCCCCATTATATTTACATACTGATAGCTGTAGCTATATCTACAAATATATACTAACCACAATATACTTATATATGTTTGTATATTTATTTATTTTGTGGTACGACTACAGCAGGGATTCTCAGTAAAGGCCGCAAACAGGACTGGTTTTTAGGATAGCCATAATTAATTTTAATTTATGCGTACATATATTCTAAGAATAAAAGCTAATTTACATAGCTTGGCTGCCCTGAAAACCAGACTACTTTGCAGCCCTGGTAGTACAGAATTGGGGAAACCCATGATCTATAATATGCAAACAGTAAAATAGTTGACTTCTTTTTAATTGTAATCTATTCCTACATCGTGAACTTGCAGAACTTGAAATGAGGTATCATGAGAACTAATGGAAATGTGCAGTGGCTTATGCTGTGCTGTAACATTAAAACGCATTGGAAGAATACTGCAGTCACAGTACAGCAGACTTCTGCTCTAGCCTAACAGCAGTAGATATAATGGTTCTGGTTTTACACATTTTTGTGCAGAAATATTTCCATGAGTAGTAGCTGGGATAAAATGTGCTCTTTAATGAACTAAAATGCAGCTTTGGTTATATAAAAAAGAACTGGGGATGTGCATATAAAAAATTGTCATTTCATGTCTTTATGTCCATGTGTTTGTGTCATTTGCTTTGCATATGTTGTTTCATGTTGTTTCAAAAAAATTGTGTCAGGTCCAGAGGCACTTCTTTTGCCTACTGTCTAAAAATTTCTATCTGGTCTTGGCCCCTCTCCCCTCCACTCTTTTAAAAAATTACATCTAGTCCTCTTCTCCCCCACACACAATCTGCATAAAACAGAGTGGGGCAGATTTTCAAAGCCTATGTGCGCCGAGCCTATTTTGCATAGGCCCAGCGACGCGCGCAAGCCCCGGGACACGTGTAAGTCCCGGGGCTTGTGCGCGTCCCAGGAAAAAATGGGTGGGGCGTGGGCAAGGTAGAGGCCTCTCCACTGCTGCTGGGTCCGGGGATCACGCGCAGGCACTTGGCTGGTGCGAGCAACCTACGCCTGCCCAGAGGCAGGCGTAAATAACAAAACAAAGGTGGGTAGAGATTTGATGACCTACGGAGAGAGGAAACTCACCCAAAGATGGAATTTGTGCAATGTTCTCTCCACCTAGCTTGATGTTACCCAGGTAGAGAGCTCATCAAGCTAGGTTGAGAGAACCTTGCACAAATATCATCTTGGAGTGAGTTTCCTCACTCTAAAGGTCATCAAATCTTCACAAGAGACCACTGTTCTGTTCGTACATCTCACATTGAATGTCAAAGTGGCCCCTTACACTAATACCTAAACCTCACCTCGAGTTACTAGGTGGGCCTCCCATAGGGATACAATACCTATCTAGGGCGAGGACATTATGGCTAATCTCTCTCTCTCTCTCCTCCTCCCCCCCCCAGTGGTTGTATGCCAGAAATACAACAGGTATGGCACTTATCACAAAGTCTGAAAATGTTAGTGCAATTTGTGCTAACTTAGCTCTTTGCATAGGTAATTAGTGCAAATTGCAATAAACTGTATATTAGCATAAAACACACCCCTTTTGCTATTGCATGCAATACTTATCACATTTTGATAAATACAGGCCAAAATTTGCAAACCTTAATTAATGCATACTGGATGCTGTTGTTGTGCTGACCTAGAATAAGTATTTATAATTGTAAGAAACTAGAAAATACATGAATAGGACCTCGACTATATATTAACACAGATTAGGAATGCTAACCTAAAATGGGAATGTTGACCCAGAAACCGAATGATGACTTTGTAAACCATTCTGATCTTATCTTGGAACAATGGTATATAAAACACCTAAATAAATAAATAAAATAAGTAAATATG
This sequence comes from Rhinatrema bivittatum, assembly GCF_901001135.1. Lineage (NCBI taxonomy): Eukaryota > Metazoa > Chordata > Amphibia > Gymnophiona > Rhinatrematidae > Rhinatrema > Rhinatrema bivittatum. Next base: position 46,359,120 of record NC_042619.1, read on the forward strand.
TTTATGTCTTTAAATAAAAACACATCTTTAAATAAAAACGCAAGTTCAAATTGCAGGCTTTTTCTAGGAGGGCTTATTCCCACGTTTTGATGATCTGAGTGAAAATCACTTTTCTCATTCTTTTACCATTTTGCCAAAAGGATAAACAAGTTGGGGTCTGGAAATGACTTTGAGGCCTTTTTTCAGCGACTTGGGATTGCTTCTGGCAGAGCGCGTTATACTAAAAATAGGGTAAGTCTGCTGCTATAGCCCATCTTCCACAGATCCATTTTGCAAGTAGTACACTGTCAGCTAGCAATGTGTTAAATCACTGCTGTTAGTGATTATACTGAGGTTGATGTTTAAAGACTGTCTGGCACAACCCATTGTGCTACACTTTATCTGGTGAGGGCACTTTTTGAGTGCTGTCCAGATAAAGTTATGCATATAAGCCTGGTTGGAAAAATAGCTGACCTAAAGTTATCCTGGTATATTCAACAGCAAACGTATGCGTGTAAGCCGCACTGAATGTCCAGATAAAGTTAGGCACATAACTTTATCCAGATATCTTGCTCACTTACCAGCTCTCATTGTATATAAAATAGTGTACCAAAAGCAGCTTTACAAATTGCATTTCGATCTTTTTAAACTAGTGGTCACAATCACATTTATTGATACATTGGAAAGCTCAAGGCTTTTCATCCACTCAGAATTTCCAGAAGACTAAAACTTTTGACTGTAACCTGTAAACAGGTGCGCGAGCACACATGTACATGCGTTCATCAGCCTGTACCCAGGCCATTTTATAACATACGCGCGTATATGCACACGCTACAAAATGGTCTGACCGCTCACACATATGCACGCAGTTTTACCTGGATGAATGCCTATGTGAACAAATGCCACTTCTACTGCATAAGCGGGGGAATTTTAAAAGACACTCATGCCGTTGCCATTCCCAGTTTTCCCAGTTCGTTCCCAGTTTGCCCAGTTAAGGAATAGGACTTCCAAACCCCCCTCCCCCTAGTTTAATAGCCTCCCATCTCCCCCGCTAGCCCCTAACCTTTATTTTACAACTTGCACGTTATCCATAGTAAAATTAAAGTTATGTGGAAGGGGACCCCAGCGTATGCCTGCACGCGTAAGTATTTACGTGCTAATTTCAAATTAAAATCCAGGAATGCTCCAAACTTTCTAGTATTTTTCTTTACCAAGAGGAGAAGGCTGAAGAGGGTTTCTGCTTCCCAGAAGGTACAGGTCAATTACACAAAAATCTCAGAACTCAGCAAAAGACAAAAATCTCTCTCTGTCTTGTCTTCCTTCTCTCAAGCCTTTATTACAAAGTAACTCCCTCTCTGTGCTAGACTGAGGGCCTAATTTGGAGAACACTCCTTAATACTTCTTCCTTCTTCAAAATCAAATCTACATTGCCTTAACTGTCCCTTTCTGGAATGGGATTATACCAACCAGCCAGCATCAGGGGGCGGTGCTGGAAGGACTGGTACATCCCTTGTAACTAATTAAATGCAAGGCCAGAGATTTATGGCCACCACTCATGCATACTTCTGAATTTTCAAAAAGCATTTGTGCAGTTTTCCCTGAAAAATGCAATGTGCACATATTACTGAGGGCAAACATGCTAGTAGTTTTGGCAGAATAATTTTCAAAGGGAAAGTACATGCATACTTTCTGCTTGAAAACTGGTGTCAACAGTACCTGAGATTTTACACCAATGTGGGTCATTATAAAATTACCCCCTGGGTTCAGATTATTTCATTTAAGGCCAAATTTTCAAAGCCCTACACGCGCCTATACTGGGAGATATGCATGTGGCTGGGACGTGCATGCACTTCACGGATTTTCAAATGCCTGCAGGTACGAGCAGAAGAAAGGGTTTTCAGAAAAGGGGCAGGCTGGAGATGGGATATGGACGGGGCATGGGTGGACTGGGATAGAGCTATTAATGCATTGTCCCGCTGACTGGGCCACGCAACCTGCTGCTACTCCAAAGAGCAAGTAAGTTTTAAAACAAAAAAATGTAGGGTACTTAGCAGGGTTTTAGGGGTCAGGGTTAATAGGGAAAAAAGGAGGCAGGTTAGATAGGGGGTTTAGAAAGTTCCCTACCAGTCTGCTCCTTTATTGGAGCAGACTGGGAGGGAACTGGGGGAAAGGCGTACTCCGTCGCCGCGCGCATCTACTAAATTTGCCGCCAGTTATGCACGTGAGACAGCACTTGCACACACATGCGGACGCCGATATAAAATTGTGCGCTCATGTGCACGCAGGTAGTGGATTTTATAACATGCTCGCATCAATACACACGTTATAAAATCAACGCGTCATGTGTGCATGCCGGGAACCGGGCACACATGGATGCCTCCGCGCGGGTCTTAAAATCTACCTTTTAGCATTCTGTCACCTCCTAAAAAATACATCTTGCTAACCCACTTAGCCTTCTTCAACACAAATTATCAAAAATCAAAAATAAAACCCACACTCATGGAATTATAAGAATGTTGAATGGCCTACATGTAGGAATGAATTTTCAAAGTCATTTATGTGCACAAAACATGGGTTTATGCAAGTAAAATGCTTGTTATAAAATTGCCCTGGGTTGATGCACATAAAAGTATACACGAAATCTGATGCGCACAAAAAAGAGATATCTGGAGAGAAGGGGCGGAAATGAAGTGGAATTTGCATTTATTCACGTACTTTCGATTTTAAAAATATATGCACGTAAATTCTCACGCACGAGTTACACATTGCAAAAGCAAAAGTGGGTATAATTTGTTGTGGCTGTGTCTCTTTGTGCAGTTTTTTGCGTAATTCTGAAAGCATTATGCAATGTTACAAAACAACCCCTTACACAGAGCAAATTTCAAACCGTCTGCTTTGCTGCAGAGTCCACAGGTACTTTTTTTCCTGTGGTCGTTGCACAAATTTTGAAAGGAAAAGTAAGTGCATACTTTTACTTTGAATCTTGCCTAAGGGCTTGAACCTACTTTTTCTGACCAAAACTAAACCCATTATGGGATTGTTGCCTAGTCCTTATATTTAACATTTCAAGGCAAAAGTCTCCCATGCACATATTCTTATTTCCACAATGTTTTTTAATATGGATTTTTTTTTTTTCATTTCTGAAAATCATTGGGCAAGAGGCATTGTATTTCAAAACCATGCAAGCATATTCACTTTGCATTTTTTGCCCTAATATTAAATCTAGCCTTTAATCTTCCTTTCTTCTATTACTGTATATTTATATATGCACAGAATACACAAGTCTTTTATGTATGAGGTCTCTTATATATATATATATTATTTCTCTGAAAATATTTTCTCATAGTGCTATAAAAGAAGAAGAAGCTAGGAAGAGAGTGCATTGTACAAATCCACTCCTCTTGTACCTTTCATCAATTGAAATAACAGAAAATGTTCAGTGATGTGTACTTTGCTATTCATATCTCCTATTTTGTATGTAAAACCACCCCCAAAAACTACCCCACCCCATTCCGAATTAAAAGTGCCCCCTTTTACAGTGGTATAAATAGAAAGTGACATATTGATGCCTATGTAAAGGTTCCCACTCTCTCACTCTCTCTCCCTCTCCTTCCCTCTGCATGAAGCGAAAAATAGCATGGGAGCAATGGGAAATTAGCCTAACCACACCCCCTTTATTTATCACGGGCGCTATTTCTGCTATATTTATAGAGTGATAAATCTAGGGGTAGGTGAAATTCAGACTTCAAGTAGCTATTAAGCAGAACAAGTGGCTGAGCGGTCTATAGTAGGGATGTGAATCGGGCTTCAGACAATTGAAAATATCGTCAATATTTTCAAAATCGTCAGAAATCGGGGGCTCCCCCAAAATGATAGGAAAACCCCACGATATTGATCATGGGGGTTCCCTTATCGTTTTGGGGGAGGGTGGGAAAAAGGCACACAAAAATAACCCCTAAACCCACCCCGACCCTTTAAAAGTAACCTTTTAGCTTCCCCCACCCTCCCAACCCCCCCCAAAAACTTTTTACAGGTACCTGTTGATGCAGTGGGGGTCCCGGGAGTGATCTCCCGCGATCTCCCGTGATCTCCTGCGATCTCCCGCTCCGGGCCATCATCCTGCTCCCGGGCCGTCGGCTGCCACTAATCAAAATGGCGCCGATGGCCCTTTGCCCTTACCATGTGACAGAGTATCCGTGCCATTGGCCGGATCCTGTCACATGGTAGGAGCACTGGGTGGCCGGCGCTATCTTGTGCTCCTACCATGTGACAGGGGCTGACCAATGGCACTGGTAGCCCCTGTGACATAGTAAGGGCAAAGGCTATCAGCGCCATTTTGATTACTGGCAGCCGATAGCCCGAGTGCAGGATATCGCTCCTGGACCCCCGCTGGACCACCAGGGCTTTTGGCAAGTCTTGGGGGACCCTCATGACCCCCACAAGACTTGCCAAATGTCCAGCGGGGGTCCGGGAGCGACCTCCTGCACGCAGACCGTCGGCTGCCAGTATTCAAAATGGTGCCGATAGACTTTGCCCTTACTATGTCACAGGGGCTATTGGTGCCATTGGTCAGCCCCTGTCACATGGTAGGAGCACAAGATGGCGCCGGCCATCCAGTGCTCCTACCATGTGACAGGATCCGGCCAATGGCACGGATACCCTGTCACATGGTAAGGGCAAAGGGCCACCGGTGCGGAAGATCACTCCTGGGACCCCCACTGGACCACCAGGTATCTGTAAAAACTTTTTTGGGGGGGTCGGGAGGGTGGGGGAAGCTAAGGGGTTACTTTTAAAGGGTTGGAGTGGGTTTTTTGTTTATCGGCTGGGGCGCAGCCGATAAACAAAACCGCGATCGGGCCCGACTGAAAAAAACCCACATGTGAATCGAAACCGGAATCCGAACCGATTCCGGTTCCGATTCACATCTCTAGTCTATAGTACATTCCAACTTGCAAGTTGGAATGTACTATAGACTGTTTTTTTTTATAATCCATCTATCTTAAATGTGATAGTATTTCATTTTACATGTCTAATGTAGAACATATCACTCTGGGTTACAAATTCTGCCTATACTGTTAAACTCTTTCTCTCTCTCATTCTTTCCCTTGCACTGTTTTTTTTTCTAGAAAGAGGGTAGATACAGTGGCTACCCGGTGTATCACAGTGTCTATGAAACATTTGAGATAGTGGAGAAGTTCTATGACCCCACCTTTAGGAACCACCTCACGGTTACACAGGTACGGGGTGGGCTAGTTTTTGAACTGGCTGACTCCACCATCCTTCCCTTCCACTGCCAAGATTATGCTACGGCTTTAAAGTACTATGCTGACATCATTTATACACTGGCACAGAAACATGAAGCCCAGCTGGCAACATTTAAGGTATCATTTGGTAAGTAGTCATTTCAACCTACTGTTTTGTTGTGAATTTTTAAACTTCAGTGGGTTGGTATTACATTTTGGACTGAATTTGTAATACCGTTCACACTCAGAAAACATGGTTTTATGCAAGTAAATGACTGTTATAAAATAGACTGGGGCTCAGTGTGAATAAGAGTATGCACGTAACCTGATTTCATGCATATTTTTATGCACACTAGGGGGCAGATTTTAAAAGGTGCGCACACAAATGTACACCCAATTTTATAACATGCGTGTGTAGCCTCATGCATGTTACAAAATCAGGGGTTGGCGCGCACAAGGGGGTGCACACTAGTGCAACTTGTGCACCGCCGAGCCCTTGGGGAGACCAGCTGGCTTTCCCCGTTCCCTCCCACCTTTCCCTCCCTTCCCCTACCTGTCCCACCCCCCAGCCCGAAAACCCCGTCCCTTTGTTTTGGAAGTTACGCCTGCCAGAGGCGTAATTTTGTGCATGCAGCGGGAGATACGCATGTATGCGGGTGCCGTTTAAACTTCACTCGGCGCACGCTGGTCTGATTATATTCGCGTATCTCCTGGTTCTGGCGCATGTTGGGCTTTTAAAATTCACCTTTAAATGAGCAACTTACAAAGAGAGCTTAGAAAAGATTTTTCCTGCAAGCACAAAATTTTGAAGCTTCCTAGCTAAACAGGTCTTCTCCTCATACATAGAATCATGCTGTCAACAAAATTCTTTACAATTTGGTCATTGATCTTTCCCTTTGAGCTAGGTAATCAGCTTGCCTTAATTATTTTCTTAAGTGATATTACTAATTCTACTAAAACTAACATTGGCTAAACTGCGTCAGATAGTCTGTACTAGCTAGTAGATAATGCTCATAGCTAGGACTAGAGAGGTGTGTGAATAATTTGAGATTGACGAAGTGGGCTAATAGTTATTTGTAGATTTTCCTTAGATTCACTAGAGAATACCCTCAGATTTTTACCTGCAGATATAAAGGGGTAGATTTTAAAAAGCATTTACTCGAGCAAAACTGGTTTTTGCTCGAGTAAATACACTTTACTCAAGTAAGTGGGCTTTTCAAAATTGCTACAATATATGCCATTGAATTGTCCATAGGATTTACTCAAGTAAGTGCACTTTACTCGAGTAAATAGCTTTTGAAAATTGCTACGATAGTATGTCACATTTACATGCGTAACTCCTTTGAAAATGACCCCCTATGAAAGTAGAAAAATGAGTTTCTAAAAATTTGAAAGAGATTCAAAAACTTAAATTAACATTTTTAAAAAAATTCAAAGCATATCCATTAATTTGATGGCATCCACTTTAGATTTTTTTCAGAAATCTGAACAGATCTGGTTTCCCAAAGGTTTGTTGAACCAATTTGACAAACCTTTAGGTAATTTGATCTGTAAAATTGTTCAACAAGCATATTTTGACAAATGTTAGCATATTCCTAGCTGGACTCAGCTGTATCATACATCATAGAATGACTTGAACAGTATCATTTATTACCAGTTAATAAACACTTGGGGGATTATTTATTAAATTGCAGTAAAACAGTCTACTAATGCACCATTTTAACATGTTATTTCCTGCAGGATTTACGTACGAATTAAGAAATACACGTTAAATTTTCAGCAATTTTATGCCTCCCTCCACCTTCCCCTTCTATTCACCCTACACTTAGAAACATTATAATCATCCCTTGAGAAATCCCTGTGCACCATATACTGGAAAACATATTAGATTAGCATCCCTTGAGAAATTCCTCTACCAACCCCTCCTCAGATAACATATTTCCCATAGGATACCATTATATATGAAAATTCTAAGGCCACTTTCACAACAATCTAATCTCTATTGCACAATATGTTGTTGATTTTTCAATGTAAATACCACTATATTGTTATGTTTAGATGTTAATGTACAAATTTCAAATGATTAGTTACTGTTCTTCAATGTTACTACTGTTATTTACTGTAAAATGTTGTTTTAACTGTAAACCGGAGTGAAGGCTTGCGCCAAATCTCGGTATATAAAAACCTACAAATAAACAAATAAATAAATGAATAAATACTAAAGAGCAGTAGATAAGTACTGCAGTTTAACAAATCCCATGAAGGCCCTGGGAACACATGTTGCCACAACCGAGAAAGAATGCATGCTCCTGGCCATGACAATGTTCATTCCTGGTGTCCCACTGTGATCCTTAAAGAGGAAGGAAGCCACAATTTCCAAACAGATCCCCCCCCCCCCCTACCCCTTCAGAGTCAGCGCAACCATTAAGCAAAATATTTGGTCACCTAAGTGCCACAATTTTAGAGTTGGCACAAGTGGTAACTCTTGGCCAGTGCCAGAATCTCAGGCAGCAAAAAACAACTGTTCTGCTTACTAAGGGATAGGCATTCAGGAGAAAAGAAATAGGAAATTAGACAAAATTTCCTATTTCATTTCATTTCATTTTCAAAGAGAAATGATTGAAATTCCAACAAAATTTTGTTGATTTTTCACATTTCATTTTGAAAACAAAACTGAACCATCAGGCCTAGGCCCAGGCCCGAAGGTGGGGCCTTGCCTATGGAATAGACAGAAACACAAAGCAAAGGCCTCGGCCTATGCCAGAGTGCAATGTCAGGGCCTGGGCCAAGGCCCAGCCCTAATGCTGGAGCCTTGGCCAAGAACAAAAAAAATGTAAAAAACGTACCTGCTCCAAGGATCCAGCATCATGGTTGAGACCCAGACCTGATCCCTGGGCCTTGGCCCCGATGCTGGGACATGACCTGGAGACTAGGTCCTGACACCTGGTCCTCTGCCCAGGCAGGGGCCCAGGCCCAATGCTGCGAACCGATCTGGCGACCAGGTCCTGAGGACAGACCCAGGCTCCACACCAGAACCCAACCCGGAGGCCGGGTCCCAATTCCTGGGCCTCGGCCTAAGTCAGAGCCAGGGTTCAGGCCTGAAGCTGCAATTTGATCTGGAGACCAGGTCCCAAAGCCAGGGCCAGACCCAGGACTCAGAACCTAGGCCTCAGAGTGCTCCTCTTCTGTTTTCTTTTCTTTGGTTCTTGAAGCCAACTCATTCTGTCCTCTGGGGTTGCCCCAGATTTAATTAACTCTGGCGCATTCACCCTAGCGATTAGTGCCATTTTGATGTATGGCAATGCATAAATGCTGGGACCATCCCATTGCTTAGGCTCAGGCTGAAGCCTTGGCCTTGTGAAAGCTAAGCCGTGATAGGTATCTGCGATCTCAGCCTATGCAAGGCCCAGGCTTTGTGCTGGAACTAGGCCTCGGCAAAGGATCACTCCCGTTCTGGGTAAGTGGGGGCTGGATTGGATCTTGGCCCCAGCATTTTTCTGGGTGGGAGGGATGGGTGGGGGCTTGGGAGGCCTAGGCAGGCACCATTTGGTTTTTCTTTTGTTTGTTTTTTATTGGGGGTGGGGGGGGTAAATGTTTATTTCATTTTATTAACGAAATAAACATTTGATGACATGAAATTCATGGAAAATCAAACCCCCGAAAATGAAAAACAAAATGAAAATGTTCTTCTTCTTCTCACCTCCACTGCTTACAGCTCCAGCCCATCCCTTCCCAGGCAGCATACAGGGAACAGGAGGAGAGGGGATGAGGCTGTAGTGGACAGAGCAGGGTAGAAAAGATCTATACTGCTTCTAATCCAGCCCTTCCCCTCTTGCCTTTTTCTCCTTTCCTGTCCTGTGTAGAGAACAGTAGGAGAAAGGATAGAACAGAGCAAAGAAGAACTACTTTGCTTCCTAATCCAGGGGTGAATGCTTAGGTGATATGAGAGGGGAATGCTGGGAGAGGTAAGGAAGAGGTGAATGTTTGGGGAGGAGTTGTGTGAAAGTGGGTGAATGTTAAAGGGGTAAGGAGAGGTGAATGCTTGTGGGGGGAGGGTGTCTGTGCATAAGAGGTAAATGTTAGGGAGATGAGGAAGGGCTGAATGCTATCTCTTCCCCCCCATCTCTGTGAAGTCAGCAATACAAACTTGGGCTGCCTGACAGAGGGAGGTGAAAGGATTAGAGAGAGAGAGGAAAAGACAATCACACAACCAGATAACACACACACAAGGACGGGTGTGTGAGACCCAGTAGGGGTGACAGAGGAGGGTGTATGAAAGAGAGTAAGGGGGAGTATTGGGTGAAAGAGAGAGCATTCAGTGGAATGATTGGGAGTGTGACTGAGTCAGCGAGGATGTAGGAGCCCATGAGAGGCAATAATTTGGGGTAAGGGAGTCAGATTGGAGGGGACTTTGGACACGTTGCTCTAGACCAGGGGTGGGCAGTTCCGGTCCTCGAGGGCCACAAACCAGTCTGGTTTTCAGGATATCCCTAATGAATATGCATGAGAGAGATTTGCATGCACTCTGCCTCCGTTGTATGCAAATCTATATCATGCATATTCATTAGGATATCCTAAAACCTCGACAGGTTTGTGGCCCTCGAGGACTGGAATTACCCACCCCTGCTCTAGACTCATACTGTATATGGCCATGCTGATTTCCATGTTGGTCAAATTCAATGCATAGAAATAAAGTTCAACAAAAAAAACTGCACTATTTTATTGGGCTAACCTAATGCATTTCTGACTAGCTTTCAAGAGCATCGATCTGGTGAAGGGATTGGAGCTCTTTAAAGCCAATCAGAAATGTAACTAGTCTAGGGCTGGCTTTAGTCCCAGGGGGGGGGCAGCTTATGCAGACGGGGAGGATGGTAGCCTGGACAGGAGACTGCGTGATGTGCCCCTTGAATGCTGGGGTGTCTCCCCCTTACAAGCGGTGGCTCCCTGTGAGATCAGCCCTGATTTAGTCCAACAAAACTGTTATTTTTACTCCTGTCTTTTTAAGAATGCTTGGAGTGTTTCCCAACCCGGTCCCCAAGCCTCACCTGAGAGATCTGGTTTCCAGGATGCTCATAATGAACGTGCCTCTGATATATTACGTTTATGCACTGGGCCTGCAGTGTATGTCATTATCTCCAATACATATTCATTGCGGACATCCTGAAAACCAGACTTCTTTTTTGAGGCTCTAGGACTGGGTTGAGGAAACCTTGGTGTGTTGCACATGTAAGCCACTGTTTCTGCCTTGTTACTGTTGCCAGTGCTAATACATAGTACAACGTAGCCTTGAACTCTGCCCATCAAATCGTCTCTTGATCTCTGCAGATTCCCTTTTCTCTGCTGTGAACAATTTTTCTCGCGTTGCCATGGCATTTAACCAGAGAGTGCAGAACGTAGACATGAACAAGTAAGTTCTGTGTTGTTGGGGGTTTTTTTTGTAACTAAATCCTTCATTTATTTTTTTTCAAGCAGGTGCTGAAGCACAAATATAAAATTTCAAATGAACTATGCATCCAGACCTACCCAAGTTAAGCACAAGAAATTTCTTTTGATGAGTCAGGATGTGATTCATCTAAGAGAAAATGTTATTTTAAGATGCCCTTGTAAATGTGAGGTGAAATATGAAGAGAACTATCATTTGCATTTTGACCCTAGTCAACTTATTGCCGCCTTGCAGGGGAAAAATAAGATGGTAACTTTCAGATGGGCATGCGGCCAACATATACACGTGTGTTATTTTATAACTTGCGTGCACATGTATGTTTATACATGTGCATGCAGTGTCTGTGCCACCAATTTTGCAAGTGAGCGTGCAAAACCGTGTCGGGTTTCAGCCGCGCAAGCAGGGAAATTTTAGAACAGGCGCAAGTTCATGCCATGACCGGTGTCACCAGTTCATCCACCAGTGTGCCCAGTGTAGAACTAGGTCCTCCAAACCCTCCTGGTTAGTTAGCCTGCATCCTCCCCAGTTGACCCAGACCCCTCAAAGAGCTCAGAGATGCCAGGAAACAATTTTATTTAGACTCACATCTGCTCAATAACAGAAGCAAAGTTATGTGGCACTAGAGCTAGGCACGCGCCCAGGCACGTACCTACTTATGTGCACGGCTCTTGGCCACATCCTGCCCATGCCACACCCCTTTTTAGTTCGAAGTGAGATAGTCATGCATCGGGACTTGCGCATACATGTGGGTGCCTTTTAAAATTGGATGGGCGCGTGCTTGTGCTACATGTGCACGTATCTCCTAATTCTGGTGCATGCACACCTTTTAAAATTCACCTTTAAAGTGGTAGGTTAAGGTGTTCCTGAGTACACCATCACCCCTGCCGTTAAATTGATTTTTCACATTCACTGATGGTTTGATAATGACTTTTTGAGTCCTGCCTCATTATTGCAAACTGTTACGTTAATGCATTGAGATATTTATTGATTCCTTATTTCATATGCCTGAAAATTGTTAGTCTCAAATTAACATTGAAAATTAAAGGATTGACCCTTTGGCTCAAGCTGTAACTCTGCAGAGCAGCAGATTTTATTCTTCCATCCGCCAGCTTTAGATTCGCGTAGATATACACACCTAACATACACGGGGACTTTTGAAAATTAAAAAGTACCGCAGTACCTTACTCTGCTGATCTCATTATACCCCACCCGAAAGACCAGTTTTTATGTGGGTAAAAATTCATGCACAGTGAAATGCATGCTTACTTTGTATCCACAATGCAGGGTTAAATATTCAAATAACCAGATATCCTGGCTAAGTTATTCACATATATCCTGACTAAGCTGTTGAAAATCTGCTCCATGGAGACTGTACAATGTTATGATTTATACTTATTGCTAGTCTGCTTCAGTGGAATCAAATCTAGTAACAAGCACTGCTTTTCTTATCAGATAGGGCTAAAGAATAATGCTTTACTGCCTTTCATTGTCTGAGCAAAGGTTTTAAAGACCCTGGAACAGCCACAAAGATGGTAACACAGGTTGTATCTTTTAAGCCAGATATAGTATAATAACACATTAGGAACCTATGTCATAGGAGCTAACAATTTGAATCGCTTTTGCTCTGAAATATACCACATTCTCAGACTTTTTACATAGAAACAGAATATGACAGCAAATAAGGACCATACAGATCATTCAGTCTGCCTATCCACATCTTCTGCTCACCTCGATAGTCTCTTCCTCTCCGTCAGAGATCCTTTGTGCTTGTATCGTGTTTTCTTGAATTCTGATGTTGTCCATGTCCCCTCCATTCTGATTAGTAGCTGAGCATGATGAATAACTGAAGTATATTTTATCCAAAAATAGTTCTCCCTCATGCTTCAGATCTCAAACTGCAAGCCCGATGTTTTGTTTTTAGGGTGGGCATTTCTGGTATGGTTCTGGATTTGAATATTTGGTCCATTTCAACCATATTGTCACATTTGAAGTAGTGGCAATGTCAGTATTTTATTTTAAGCAAACATGACTAAAAACTAAGTTGTCCATATTCAGTAGGCCGGTGAGGGTCAGTGTTATCCAGGTAAAGTTACCCAGATAAATGTATTCAGCAGGACAAGTCTCACGCTGAAATATCTTGGCTAAAGTTATTACAGTAGCTCTGCCTAGATAATTTTAAACTTAACTGGCTATGTTCAACATACAGCCGAAAAAGTTAAAAAAGAAAAAAAGCCAAAAAAAACCCCCTAGTAAGCAAAGAGGCCCGATTCCCCACTCCCTAAGATAACGTTAAAAAATGTCAGAGCTTGGTGCCTCATCCCCCCCAAACCCCCAATATAATTTAAATTAATCATAGACCATAGTGGTCCAAGGCCTGCCCCCCCCCCCAAAATACCTTCTGCCCCCCCTTTCCCTCCCACTCCACTTGGAAACCCTCAGATCCCCCGAGGCCAAGTCTGGGAGATGACAGAGTCTCACTCTGCTCCTGGCTGAGTCCAGTGTTCCTCTGACATTTTTGTTAATTATCTTAGGGGGAGGGGAGGGGGATCGGAGCAGCTTGCCTGTTAGCTTTTTCTTTTCCTATGTATAGCTGGTTAGGGTTAGGTTTAAAGTTATCTGAGTAAAGGCACCCATATAATTTAGACCTGCTCTGGATCACGAGCAGATTATCCAGGGGGAAATGAATATCAGCACTGCCTGGCTAAATGTAATCCCCGCTTCTGGAACGCTCCTACATTAACTCCTTTTTTTTTTTTTTTTTTATACAGGTACAACGCATTTAGTCAGCAGGGTGTCGGGCTAAATCCTGAACTTAGCCAGACAAACCTTACGTATTAGGATATGAAACTATTTCTCTAAAATGAACGTTTTGGATGTCATGCCTATGGAGGAAAAACCTGATGCTTTCAAAAGTATACGATCAAAACCACCTGCGTACAATTCTACCTGCTAATTTGTGCATAGAAATTTACAGGAAAATACAAAAGTGTGTGTGCAGGTCCAAAGGACCTCCCCCTCCCCCACCCACTCAGTCGGGGTACACGAGTGCGCATGCAGGACAAAGGCAAGGAAGTTAAGCCGCATATTGAGCATGCAAGTTTATAACAGGTCCTTTCCATGAGTAAAGCACCAGTTCACCCATGAAAATGCCTTTAAAAATGACTCTACCTCTTAGACAAAACATATCTCCAGACAGGCCTTGCAGTTATTAAATCCAGCCAGCTGTGTGCATTAATTGCTAATCTGTTAATTGACATGATGTTTTTGCATGTGGATGCACTTTTGTATAATTGCTCCATTTTTTTTAAACTATGTTATCTTTTTTTTTTTTTTCTCCAGTCTAATCTCAGTGAGATCTTTAAATGATCAGCTCATGTTTTTGGAACGGGCATTTATTGATCCCCTAGGTTTACCGGGCAGACCGTTCTACAGGTAAGCAAATCCTAACTTCCCCTTTCTTACCTCATTGATTGCTGTATGGGGGCTATTGCTTTTATTTTATGGATGTTTTATTATAATGCACACCAAACAATGCTTTGGAGGTAGCGGAATATAAAAACTGTTAAATAAGTAAATAATTAAGTACAGCATAATATAGTATTTCAGAAATCTTGACTACTTGATCTCCCTATGCTCTGTCTGATCCAGGCTCACTCACTATCCTCTGCATACTGCCTAGAAGGGGAGGGGATGAAGCGCAGGAAGCAGAGGACTGTTCTCTGCTGAGTGAGATTCTGCACAGTTGGAAGACAACAAATCCTCTGCCAGCCTGCTGCCCCCAGATGTTTGCTGCCCTAGGCACAGACCTAGTGTGCCTATTGAGAAATCCAGGCTTGTCTAATGCTTAGTAGTCTCTGAGAGTCATCTCTGGTGGGGGAGGGGGGGGGGAATCAAATATGTGAGGCCTTACCTAGAGTACAGCCTCAAAAAGGCTAGAGAGAGGCAAAAGGTAGGCTTGAGAAAGGCATCTAAAATGGTATCAGGTCTGCACCAAAAATCATGGAATTAAATTTAATGATCTAATACCGTAGAGCAGGAGTGGGCACTGAAGTCCTCGAGGCCTAACTAGTTTGGCTTTTAGGATATCCCTAGTGAATAAGCATTCATTAGGGACATCCTGAAAACCTGACTGGTCAGGCCCTCCCCCAAGGACTGGAGAGTCCAACCCTGCCCTTGAAGTAAAGAGATATAAGGGGGATATAAAGCTCCAAGGGGGTAGGCTCAGCAGCAAAGTCAGGAAACATTTAACATGGAAGGTGCGAAGGATACCTCCAATGTCCTCTGGAGGAGGAGGTGGCAGCAAAATTTTAAAAAGTTTGGGATAAACATAAAGAATCCTAAGTGGCAAAAGGATGGTAAGAAAGCATTGGGATCATCTTCCCACACTGGTGGTTCATCCGAAACAGCAGTCGCATGATTGCATTGGGCCTCCAAGAAAGCAACAGGGCAACTTGCACAGAGTGGCAGTCAGAGCCCTAAAAAGCAGTGGTGCAATAGCATCAGGCTGCCAGGAAGTTGGGGGTGAGCTGCATGGAGGGGCCGTGGTTAAAACACCATCTTCAATGAACACGGGGAGGCTTGATCTTTGCCAGCAGCCTCACTAACCTCGATGTCTGTAGGGATTACTATAAAAGTTGGTAATAAGACATAGAAGAGGGCCGGGGGGGGGGGGGGGGGGTGTTTCAATTTTATATTTATTGCTTTTTGAAAATAATCAAAGCGTGCAAACCTTACATAAAGAAACACATGAGGATCTATAGCATAATAGTACAAAGTGGCAAAAACTTTAACACGAGAAATATTTAAATACAGATACCCCTAAACACAAAATTACGTAACAAAAAGGAGAGGTCAAAGAAAAACGGGAGATGTAAGGAAATAAACGTTAACAGGAAACTGGTATAACAAGAGACGAAGCTACATTATAACTATTGGATCATAAATATACATCTAACTGGACACTGGAGAGGATGTCAGTAAGTTACTGGAGTCCAAAAATGACTTCAATTGTTTTGAAACCTGATGAGGCATTTATTTACAAGGATATCTAAGTTTGAAAGAACATCCTAAGGTGACAACTTCTTACCTAAGAGCAAGAAAACCTTTTCTTTTCTCTTGCGTAACTCGGGCTAAATCCGGAAAGATCCACATCACCTGCCCATAAAACAATGAAGAAATATTTCTAAAGTATTTTTTCATCACATTACTTAGATTCTGCTCAATAACAAAGGAAATAAAGTACAACGTTCAATAATCTCTAAACCTGGGCTCTCAAGGAAACCATTTATATTATTCATATTAGTGGAAAATTGCACATTTTGAGACAACTAAGGATTGGTTTGAGCAAAAGCTGGCAGAAAAAATATTCTGTCAACTAAAGGAATTCTATCGGATTCAAAATGAAGAAATTCTAAGAAATATTTCCTTAAAGTAGAATAAGGCCATTCCCCCGTAACCTTTGGGAAATTTAATATTCAGAGGTTCAAATGTCTAGCATGATTTCCCAGGAATTCAATCCTCCTAGACAAAGGATTTTGGTCCCTCACAACAAAAGCATTAAAAGACTGAATGTCTCTCATATCCGATTCCACAGCCAGGACCTTGGTGTTATTATTAAAAATCTGGGTTTCATGTTTAGTCACCAATAGGTCAAATCTATTTGATAGATGGTCTATTTTAGAATTGTGGTCATTTAAGGACTTCCCGAAGCTGGCCATCAACTCCCACAAAGAGTCCAAGGTCACCACCTCAAAAGGTTCACCAGAAGGAGAACAAGGTTCCTGCTGAATAGAAAGAAGCAATAGAGAACTCATGCCAGCCGCCAATTCATCAGCATCTTCCACTGAAGGAAAAGGGGGAGCACGAACATTGTAATTCTCTCCTGTCATCTTCTAACAGCAAAAAGGAACAACGCTGTACAGACACCAAGTCCTCGCTAGCCACCTCCACCTCGGTCACAATGGAGACGTCATTCTTCAGTGCCGCAGATCAAGTCATGTCTGTCAGCTGGTGGGAGTTTCTGATCCAGGAGACCAAGTGAAACCACCTCCCCCAAGTGATTTGGATGCGTCCTTGTTAAAAGTCACTATGAGACCTTCAGGCCCTGGTATTGAAGACACATGGGACATGCTGGCCATGTAGGTGTGGGATTTCTGGAGGAAAAAGCTATACCTTCCATTTGTATTTGGAAGGCATTCCGGGAAAACAGAGGTACATAGAAACATCAGTGTAGGAACAGCAATACACAGGTCCTCTCTCATGCTGCCATCTTGCCCTCTCCCAGGATGTTGGCTTAAGCATTGGTCCTGCAAGAAGAAAAGTTAAAGATGGCAAGGCCTGAAATGGCTTACAAGTGTTGCATTTTAATTGTTTAGGCATATTTATGTTTTGTGTAATGTAAAGTTTTGTTATGTTTTACTGTATATGCTGACTGTAGTCCGTTGAGACTGGTGGATCAGCGGGAGAGAAATTGTGGAAATAAATAATAAATAAGTGGAAATGATGGAGGCCATCACTGTAGCAGATTTTGGGCAGGCTTGAGACAGATATGGAGAGAAGTAGTATACAAGGGTTGAGAGGTTAGGTAAAGGGGTGTGGGGAGCTGGTGTTGAATTGCATTTGGGAATTTATATGCTCATCTACCCAAAGTGGACGCATCTCAACTGGTCAGAAAGGATATACAATTTTTGTCTTTATCTGCCATCATTTACTTTGTTATTAGGAAGCTGATTTTCATAAAGAAGCTGGGCACTAAATTTAGACCTAAGTAAAATATCTATTTTCTGACAATCTTAAGCACCTAACTTTATTGAAAATAGGCATCCTGTATTTACATGTCAAAAACTGAGACAACTAAATTTAGGTTTGCTATTCAGTTCCCTAACTTTGGATACATAATTAGGTGCCTAGCTCTGAAAATTACCACTGAGCACCTAACTTCTCCTGACCTGACCCCCACTCCTAGCTTCATCCTCATTTTAGTAGTCTAAATTTAACCACCTAGTAAAAATAGATGCCTAAATTTAGGAGCTCAGATACGGAAAATTTTCAGTTTGATAGACCTAGGCTCTTTACAATTTAACTTCCTGGTTTACTAAGGCTTTTCTCCCATTCTGTGTCTATGGGAAAATACCTTGATAAATCAGGCCCTAAATTAGATACCTAAATCTTTTGCATATCAGCATGTTTATTACTATGTATTAATATGAAAAACAAGCAAGCCTTTAACTCTTTCTAGCAGAATGCACGTAAATGCTCTCTTCAGCAAGTGCTATTGCTTATAAAATGATATAAGTAAATAAAGATGTATGTTCTGAGTCAAATCATTTTTAATTCACAGGCACATCATCTTTGCTCCCAGTAGCCACAACAAGTATGCAGGAGAATCTTTCCCTGGGATCTATGATGCCTTGTTTGATATTGAAAATAAAGCGGACCAGAAGAAGGCCTGGGAAGAAGTGAAGCGGCAGATCTCCATTGCAACCTTCACAGTGCAGGCAGCAGCAGAAACCCTCCAGTAAAATTACTGGCATAAAAATATAATGGGTTTCGGGAACATGAACATGCAAAGTCATTTCAGTTATCTAACTTCTAAAGTGAATGGTCAGCAAACTCCTGTTTGTGACACAGAAAAGCAGAAAGAAAAAAGACTTTATTTAGATTTTGTATCGCTCCATATGAAATCATGACTTGTTGAATGATATTATAAGTACATCCTCAATAACCAAACGAATTGTGGTTTTATCCATCACCCATCCAATACATTATCATCATCCTGATTTTATTAATGGCATTTTTAACTTTTGACTTACCTGCAGATCTACTATGATCCACCAGTGTGTCCTGATCAAAGGATTTGGGACAAATAAATCATCATAAAAATATAAATGCTATAGGGATGGTGGACAGAAACTTCCATATCCAAAATAAAAGTCTCCAAGGAGAAGTTAAGAGTAAAATCACAGAAAATAGCAGAGGACAGCCAAAACGTGCTGCCTCTGGGGAAAAAAACCCCCAAAAATCTAAAATCCACACCCTGAAATGGTGGTATGGCTTTCTATAGCAGAGGAATTTGCCAAATAAGCTCTTCCACATGGGGGAGCTATACACCCACACTATTGTTATCTTTCCTCCCAAAACAAAAGTGGTTTTCTCCTACACCTGTTCCCAGTAGCGATCCAAGGGAACTCTGCTTTCAGATTTATGCCTTCTTCCCGCCCACCCTCGTTTCCTTCTACTTACCAGTGGCTAATCCAGCACAACGTTCTCTCCTTTGGCAGCAAAAGCACAAATGCACCTGGTAGTGGCAGCTCCAGCAAAGCACCTCTTCTGTCTCCCTTTCTGTCCGGCATCCCCTTCTTTCTCTTCTCCCATTATTTGTCCAACATCCCCTGTTCTCTTTCCTCCACTCCATGCCATGCATCTCCCTTCTCTCTCCTCACTCTTTTACTGCATCCCCCTCTTTCTCTTCCCATCCACTTCTTGCCCTGCCTTTCACTCACTTTCAGTCTTTGCCTTGCATTTCTTGCTTTTTCCTCTACCCACCCCTTGCACAGCAGCCCCCTCTCTCTCCTAACCACGCTTAAGACCCCGCTACCCTCCAACCTCCTGCTCAGCAGCACTAGACCCCTCTCTCCCAACACTTTTTCCAGCAGAAGCAAACCTTCTCTCTCTCCTCCCCCCCCCCCCCCCCCCCATTCCCTTCTTTGGCTCCCCCATTCACTCACTGCCCAATGGCAGACCCCTCTCCAACTTTCTTTCTCTCTCCTCCTTCCTACACTTCTTGGGCTGAAGTGCTGTAGATCTTTGTGAAGCATCAGCAACAACAATAACTGCAGCAACTTGAAATATAGCCAGCATGGAGCCTGTGAGCCCACATGCACTCACAGGCCCTGATGCAGCCCTGACCCTTCTCTCACAAACCTTATTCATCGCAGATATCCTGAAAACCTGACAGGTTAGGGGCTCCCTGAACAGGTTTAAGAATCTCTTCCCTAGATGCTTTAGCCTTGTGCTTCTCCTCTCCCCTGTATTCACCCCCACCCCCACCCCAATGAATTTTCAGGCCTATAGGCCTTCCCCTGAGATTCCTGATAATTAAACTCAACAATTATTTACTGTATGTCCCCACCACAATGCTTCCCAGAACGATCCTCAAACACTGAATAATTGGACATAACGGAGGTAACTGTAAAAGCAGTTAAAACATGTAAATGTAACATATTATTGTAGTAAGTTTAAAAAGTCATTTATGCGCATGAATATCCTTTGGACAATTCAATGGTATGTATTATAGCAATTTTCAAAAGCCCACTTATACTAGTAAAGTGCATTTACGCATGTAAAACTCAATTTTAAGTCTGTAAATGCATTTTAAAATCGGGCCCTTAATTTTTAAATATTAAACTTTGTTTTGTGCATATATATATATATATATACACATCTATATATATATACACATATGTATGTATATATAATAACTTTACAAAAACACACTCATGAACTAGTTTAACAGAAAAAAACCTATCATACTAACTACCCCTAACCATGGTAGATATTCACTTGGATGCAGTTCCAACACTGCTCTCTACAGTAATGGTGGGGGGTGGAGGGGAAATGGAACCAAAGGGTTACTAAGAGCCAAGAGTAATAGAAGTATGAGGGAAATAAAAAAAAAAAAAAAAAGAAAAAGTGCATAGCTTGCTGGGCAGACTGGATGGGCTGGTCTTCTTCTGCCATCATTTCTATGTTTCTATGTTTCTATAAACTGTTTATGTATACAAAATATTTTCTATTTATTACCAAAAAGATTACTCAAATAGCTTTCAAATAAATTAGGTACAATAAACATAAAAATAACAATTAGGCATTACAAATTCCAGGGACAGTAACTTTCAAATGGGCACTCATGCATGTGTATCACTGCGCATCCAGAAATATGGCAATTTTATAGCCTAGGCGTACTTATCTGTGCGCTTAATTTTTCATGTGCACAAGCAGCCATATAAAATTGACTTTGAGCTACACAAGTGCGAACATTTTATAACAGACATGCGTCCACGCCAAGATCAGTTTCATCAGCTCATCCACCAGTTCGCCTAGTCTAGTCTAGACTTAGGTCCTCCTCCCCCCCCTGTTATACCAGAGCCCCTCAAACATCTCAGAGATGCCTGGACATAGTTTTATTGACACTTGCACCTCATCCATAACAGATGTAAAGTTACGTGGCACTGAACCCAGGTGTGTGCCCCGGCACGTAGGTACTTGTGTTCACATCTCTTGGTTCCGCCCTGGAATGCACACACCCCACCCACTTTCTCATCAGTTGTGAGATATTCATGCATCGCACTCGTGGATAAGTTCTTGCAGGAGAAGTCCATTAACTGCTATTAATCAAGTTGACTTAGCTAATAGCCACTGCTATTAATGGCATCAGTAGCATGGGATCTTCTTGGGGTTTGGGTAATTGCCAGGTTCTTGTGGCCTGGTTTGGCCTCTGTTGGAAACAGGATGCTGGGCTTGATGGGTATGAACCAGCATGGCAATTTCTTATGTTCATGTGGGCGGCTTATACCTACATGCGTGCACATCTCCCGATTTTGGCACATGCTAGGCATTTAAAACTCATCTTTAAATGTCCAAATATAATATCCATAGAAAGCCCCAATGTACAGGTATTGTTCCCAACAAAGGAGTTCCCTTCGGGGGCACATATAAAAAGCCATTCAAAGTTATCCAAAAGGTAGATGATTCAGCGTCTGGGATAATCCCCTTAAAGGTCTTTTAAAAATATCCAGAAATGTAATTGTCTGAGCATTTGAGATAAACCCTTTCAATATGGGTGTTGTCCTTTTTCAGATCAATTTTCCCTGACAAAGATCTGCATTTTGACAAAATGGCTTCCTCAGGGGGAAGGGACAAGATGGACCATAGAGCAACTATTCTAAAAATCTAAAAGAATATTAAGAAATGGTGGTCTCCCTAAAAGGTTTCATCTACAAGCATACATAGGTCGGCACTTACATTATTGCATAAAAAGAGCCTTGTATTATGTTCTTATCTCAGTGTAATGATGATAAATGCTTTAATTTAATCCACAACTTAAACTAGGAAAAAATAATGAGAACTTTTAATATCTTAAACCATGGATCAATATAATACAATACTGTGTCAGGACTCAAATGGAAAGTCAACAAAGTTTAAAAATGCTAGAGATATTGGGGGCAACGCTAACTGCACAGAGCTTACCTCAGCCTTCCACCATCTATTTTCAATGACAAGGTATCAAAATGAGGATATGAGCTGATGACATCCTGGTGGTATTTAAATACTACTTCTGAATAACTGATGAGGAACTATGCTGTCAAAATACCAGAACGAGGCAGAATTAGTGATAATGTGAATCACCATTAAAATTTTTATCTTTTTATGTTAAGAGCATTGTTTAAAGAAAATGAATTGTTTGAATGCTAACAGTAAAACAAAAGAAAAGTTAAAGGAAGAAAAATTTCTGTGAGATGGATTATAAAATTGCTTCCCATTCAACCACTGAGTTAAGCCCAACTGGGGCAATAGTCTTCCAGGTGTAAATATAGTATTGTTCCTGGCATTGTAATTGTAATGAAACATTTCCATCTCTGCAGAAGGTGAGACATTGCTGATGATCTTGATAGTGAATATGCAAGTTTATCTCAAAGATTCTAACCCTGTGTACAGGCAAACCCTGGTTTCTTTCTAAAGGTACTCTGCAATTCTAGTACATGCCAGTGTTTTAAGATGATCTTCTGAATGGCATCTGATTTGCATGAAAATGAAATGACACAAGTGAGGCGATCCATTTCGGGAGGGTGTTGAATCTGAAGTAGAAGGCCTCTATTGGCATACAAACTACGTTGAAAAACCCATTTAACTACTTTAGATGGATAGCCTCTATTGACATACTAATTTTTAAGCAAGGACCAAAATTGGCAACCACTATATTTACCAAAACAATGGACCGAAATACTCTTCTCCATTATCACAGCTTCCACCCAAAGAATCTTCGCACTAACTTTTCTGTTGTCAATTTTTAAGAGTGAGACGCCTGTTTGAATCAGTCACAGAATATAAAACACAAGTGCAGCAAATGCATATTAAATTTATCAATAGAGGCTATCCATCTAAAGTAGTTAAATAAGCGTTTAAACATTGTTTGTATGCCAATAAAGACCTTCTACTTCAGACTCAACAACATCCCAGAATGGTTTGTCTAGTGTGTGTCATTCCATTTTCATGCAAATCAGATGCCATTCAGAAGATCATCTTAAAACACTGACATGTATTAGAATTGCACCGTACCTTTAGAAATAACCTTGTGTATTGCAATTGGACATGGGGTCAGAATCGTTAATATAAACTTTGTACATTCAACTATCGCAGATCCTTAGCAAAAACCCTCGCGATGGTCAGTTTAAGTGCATCCACTGTACAGTATCATCGAAACTAGCAGTTAAGCCCGTAACAACGGCTACATTAAAAAATAATTTTCGGCCATTTCCTCCCCGCCCTCTCCACCTCCCCCCCCTCCCCCTCTTCTCCCTCCCGCCCCTCATTCCCCTCCACCTCCCCTCCCCCACATTCCCTTCCCCCCCAGTCTCCCGCCCACAGCCCCTCAATTCTCCCCCCCTCATATCCTTTCCTCCCCCCCCTCATCTCCCTGCCACTCCCCTCCCCCCCTCATTCTCCCTTCACACTCTCCCTTCCCCCCCCATCCCCCATGCTCCTCCCACACCGTATTCCCTTCCACTCCCTTCTCACATCACTCTCTCCTCCCTCCCTCTCCCATCAAGTTACTCCCCTCTCTCAATCCCAATCCCCTCCTCTCCCAGCTCATTCACAACCCCTTCGGATGGCACGCGTGCGCCGCTGCTGCTACAGGTTCTCACCGCCACCGCCGCCACCGCTACTACGGGTCCTCCCAGCGCCATTTTTGTCAACAGGCAAACTCTGGCCGACATGCCCGCGCATGAGCGGTAGAGCTGCTCTCTACTGAGCATTTGCGGGCCATCGGTCAGAGCCCATTTATAAGGTAGATGTACTTACAGTACAAATATTTCAGCACCCTTCTTTTCCTATTAAGCACACACTGAAGGGTCATTTGATTACAGCACATCTCAGGTTGTGTATGCGATTGGATGCCCTTGTCAAAATTATATATAGGGTATACGAAGCATTCAATAAAAACGTGCATAATTCAGCATAAAGGCTTTATTAGGACTTGCAAATTTGAAGCTCCAATAGCAGATATTTGATTGATTCAGCACATACACTCGATGAACTAAAATTTTTCATAATACAGTGTCTCACCTTCCATAGGAGAGGATAAGATTTCATTAGAGTTATAATGCCAGGAACAATAATATATTTAGACCTGGAAGACAGTTGCCCCAGCTGAGCTTAGCTCGGTGGTTGAATGGGAAGCATTTTTATGAATTCAGCATACATTCCACCTTGAACAATTTGGCTGGTAATAAGGTGGACTAGAAATTCCTTTAAATACATTAACAAAAATAAATAAACATTCCCAATATCTTACAGGAATTTGTCTTCCTCTAGCTTTTCTTTTGTTTACTGCTCTTAAAATAAAAAACTAAAAATCTTTAGTATTGATTCATGTTACCTGTGATTTAGCCTCATATTTTGACAGCATGGCTCCTCATCAGCTGTTTGGAAGTGGTATTTAAATACCACCAGGATTTCATCAGCATATATATTCATTTTGATACCTTGTTATTGAAAATAGATGGTGGAAGACTGAGGTAAGCTCTGTGCAGTTAGCATTGCCCCTAAAATCTCAAGTATTTTTAAAACCTGCTGACTGGAGAGTGGCCAATGTAACCTCAATATTTAAAAAGGGCTCCAAGGGCGATCCGAGAAACTATAGACCAGTGAGCCTGACTTCAGTGCCGGAAAAATAGTGGAAACTATTCTAAAGATCAAAATCACAGAGCATAAAGAAAGACATGGTTTAATGGAGCACAGTCAGCATGGATTTACCCAAGGGAAGCCTTGCCTCACAAATCTGCTTCATTTTTTTGAGGGGTTAATAAACATGTTGGATAAAGGTGAACCGGTAGATGTAATGTATTTGGATTTTCAGAAGGCATTTGACAAAGTTCCTCATGAGAGGCTTCTAAGAAAACTAAAAAGTCATGGAATAGGAGGCGATGTCCTTTCGTGGAATACAAAATGGTTAAAAGACAGGAAACAGAGAATAGAATTAAATTTTCTCAGTGGAAAAAGGTAAACAGTGGAGTGCCTCAAGGATCTGTACTTGGATCTGGAAAGGAATATGACGAGTGAGGTTATCAAATTTGCAGATGATAAATTATTCAGAGTATTTAAATCATAAGCAGATTGTGATACATTGCATTGGCAGATGAAATTTAATGTGGACAAGTGCAAGGTGTTGCATATAGGGAAGATGTTAGGTTCCATATTAGGAGCTACCACCCAGAAAAAAAGATTTAGGCATCATAGTGGATAACACATTGAAATCGTCGATTCAGTGTGCTATGGCAGTCAAAAAAGCAAACAGAATGTTGGGAATTATTAGAAAGAGAATGATGAATAAAATGGAAAATGTCATAATGCCTCTGTATTGCTCCATGGTGAGACCACACCATGAATACTGTGTACAATTCTGATCGCTGCATCTCAAAAAAGATAAAGTTGTAATGGAGAAGGTATAGAGAAGGGTGACCAAAATGGTAAAGGTGATGGAACATCTCCCCTATGAGGAAAGGCTGAAGAGGTTACGGATATTCAGTTTGGAGAAGAGACGGCTGAGGTCTTTAAAATCATGAGAGGTCTTGATCGAGTAGATGTGAATTGGTTATTTACACTTTCGGATAATAGAAGAACTAGGGGGCACTCCATGAAGTTAGCAATAACATTTAAGACTAATCAGAGAAAATTCGTTTTCTCTCAACACACAATTAAGCTCTGGAATTTGTTGCCAGAGGATGTGTTAGTGCAGTTAGTGTAGCTGGGTTTGAAAAAGGTTTGGATAAGTTCTTGGATGAGAAGTCCATTAACTGCTATTCATCAAGTTGACTTAGGGAACGGCATCTAGTATTGCTAGCATCAGTAGCATGGGATCTTCTTAGTGTTTGGGTACTTGCCAGGTTCTTGTAGCCTGGTTTGGCCTCTACTGGAAACAGGATGCTGGGCTTGATGGACCCTTTGTCTGACCCAGCATGGCAATTTTTTATGTTCTTATGAGCCCTGGTTTAAGATATTAAAAGTTTTCCTTATTATTTTTCCTAGTTTAAGTTGTGAGTTTAATCAAAGCATTTATCATCATTACATTGAGATGAGAACATGATACAAGCTTCTTTTTATGTGATAATGTAAGTGCCGATCTATATAAGATTGTAGAAGTAACCTTTTAGGGACCAGCTTTTCTATTTGATTTTTGATTTTGCTCTCTAGTCCACTTTGTTCCTTCCCCCTGAGGAAGCCATTTTGGCAAAACGAAGACCTTTGTCAGGGAGAATCGATCTGAGAAAGGACAACACCCATATTGAAGGGGGTTTATCTCAGATGCTGTATCAATTACATTTCTGGATATTTTTGAAAGAACTTTGAGGGGATTATCCCAGAAGCTGAATCATCTGCCTTTTGGATAACTGAAAGACTTTTTATAAATGCCCTTGAAGGGAACCTCTTTGTTGGGAACAGTACCTGCACATCATGGAGGTTATGTTTAGATATTTTTTTGTAAAACAAATTATTGGAAGTATACTTTGGGAAGCCTCATTGATAGAATGCTAGATTTTACTAGACACTCACCTAGGTATTTGTAATGCAAAATTGTTGCTTTTATCTAATTTATGTATAAGTTATTTGAGTAATCCTGTTAGTAATAAATAGAAAATATTCTCTCTATATAAATGGTTTGGTAGGTTTTTTTTCTGTTAAATTATTTCATGAGTGCCTTTTTGTAAAGTTATTCTATATACTTAGAACAGTAGCACTTTATATGATTATTTGCCTTATATTTGTTTTTGGAATTCACACACACAATACAAATATGTTTTAGAAATCATGACACAGTATCTGATGAATATAGCATATGTTTACTGCATTGGTTACATTTTCTTTTAGCTCCCAATACAGTAAGCTAATGCTATGCTAATGCATCAGGAGTTAAAATGTGTGGATACCCAGTTAACGTGTGTTCTGCACAGGCTGAATGCACATTCTAATTTGGATGGGGAGGGGAAGCATCAGCTTTTGGCTTGCACTGTCCTATGACGGTAATCCCAGTTATGAGGGTGCCTGCGTCCCAGGGCTTTGCATTCAAGGTGGAGATGGAGAACCGCCGATCCCCCGATCCCCCATGGCAGCTGCTGGCAGCGGTGTGCTCAGCATAGGGTCCATAAATGCTACAATCTGGTTTTGGGCTCAATTGCTTATTTTTTTGAGTGGGTGCCTGTTTAAAGAATCTATAACACATTTCACTGGACTGCTTCTCTCATGGAAGAGGCCATTTTTGGTTTTTTTTGTACATTGTGTCAAGTCTTTTCCTTTATCACATCCATTCCTACATCTAGCCCCTAGCACACTGACATCACAGCACCATGGCTTAGCTAGTGCTGGAAACTTTACTGCATCTCAGAGGTGGAGTAAAATTTCCTGCATTAAGAAAATCAGAGTTAAACCAGCGCATCTCCCTGCGTCAGGGAGTAATGGTTAATGCCCTCATTTGCATGGGATTTCCTTGTGAGGGTGCTAAGACAAACACACCTTTTGTGTGCGTAAAACTCCTTCCTGTATCAGGAGTAAGGAAGGTTTACGTGCTCAAAATGTGCATTCGAGTGTGGGTAAAACCATGCACTCTGCTGAACGCACCTTATTTCATCAACCCGGTGGAATGGAAACAGGATAAAAAACATGAAATATAAAGTAGGACAAAGTGGTTAATTTTCCAAACGAATTAAGGCCAATAATGATTTGTACTGGCACCTGTGCAGTTTGACATGTTTATAAATGATCTAGAAAAGGGAGCAAAGAGTAAAGTGATCAAATTTGCAGATGACACAAATTTATTCAAAGTTGTTAAAACAGCAGTAGCTTGTGAGAAATTCCAGAGACTAGAAAACTGGGCATTTAAATGACAGATGAAATTTAATGTGGACAAGGAAAAGTGATGAACATAGAGAAAAATGATTACAGCTATACGTACACAATGCCAGGTTCCTTATTAGCAATCACCACCCAGGAAATGGATCTCAAATTCCTTGTGGACACTGCATTGAAGTTCTGAACTCAATATGTGGCAGTGGTCAAAAAATGAAATTGAATGTTGGAAAATATGAAGTTGATAATCAAAAGCCATTTAGACGGATAACTGAAAAGTTATCCATCTACGTGGCTAACCGGCAATTAAAGCCGCATATGGCTAAATTATAGAATTTAGCCATATGTTAGGGGCATTCCGGGGGCGGGTAGGAGAGGTTTCAGGGAGAAGCAGAGTTAGCTACATAAGTTAACTTTTGCATCTAATTCTGGTTGCATTGTAGAGCTATCCTAAAGTTAGCCAGCTATACTTATCCAGCTAACTTTAAGATAGCCGGGTAGCTATATCCAGTTAACTTAACTAGCTGCTCCACGGCTGAATATCAGCCTCATATGGAAAGGATTGGAGAATTAAGATCGAGAATATCATAATGGCTCTGTATCAATGGAGCAACCACACCCTGAGTATTGGTGTGCAGTTCTGGTAACCCTATCTCAAAAATTATACCGCAAAACTACAAAGGACCAACATTCAGAGGCATTTATCTGGATAGCTTTTAAGTTATACAGATAAATGCCGATATTTGAATATCACTGGCACTTATTCAACTAAAATCTAGCCAGTAAATGTAGGGATGTTTTGGGAGCATTCCAAGTAAGAGTTGAGCTAGCCGAATAACTTCTTCGGCTATGGCCATGAGAAGATTATAATGATATCCAGGAACGTCCTCCTGGATCGTTTTAAGCTTATGTGACTATATTCAAGAATCTAGCTGTATGAGCACCAATGGACTTACAAGAAAAAAAAGAATTTAAATCTATGTGACAAAACTACTCTTAAGTTTTGTTTTCCATGTCGGCATAACTCAGATAATAGTTTGTGACGTTATTACTGACACACGTGCTGATACAGTAAAGTCCGCGGGAGAGCGGACGAACGCCCGCTCTCCCGACGCACACACCGGCCCTTTGCCAGTGCGTGCGATTCTCTATTTAAATTAGGTGACGCGGTAGATCCGGGAAAAAGGAGGCGCTAGGGACACTAGCGCGTCCCTAGCACCTCCTTTTTGACAGGAGAGGCGGCTGTCAGCGGGTTTGACAGCTGACGCTCAATTTTGCCGGCGTCGGTTCTCGAGCCTGCTGACAGCCACGGGCTCGGAAACCGGACGCCGGCAAAATTGAGCGTCTGGTTTTCGGCCCGACAGCTGCCGGCCAAATTTTTTTTTTTTACTTTTCGGGACCTCCGACTTAATATCGCTATGATATTAAGTTGGAGGGTGCACAGAAAAGCAGTTTTTACTGCTTTTCTGTGCACTTTCCTGGTGCTGGAAGAAATTAGTGCCGACCATTGGGTCGGCGCTAATTTCTGAAAGTAAAATGTGCGGCTTGGCTGCACATTTTACTTTCTGTATCCCGCGCGCATACCTAATAGGGCCATCAACATGCATTTGCATGTTGAGGGCGCTATTAGGTGCTGTGGGTTGGACGCGCGTTTTCCTCCCCTTACTGAATAAGGGGTAAGGGAAAACGCGCGTCCAAGAGCAGGCTAACAGTGCGCTCCATCGGAGCGCACTGTACTGTATCGGCCTGACAGTGAGCAGAGGTGAAGCGCATGCCAAATTTGGGGGATATGTGCACAAGTCTGGCTCGTGTGCCCACCAAATGTTAATAGCTGCCTAGATTTGTGCGTATCTCCTGCTGCACGCACATCTCAAAAGTTTTCAAAAAGGGGCGCAGCATGGGTGTGGTCTGGGTCGGGGCATGTGTGCGAAAATACTTACGCACCTGGGCGTCTGCCCATATCCCTAGCCGCATAAGTTTACTTCTGCTAAGGACAAGGTGTAAGTTAAAAAATAAAAAGAACCTTTTCTCAGAGGTTTAAAGAGTCTGGAGCAAACTATCCAACCAGGGACTTAGCTGTTAACTGGGCAAACCTGTGGATGAGGTAGTGAAACTGGCAACGGCGTGGACACCACACCTCTTTTAAAATTCCCTGACTTACACTGTAGAAGCAGGATTTATGTGCATAGGCAAATGCCCACTGACAATTGGGCGCACATGTGCATGCGGTCAGACTAGTTTATAACATGCGCGCATATACACATGCAAGTTATGAAAAGGCTGCGTATCTGGTTGTGCATCGATGCACACGTGCCAAAGTGCACCTGCGCACTGGTTTGAAAGTTACCATCCCTCTGTATGTGTGCACCAGCGGCCTGCAAGCTCCTTCCCCCTCCCCCGAGAGTTGCTGAAATTGGGGCTGCCAGGCCTGTTCCCCCACCCCAAAACTTTAAAAACCGTGGTGGACCAAAAGGCCAGAGGAGGCACTGCGGACCCCTGGCGAATCAATTAGTGTAAAATTAAAGCATGTCCTCTCGACCCCCACCCCCATCCCATCCTACTGAGTCAACCCCAACCTTCCCCCTCCTCTTGAACTTTGTAAACGGCCCGGCCGCTGAGCCCCAGTACAAGCGTACACTCATGGTGGCATCATGCGTTGACTTGAGAGCAATGTTGGGAGCACATTCTACCAGTGTTGCTGAAGTAGTAATACCGCATCCCTGGCAACCGAGCCACTTACAGGGTTTCACAGGAAGGATGGATAGGCTTGGTTTGCGAGGGTGGGAGGGGGCTAGGAAGGGGTGAAAGGGAAGTGTGTGTGGGGGGGGCAAAGGTGTACTGTTGAATTTTACACTATTTGATTCTCTTGGGGGGGGGGGGGGGTACTCGGTTCCTCTCAAGCCTTTTGGCCTGCCACAGTTTTTAAATATTTTGAGGTGTTTGGAATGGTAGGGGGGACACTGGTCCACTGGCCCCCAACTTCAACACCTCTTGGGGAGGGGGGGGGGGGGAGAAGCACACAGGCCACTGACGCGACCTTGTATTTGTTTTCATTTTTAAGCCTGTTGGTGCTTTTATAATTATATTCTTTGAATATAGCCACATAAGCTTAACGTTCTCTGAGTACATGTACTGGATAACTAAATAGTGATATTCAAAGATGGCCGGTTTAGTTTAAAGTTTTCTGGCTAAAGGTAGTCAGATAATTTTATTCTGAGATATTCAGTGAGATGTATATCAGGCTGAGTATCCCTGATAACTTTTCTGGCTAACTATATAGATCAATAAGTTAACAAAAATGTTAACAGGGATGGAGTGGCTACCTTATCGAGAAAGGCTTAAAAGTTAGAGGAAGATGCCTTAATCATATAAGAGGGACAAGTCCAACTGACTGTTCCAGGTCTGTGGCAGAGTCCCCAAACCAAAGATGTAATGAATCTAATGATGAGTGGATGTAAGCAATTTAAGTAACATACAGTGCCTGAATGTAATTCACTCTGAAGTTTCTGGAATGCAGAACATACATTAAATAAATAAGAAGGAGCTCAGCTCACAGGGCTTCTGGCCGGAGGGAAAGGAAGTCCCTCCTCCTGGAAGGAAAAGGCGGAGCAGTGGCTGGGGTGGTACCAGCCCTAACTTACCCGACTAGTGGGTGATGCAGGACTGGGCGACCCCAAGAGGCCACAAGGCACATGTTCAGTGCAGCCCCACCAGAGGAAGGCAGCCTAGCTGGTAACACGGAGGGGAACTTGGATAGTGTTTTGGAGGATGACAGCCTAGCAAGTGACTCAGAAAAGAGACAGCCCAGGTAGTCCAAAGATGGTGGATTTCAAGCAACGGGTGAGGCCTCATGCTAGAGAATATTATACTGGTTAAATAAAACTGCAAATTTTTTTTATCCATTGAAACTATGGGGTAGATTTTCAAAGGGTTACGCGCGTAACACTTTAAAAAAAACCCCTGCGCGCGCCGAGCCTATTTTGATAGGCTCAGCGGCACGCGCAAGCCCTGAGATGCGCATATGTCCCGGGGCTTTGAAAAAGGGGCGGGAGGGGGGCGAGGTCGTGGGTGGGGGGTGCTGGTCCGGGGGCAGGACCGAGGCCTCCGGCCCAGCAGCTGTGCCGGAGGATGGCGCACCAGCCAGAGGCAGGCGTAACTCCTTGAAATAAGGTAGGGGGGGGATTTAGGTAGGGCTGGGGGTGGGTTAGATAGGGGAAGGGAGGGGAAGATGGAGGGAGCTGAAGAAAAGTTCCCTCCGAGGCCGCTCCGATTTCGGAGCGGCCTCGGAGGGAACAGGGAAAGCTATCGGGGCTCCCCTAGAGCTCGGTACACGTAAGGTGCACAAGTGTGCACCCCTTGCTCGCGCCAACCCCGGATTTTATAACATGCGCGCGGTAGCTCGCGCATGTTATAAAAGCGGGTGTACATTTGTGTGCGCCGGGTAGCGCGCACTCCTTTAAAAATCTACCCCTATTGTATTAGTGTGCTATTGATGTTAAATATATGCTGACTGGAGGTTCTGAGATTAGGGTGGAGGGGTTGCTGGAAAAGGTACAGCCATCTATGTGACTATAATATATCCATAATCCTACCCCTAAATGATTTGCATTTGCTACTCAACAAAATTATATGAATAAAGATTCACTTTCTATTTTACCATTATTAGTCCTTCTTTACTGCACAGTCTAAGGTATCACTAAGCATAAGGTCAGAGGTTACTGCAATAATAAATTCAGATTGACTGCTCTGACCTTAACCGGAACACTGGAAGCTGTTACAACATTTTAATGAATTTTTCCTTTGTTCACCAAACCTTCTCTGTGTAACATTTCTCTTCTGTAAGAATGAAGCTACTTAAGCTGCTGACAGGCACTTTCATTTATATAAATCTACTCATCTGGTGATCCTTGCACCAGAACAATGTTCTAAATCAGTACCTTCTGCTCTTAATAATTAACCTGGCCCTGAATGTAAAGTGGAACACTCAGGGGCCGAGGCAATAAGATGCGCGTTGAAAATGGGCGCTCGTATTGAGTGACCATTTACCTAACGCACACGCAGCCACATCCCCTGGGCCCCCAATGCAGTATTTAAATGAGGGGCTGCGAAAAAAGGACACGCCAGGGGAGAATTGTGCATCCCTAGCACTGAAATACACTGGATGCCCATAATTGCAAGGGGCGCTCAATACGAGCATCCATTTTTAATCTACTTCTTCTTCTGGCCGATTTTGCTGAGGTTGCTGAAGACGCCCATAGCTAAGCGTCTAGAGAATTTTTTAAGTCAAGCCAATATACATTTATTTTTCAACACCACAAGCAGTAAATTTAAGTGTCAGAATGATACTAAGTAGGAGGAAACACAGAGGAGCGTATTTTTAAATTTCTTATGAGCCCTTGACTTGTGGATTGACTTTAGGCCATCTCTGGGGATGGAGTTAAATTTGCTGAGTTGAAAAGTGTGCGTTGGATGCCCAGCAATTTTCTTTATTGGGGGGTAATAGCTAATAGCCTCAGCTGCATTGAATTTATATGTGATGGGCGCTATCCGCTATGCATTTGTTTGGGTGCGTGTTTTGGATATGCTAATCTCCTTTTTTGCATCATCTGCTACGCGACCGAAATGCACATTCAACCCCATGTAAACCTGCGCGCTCGGCTGGGCACACTTTTATTGCATCAGCCCCTCAGTAAGGAGTAGCTTCCCTTTATTGCCGCTGGCTAAAGAATAAGTAAGACTGAGATGGGTGAACTGGATCAGATTACACCTGAACTCTGTCCAAGCCAAGGGTGTGGGTATTTCGGATAATACAAAGATATACTGGGTCATAGCCATGTGGACACAGTTTTTGTCATTCAGGCTGGATGAAAATTTGCACAGATTCACATAATCCCTGAAATGCTTTGAAAAATTCAAATCGGCTAACGTTCCCTAAATCCAGCACAAATGTATAAGCACCTGCCAAATATCTGACTAGAATTGAAGGTAATCAGAGGAAGCCTGAGCTGGACTGGATCTGACTGTGATTTGACATATATAGATTACAATTTGTTTGGAGGAGGTTAATCCCGTCCTTAATTAAAATCCAGAAGTATGGTGAGAAGTCCCTGTGCACTTACGGAGATAAAGTCCACCCAGTCTAGTCTTCTTTTTCAGGATAGTGTGTGTACTCTATGGGGGCAATTTTTAAGGAACCTTTAGCACACATATTTGTGCTAAATTTCAAAAAGAAGCAACATGGGTCCTTTCTCTTTGGGAATCAATGAAAGTCTGCACATTAAAAGCGCCTACGTATTTTGCTAGCAGAAAGTTTTATGGGTTATCATAAAGCTTGGGAATAAATGCACCAGGGCCGGTGGTAGCTTTTTTACTGCCCCGTGCGAACAATTACTGTGTTGCCCCTCCCCCCCGGCCGTTCATTCATTCTCTGTTCCGGGCCCACCAAAAATGCACCCAGCTCCCTTCAGTGATACAGACTTTAAAAACTGACACCATCCCCCCCCTCCCTGAACCCATGGGTGGGCAAGGGTATTAAGGGGCCCTAGGCGAACTTTACAGCCTTGCACAATGCCCCCCACCCCATTCCACACACACACAGTTAAGAGTTATGCATTTAGGGGTAGATTTTCAAAAATACGCATGGGCGTACATGTGCGCGCACTACCCAGCATGCACACTTACGCCTGATTTTATTACATGTGTGCGCACTACCCAGCACGCACACTTACGCCTGATTTTATTACATGTGCGCGCACTACCCAGCACACACACATACGCCTGATTTTATTACATGTGCGCGCACTACCCAGCATGCACACTTACGCCTGATTTTATTACATGTGCGCGCATTACCCAGCACGCACACATACGCCTGATTTTATTACATGTGTGCGCACTACCCAGCATGCACACTTACGCCTGATTTTATTACATGTGCGCGCACTACCCAGCACGCACACATACGCCTGATTTTATTACATGTGCGCGCACTACCCAGCATGCACACTTACGCCTGATTTTATTACATGTGCGCGCATTACCCAGCACGCACACATAAGCCTGATTTTATTACATGTGCGCGGACTACCCAGCACGCACACATACGCCTGATTTTATTACATGTGCGCGCACTACCCAGCATGCACACTTACGCCTGATTTTATTACATGTGCGCGCACTACCCAGCACGCACACATACGCCTGATTTTATTACATGTGCGCGCACTACCCAGCATGCACACTTACGCCTGATTTTATTACATGTGCGCGCATTACCCAGCACGCACACATACGCCTGATTTTATTACATGTGCGCGGACTACCCAGCACGCACACATACGCCTGATTTTATTACATGTGCGCGCACTACCCAGCATGCACACTTACGCCTGATTTTATTACATGTGCGCGCACTACCCAGCACGCACACATACGCCTGATTTTATAACATACGCGTGCAGGCGCACACACGTTATAAAATTGGGGGTCGGCACACGCAAGGGGGTGCACACTAGTCTAACTTGCGCACGTCGATGCCCATGGGCCCCTAGCCTCCCCTCCCCCTAGCCTAAGCCCCCAAATTGTTTTCTCACCTTTTGCGCCTGCCTGGAGGCAGGCACCGGATGCGTGCACCAGCAGCACACACCGGCAGCCTGCCGGCACGCGATCCTCCAACACAGCGGCAAATGGTCACTGTGCCGGAGGCCTCTGGCCCCGCCCCCACCGCTGGACCGCCACTTTAGTAAAGCCCCGGGACTTAGACGCGTCCCAGGGCTTTATGCGCATCACCGGGTCTTTATAAAATAGGCCCGGCACGCGTAGGGCTTTGAAAATCTGGCCCTTATATTTTACATGAAAAAATATCAAAGTACAATCTTCTGAGGTAAATGTCACTTATATTATATTTACATGCACTGCTGTGATGCCAACCAGAAATCCCTGCAAAAAAGACACTTGGAACCCATATGGTATTAGGCCTTTTGTGATGTGTGTTGGGTGTGGATTTGATCCTTCGAAAGCCCTAAAACACTAATACACTTCCTATTAAGAGATTGCCTCACCTCTGTCACACATGCAGAATATAAACAGACCCTCACCAAATACAGATTAGAGCAACCATAAAGTAGAAATACAAATGCACAGACAAAAACTGAACTGGAAACCACAAGAAGCCAAACTCTCTATTCAGTGCAACAATGAAAAAACAGAACCATCTCCATTCCTCAAATATCAAACAATAAAATTAAGAAATAAAATAAATACTTAATCATAATACTAAAAACATACTAACAATATTTCAAAAAAAGCTGATGAATAAAAGATCAAATAATTAAAAACTCAAATATGTTTTTTTAAATGTCCCAAACACCAATAAAATATTTCAAACCAGCAGACACATCAAATAACACCTGAAAAATAAAACTAAAAAGGATTTAAAAAATTCACACTCTTCATACCTGGGAACTTTGATTTCCAGTCACCCTTAGATTGTCAAGGATTAGTGGGAGAGGGATGCACAAACTGTCTCCTCTCTTATATACACACACACACACAAGCTCATACATGTTCCTTCTCAGACAAATCCACAGGCGTCTCTAGCTCTTCTTTGGTTGGGATCTTCATTTCAGCTGCTGGCAGGTTGGAATCCACCTGTAGCACCCATTCTCCCTCTCTCTCATACACACACACAAAACCCAAGCAGCTTCCATTGTCTTTCTCACACACACCCACAACCCTGGCAGGCTCCCATTCTCTCTCTCTCTCTCTCACACACACACACCCCAGAAAGTCTCCCATTTAGATACACACACCCCAGGCAGGCTCCCATTCACATCCACCCAAATCCCATACAGGCTCCCATTCTCACACACATATTTCCCTGCCCATCCCAGGAAGGCTCCCATGCATGCCTGTGCACACACACATACACACACACACACACACACATCCCAGGCAGACTCCCAATCACAAAAATTAAAAAATGATTTTTTTTTTAACTTTGCTGTCTGATCTTAGTTTTGTAATCACTTGGTCACAAGCTTTTTTTTCACCTTCCCTTTCTTGGTCTTTTGCCAATTCCTTTTACAGGGTCTCTTTTTTTCTGCTTTCTCTCTCTCATACATACACAGGCTCTCACACTCACATGCAGTCACACACACACACACACACACATACATACAACTCTCACTCTAAAATGCTCTGCCTTTCAAATGCTGTCTCACTCTCACATGTACACAGGCCCTCACTCTCACATGCTGTCTCACACAAACTCACAGGCTCTCACTCTCACATACTATCTCTCACACACAGAGAGAAGCTCTCACATGCTATTTCTTCAATCATACAGGCTCTCACTCCCACACACAGTCTCTCAACTCACTCTATCTAACACACACTCATTCTCCCAACTCACTCTCTCCCACACACACACACACACACACACACATTCTGCAGGGCCTCAGCCTCCTTCTCACCTCTGGGCCTCCACTTCGTGGATCGCCACAGAATAAGGTCCGCAGAAGCTCTGATCTTCTCGGGCCACTGCGAAGTGGGATCCACAGAGGCCCTGCTGCCAGACCTTCTCTTCTTGGGTTGCTGCTCTTCTTCTGCAGTGGCCGCGATACTCCTCCTTCTCCCTCCCTGTATGCTCCAGCAACATTTTTCTTCTGGGGCCACACAGGCAGGAAAGAGGAGGAGCACCTGGATGTGACGTTTTCTTCTGCCACCAGTGGACCCAATCTCACAGGCGGCAACACGGGCCTCTCCCTGTTCCTGATGCCACCCCACCAGGTGTGCCGCCCTGTGCAATTGCATGGTTTGCACACCCAGTGGCGCCGGATCTGAACTGCATAGAGCGGTAGTTTCTACCCTTAAGAGAAACATAGTAGTTGCCTGCACAGAGTGGCAGTTACTACCTCAACAAGCTTGCTGTTGTGTTCGTCGCTGTCCAACATCTCTGCTCCGCCCACCTTACCTCGTTGGCGACTCCCTTCAGGGTTGATGGAAGGCCAGCTGCTGTGGCGTCTCCAGGCCGTCCTCCTCCGGCATTCCTGGACCAGCTCGACTCTGCAAGCCGCCATGTTGACCAGATGCCTAAGGGCGCGTGCGGCCCGACTGATGTACCAGCGTTGGCGCGAACCTCAGGGGCGTCCCCCTGAGATGACATCACCAGCTCCAGATATTTAAGGTCTCAGTTTTCGCTAACAAGACAAGTTAGCAAGGGTTCGCTTCCTCCTGGTCGCTGCGGATGGGATTCACTCTCTGCAACCCTAGCTACTCTGCCTCCTCGGACTTCACTAGAGGTACCCGCTCCTTGGGGGCCTCGCTCTCTCTTTTCTTTTCAGGTCGCAGTCCGGAACCGGTACTCACTCCTAGAGGGCCCATGTCCCGACTTGCTCCTGAATACCACTTCTGCTAAGAAGTCATCACTGTTTACAACATTGTGAGTTTCCATCTATCTCTCAGAGCTTTCCTTGGGTCCAGGTACTCGCTCCTCAAGGGCCTAATGCATACCAACTCCTGGGTTGCCTTAAGAGACTATTGTGGGAGTGTTACCATCAAGGACTTGTTCCTGAACGCCGCATGCTTTGCCTACTCACTTTCTTAGTTTCTCTACAGCTCAGCCACCTTGGGATCACTGTTCCAGTACCTAAAGGACTACAGCCCAGCCGGGCGCTTCCAGCTCACTACTGCCACCTCTGGTGGTTTACTATATTGTCTAATAAAAGAACTAGTGTGTGTCTGTCTCCTACACTAAGCCTTACCAGTGGTCCCTCTCAGGATTTCCCCTAAGGGCGTGGTCATCTGCCACTGGTCCAAGGATCCACCCACAACTATCCTAAATAACAACAGATTGCTAAATACCAGCTTTAACAACAGAGCTTTCTGACAGATTGCTAACGCCCAGCTTTCTCTACAGAGCTTTGTTAACAGATTCACATCAGATTGCTAAACTCCTCACGGAGAGCATATCACTTGCTGGGCAGACTGGATGGTCCATTTGGTCCTTTTCTGCCGTTATTATTATGTTACTATGCATTTGCTCTTTTGTGCCAACATCCAAGAGGGGGAAAATAATAAGTACACATGTGAAAATGTTATCCAGGAATGCTTTTTTTTCCTCCTCCCACCTAAATCCAGCCTCTGGGAACTCCTTTTCGCAGTCTGGTTAAGGGTACATGCACACGTAGAAGATTAAGCATTCTTTTACAGCCAGAGGAGAGTCATTTTCAGCCAAGCCTCTTTACCTTTGGGTATATATCTTTGAAAAGATTCCTCCCTGTGCAGAGCTGGGCACAGTGTTATTGCAAGGTTGCTACAATGCATTTCCTCTCCAAGAAACAGAACAACATAAGCCAAGCCTAGGTATAATGTGTGGCACATCATAAATGGAGGTGTGTCAAAGTTGAGCATTCAGTTAGACTTTGCCCTGGACAGCCTCAGTTTAGAATTCTAAAGACCTGGCCTGCTAACAGCAAAAACTGCTGTAGATTACCAAATTTTACTTCTTGATTATTTCTTTAATGTATACTACTGTTCTCTAAAGCTACTCTAGTTTTATATTTTGATTTTCTCTCTTTTTTTTTTTTTTTTTTTTAATGACAACTACATTTCTGTTTCATCTCTGACCTGAAACTGGACATTCATATAAATTAGGATATTAGAGCAACAGATGCAAAGAATTAAAGTCTGTATGAGAAAATTACTGTATATTTTTTTTTTATTTTATAAAGGGCAACAGTTTTATTTCCCATGCTGGCATAACTCAGATAATAGCTTGTGACATCATCACTGACAGAGTGGGCAAATAGTGTATGTGTGCACAAAGTTACACTGTGACATCTTTACTGATAGCTATACAAGCAGGGTACAGCCTGTACAAAAATGTCTACACTATCTCATCATTTGCAGTGCAACTTTTCTCGTCCCTCCAGTGAGCCACGTAAAAATATCATGTTTTCTCTAGACTCTGGTTAGTCGCACTGAGTCAAGTTAAGGCTGCTGAGCGATTCCATTCGTGGGTTTGTATCATTTCTTGCATCAGCTGGATGATT
Source organism: Rhinatrema bivittatum (assembly GCF_901001135.1). Classification (NCBI taxonomy): domain Eukaryota; kingdom Metazoa; phylum Chordata; class Amphibia; order Gymnophiona; family Rhinatrematidae; genus Rhinatrema; species Rhinatrema bivittatum. Next base: position 46,398,959 of record NC_042619.1, read on the forward strand.
GTTAAGTATGTTTGACTATCCAGTTTTCTGCATGGTTTTAATTAATTAATTAATTTGTTTGTCTGTTTCAGAGCATGTTGAATAGCAGTGCATCCTTCTTATTTTCTCTCCAATTTTACTGAACTACTTATAAATGAATAATGTTAAAAATGTCCATATAGCAATGCTGTTTTCGTAAATGCAAATAATGTATCGTGCTATTTTGCTTTGCATACTATTCTGTAAGGATTTATTTACAGAAACCTAAAATGAGAGAATGCATTCTTTGGTATTACTGGCAGTTGCTGTATAGTATCTTGAATGGCTGGTTTCTGTCGGCATGCATGCTGCTGGTGGCATGAAAGCATTCCTTATCGGTAAGTCCTATCCACAGAGCTATGTGCTTCCTCAAAAGGCCTAACATGCATTAGATGTTCATTACCATCTTTCTTTTCATGAATTCCTGTTATCAGTTACTATTCATACATTGAGAAGCGCTTTCAGTGAAAGCGATACACATATTTAGCAGTACGATATAGCAAATTCAGGTAAATCAATGGCTAGAAATGTAAAAAGAGGAAGTAATGGCTACTTGGAAGGATACTCAAAACAAAAAAACTGTATTACACTGGTGTATACTCAAATTCTTGTGATACAAAAACACCAACATGGAAAATGCTGAATATATTATTTTATATATAAGTTTTTTTATGTGGAAACCTCATATATTTCACTAGGGCTATGTTCAAAACGCCTCAAGTGTGGGGTATGCAGTGTATTAATATACTGCTTTGCATGTCACTCATAACATTTTAGGACTATGCTCCCCCTATTATTATAATCATTGGTAACCACGTATTATTTTAAACAATCATTGTTATGCAGAAAAAGCAGAATTTTAGTCTGAACTTATCTTGACAGTTTGTAAGAATACCAGCCCAACCCGACACGCTACATGTTTCATTGACTTCTTCAGGGGTGGGAAGGCAATACAGTGTTTTAAATCACTGTCTCTCTGCATAAGTTACTGCTTGCGGCTTCAGCTTGATTTCTGACAGCCTGTCAGATAGCCTGTCAGAAATCAAGCTGAAGCCGCAAGCAGTAACTTCCACGTTGGTGTTTTTGTATCACAAGTACTTGGAAGGATAGGCAGAAGTGGACTGATGATGACATAGTGAGAGGAACCAATAGGACACATTGCTGGGTTTCAAAGATTTGCATCTTTATCATGAGACTACATAGAGAGCTTGTTCACCATAATATCCATTTTTCAGTCAGTAGTATATTTAACACTTGTTTATGAGGAATATCCATGTATTAACAAAAACCCATCAAATATGTCCACAGAAAATGAGGTGTAGATGCTAAATGATTGCAGTTTTTCGCTTTTGCATTATCCACTTCCTGGATCCCCTTCCCCTTATTCACAAGCCACATTCTGTGTGCCATGTAGTGGGAGAGAGGCGATCTATGTTTTTTCTATGGTTTGTGCTCATTCAAAATTATAACATGCATGGACACATTTTTCCTGCTGTGAGTGAAAGATTAATATTTAAAAGGTATTTAAAAATGTGAATATGAGCTAAGCTATTCATATCAAGGTTAACCTTCCAGCAAGAAATGACTATAACTTACTGGTGTTTGGCTAAATAACAGTAACTCTCTCTAACAGGAAATTCAAGATGCTTTAACTCTATTGATATGTAAATAAACAGCGAACACACCTTAGTAATTAAAAGAATTGTCTGTTACCAGCTGAGAATCACGCTACAATGCTTCAAATATTAACCTGAATCAAAAGGACAAGTACTGGCTCAACCAGCAAAATGAAGACGGGTGCCAATAGTACCGATATGGATGATAATGATATGGACTTTCTTGGCACTTTATTAAGGCATCGTCAACTATCTTTTACAAGGTAATACCTTTCCTTTCACTCCCTAGTAGATGGAATTTCATTTACTCTTATTAAATAGATAAAGATGAATAGAACTGCTTGGTTATGAGCTAGCAATCAAAATACAGTATTTATCTTTATAGACCAATATTCCTGGTAGATCACAACCGGTTCACAAAATTTATAAAAATATCATTAGACAATGTTAATAATTAACACGACTGAAGACTGACTTCCACTTGGCTGTAATTTTTCCTTGGAGACCTTACAAATTCCCGCATAACAATTTTTGTTCATTTGGAAAGATGGAATGGAACATCTATTTATATCGGTGCAATATACAGACCTCCATCACAGACAGAGGAGATGTATAGAGATTTAATGAAGGATATTCACAAAATTGCTGGGAAAGGGGAGGTGCTATTGCCGGGGGATTTCAATCTGCCAGATGTTGATTGGGGCATCCCAGCTGCAGTGACTTCTAGCAGCAGGGAGATCCAACTGGTAACGGAACCCACATCGGAGGGAGTGATATTGGGCCTGGTGCTTACCAATAGGGACAGTGTCTCTGATGTTGTAGTTGATGATCACCTGGGATCCAGTGATCACTGGATGGTGTGGTTCAGCATTAGAGCACAGGGAGATGAAGGCTCATTCCAAGGCAAGGGTCTTATTCAGGAAAACTAACTTTGTTAAAATGGGGGAGAGTACCTCAAGGAATTGTTAGCTGGTTGAGAAAATCTAGAGGGAGTAGAAGAGCAGTGGGCAAAAGTAAAAGGAGATATTATGAGGGCAACTAACCTTTTTGTTAGGAAAGTAAATAAAGGAAAGAGGAAAAAGAGGCCACTATGGCTTTCTGAAGAAGTAGCTGCAAAGGTGAGGGAGAAAAGAGCATTGACAAACTAAAAGAGATCACAGAAAGTGTAAAACAGGCAACAATATCTGGAAAAGCTTTGAGAAGCTAGGAAAGTAGTGATGAATGCAAAAATTCAGATGGAAGAAAAAATAGCAAATATGGTAAAATGGGAGTCAAGACCTTTTTTAGATATGTTAGTGATAGAAGAAAGTACAAAAGTGGCATTGAGAGACTTAGGGGTAAAGGAGAGGAATATGTGAAGGCTGATGAAGAATAAGCAGAATTGTCTAACAAATATTTCTGTTTGGTGTTTACTGTGGATGTGCCTGGAAGAAGACCACATAAAACAAACACAAATAAGATTAGAAGTGAGATAGAATTCAATACATTTTCAGAAAAGTATGTTCGTAAGGAATTAACTAATAGAGATGTGCAGTGGTAAAAGGATTCGGTACAGGCTTCGTTTCGGCCCGCCGCAGGAAACTTCGTTTTTCTTCTTTATTCCGGGGGATCCCGATTTTCGGGTTAGTGTGCACTAACAGGGTTAGGGCTGGATTTTAAAAGGGTTACGTGCATAAGGTAAGCGCGTAACCCTTTTAAAAAAACCCCTGCGCGCCGCCGAGCCTATTTTGCATAGGCTCGGCGGCGCGCGCAAGTCCTGGGGCTTGCAAAAAGGGGCGGCTGGGGGTGTGGTTTCAGATCAGAGGCGTGTTCGGGGGGCATGTGGGTGATCCGGGGGCATGGCCCAGTGCTCTGACACAGCGGCCTGTGTCGGGGCCTGCCGCGTACTTTTTAAAAATCTGCCCCTTTGTGTGCAGTGTGGTCTTTGGCTGAAAGGCAACTGGGCTGATGTGCAGAAGAGCTCCAGAAAAGAGAGAATACTCTAAGAGCCTTGAAAAAGTGATTCCCCCCCCCCCCCCCCCCCCCATCCCCGGTGCAGAAACAATAAAGAAGGCAAGGACACTGCCATGGCCCACAACCCTCCCAATAAGTCCCTTTACCTGTGTTCAGATCAGGGCAGGGACTACATAAGTATTTCTTGCTTTTTTCCCCTATCTCCAGGCTTATGTATCCTGAGAAAAATCCCATTACAATACTGAAATATTGGCAGTAAATTCTGCTCTACTGATTGTTAGCTGTGGCCACTGAATTTAAGCAAACAGAGCAATCTTTATGGATACTGAAAAATAAGCCCACTCGATGGCAGATATACTGAGATCTGCTTTGTTGCTGACTGAGAGCCACACAATGCCAATTTGCTTCTGTCTGGTATGAGTTAGCCACTTTGTTGTCCCCACCCCGAGTCTAGCAAAGGTTTTATTTTGTACACTGGAACCATACGATTCCCTCCCTCTCCCCCATGGTTACTTCTGTCCTTCAGTTGGTACTGGGCACTGCTGGGAGGGGCAGGACCAGCAGCAATACGCGGATCCCATTCTGCTGTGCCACCGCCAGCAGGAAGAGCAGTTGTGGTTCACCAAGCCCTTCCTTGCAGGACAGCTGCCAATTTTTTTTTTTCTAGTGGTTTCCAAATTCAGGTCAGGAAATATGAAACACATTAATGAAGAAATGAGAGTTTTCTGAAGTTGTCTTGCTTTTTGAAATTCAAATCATTCTCAGTTTGTTTGTTTTTTTATTTAAATCATAAGAAGATAAGAAATGCCATGCTGGGTCAGACCAAGGTCCACTGAGCCCAGCATGCTGTCTCTGACAGTGGCCAGTCTGGGGCACAGGTACCTACCTGTCAGATCCCTCAAAGTAGATGTATTTCTTGTTTCTCACTCTCAGGAATAGTGATAGCTTTTCCTAGCCTACTTTGCTAATAATGTTTTGTGGACTTTTCCTCTAGGAATTTGTGCAAATCTCCTTTAAACCCTGCTATGCTAGTCGCTTTGACCATGCCCTCTGGCAACAGATTCCACAGTTTGATTGTGTGCTGAGAGAAAAAGTACTCTCTGTGATCTGTTTTAAACTGGTAGTTGTTAGTTTCCTGGAGTGTCCCCTTGTTTTAGTGTAAGTAGAGCTCCCCCATGTGGGCTGCTGTATTTGTAATCTCCTGTTTCCATAAAACCCAGAGACACCATCTTAGGGTGTGGATTTTTAGCTAAACGTTTCCGGAGACCAGATGATTTTTCTTCTATTCCTGTTATTCTTTTTACTTTCATTCTTAGGAAAGAAGAATCCTTAGACCTCATGTCTAAAGGTTTGGATTCAGAAAGAGTGGAAAATGTGTTCTTCTTCCTTCTTGTTAAAGAATATTATTTTTTTTTTAATGCTTTAAAGTTCTTTTGAAGGAAGCTTTATCCACCCTTCCATCTATTGTTTTTGGTTTTTAAGACTGGTCTCATTTCTTTTCCAATTGAATTTTCCTTGCCAAAGGAATTCAGCCCCCATAATTTACAGGAGCTCCACAGAGTCTGGGACATGGAACAAAGACCTGAAGAGGAAGGGAGAAGGGAAGGAGAACAGTGATACCCATCCGGTGTTACCATTTTTAATATCACCAAGATATTCTGGAAAGGAATTGTGAGTTGCCATCCAGGTATCCACAAGGGAAAGAAGAGGATGGAGAAGCTGTACAAAGTTTATCAAAGATATCTTAACTAAGATATGGGAACTAATTGAGTGGATTTAAGCCCACCCCGTAGCACATCCACTCAAACTGGGAAGGGATCTAGGTTATTGAAAACATATAATAGAAACACAAATGAAGTAAATCTCATTTAAAGGATTGCAAAATTATGATCATTGGACTTGTAACATCAATTATAATTCATTGATTTGGACTGTCAGAACTTCTTGCAAATACATTTCCCCACTCTTTTCTCCAATATTTCAAAGTATATCCCACACACTGCAACCGCTGTTTCTTCACTTCCACAATAAGACTCTGCTTCTCACAATCTTAACATTGATTTCTCCCACTTTAAGTCCTTCAGGACTCACTCACTGGACACGTAGTAATTCTCTCCATTCGCCATAGAAACTCTGTAACCCTTCAGAAGTTTCTTCTGCCCCATCTAAGCAAAAGTGTAGGACTTCCCTGGTGTCCCTGGCTCTCACTCTTCTGTAGCTTCCTCATTCTCCTTTTTTTGTATGAACCATTTGATCTCCAGACCCCTCTCCACCTCCAGACTTAGGTCAGGCCCCATGATTGCTTCCTCTTGAAGAGAAATACCTATTCTGCCTGGGCCTTTCCCCTAGGGGGAAAAAGGCCCTGCAAGACCCACTCATGAAGAGAGGCTGCTCCAGGTAAAGCCATCTCCCAACTTGGCTCTCTCCAACTGCTCCTGCTAAACCATCAACCAGCCCTACAGGGCCTTTCTCCCCATCCTTCTTGTAAGGGAACATCCCCACATAGACCATTAGGCACTCTTGCACCATAACACAGTACAAATGCATCATGTAAGATTACTAGAAAGGATGTCATCAGTGGCCTTGCACAAGAACTTAGCAGTAGTTGACAGCTTTTCCTATTCTACAATATCTCCACACTCCCCTTTTATTCCACCAAACTATCAGATGCATCCAAGTAAAGGTTAGGCAGTCTTCTCCTCCTCCCTATCCCCCACATAATTATTTCCAAGGGTTTGGTTTGCGATAAAGAAAGGGTTCTTCTTTGGAACACCCATCAGAGTAGGACTACTTATCTTGGAACTGAAATCAACTGGTCTGGTTCCAGTTTCAACTGAGTGCATTTCTTCACACTCTTTTTTTGATTCATTTTATTTGGCATATTGGCTGTAAATCAGGCACAAGAACATCTTGAACTGACAAACTGGATTAGCTGATTTACTGTAGACCTTTTTTATGATATGTAATGCCCTGATGTATAGGTGACACCTGAAAAAAATGAAAAGTTTGACTCAGGCTGCAAAACTCTTTGTCCCTCAGGACCCGGTAGTGCCATTCTCAAATACCAACCCGGTGGGGCAGGAGCGACTGGGGATTGCTCCTGCCCCATTTGGACCACTAGACCCCCATGGACGGGGTAAGAAGGGTCCAAGAAGTGGCACAGGGGAAGACTCGAGGGCTTCCATATTTTTTCAGGGCAAGGGGAAAGTTGTGTCCAATGCTGCTGGCTGCTGCCTTATTGAAAACAGAACAAAATAAAAACAAATTCAATTTCTTTTTTTGTAGCTCGTTTTCAAAATAAAAGCAAATGAAACAGGAAATGTTGTTGAAATTTCCTGTTTCGTTTCAATGACAGCACATCCCTGAGTGTTTTGGGGGCAGGAAAGAACCAGGTAAAATAGGCTATGAAAATGCCGCTAAAATGGCTAAAAGCACTCCTATGGCGGCAGTCGATTCAGATGCAGGTCTGGCCATTCCTAGAGAAATTGGATTTGCAAGAACATAGATGCAATGGGGCAGAACCAGAACTGGACGAGCCTGTCAGCGTTGGCTGGGCTCAGATTGCAACCTTAGTTATTACTTCTTCATTTTCTGTGCTATACAGGGAGGTACTACTTTTGCAGTTTTGCTGGAACTGCAAAGAGTTCTTCCTCAGAGGTCATTTTGAGTATCTGAGAGGCTTTAGAAGGTGCCAGTAATAGAAGATATGCCAAGCAGCGGGAATTCTGGTAGTTTACCTTGCTTTCACCCCCTCCTTTCACAGACACTCATTTTTTTTCTGCTTGTGCAAAGCTGATTTTGGTATCTGACTCATGCTTCATCCATCTATTGGGTTAAAACTTAAGTGACAGGATTCTCTGTGTGTTAATGATACGACTTTTGGCAAGTCTTGTGGGGGTCAGGAGGGCCCCCCAAGCTGGCCAAAAGTCCCTGGGGGGTCCAGCGGGGGTCCGGGAGCGATCTCCTACGCTCCTGACGTCGGGGGACAAAAAACAAAATGGCGCCGCGCTACCTTTGCCCTGTCAGGGCAAAGGTAGCGCCGGCGCCATTTCTACAACGCACCGCAGGCCCGAGAGTAAAAGATCACATGGGACCCCCCCTCTGGACCCCAGGTAATTTAAGGCATTTTGGGGGGGGGTTCGGGAGGGTGGGGGATTTATTTTAAAGGGTCGGGGTGGGTTTTAGGGATGTTTTAGTGTGCCGGTTTTCCCGCCCTCCCCCGATTTACGATTTAAACGATATTTAAAAAAACAAAACCGCGACGATCCGATTCCCTCCCCCCCCCCCTAGCCGAAATCGATCGTTAAGACGATCGATCACACGATTCACATCTCTAAAATCTACTCCCGCGCGGACCTTTTACAATCTACCCCTATGTGAATTTTTATGTATGTTATTGTTTAACCCGCCCTGAACCTTGGTGCAGGATAGAAAAACTTTACAAATAGATAAACGTTTTACATTTACAGTTATTGTCATTCTTTTTTACATACATTATTTGTATATATCAGGGTGCACTATTTATGTTTTAATACAGTAAACTGCCTTGATTTTTGGAATGTGTGATAAATTATTTTAAATAAACACATATTTCTCAGATCAGTTTTAAATGTGCTACATGCTAATTCATGGAGTGCCCCCTAGGCCTTCTATTATCCGAAAGAGTAAATAACCGATTCACATTTACCCGTTCTAGACCTCTCATGATTTATTTATTTATTTTTATATACCGCCATTCAGTCTGACATATCACATTGGTTTACATTCAGGTACTGTAGGTATTTCCCTATCCCCAGAGGGCTTACAATCTGACAGGCCAATACAGTACAGTGCGCTCCGACGGAGCGCACTGTTAGCCGGCATATGGATGCGTGTTTTGTTCATGCTAGCTTTACCCCTTATTCAGTAAAGGGTAATAGCGCGTCCAAAATGCGCGTCCAACCCCCCACCCCCCGAACCTAATAGCGCCCGCAACATGCAAATGCATGTTGATGGCCCTATTAGGTATTCCCGCGCAATTCAGTAAGTAAAATGTGCAGCCAGGCCGCACATTTTACTTTCAGAAATTAGTGCCTACCCAAAGGTAGGCGCTAATTTCTCCGGGCACCGGGAAAGTGCACAGAAAAGCAGTAAAAACTGCTTTTCTGTGCACCTTCCGACTTAATATCATGGCGATATTAAGTCGGAGGTCCCGAAAGTTTAAAAAAGTAAAAAAAAAAAAAATTTGAAATAGGCCTGCGGTTCGCGGGTTGAAAACCGGACGCTCAATTTTGCCGGCATCCGGTTTCCAAACCCGTGGCTGTCAGCGGGCTCGAAAACAGACGCCGGCAAAATTGAGCGTCGGCTGTCAAACCCGCTGACAGCCGCCGCTCCTGTCCGAAAAGAGGCGCTAGGGACGCGCTAGTGCGTCCCTAGCGCGGGAGAGTGGGCAAGCGTCCCTAGTGCTCGCCCGCTCTCCCGCGTTTTTTACTGTATCGGTGTATTTTAAACACCTCTATCATATCCCCCCTCAGCCATCTCTTTTCCAAGCTGAACATTCCTAACCTCTTTGGTCTTTCCTCATAGAAGAGCTGATCCATCCCCTTTATCATTTTGGTCGCCCCTCTCTGTAAGAGGAAATAGATGGCTAGTCAGCAATTCCCAAGTTCTGCTGCCAGGGCCTCCCAGTTAGCTAACCAGCCATCAACCCTGAATCCCTCCCACAGCCAATCAGCCTCAAGCCCCACCCCCTAGCCGGTCCCCATCCTCACATCCCCTGCCCACCTCGGTCAGTCTCTAGACCAGAGCTTTCCAAACTTTTCATGTTGGTGACACACTTTTTAGACAAACATAATTTCGGGACACAGTAATTCAGTCTACTAGTAAACCAGAGGTTAAAGGTTAAGCGAACGAAACATATTTCGACAATTTATGTATGTTTCCTTAAATATATACATAAATAAAATGTTTCACGACACAACCTATCTCATGAAAACCTTAAATTTATATTAAAAATATATATTCCAAGATTCATGTTATTGTTATAATTTATGAGAAACAATAATAAAACAAATTGTCTGTCCCCCACACACTCATCTCTCTCCTCCCCCCAGCACATGTCTGGCCCCCACACACTCATATCTCTCCCCCTCAAGCACATGTCTGTCCCCCACACACTCATCTCTCTCCTCCCCCCAGCACATGTCTGGCCCCCACACACTCATATCTCTCCCTCTCAAGCACATGTCTGTCCCCCCAGCACGTTTGCCCCCCACTCACTCATCTCTCTCCCCCCAGCACATGTCTGGCCCCCACACTCATGTACATCGTCTTTTTGATTGTTGCCAGTTAAGTGCTTCACTCCCTTCCATGATCACCAGACACTGCTGCTTGCAGTCAGTACTCCTCATGGCCAGGCCTCATCGGCAGCAGCAGCCAATGCAAGGATGGCTGGGCTCGTTCCACCCACCAAGCCCCCCAAAAAAACGCGATTGACAGCAAAAATCACCCAATAATAAGCAACCCATAAACTGAAAAAAAAAAGTGAATCTCTAGAAAAAAAAAAGCCCAAACTTGCGTCAGAGTTGACCGGGCTTGCGTGACACACCTGCACACTGCAGGCGACACACTAACGTGTCCCGACACACAGTTTGGAAAGCTCTGGTCTAGACACAGGCCTGGCCTCCCCTGCCCAGCCAGCCTCCAGCCACAGGTTTTACCACCCTCCCCAGCCACCACCAGCAGCTTATCCCATGCCGTTTCTCCTCCTGCTCCCGGTGCTTACTGCCAGCCGACGCCACGCGACTCTCTTCATGCTCGCGCTGATCTCACGATATATGCAGATCAGACCGCATGTCTTGCGAGTCCAGCACAAGTATGCAGACAGCTGTGAAGTCGGGCAAGCAGTGAGCATTTCTGCGATGGCTTCAGAAAGAGTTGGATGAGCAGGGCCGGGATAGGCCTGGTGTAATATCTGCATGTAAGTCATATTTTTTATCACAAAAGACTGTACTTTGTTCTTTTTGATGTAAAATCTGTAATTATAAATGCATCATTTTTTAATTGTGTGTGTATGGAGAGAGCAGGGGGGCCCAGGCTGTAAGGTTCACGTATGGAGCCTAACATCCTTCTACCGGCCCTGGGAGGGGGATCTAGGAGTGCAGGTGGACTGAAGGAATTGGAAGGGATGGGAAAAGAGGGTGGGAATCGGAGGGGGTGTGCAAGGTTGCATGTGTGCAAAGTGAAAGGACTGGCATGGAGATGAGAGATGTCAGTGGATCCACCTTCCCTCTTCTGGATATTTCATTTTATTCCCCCCCTCCATCGCATTTTCCCCTCATCCCACTTCCCTCTCCTTTCTCTGTTCCTCCTTCCCCATCCCTCTGCCTTTCCTCCCCGAGATCCCTTTTTTTTTTTTTTATTTTCTCCCTCCAAGATCCCTTTCTCTCCTCTGCTAGGTCCTCTCCTCCCTTCCCTGCACTTATCACTAAAATCACTCCTCTCCCCCCCCCCCCTCCCAAAAACAAAAACAATTGAACAGAGAGAAGGGGGTTTGAGGGGCAGGGCAGGGCAGAGGAGAGATAGCAGGGTAGACTTTGAGCAAATCAACCAATCTCCACCCCGCCCTCTCCCCCTGCCCTCAAACCCCCTCTCTCTGTTCATTGGAAAATAACCCTCTGAAGGAGCACAAGCCAGATCTGAATTGCTTCCCTGTGCGCCGTCAGCTCTGGCGCTCCCCGTGGAGGACTCGGGCAGCCTCTGCGCTGTGCCTGAAACAGGGGTTGAGTTTTCAGCAGGAGGTATCAGGTTTCCGGAGGGGATGGGCAGTTAGGTGTTGAGTTTCCTGGAGGCCGAAAGTCAGGTGTTGTTCCCTCTGCCTGGCCCTGCATGCATTGCATACAAGTCTTCCCGGGCTGGCAACAATAACCAGACCACTTTCCGCAGGGACGGTGCGTGCAGGAAAGCCGACAGCAAGCCCCGGAGCAGCAAAATGGCACGGAAGAAGAGCTTTCGGAGGAGCCGGTGGGCTCTGCTCCTGACCGTGACGGTCATTTTCCTCCTGGGATTTGGCATTGGTAAGTTGAGAAACGCTCTCTGCAGTTTTTCTTTTTCTTCTGTCCGGCAGACGGAATTGGTCAAGACCTGGGCCAACGGGACCCTGCATCCCCCCAGGAAAGGGCCGCCGGCTGCGACCCCTAGGCTGTCACGTGAGAGGGGGGATACAAGGGAAAGGAGGAGCTGAGAGTGGCAAAATCGCCGGCCGCGGGAAGGCAGCACCCGGCCAGCCCGGGGAAAGTCTTTTCTTTTTTTTTTTTTCTTTTTCTAGCTGCTTTTGGAACTTGATTCACAAAGCTTTTCTGCCTGCACAGATACGGAATGGGAGAAAAGCTTGAGTGTCTGTGTAAGCGAGCAGATGTCAGAATGGTAAGGTGGACCCTACTGTCACTGGGCTCGGTGGCACTGCTGCTTAACCTTATGTCTGAGCTCGGCTTCCCTTGTGATGCAGGGTGGCCCATGGAAAAGTAGCCTGGAGGCGGCCCACTTTTCCATGGGCCACTCTCTATGTCCATGATTTGTGGATAATGCACTATTGGGGGACAGACTTTTCTTTTAAATCGAAGTGAGTGAGGTGGAACAACAGTGGGCCAAGTTAAAAAAAAGAGCTATTGCAAAGGCAACAAATCTACATGTTAGAAAAGTAATCAAGAGTAAGAGGAAAAAGAAACCGATCTGGCTCTCTAAGGAGGTGACTGCAAAAATAAAGGAAAGAGAATATCGTTCAAGAAGCATAAAGAATCCCCCCCAAAAAGGAACACAGGGAAGAATATCTGTCAAAACTGAGGGAGACAAATGGGCCGATACAGTCAAAATCGTGGGAGAGCGGACGAATGCCCGTTCTCCTGTGCGCGCAATTCAGTATTCAAATTAGGGCCGGCGGTAAAAAGAGGCGCTAGGGGCACTAGCGCATCCCTAGCACCTCTTTTTGGATAGGAGCGGCGGCTGTCAGCGGGTTTGACAGCCGACGCTCAATTTTGCCGGCATCGGTTCTCAAACCTGCTGACAGCCACGTGTTCGTAAACCGGACGCCGGCAAAATTCAGCGTCCGGTTTTCAACCCGCGAGCCGCAGCCCGACTTCAAATTTTTTTTTTTAACTTTTTGTAACTTTCGTGACCTCAGACTTAATATCGCCATGATATTAAGTGCACAGAAAAGCAGTTTTTACTGCTTTTCTGTGCATTTTCCCGGTGCCCGGAGAAATTAACGCCTACCTTTGGGAAGGCAGTAATTTCTGAAAGTGAAATATGCGGCTTGGCTGCACATTTTGCTTTCTGAATCGCGCGGGAATACCTAATAGGGCCATCAACATGCATTTGCATGTTGCGGGCACTATTAGGTTTGGGGGGGGAGGGGGCTGGACGCGCGTTTTCGACCCCTTACTGAATAAGGGGTAACGCTAGTGCGTCAAAAACATGCATCCAATCGCGGGTTAACAGTGCGCTCTGCCGGAGCGCACTGTACTGTATCGGCCTGACAGAAAGAAATAAGGAAAGCAAAAGGTCAAGTGGAAGAAAAGCAAAGAGGTAAAGTAAGGAGACAAAACATTTTTTAGATATATCAATGAAAGAAGGGAGGTCACAAGTGGTATACTCAGGCCTGGGTGTGCAAAACGTGCTTTTGCACAGGGCAGCACACCCGGGGGAGGCGGCGAGGTGGCGGCAGAAGGAGAGGCCGTGGGACCGCCGGCAGCCAAAGAAGCTGCCGCCGGCCGTCAAAGAGGCTCATGTTCTGTTTGCATGTGCGTGCGCCTGCGCACACACACACACACACACCTTCCACTCTCCTCCCCCAATCAGGAAGGCCAGTGAGCTGTGGTGGAGCTCATCCCACCGCGGCCCGCAGACATCAGGAGACCCACAGGGCTGTGGTGGAGCTCATCCCACCATGGCCCGAAGACAACAGGAGACTATGTGTGTGAGTGACTGAAAGCACGTGTGCGTCTGAGAGCCTGTGTGTTTGTACTTGTGTGTGTCTGTGTGACACACTATGTATGTGTAAATATGTGTCTGTGTGAGAGCCTGTGTGCCTGTGAATGTGCCTGTGAGACCCCATGTGTCACATACATTCTCTCACAGGCACAGATACATACATAATGTATCTGTGAGGGAGAGGGAACTTGTGTATGTTAGAAAGAGGGAGTGTGTGAGAGAGTGAATGTGTTATTGTACATGTGTGTGAGAGAGAAGATAAAATTTAGGTGTCCCTACCTCCCTCAATCCATGACAATCTCAGGGTGACTGGAAAACAGATCCCAGGTATGGAGAGCAGATTTTTTTTTCATCCTTATTAGTTTTAATTATTGGGTGTAATTTGATAATTCTGCTCTTTTGAAATATTTAATTTTATTTGGGGGAGGGAATAGAACATTTTTTAATTATTGGATTTTTTATTCATCAGATGTTTTGAAATATTTTATTGGTGTTTGAGAAATTTTGGATATTCTATTCATTAACTGTTTGAAATATGTATTATTTTTATGAATATGATTTTACTTTTATGGTTGTTTTATATTTCTTGATTTTATCATTTAATGTTGATTGGTAATGTTTCTGTTTGTCCATTGTTGCTCTGCATGTAGAGGCTGGCTTGTTGTGGGTTCCAGTTCAGTTCTTCTCAGCACGTTTCTGTTTATACTCTTTATTCTGTATTTGATGAGGGTCTGTCTGTGTTCTGCATATGTGACCAAAGTGAGGTATTTTGTTGGCATGAAATTTCTGTGTAAGAATCTATAACAGCCTTCGAAATCGGAGCGGCCTCGGAGGGAATGGAGGCTGGCTGTGCGACTCGGCGTGCGCAGGCTGCCGATTTTGCTCAGCCTTGCGCCCGTCAATCCCGGATTTTAGGAGATACGCACGGCTACGTGCGTATCTATTAAAATCCCGCGTACTCTTGTTTGCGCCTGGTGCGCAAACAAAAGTACGCGTGTGCGTAATTTTGTAAAATCTACCCCTCTATGCATTACAAAAAGTCTAGCTCCATAGGAGTTCCAAGTGTTTGGGTTTTTTTTTGCAGTTTTCTGGTTGGCACCACAGGAGAGCATGTTTTAAGTGTTATTTTTGCCTCAGCAGACTGTACTTTTGAATGTTCTTTTTCATGTAAAATGTATTATAAATGCATAATTTAATTGTAGGTGTCTGCATGTATGTGGAGTGGTGTGCGTGCAAGGCTGTAAGGTTTGCCTCCACCCCCACCCCAGAACTCTATTCATGGGTTCTGGGGTGGGGGTGGAGGGCATGTCGGTTTTAAAAAATATAGACTGCAGGACAGAGCTGGACTTTATTTGATGGGCCCAGGACAGACACTGAATGAATCGGGGGAGGGGAGGCGTAGCCCAATAATTTTTCGCACAGGGCAGCAAAAAAGCCAGCATGGGCCCTGGGTATAGTGAAATTGAAAGATGACAAGGAGCAATGTGTAGAGAGTAACAAAGAAATGGCTGAAATATTAAACAAATACTTCAGTTCGGTATTCACTAAAGAAGAACCTGGAAAAAGACCGTTGTTGGTCAATAAGACCGTAGATGGGCATAGAGTAGACAAAACTCTACTTACAGAAGAGAATGTATGGGAGGAGCTAGGCAACTTGAAAGTGGACAAGGTCATGGGGCCGGATAAGATACACCCAGTGACGTAGCCAGAAATGAATTTTTTTTTAGGGGGCCAAGGTTAACATGGGTGAGCAGTTGACATACAAGTCTAGGACCTACTATTTGTACTGCAATCAATAAATAAAGCCTTAAGGGTGAATTTTAAAAGGGCCTCGTGCGCAAATATCGGCACTTAAGCGCATGGTTGGGCCCTGCGCGCACATTCAAAAGGGCCCAGCCACGTGCGCAACTGCCGATATGCGCACAATTGCCAGGCCCTGAAAAAGGGGTGGACCAGGGGTGTGGTCTGGGCAGGGAGGGGTGGGGTGGGATGGAGGCCGGCCGGCCGGAACAGCTGCCTTTAGCCGCTGTCCTGGGGAAGCGCGCGCCACCAGTCGGCCAGCGTGCGCATACTACTTCTGCTCTAGAGGGGCAGTAAGTAGTAAAATAACAATCCCGTAAGTTGCTGGGACAAATTTAAGGGGTGGGGAGGAGAAGGGAAGAGGGAGGGGGTAGAGAAGTTCCCTCCCAGTCCGCTCTAATCAAGGAGCGGACTGGGAGGGAACTGGGAAAGGCCCGATTGCGTCACCGCATACAATTTAGTAAAATTCCCCCCTCACGTGCACTACTCGCACATGTGCACGTGGGCCCTTGGATTTTATAACATGCGCGGCTGGGATCCGCACGCACATGGATGTGCACACACACCTTTTAAAATCTACTCCATGAGTGCATCTGACAATGGATTTCTAAGTAGTTCCATCATGATTGATGCTTTAAAATATTTTAATTCTAAAATGTCAAGCACTTACCATCATTAAAAATACCTTATTAATCTATATTAATTTATTTTTATATTTATTGCAGTGTATAAATAAATACACATTACGTAAAAAGCAACAGAAGTTTAACAGAAACATCAGATCCAATTATGTAATAAAGCAAATATAAATGTATTCTTTTATGAATCCTCTTTCCAAAAACGCAGAGAATATCATAACTACAATAAAACAGCAATAATCATAATAATCATCATAAGAACTTAAGATTTGCAGAACAGAACTAAGACATGCAAAAAACTATATTCAAATGCTGGTGGCTCCTCATTGACAGCAAAACAAACTCCTTCCAATTTCAAACACTTTATGAAGTAAGACAAATCCCTACAAAAACAAAAAAACAACACCTAGAAGCTTCCCATGCCATATCATAACAGCAGTAACTCTCGGGACTCAAACAGCAACAATCTTATCTTAAAAAAGGCAGCAAAAACAAACATTACTCCAAGCCCTAGAACACTAATACACCACATAATGAGCAAACAGAACAAGCCGAACTGCTACAAATCCCTACTGAGAAACTACACACTAGCCAAAGAGATCCTTACCTACCTAATACAGAATAAGGGACTACAAATTAGAAACAAACATACAGACAAAACTGAAATGGAAAGCCAGAGAAACCAGCCTCAGCCTCTGTGAACACTAGAATACTGAAGAAACAGCAAAATACAAATATATAAGAAATGCATATTCCCAAAGATGGAATATTCCAATTGCTGAAAGTCAAATTAATATTTTTAACCTTTTTTGTCTCATCTTATTTTTCTAATTGGTTGGTCCCAGCCTCTTTGCTCCCCTTGTCTATCTTTTCCTAATTCCTTTTTCAGGGTCTCTTTTATTCTTTCTGTTTCTTCCCTCTCCTCTTGTCTTCTTTCCTTCCTCCTTCATACACACACACAGACTCTCTCTCACATCCACGCTATCAAACACTTGCTTTCTCTCTCACAGGCTCCCACTCTCATATGCTCTTTCTCACATGCAGACTCTCACTCGCAGGTTCCCACTCCCACACACTCTCTTTTAACCAGGTTCCCAATCGCGCAAACAGGTTCGCACTCTCACACAAAGGTTTCTACTCCAACACAGACAGGCTCTCTTTATATGCTCTCTCCCACATGCAAACTTCCAATCCCACATGCTCTCTCTCACACCAATTGTCTCTCACACCTACATGCTTTCTTTCATACATACATAGACAGGCTCTCCACTCCCATGCTCTCATACATACAAAGATAGACTTTTTACTCCCATGTTCTCTCTCATATTCACACACATACACACACAGGATTCCATGCTCTCTCTCATACGTGACAGACAGGCTTTTCACTCCCATGGACTCTTTCATACACACACAGACTTCTCACTCTCATGCTCTTTCTCATACATACACACACAGGCTTCTCACTCCCATACACGCATATACACACATAGGCTTCTCACTCCAATGCTGTCACACACACACACACACACACACAGGCTTCTTACTCCCATGCTCTTTCACACACATGCACACATTCTTTTTCTCTCTTCAACCATTCTTCCATCTTTCTTAAATCCCTTTTCATACACACACACACACACTTTCTCTCTGTCAGGGCCTCTTCCTCTATTCTGGGCCTCTTCTTGGGTCGCGTGGGATGAGCTTCGCGATGGTCCTGCTATGGTCGACCCTCTTCTTGGGCCATGCGGGATGAGCTCCGCAGTGGCCCTGTGACAGTCAGGCCTCTTTTCAGGCATTGGGCCAAGTGGGATGAGCTCTGCAACAGCCCTGTGATGTCAGGCTCTCTTCTCGGGCCGCTCGGAATGAGCTCCGTGACAGCCCTGCAATGATTGGGCCTTTTCTCGGGCACCTGGCTGCACAGGATGAGCTCCGCGACAGCCCTTCAATGGTTGGGCTTCTCTTCTTGACTGTGCAGGATGAGTTCCGTGATGGCCTTGCGAAGGTCAGTTCAGGCCTCGGGCCGCATGGGATAAGGTTTGCGATGGCCCTGTATCGGACCTTTCTTCTCAGGTGCCAGGTAACTCTGAGTGGGTGGGCCTGAGCACAAAGTGGGTGGACCACAGCCCACCCATGGCTACGCCACTGGATACACCTCAAATACTGAGAGAGCTCAGAGATGTGCTGGCAGGTCCGCTGTAGAATCTGTTCAATAGATCCCTGGAAACAGGGTGGTGCTGCAGGATTGGAAAAGAGCGGTGGTGGTCCTGCTTCACAAGAGTGTAGTAGAAAGGAGGCCAGAAACTACAGACCGGTTAGCCGCAACTCAGTGGTGGGAAAATTATGGAGACTGCTGAAGGAAAGGATAGTGAACTATCTTCAATCTGTTGGGTTGCTGAACCCAAGGCAGCAAGGATTCACCAGGGGAAGGTCCTGACAGACAAATATGATTTATTTTTTTGATTGGGTGACTAGAGAATTGGATCGAGGAAGTGTGCTCAATGTGATCTACTTGGATTTCAGCAAAGCTTTTGATATAGTCCCACACAGGAGGCTTGCGAATAAAATGAGAAGCTTGGGAGTGAGTGCCAAGGTGGTGGCATGGAATAAAAACTGTTTTACTGATAAGAGACAGAGTGTAATGGTAAATGGAACCTACTCTGAAAAGAAAACTATGTAAAATGGAGTGCCACAGGCTTCGGTTTTAGGACCAGTTCTGTTCAATATCTTTGTGAGCGATATTGCGGAAGAGATAGAAGGTAAAATTTGTCTATTTGTGGATGACTAGGATCTGCAATAGAGTGGATATGCCTGAAGGAGCAGATTGAATGAAAAGGGATTTAAGAAAGATGGAAGAATGGTTGAAGATTTGGCAGCTGGGATTCATTGCCAAGAATTGCAGAGTCATGCATCTGGGATGTGATGGGGGATGAAAAACTGATGTGCATGGACCAAGAGAGGGAACTTGGGGTGACAGTATCTGGGGATCTGAAGATGGTGAAGCAATGTGACAAGTTGATAGCTAAAGCCAGAAGAATGCTGGACTGCATAGAAAAACGAGGTGATAGTGCCCTTCCACAGGTCCTTGGTGAGGCCTCACTTGGAGTGCTGTGTTCAGTTCTGGAGTCCATATCTCAAGAGGGACAAAAAAAGGATGGAGGTGGTCCAGAGAAAAGCAACCAAAATGGTGTGGAATCTGTATGAGAAAACCTATGAGGAGAGGGTGAAGAATCTGAATATGTATACCCTGGAAGAGAGGAGGTGCAGGGCAGACCTTCAGATACTGAAAGGTTTTAGTGATGCACATTCAAAAAACCTTTTCCATTGGAAAGAAATCAATAGAAGTAGGGGTCATGAAATGAAATGCCAGGATGACTCAGAACCAACATCAGGAAATATTTCTTCTCAGAGAGGGTGGTAGATGCCTGGAATGCTCTTCTGGAGAAGGTGGTGAAGACGAAACTGTGAAAGAATTCAAAGGGACATGGAGTAAACATTGTGGATCCCTAAAAACTAAAGGATGGAAATGAAGAAAAGAATGCATGGGGGTAATTTGCTGGTGCGGCCTTCATACTCTTGATGCAACTCCATCATGGTTCCCTGCTTCAACATCAGGGGAAAAGGGGAATTGGATTTGAACAGCAACAAATGAGGGCCCCCGAACCTTAAGGTCTGGGGAAACAAATAAGTATGTGGGTAACTTGCTGATGTGCTAGTTCCTATCCTTAACCAATAAGCCTAATACTTTGATGCTATTGCTCTCTGCTTCAATGGCAAGGCATAACTAGGAATTTGATTCAAATGCAATCAACGAGGGCCCTGACTTTTATGCTCTGGGAAACTGATAAGCATGGGGGTAACGTACACGGCACAGCAGATTCTACCATAAGCTTGCTGGGCAGACTGGATGGACCATTTGGTCTTTTTCTGCCATCATTTATATGTTTCTATGAGTGTTGAGTGAGTATTATTTTTTAAAGAGTGATTTTTGGAAAGAGAAATAAGTAGAATTCAATAAGCTGATAATTCTCTACAGATAGACCAGGGGTAATTTTATTCTTAATGGTGGCCCTCCAAATTTTCTCTGAGTCTTAACAGCTTTCTTAAAAATGCAAAGTTTTAGTAAAGCAAATTTGTATACCTGTAAACAGTGTTTATAGAGGGTGAATTAGCCATAATGGTGTAGATCATATCATCGGATGGCACTGACATGGATCCAACTTTCAGGGGTTAGTAAAGAGTCCCCGCACACACTGCCTTGTGATCCCCTCAGTCTTTTCCAGAGCTTAAGTTTTAGCAAGGTGGTCGACTCTCCAGGGAGGTGGGTGGGTATTAAGTGTGGCTAATTAATTCTACCAACGCATCCACCAAGGGATGTGGGGGGCACACAGAACTTATGTGGACAAGTGAAGAGATAATGATGGAAGACAAAGGAGAAGCTGTGAGGCTATTAAGTGATGGCTTGTGCATCACAAGTTGATGCATAACAACAATAAAACAGGATTACTGATTCTATCTTGACATGTCCTTGAAGATAGCCACCCATCCCCCCAGATTTTGTCTTTGATGGACATTTACTACCTATCAGGAGCATTGTTCGTAATTTGGGAATGATGTTTGATTCATCTTTATGATGAACATATTAAATATGTTATTCATTCTGCTTTCATTAAATTAAGACTCTTACGGAGGCTTAAACCACTCCTTGACTACAGTATTTTTCGCTACAAATTAAAATTGCTTATATTCCCCACATTAGATTATTGTAATGCCCTGTTTACTGGTCTTCCTAATAGTACCATGAGGGCATTGCAAATTAGCCAAAATTCTGCTGCTCATTTCCCAACAGGAAGTAGTTTATATCTTCATATCACAATCACTTCTGTTCTGCTATCCATACATTGGTTACCAGTTCACTGGTGGATAAAGCACAAGCTTGCCAGTCTGATACATATATTGCTGCATAAATCAGAAGGCCTGTCACTCTATCAGGCCAAATTTACCAGGCCTGTGAGATCATTATGCTCATCTGATAAAGACCTGACGGAAACTCCATCTTTAAAGCTTGTACATCTTGTCAAAAACCAGGGAACGCACCATCTCTGTAGTAGCCCCCTGACTAGGGAATTCGCTCCCAAATGAAGTTAGACTGATTTCAGACAAACTGAAATGTAAGAAGGCATTGAAATGCTTCTGTTTAGAGAGGCTTTTAGCATAGAGCATTGACAGTTGATGATTTGTGGGATTTTATTTCTGCGCTGTGATTTTTATTTGATGTTCTGTTGTTTTATAAGCACTCAGCAGTGTTTGTTTTAGTGTGGTGAGTGTTTTATTTTGTTTAATTATTATGAATGTGATTTTGTAACCCATTTTGAACATTGAAGAGGCAGGATATAACTCTTTTAAAATAAATAAAGAAAGCTGTGGAGAAGTAACATGGGAGAGAGTTGAAATGGAAGGAAGAGAAAGAGGAGGAATTAATACAGAGAAAAGGAAATAAACAGGAATAAGAAGTAAATGAATGTTTGAAAAAGAACAGGATTATGAAAACAAGTAGGGACAGCATGCATGGGCATGACCTCAGGACTGCTTTCCAAAATAGATTTGTAGGAGGTTTGTAGTGGGGGTGTATTTGGGAGGATTGGAAGGCATGGAGGGTATGGGTGAATGAGGAGGGTATAGGTGGCTTGTGTGGGGTGGGGTATATCTATATGTAAGTGGTTGTGGATAGGTGGATGTGGGTGGTGGAGGTGTGTGTTTAAGGCTCTGTACGTGCATTCGTGGGAGATATAGTGCCGCATGTAGTGTGGGTGTGTGATTTTTGGGTGTGTAACTGGGGGCATGAATGCATGGGGGGTGTTTTAGATGTGTAGAGGATTTTGTGGGTGGAGTTTGTGGAGGAGCTGTGTGTATATGGCAGTTCTGGGGTGTGATTTTTGGGGAAAATGGTTGTGTATTTGTAGATAGCGATGTGGTTGTCAGGAGTGTTTGGAGTGTCTGGTGGGGGTTATATGAGTGTGGATGTGGATAGTGAGCAAATTTTATGTACGGGAGGAGGTTGTGTGCATGTGGTTGTGATTGGGACAATTATATGTGTGGGGTGTGTGAGGGAAAGGGTATGAATTGAGAAGCTGTATTTATTTTCTTTGTCTTTCTGAAGGGGGTGTTGGCATGAGTGGTGTGCTGAGAGCAGTTGTGTGTTGTGCGTTTGGGGGATGCATGGATCTGAGGTGTGTATATGTGTGTGTGTATGTGTGGTAAGTGAGTGTGAGGGTATGTGGGAGGGAGAGATGTGCATTGAGATGTGCGGGAAGGATATTTGCATATGTGTGGGACTGTGCGTGGGAGGTGGTAAATATTGGGATGTGTTTGGTGGGTAAGTGTGTAGAGGTGTGGTGTGTGTGGATTGTGTGAGAACTGTGTGTGGGTGTTTGTGTGGCGTGTATAAAAGGTACATAAGAATGTGTGTGTTAGAGGTGTGGGAGAGGGGTGGGGGAGGGTGTAATTCGGAATTGCTGTTTTGTGTACTCTGCCAGTTGCTTCAGTTATTTTCCTGGTCTCTTTCTCTCTCTGTATGTGTTGCTCTGTCTCAAAGTGCTGTAAGGGTGTGAGGAGGGCATTTAGAATGTAGGGAACACCAGTCCTTCTAGAAATTTCCCATAGAAAGCTATGGTGATTTTCTTTCCTCTTGAAAGCATTGGGGAGATTTTTTTTGAGGTTTAGTTCTTTGAAAATACTGATCTGAAGTTTCTGGTTATCAAATTTGTCCAAGATGTTCCAATTTCTTCCCACATGCCAAATTTGGTGAATTTATATTTTGTTTCTGGAGAATTATTATACCTACAGATGGATAGACTGACAGACGAACATCGATTATTTTTATGCAGTTTTTTCCAACATTTCCTATGTTGGAAAGCATAAAAGTCTGACAGCAAAGAAGGAAAAATATATTTTAAATTTAAATATTGAGGGGGTAATTTACCTTGTAAGTGGTGTATGTATGAGAGAGATAGAATGGGAGTGAGAAGCATCTTTATGTGCATGGGAGTGAGAAGCCGGTATGTGTGTGTGTGTGTGTGTATGTGAGTTTTAAGACTTAATTTATATGTTATATGTAGATTTTATTTAATGCTTTTTAAAAACAGAGACATAACTGATGTGTTACTGATTAATGATTTGTTTGCTGTATTTTCCGCACTATTTCTCAAATGCTCTTTTTGTTTTTGGGCATAGTGTTGAGTGGGGGTGGGGGAAAAGGGGAGAAAGAGGTTGCATGTACACAGTGGGGCGGATTTTCAGAGCCCTGCTCGCCTAAATCCGGGCGGATTTAGGCGAGCAGGGCCCTGTGCGCCGGTGCGCCTATGTTCAATAGGCCTACCGGCGCGCGCAGACCCCGGGACTCGCGTAAGTCCTGGGGTTTTCCGAGGGAGGCGTGTCGGGGGCGTGTCGAGGGGGCGGGCCCAATCCGCGCGGCGTTTTCGGGGCGGGCCGTAGCGTTTCGGGGGCGGGCCCGGGGGCGTGGTTACGGCCCGGGGCGGTCCGGGGGCGTGGCCACACCCTCCGGACCCGCCCCCAGGTCGCGTCCCGGCGCGCTAGCGGCCCGCTGGCGCGCGGGGATTTACGTCTCCCTCTGGGAGGCGTAAATCCCCCGACAAAGGTAAGGGGGGGGTTTAGACAGGGCCGGGCGGGTGGGTTAGGTAGGGGAAGGTGAGGGGAGGGCAAAAGAAAGTTCCCTCCGAGGCCGCTCCGATTTCGGAGCGGCCTCGGAGGGAACGGAGGTAGGCTGCGCGGCTCGGCACGCGCCGGCTATACGGAATCGATAGCCTTGCTCGCGCCGATCCCGGATTTTAGCAGATACGCGCGGCTAAGCGCGTATCTACTAAAATCCAGCGTACTTTTGTTTGCGCCTGATGCGCCTGATGCGCCAACAAAATCTACCCCAGTGTTTCTCTGTCCCCCACCCACCTCTGAAATCAACAATCCAAACTTGGCCTAGCTGGGAATGATTTGCTCCAGGTCTGATAAACAGTAGCTTGTTTTGGGAAAATTGGGTAAAAAAGCCTCCATTTTTCCCATGAAGGTCTTGCATTTTCTAGCTCAATCTGCATCTGCTCTTTCCCAATCACTGCCACTTGAAATCAATTTGCTATGAGCGATTGGCATTTCTAGCTGCCTTCTGTAGTAGCCGGTTTAAAAGTATAGTTAGTGCTGTGCATTCTAAACATTTTTTTCAGGATTTTGTTTTTTTAATTTAGTTTAGGGTTGTTTTTTGTTTTTTTTAAGTGCGTGTTATTTGTAATTCCTATTTGTAACTCGCACACGTTAGTATGTTTTATTGCATTCTGTTTTTAAAGAGTGCAGGTTAGAACAATACAAAAGCAATTCCATTTGGTTTTTGTGTCATTTTCCTTTTAAAACAAGGCACCAAACAGCATAGGAAATGCCATTGGTATTTCTTCTGCTGTTTCAAATGACCGCACATCTCTATTCAAAGTGGGCTATGGCCGGCTCAGCTGTATGAGGAGGGTCCTGAGTTTGAGTTGCAGCTCAGGTCTTCCGCTCCCCAGGTCAGCCAGGGCCGAGGAGGCTGCAAAGTCCAACAGAAGGCAACTCGGGTTTACTTCAAACTGTTTCTCAATGGGTTTCAGGCTGGTTCGCAAAATCCACGGAAAGGAAAAGATCTGCACAGGATCGTAATCCAAGCATGAGGTATCAGCTGATGTCTGAAATGAAGGCAGAAAACATCAGGCGATTCCTTCGGTAAGCCCTTTCTTTGCCTATTCATGGTAAACCTGATCAGGGTCCTGGTGCAGGAGTCCCACTGCTTGATTGCAGTAATTGGACTTAAAATAATTGAAAAATAGTTTATTAAAAAAAAACCCAAAACAATACTGCTCTGAAGAATATATATATAAAGTAGAATGGGTGGAGGAGCGTTCTCTACTGAACCCTACCATTCCTGCACTTGATTTGATAGTTGCTGGATTGCCTGGCACAAAGGATCCCTTACAATGGGTGTTTTTTGATCAATGATTCCGAGAAAGTCAATCTCTTATCATTTCAGAGTAAACTTACTGCAACTTACTGCAAACTGCTTTTCTTTATTCATGTGCTTTTCCTGTTGTTGATAAAACAGGTTGATTTTTATGTCATCTAAATAGATTTCTATGATAGCTACATCTTGTATAATAGTTATGGCGGTGGGTCAGTCTAAGGAATAATATACAGTAGCTGTTTATTGTACTGACGGATTCCAAGAAAAAAATATATTTAAAAATGTTTTTATTTTCTTGTAAGAAGTGGATATTGCACAATGTTTTAGGATTCAGGTTTAGTATTTTTGAGGCAGGAAAAGTTAACGTTTTGTGCATGGTGGGTAATGTTCAAAGCCGTTAACACACATAAAATAGGGCTTTCTGTGCATAAATGGATCCTTATAAAACTGCACTGGGTTCGTATGCAAAACCTGATTCCGCACATATTTTTAGGCACGCGATAGATAGGCGGCCGGGAAATGGAATTGGGTTTTAAAAGCATACTCTCGATTTAAAAAAACTCCGCACGCAAATTAAACCGTACAAGTTATGCAATGCTTACAGCAAATATAATCATTGGGAAAAGGCAGAATATAAAATATTCTAGAAATTAAAAAACTAAATACATGTAACCTTGTGTGCATTAGTTTGTGTGGCTGAGATCATGAACTTGTGCTCATATGTTCGCTCTGAACATTGGTGTTACTTTCGCACTTTGGTAAGGCATAAGTTATGCAAGGTGCTATAACATTACCTCTTAATAAGTAACAGTATTCTACTAGTATGGAAAAGTATTATTATTATTGTGGGATCTCCCACGTTTTCCAGGAAATAGCCCGATCACAGAAGGTAAGAAGAACATTTCATATCAAACACAAACTCTGCTGCATTTCATTCATTATCATTTTAATAAAACTGCAGCAGAGGTGCATTTATCCAGAAATGCTTAAAAATGCAAAATATTTTCAGGTTACTAAAAAGAGAAACATGCAAATAGACATTTACTATTAGATATTTGGCTGTGCAAAAAAGATGACTGCTTAGTTTTTAAAATAGCAATCCAAATAAAGTAATAACTGGAAGGGGGATAATAAGTAAATCTACAGCTCTAACACTAAATTTTCAAAAGGGAAACTTTGATAAAATGAGGAAAATAGAAAAAACTGAAAGATGCAGCTGCAAAGATTAAGAGTGTTCAACAGGCATGGACATTATTTAAAAATACAATCCTAGACGCCTAGTCCAGATGTATTCCATGCATTAAGAAAGGTGGAAGGAAGGCAAAATGATTACCAGCATGGTTAAAAGGTGAGGTGAAAGAGGCTATTTTAGCCAAAAAAAACATCCTTCAAAAATTGGAAGAAGGATCCATCTGAAGATAATAGGAAAAAACATAAGCATTGTCAACTTAAGTGAAAAACATTGATAAGACAGGTGAAAAGAGAATTTGAAATGAAGTTGGCCGTTGAGGCAAAAACTCATAATAAATACATCTGAAGCAAGAAACCTGTGAGGGAGTCGGTTGGACCATTAGATGACCGAGGGGTTAAAGGGACTCTTAGGAAAGGTAAGACCATTGCAGAAAGACTAAATGTATTCTTTGCTTCTGTGTTTACTAATGAAGATGTTGGGGAGATACCAGTTCTGGAGATGGTTTTCAAGGGTGATGAGTCAGATGAACTGAACCAAATCACTGTGAACCTGGAAGATGTAGTAGACCAGGTTGACAAATAAAAGAGTAGCAAATCACCTGGACCAGATGATGTTCTGAAGGAACTCAAAAATGAAATTTCAGATCTATTAGTTAAAATTTGTAACCTATCATTAAAATCATACATTCTACTTGAAGACTGGAGGGTAGCCAATGTAACCCCAATATTTAAAAAGGGCTCCAGGGGTGATCTGAGAAACTATAGACCAGTGAGCCTGACGTCAGTGCCGGGAAAATTAGTGAAAACTATTCTAAAGATCAAAATCACAGAGTATATAGAAAGACATGGTTTAATGGAACACAGTCAACATGGATTTACTCAAGGGAAGTCTTGCCTCACAGATCTGCTTCATTTTTTTGAAGGGGTGGATAAAGGTGAACTGGTAGATGTAGTGTATTTGGATTTACAGAAAGCGTTTGACAAAGTCTCTCATTAGAGGCTTCTAAGAAAACTAAAATGTTATGGGATAGGAGGCAATGTCCTTTCGTGGATTACAAACTGGTTAAAAGACAGGAAACAGAGTAGGATTAAATGGTCAATTTTCTCAGTGGAAAAGGGTAAACAGTGGAGTGCCTCAGGGATCTGTACTTGGACCGGTGCTTTTCAATATATTTATAAATGATCTGGAAAGGAATATGATGAGTGAGGTTATCAAATTTGCAGATGATACAAAATTATTCAGAGTAGTTAAATCACAAGCGGATTGTGATACATTACAGGAGGACCTTGCGAGACTGGAAGATTGGGCATCCAAATGGCAGATGAAATTTAATGTGGACAAGTGCAAGGTGTTACAAATAGGGAAAAATAACCCTTGTTGTAGTTACATGATGTTAGGTACCATATTAGTAATTACCACCCAGGAAAGAGATCTAGGCATTATAGTGGATAATACTTTGAAATTGTCGGCTCATTGTGCTGCAGCAGTCAAAAAAGCAAACAGAATGTTAGGAATCATTAGGAAGGGAATGGTATCGCTCCATGGTGAGACCACACCTTGAATACTGTATACAATTCTGGTCGCCACTTCACAAAAAAGATATAGTTGCGATGGAGAAGGTACAGAGAAGGGCAACCAAAATGATAAAGGGGATGAGGAAAGGCTGAAGAGATTAGGGCTGTTCAGCTTGGAGAAGAGATGGCTGAGGGGGGATATGATAGAGGTCTTTAAAATCATGAGAGGTCTTGAATGAGTAGATGTGAATTGGTTATTTATACTTTTGGATAATAGAACGATTACGGGGCACTCCATGAAGTTAGCAAGTAGGACATTTAAGACTAATCGGAGAAAATTATTTTTCTCTCAACGCACAATTAAGCTCTGGAATTTGTTGCCAGAGGCTATGGTTAGTGCAGTTAGTGTAGCAGGGTTTTAAAAAAGGTTTTGATAAGTTCTTGGAGAAGTTCATTAACTGCTATTAATCAAGTTGATTTAGGGAATGGCCTCTGCTATTACTGGCATCAGTAGCATGGGATCTTCATAGTGTTTGGGTACTTGCCAGGTACTTGTAGCCTGGATTGGAGTCTGTTGGAAACAGGATGCTGGGCATGAGGGACCTTTGATCTGACCCATAATGGTAATTTCTTATGTTCTTATGTTCTCTGCAGCTGACATTTCCTGTTTGTTAATGGCTGACTGGGATAAAAAGTCTTAGCTTCATCCAGACCATCTCTAATTGCCAGGAAATATGTTCTACAGCTATTATTGCTTATAAATATGTCATGAGTAACTTACTGTTTTGCAGGGTGTAAATGTATACTGAGAATGTATTATTTTATTTATAAATGTTCAACTTTTTTGTATTTTCAAATTTTGTAAAAATGTGTTGCATACTATTACTTTATGCTATCATTGTATGTCATTTTGGTATGCTTATATTGTGATGCTTGCAAGCCACTCTTGAGTCTCTGTGAAAAGAGCAAGGTATACATTTAAATAGAAATAGGGTAGTCAGAGAAAATAGTGTGTTAGCAGGATAATTATTATATTCAGATTTGTCGACAATTTGCCAGTGAAAAATTGCAGTTGGCTTTTAGTAATCTGCCTTGAGATTATCTTAGAAAAAGACTGGAACATCAAGGGTTTTAAATTAAATAAATGGTAAAGGGTGTTCTCTGTTGAAGAAATGAATCTTAGGACTTCAGTCTCTCACAGGGTCATTCTTTAAACTGCGATGTGCCGTTATCGCGGAGGTACAATTTAAATCAGGGGAAGGGGAGGAGTGTGGGTGGGGCTTGGGCGGAGTTATGGTCCGGCAGTGCTGCGGGCGATAATGTTTTCCACACCTTTTCCTGTGAAAAGTGCGTGGCCCGGCCGCACTGCGGAGGGCGAAAGCTTACTGCTGCAATGCGGCTGGCTGCATGCTTTCGCCCCCCTGCCCCTTTTTTAACCGCGGGCCATCATTCTGCTATTATTTATATTTATAGCGGAATGATGAATCCCGGGGTAAGCTTTCATTCGCCATGGACACAGAATGGGAGAAAAGCCTTAGTAAATGAAGCTGTTGGACATTTCATTTTAATTGAACAGTAAGACAGCTAAAGGTCTCCATAAACCACTCGAGAACTTTGGATTCACAGGAAACTATTCATAAAGAAAACTTTTCTAAGTTTTAATTGCCTTGAAAGCTTTACCTCTTGGAGATTGCTAAGAAACTCAGGGGTCGATATTAAAAGTGTTGCTTTTGCAAAAATGCCCACATATGCGAGTACGTGGCCCACGCAGGAGCAGCGCGGATTTTAAAAGCCGTGATTTGTATGCGTATATGTGTGTGGATGAGCAAAAAATAAGGGGGCGTAAAAGGGGCAGGTTGTGGGCGTTCCAGGGAGGGGGGGGGCCAGCAGTTACGTGCGTAAATCGGTATTTTAAAACCAGAGGCTGCAGCGTGGCGGTACGTTAGTCACATAACTTTAATGCCTGCTCCTGATGAAGAGCCAGTCTGCAGATTTCACATTTTAGGACTTACTTGATAGGGCGAGGGGTTCGGGTCAACCTGAAGGGGGGGGGGGGGGGGCGTGCAGGATGAAGAACCAGAGGGCCTGGATGGTCCACTTATATATGCACATTAAAGCTGATAAAGTCCTGTAGAAGATATGTGGGCTAGGTTTGCTCCAGTAACCTCTTAAAATTAGGAGTATACTTACTTGAGATAGGTGTATTTTAAATCATGAATGCACACAAGTGCATTCATGATTTAAAATTCCAGTGTTTCTCCGCTCGCATGCATGTGTGTACTCGTTTTAAAATTAGCCTGTTAGCATATTATGAAGGATGTGGCATATATCTCATAAACTGATGAAATCCCAATGAATGTGATTGTGTGACTTTCATTCATTTTAACAGGGTAATTCTGTTAAGATTTGTTCCATTGACATCTATGGATAATAATTACGTGGTTAGGAGTGCGATTCTCTTCCCATGAATTTGTTACCCTTGCACTGTGAATAAGTTGAGAGGAACGTTGGTGTCCAATATGTTGTCACTCTGTTTATTGTGACTTGCCTTAAGCTAATACAGACATGACAACATTTGATAATATTTATTTCTGAAGGGTGTTATTGATTAAAAATATGTAGCTCTTGTAACCATAAGATAGGCTTGAAGGTTTAATTAAATTAAATTCATTTGTATTATTTTGCTCTTGTGCTCTTATAACTATGAAATAGGCTAGAGAGTTGTTAGCCTAGGAGGGAAAAACACATCAACTCCAAGCTTCAAATGCAAATCAAGACACCTCACACTGCACATAGATCCTCAGGACATAGCAATTACTTGAAAACTCAAAACAGTAGAAGAGGAGCCATTTCCAGCAAAATACATGTGGTTCATGCACAGTCCTTGCAATATCAGTTGGCAAAATATTAAGAAACAACTTTTCCTCTTCAAATTTGCTCAAACAAAATAACAGTTACATATTAGTCCCAGCCCTAGCCCTTGAAGACTTATCAGACTCCAAATAGATGTAAAGCTGAAGCAGCCTTTTAGTTGAATGAAGTGCTTTCTAATTCTTCCCAGTACAAATGATCAATTCATACAGTACTCTTGGCAGTGGTATCCATGTAGTAATCTTAGTGCCAAATCAGTATAAGAGCAGGTTGATTTGAATCTGTGGACTTGAATGAGAAATATCCCAAAGATCCCATATCCTGGAATCCTTTTCCAATAAGTAGGCTTACTCTGCAAGCTGGCAGGTAAGACACAACATTTAGCAGGACTGAAGCAAAAGAAAGTCTGAATTGGCTTGATCAATCTCTGTGAGACGACTTCTGCAGCTCTTTATTGTCTCAGCACTCCAAGCAACTTCGTTAGGAAATATGGAAACATGCCATCTGGTCCCGGTGATTTGCTACTCTTTAGTTTGTCAATCTGGCCTACTACATTTTCCAGGTTCACAGTGATTTGGTGCAGTTCATCTGACTCATCACCCTTGAAAGCCATCTCCGGAACTGGTATCTCCCCAACATCCTCATTAGTAAACACAGAAGCAAAGAATTCATTTAGTCTTTCTGCAATGGCCTTATCTTCCCTAAAAGCCCCTTTAACCCCTCGGTCATCTAAAGGTCCAACTGACTCCCTCACAGGTTTCTCGCTTCGGAAATATTTTAAAAAGTTTTTATTATGAGTTTTTGCCTCTATGGCCAACTTCATTTCAAATTCTCTCTTTGCTTGTCTTATCAATGTTTTACACTTAACTTGTCAATGCTTATGCTTTTTCCTATTTTCTTCAGATGGATTCTTCTTCCAATTTTAGAAGGATTTTTTTTGGCTAAAATAGCCTCTTTCACCTCACCTTTTAATCATGCTGGTAATCATTTTGTCTTCCTTCCACCTTTCTTAATGCATCTAATATATCTGGACTGAGCGTCTAGGATTGTATTTTTAAACAATGTCCATGCCTGTTGAACACTTTTAACCTTTGCAACTGCACCTTTCAGTTTTTTCTATTTTCCTCATTTTATCAAAGTTTCCCTTTTGAAAATTTAGTGTTAGAGCTGTAGATTTACTTATTGTCCCCCTTCCAGTTATTAGTTGAAATTTGATCATGTTATGATCACTATTGCCAAGTGGCCGCACCACGTTTCCTCTCTCACCAAATCCTGTGTTCCACTAAGAATTACATCTAAAATAGCTCCCTCTCTCATTGGTTCCTGAACCAATTGCTCCATGAAACAGTCGTTAATTACATCCAGGAACTTTATGTTCTAGCATGTCCTGATGTTACATTTACCCAGTCAATATTGGGGTAATTGAAATCTCCCATTCTTCCTGCGCTGCCATATTGGTTAGCTTCCCTGATGTTGCGAGGCTGCTTGTGGGCCTAGCCGCAAGCAGCCTCTCACCTTCAGCGCGGCCTGAAGGCTGTTGCTGCTGCCACCATTTCCGCTGCCGGCCACAGGAGGCCAGCCGCCGCTGACACCGCCGTCTTCCGTGTGGCCTGGGAGCCACCACCCCCTGTCTCCCTACATGGCCTGGAGGCCGTCGTCGACCTGATCCTCTTCTGCGGCCTGGAGGCCGCTACAGAGCTCCTCTTCTTGCAGTGGAGAGCCGCAATCAGTCTTCTTTCTTTGTGGCAGGGAGCCACCGACATCAGGGCCTGCTTCGCGGCATGGATGCCGCCTCCGCTGTCCGTGGTCCTGCCCCTCTCCTAGGCACGTGGCCATGCCTCTCTTCTTCATTTAAAGGGCCCGCTGTCTTCCGCGGCTCCATTTGATGATGTTTCTAAGGTGTCTCCTCTTCAGCCCTATAAAAGGGATTCTCGTCAGTCTGTTGTCAGCTTTGCAAGGAGTTAGCCTGCTCCTGGATTCTCCGCTGTTCCAGTTCTTCACTCTAGGAGGCTCCAAAGTCCATCTCTGCTTCTTCAAGGCACTCTGTTCTTCGTGGGAATTCCCTTGTCTTCATTTATGGTTCCCGATCCTTCATCTCCATCTTCATTTGCACTTCCTGGTCTCTCGTCGGATCCTGCGTCCTCGTCCGTCCTGTCTTCAGGTGTTCCTGTTTCCAGATGTTCCAGTCTCCGGATGTTCCTAGTCCTGATGATCCCTGTCCAGAAGTACCTGATGTTCCATCCTCTGTGTTTCAGATGTCCCTGATGTCCTCGTCTCCAGAGGTCCCTGATGTCCAGAGGTCCTGATGGCCTGATGTACCTGATGTCCTACGTTCCAGTCCTGATCCTGATGTCCTCTTCACCAGCTCTTCAAACAGCTTCTAGGTTCCTTTCGTCTGTCCTTCCTGGCGTGCCTCTGTCATGGTCCGTGACTAGCCCATGGGGGGCTGTATAGGGTGCTTCATGGCACAAGGCCTATCTTCATGTCTGCAGCTTAAGCCTCCGGAAGACCCTTGTTTTTAATGTTCCTGAATTCAAGTTCTGAGTTCCAAGTTCCAAGTTCAGAGTCTTGAATCCTGAGTCTTGTATCCTGTTCCCGGTCTTTGGAGCACCTTGTGCCTGCTTCTGTACATGACCTAGACTCAAGCCAGATCCTGCTGCACTCCCGGCATGGTCCGTGACCAGCCATGATTGGCTGTGTAGGACACGTTGTGGTGCAGCACTCACCCCATTCTAGTACCTGTATCCTGAGTCCTCGTCTGACTATCCAGATTCCTCGTCTGACTATCCTGAGTCATCATCCACATCTGAGCATCCATTATCTTCATCCACATCTGAGCATCCTGAATCCTTGTTCAAGTTATAAGTCTCCTTGTCTTGTCCAAGTCACTAAGTATTTTCTTCTCTTCCAAGCCTCCAAGTACTCTTGTCTTGTTCCAGTTCCAGTACCATCGCCTGTCTGTCCTGTCACATCTGCTGTTCCCAGGTGGCTGGTCTGAAAGGGCTACCTAGTGGCCGGAGGGCTACCCCAGAGACCAGAATTGCGTTGCTGGGTCTCCCCTGGTGCATTCAGGTATGGCAGAGGTCAGGGCTCTTGGCCTTCAGCCTGTCCGCCCATGCTTGGACACATCTTGCCTGTCTTGGAGCTTCCACAGAGCTCCTCTGCAGTTGCGCCATGGTCCAAGGGCACACCAATCTCCCCGGAATTGGGACCACTCCCTAGTGCTCCCGTAACACCTGATTTCTCTTAACATTTCATCATCTGTCTGACCATTTTGTCCAGGTGGATGGTAGTATACTCCTATCACTATACTCTTACCCAACACACAAGGGATTTCTACCCATATAGATTCTACTGAGTATTTAGTCTCTTGTATGATCTTTAGCCTGTTGGACTCTAAACCCTCCCGGACATAAAGTGCCACACCCCTACCAAGTTGATCCTCCCTATCACTGCGATATAATTTGTACCCTGATATAGCACTGTCCCCTTGGTTATCCTCCTTCCACCAGGTCTCTGTGATGCCAATTATATCAATCTCATCATTTACTGCTATGCACTCTAACTCTTCCATCTTACTTCTTAGACTTCTGGCATTAGCATATAGACATTTCAAAGAGTGTTTTTTGTTTGCATTAACAACCTGTTTTTCAGTTGATAGGGGTAATTTGGAAATCTTTAGCTCAGGTGATTTTTTACATATAGGCACATGGACTACGTTTGCTTTTATTGGAACCTCTCTGTTGGGATGCCCTAACTCTCCTGTTTCATTAGTATCCTGTTTCATTAGTATCCTTCAAGGATTTGTATGGATAGAATATATTAAAAGAAAACTAAACAAGAAATAAAAGAATAACATTCCTAAAAGCTGATGAAGGAAGCCATGAATTCCTTCATGGAAATGGGCTGATAATACACAAATATTTTGCATGCTACTGGCTTATATTTATTCTATGCACATTACTTTATGGCACAGAGATGTGCAAAATAGTTTGTGCAGATTTTGTAGACTTTTTCCCCAAAACATTTGCACCTCCCTGAGGTGCAATTAAGCTTTGTACAAACTTTCGCTTTTGCAAAATTTTGTGCATAAAATTTTGCCCATGCAGAGTCACTAATGAGTTGATTTGTGTGATTTTCCAGCCCTTTAAGTGATTTTGCATACATTTTGCGAATAGCTGAATGAATGCAACATTTTTCACATTAAAACTGCTAATAGCGTATGCAAAATTTTACCAGCATTTGCATAGCCATTTGCAGTATTGTACTTCGGCCTCCTTTGGGCAGAGTTCAAATTTCTGGGCTTTTGGTACTTTAGCTCTTTTTCCAGCACCTTCAGCATACTTGTAAGACTTGTTTCAATTTTCTTAGATGTATTTCTACCTGCATAGTCTCTTGCTGTTAATCATTTGATCACTTTGATCCTCTTAACACTCGACTGTCAGTTTACAAAGCATTTTCTCCCATCTGATGTCCATGGGAACATTGTTTACGTTTAGTAAATGAGACCTTCTGTGTTTGATGGAAATTCTCAGATAAGAATGTAAAACCATGTCTGCAGTAGATATCATTGTGAGTTTTAGATTTACACTTATTTGCTGGGTTGGTCTGGCAGCAGCAAGGAGTAGCAGACAAGTCCAATAGTAACAGCTCCAGTCCAAGTTGGAGTTTAAGCAAGCAGAGGAAGTCATTCTGGTTTAAAAGGAGAACACTTCTGTGTTTTAATGCAGTGACAAAGTTTTAGTTCAAAGCATTGAACCAGCTAACTTACAAACTGGCAGGAACAGCTTCCTGGTTCCCAGCAACTCCTTTTGAAAACTGAAGTCCCAAGCAGGCTCTTCTGGAACATGATTCTTGGCGTTGACATCAAGCTTATTTTTTCTAACACCAGAGTTCTTCCTCTGCCAAGGCTTTGGCCCACTGGGCTGTGTACTGGTCTGCTTCCCTAAATAGTTCCTGTTCAGACCCCGCCAGTTGTCAGTCCTGACAAAAGTAAATACAAAAGGCACAACAGAGAGAAGATATTCAATATAACCAAGAAAGGCAAAGACAAGCAACATGCCAAGTTATTACTTAGAAAAGTATGTGATGGTTCTGTGTTACTTATTTATTTATTTATTTATTTAGGTTTTTTATATACCGGCATTCAAGACAACAGTCACATCATGCTGGTTCACATAAAACAGGAGTGCAATATAAACTTAAACTTGAACAATAGTGCGGAAAAGGCAGTTACATGTAACAGGGATAATAGAACTTGGCGTAAGAAGGAAAAGAAAATACAGGATTAGTTACATAAGGCTAACAAACGTTGTTAGAGGTAGATAGCAGTGATATTGATGGTGATGAGTGTTGATTGTTAGGAGTTAAATCACATTGGAGTTAGGAAATGCCTGATTGAACAGCCAGGTCTTGAGTCTTTTCTTGAAGATTCAGAGGCTGGGTTCCATTCTAAGATCTGGGGGGATGGAATTCCATAAGGGTGGACCAGCTGTAGAGAGTGCCCGATCTCTTAACGTAATGTGTCTGGTAGTTTTGGCTGGGGGTACTTGTAGTGATCCTTTGTATGCATCTCTTGTCGGTCTTGTTGAGGTGTGTAATCGGAGGGGGAAATGTAGGTCAATTGGGGCTAGTTGATGGATGTTTTTGTATATGGTGAGAATGGCCTTGTAGATTATACTTACTTCATACAACAAGGAGGAATCATGCCCAAAGCACAGAAAAGAATAAGAACATGGTGTACACATTCACAAGCAGAAGAGCAAGAGAGTGAGAGTTCTGGAGTATTCCCTATTGATTTCTGTGGTGAATAAAAATCGGGCATGCACTTATAGTGTGGGCAGTTATTTTTGGCTTCATGACTTTAGTTCATATTAACTTCACACTTTGGCATCCTTGGTACAGTTTCTCTACCTTTTTCTTTAGGGAACCGATATCACCTAAGTGACTGTATATTCTAAAAAGCATAGTGAGGGTCATGTATATTCTAATGGGGCCGATAATGGAGTCCATGCTTCAAAGCTATACTAGTCCCAAATGCCTCATTGAATGCTCATTACAGCAAAATTGCCACTGCGATCTGTGCAGTCTCTCCTCAGGCAGCAATCCTGTTTTCTTTAGTTTTTTTTTTTTGTTTTGTTTTGTTTTTAATTTACTCAGCCTTCCAGAGATATTTGTGTGAGGGAGCTATCAAACTGGTAGAGGATTTATGTGCCACTCTGCTGCTAGGGAATACAGCAGCTAGTCAGGTATAGGAGCAAAGGTTTCTACGTCTGCATGGATAGTTGGCTAGCTTGAATTTAACTCTGATATGCCTGCCTAGTATGTCTTAAGGGCTAAGTAGTGTGGAGTAGCCTAGTGGTTAGAGCAACAGGTTACAAAGCAGCAAAGCCAGTGTTTAAATCATGCTGATTCTCCTTGTGACATAGGAACAAATCACTTCATTCTCTACCATCTTAGGTACAAATTTAGATTTTAAGCAGACTGGGCTTGATTGTAACTTACCTCACACTACCAATGACAAGGTGTGAGCTATATCCAAATAAATACAATGAATGGTTTAGACCAGCTGTACAAAGAGAGGGCAATTTTGAAAAACTATTTGCACAGGTAAAACAGTATTGTACCTGCAGAAATGAGGTCTTTCAAAAGTTCCTACCCTATCTGCAGGTGAAATTGTGTGCAAAGTGCAATTACCTACATAATTTTCCCAGCAGCTTGCACATACACACGAGCCCTTGGATTTTCAGAAGTGTCCATATATATTTAGCCTGCACAAAAAAGAGGTGCAGATTTGTGCATGTGCTCTTTTCAGGCATTTTTCAAAGAGTCCATGGGTAAAACATACCCGTCTACCTTGTACTTTTGCAGGCAGTTTGAAAATTGCCCTTAGACGTTTTAGTGAAATATAAAAAGAGAAACTCTGCCTATATGTCTTGTCTCATCTTTGAGAAGAGACGAGTACAGTTCCTACCCCAAAGAGCTTCCTGAAGGACTGGGTCACAAGCCAGGTAGAGTGCTACCATTTCCTGATCCAAGGGTTTGTCGAGGCCAAGATCTTTGGGAAAATTAGGAGGGATCCTCTGAGTCCTGCCCCAGTATGCAAGTGGTTTGAAGACTTATTTTTGTTTTTGGGACTGTCTGATCTATTTTTGTATCTGCTACAGTGGGAAGAATTATTTTGGAGTGGCTGAACTGTTTTTCTGCCTTGTTTACTGCTCAACAGCTTCATTTTTATTCAACAAACTTCAATCTTGGTTCTACAACACATGGTGTGAGGACTCTTTATTTTTCCTGTGTTTAATCGCCTAGCCCTTACAGGTTAAGTCCATCTCCCATAGAAGAATCAAGTTTTCCAGACAATGTAACAAGTTGGAAAGTGCTCAGAAGTCTCTGCAGTGTGGCCCACCCTTTGAAGGTGGACAGGGTTTACACATTGAAGTGCATAAGTAAGAATATTGGCCCCTGAGGGACACCACTATTCAATAGGGATGATGAATAGAATTCTCACCCAGCATCACAGATTGGGTCTTTACCACCAAGAAGAAATGCAACCATTTTAGAACCTAGCCTCCTATACCTATGTTAGACAAATGCTGAAGTAAGATGTTATGATCAATGGTATCGAAGGCTGCGGTAAGGTAAAAAAAATCTCACTCTGATCCAATTCCCAATGGACACCATCTACCAAAGCTATTAATTAATTAATTAATTTTTATATACTGGTGTTCGATTTTACATATCACATCGGTTTACATTCAAACAAAAAATGCAAGAAATATGTTTCCTTTGTCTAATACATTGAACATTTATAACAAGGAAATTGTTAACAGGGGATAAAAAATAGAACATGGAGATGGTTAACAAAAGAGAGGAACATTAATGGAAGTTAAAATGAAAAGCTAGCACTATGGATTGCACGAAGGGGTGCACAAAGGGGAGTGGTATGGCGCCGTTTACCGGATCGACGCTGGCTGGGATGACCTTCGGGGGGGCGGGTCTCCTGATCAGTGCTTTTCTCTCACCGTTCTCTTCTCAGTTTCCAAAGTGATTTTTCTTTTTTTTGTCTTTTTCTCTTCATTGTGAGATTTTTCAAAATGCCCGGTGATGGTGGGCAGTACCCTCCGCATAGGTGCCTGGTGGTATGGCGCCATTTACCGGATCGACACTGTCTGGGATGATGTCGGGGGGGGGGAGGGGGGGGTTTCTTGATCAGTGTTTTTCTCTCACCGAAAAAAAAAAAAAAAAGAGCTGTCTCTGTAAAGTAACTGGTCTTGAAACCAGACTGTTGTAGGTCCAGACAGTTATTTAACTCTAAAAGCTTGTAATTGAAGTGAAGTAGCTGTTACGATTGCGGGGCGGATCAGGGAGGAGCCCCAAGACACACCGTGGGAGGTGAGTGTGTACTGGCACGGGCGAAGCAGGAATAAGGCTGGACTGTAAACAAGGCAAGGAACGTCAAAAACTGGAACAAATTTATTGGAAACAACTCAGAGTGAACAAGTAAAGCCAGCTACTCTTATAGTGACGTTTCTACTTGAATCAGATAGAGATTGGATTTTGAGATCATATTTTCGACACAGGACTGAGACTTTTCTTGGTTTGAATGTTGGTATATTTCCTGATTTAGCGAGAAGCACTCAGCTCCGGAGAAAATTATTCCTGAGATTGAGATCACAAGTAAAAAAATGTATATTCTTAAATATCCATGTAAATGTTGTGTAAAATATAAATGTTTCGTATATGTTTTTTCAACCAGAGCAGCTGGAGAATTTCCTAAAAAAGTATTCGTTAGAAATAACAACTTCCTCTCCTGTAATGGAAGGCTAAGTACTATTATCCCTCAGTTGGATCCGCAATAAGGAAATCTCCTGTATAGGATTCCCACAATTTCTGTATTGTAAAATGATTATTCATGAGGTTGAGGAAAGGATCTCCCCCCTGATACGAGGACTTAAAAGCAAAATGTTTAGGGAAAAGATGATAAGGTGTTTAGTTGTAATAATGTTTAATGCTTAAAACTGCTATCTACACAAGAATGTTTTATCTTGATGTATTTTGGATAACTGCAAAATTAAAAATTAAAAAACAAACAAACTGGAACAAGACAGTCTCAGCCCTCCACTGGACCTACACGCACCAGTGAGACCCAGCAATGCAAGGCTGGTCTCAGGAGTAGCCCTCTGGCCACTTGGTAGCCCTTCCGGACCCGCCGCTTGGGAATGACGAGTGTGTGAGGCCAGACGGAGGCTAAAGCAGGAATAAGACGAGACATGGAGCTAGGAACTAGGAGACTCAGGATACTTGGAAGACAGACAAGGTTACGTGGAGCTTGGAAGATTCGGACGAAGACTCAGGATACTTGGAAGGCTCCAACAAGGATTCAGGACCTTGGAAATCTAAGGCAAGGATTCAGGCATTAGTACTGGGTGAGTACTGCATCGCAGTGCACCCTACACAGCCACCCATGGCTGGTCGCGGACCAAGCCGGAAGCGAAGCAGACTCCAGGCGAAGCAATGGAACTAGAGATCGAGAACATGTTGAAGATTCACGAGAGGCTTGCACCGAGGCGAACCCTACACAGCTTCCCGTGGCTGGTTGTGGACCATGCTGAAGCAGAGCAGGTTCTGGCAGAATCTTAGGCATGGATGGAAGCAGACACAAGGTACTCCGAAGACTGAGACAGGATACAAGACTCGGAACTTGGCATTAAAAGCAGGGACATTCCGGAGGCTTGCGCTGCAGACATGAAGGTAGGCAATGTGCCACGAAGTGCCCTACACAGCCCCCCATGAGCTGGTCACGGACCACGACAGTGGCACACCAGAAGAGGTGGACAAGCAAGGAACATGGATGCAGGACGAAGAGCTGGAGGCAAGGACATCAGGATTGTCTGGAACACGGAACACGGAGCATGGAACATCATGAACTTCTGGATGAGGAACATCAGAACTTATGGACTCAGAAACATCAGGACTTCTGGACTAGAAACATCAGTATTTGAAACATCAGGACTTCTGGACTAGGAACAGGTGACGAACATAAGAAGGAGCTCCAATGTGGGATAAGATCAGGAACATCAGGAACATGGAACACGAAGCCATCTGGATAGGAGCAGACCATAGAAAACCTTGACCGGAGAAGAGGAACATGGACGACCATGGAAATCGATAAGAAGGCCCCGAGGAAGTGAAGCTGAGCCCTTTTATAGGGCTGGACCAAGGAGTGAGGAGATGACTCATCGGTGGGGCTGTGGGCTTTCCCCGCCGCTGGCACTTTAAATAACATGAAGAGGCATGCGCCCGCACCTAGAAGCAGAGGCCTACAGTGGCGTCCTGCTGCATGGGAGAGCAAAGCTGAAGGTGGCTTCCTACCATTAAGAGATGTCCCGGCGGCGGTGCTCAGGCCACGAAGATGGAGGCAGCGGCAGCAGCGTCTTCCTGCTGCTTAGAGGGATCCTGGCAGCGTCTTCCCCGCCGTGAAGGCAGAGTCAGAGGCGGCGGCTTCACAAGCCATGAAGAGGAACATTGGCGGCACACGGCCGCACAGAGCAAGGCCCTGAAGTTGGTGGCGTCGGGCTGGTGAGTGAAGGGCCCTTTCGCAGGATTGGCTTTGCGAGCAGGATCGTAACAGTGGCTTTTTCTATAATTTTGGTTAGAAAAGGCAGATTTGACATGGGCTTATCATGCTACTTCTTTTCTCCTCTTCCTTTTGCAACTAGATTAGTGTGTGGGGATAGAGGGTTGTGGGAAATAGGATGGTCAGTTGAGATGGGCAGGGGGTGATAAAAGGCCTAAGGTATTGTGTGAAATAGGATGAGGAACAGTTACAGTGTATGAAAGGGGATAGAAGGTCTTGTAGGGACATTTCAGGCCACCATTTTCTGGGCACATTTTAAAGGAGCTTGTTCTGTCTGAACCAAACAAAAATGGAAGGAGGATAGCACAGCATTATGGATATTCTTCTTTATGAAACAAAACTGAGAAATGCAGGCATTACAGAAAGAATACCTAGGTTATAAAACATATCTTTGGCACTACCGCCAGTCTGCCTACTAGATGCTTGCTAGAAACAAAGAGGTCCATATTCAGAAGCATTTGGCCGGATAACTCAGAAGTTATCCAGCCAAATTAAGATTTGGGCACTTATCTGGCTAAATTCTGGCCAGCTAAAGTTAGCTGGCCAGAATTTAGCCAGATAAGTGCCCAGAGTTAACCATATAATGTTGCCGGCTAAGTCTGGTCGGACAAAAGAGCTTACCTAAAGTTAGCTGGCTGCACTTCAAAGAGCTGCGTTTGTCCCTCATCCATATGCATTTAATATGCATGTATTTATTATGCCTACTCACTTCTATAAAAGTGAGTTAAACAAAGGAGCCAAAAAACCTGCCATGAGAAAGAGCTCCTGCCAATATAAATAGGCATCACCCTTGGGACCAGATCAGTGAGCCTGCCTGCCTTTATCTCTGTATGGTCTTCGGTATTAGAGAACAAATGCTGATGTGAGATGCATGCACCCAGCTATTGAGCCTTTCAGATCTGCCTATGGACAGATGCAGATGTCTTAACAGAGAGAAGTTATCCCTCTCCTTCAACAGTTGTTTGCTATTGTGATGAGGGAACAATCTTTAACTTTTAATGAAGGTCTGAAGTTAATCTTTGTTTTGGAATTTGATAGCCTGTGGTTTCTCTGATGTAAGTGCGTGCAAACTTGTGGTCAATAATCTGTTTTGCTACTTTAGAATTTGTGAAAGTGCATCAGCTGTCTAAATCACTGAAGTAATCATTATTTTTATGATATTTAATTGATAAAACTCTCATTAAAATCTCTAATTTTAGATAAACTTATTGTATCCTTGTTCTTATTAAAACAAATTCTGATCAACAATAGTTTGAGCAATTAATACATTTTTAAATACTGTAA
Source organism: Rhinatrema bivittatum (assembly GCF_901001135.1). Classification (NCBI taxonomy): domain Eukaryota; kingdom Metazoa; phylum Chordata; class Amphibia; order Gymnophiona; family Rhinatrematidae; genus Rhinatrema; species Rhinatrema bivittatum. The sequence goes on from NC_042619.1 coordinate 46,441,445, forward strand.
TTTATATAGTTGGCATTCCAATTAATTAAGTACTCTATATTTGTAGAGCAGTTATTACCTACATTCTGATAGAAGAGCACGGGGTTGTAGGAGAGAGGGGTGAGAATGGACGGGCTGTTCCTACTTTCATTGAATGCCTCTGGGGAGACAGAGTGGGGATAGGCGATCCAGGGCAAGTTTCTTTATTGAATTGGGTGTAGTGAGTGGACCAACAGGGGGAATGGAGGTCTGGGGCAGGTTTCTCTATTGCATGAGGCACTGGGGGTGGGAATGAGGTTGGTTGAGAGGTTTATTGAATTGGGTGCAAGGGCTGGGAATGAGGGGGATGAATTTAGTCTAAATGCAGACATAGGAGGCTAGTTTTAGGCCAGCTAGTTCTGTGCCTAGTTTTGGCTGGCTAATACTGAAAATTAGCATTAGCCAGCTAATATTCTTTTCCTGGCCTAATTCCATGTTTGGGGCTGTACGCTTTTTAAATGTCTAAATGTAACCATCTAGTAAAACTAGTTAGCTAAATTTAGTATCTCAGCAGGAATACATTTTCAAAACCTCTGATCTAGCCTCCTAACTTGAAAATCGATTCCTATGTGTATGGACACCTCAAAATAAGGCACTTAGGGGCGGATTTTAAGAGCCCTGCTTGCCTAAATCCGCCCAAATCCGGGCGGATTTAGGCGAGCAGGGCCCTGTGCGCCGGTGAGCCTATTTTACATAGGCCTACCGGCGCGCGCAGAACCCCAGGACTCGCGTAAGTCCCGGGGTTTTCTGAGGGGGGCGTGTCGGGGGCGGGCCCGAACCACGCGGCGTTTTCGGGGCGGGCCCCGGGGCGTGGCCGCGCCCTCCGGACCCACCTCCAGGTCGCGTCCCGGCGCGCTAGCGGCCCGCAGGCGCGCGGGGATTTACGTCTCCCTCCGGGAGGCGTAAATCCCCCGACAAAGGTAAGGGGGGGGGGTTTAGACAGGGCCGGGCGGGTGGGTTAGGTAGGGGAAGGGAGGGGAAGGTGAGGGGAGGGCAAAAGAAAGTTCCCTCCGAGGCCGCTCCGATTTCGGAGCGGCCTCGGAGGGAACGGGGGTAGGCTGTGCGGCTCGGCGCGTGCCGGCTATACGGAATTGATAGCCTTGTGCGCGCCGATCCAGGATTTTAGCGGCTACGTGCGTATCTACTAAAATCCCGCGTACTTTTGCTGGCGCCTGATGCGCCAGCAAAAGTACGCCAAATCGCGCGGTTTGAAAATCTACCCCTTAATTTTATGGCATAAGAGTTGAGAAATCAGGTGGTACTATCAGAACTAAAGTGAAGGAAGGCCATCAATGTTATCTGGGTTTGCAAAGTATTAGTGACTACAGAAACAAGCTGCTCTGCAAACAGCACTTGAGATTAATAATTTGTCTTAATTAAAAGTTCTCCATTCATGCCTTTGCTTTGTAGAGCCTTTATTCATTGCATGTACAGAAACATAGAAATGACGGCAGAAAAGGACCAAATAGTTCATCCAGTCCGCCCAGAAAGCTTATGGTAGTATCTGCTGTGCCATGCAGGTTACCCCCAGGCTTATCAGTTTCCCAGACTGTAAAAGTCAGGGCCCTCGGTTGCTGTTTGAATCCAGTTCCCCGTCATGCCTTGCCATTGAAGCAGAGAGCAATGTTGGAGTTGCATCAAAGTATCAGGTTTATTGGTTAAGGGTAGTAACTGGCGCATCAGCAAGTTACCCCCATATTTATTTGTTTCCCTGGACCGAAAAGATTGGGGCCCTCGTTGGTTGTTGTTCAAATCCCTGACATTGAAGCAGAGAGAGCCATGATGGAGTTGTATCAAGACTATGAAGGCTTATTGATTAAGGAAGTAACCACCACACCAACAAGTTACCCCATGCACTCTTTTCTTCATGTAAATCCTCTAGCCTTTAGGGATCAGCAGTGTTTATCCCATGCCCCTTTGAATTCTTTCACAGTTTTTGTCTTCACCACCTCCTCTGGAAGGGCATCCACCACCCTCTCCATGAAGAAATATTTCCCCATGTTGGTTCTGAGTTGTCCTCCCTGGACTGTCATTTCGTGACCCCTAGTTCTACTGATTTCTTTCCAACTGAAAAGATTTGTCGAATGTGCATACCTTTCAGGTATCTAAAAGTCTGTATCATATCTTCCCTGCACATCCTCTCTTCCGGAGTATACATATTCATATCCTTCAGCTTCTCCTCATAGGTCTTCTCATGCAGACTCCACACCATTTTGATCACTCTCCTCTGGATTGCCTCCATCCTTTCTTTGTTCCTCTTGATATATGGACTCTAGAATTGAATACAGTACTCCAAATGAGGCCTTACCAAGGACCTGTACAAGGGCATTATCACCTCCTTTTTCTTATTGGTTGTTCCTCTTTCAGTGCAGCCCAGCATTCTTCTGACTTTAGCTATTGCTTTCTCACATTGCTTTGCCATCTTCAGATCTCCAGACACTTACCCCAAGATTCCTGTCTTGGTCCGTTCCATCACATACAGCTCTTTTGGATTACTGCATCCCAGATGCATGACTACACTTCTTAGCATTAAATTCTTCCAGCGGCCAAATCTTCGCCCACTCTTCCAGCTTTCTTAAATCCCTTTTCATTCTTTCTCCGCCTTCAGGCATGCCCACTCTATTGCAGATCTTAGTATCATCTGCAAATAGACAAATTTTACCTTTTTTTATTTCCGCAATATTGCTCACAAAGATATTGAACAGAACTGGTCCCAAAACCGAGCCCTGTAGCACTCCACTTAACCTTCTCTTCAGAGTAAGTTCCATTTAACATTACACTCTGTCTCCTATCAGTCAAACAATTTATAATCCATGCCACCACCTGCGCACCCATTCCCAGGCTTCTCATTTTATTCACAAGTCTCCTGAGCCAGTTGCTAGCATTCTGGAAATGGAGAGCATGAATAGACTAAATGGAAGCCACTACTATTTAGCCTTTTGATAGGACTAATTCAGTGATAAGTGTTGTTGTCCCAAAGAAATTTAAATGAGAATGTAGTCTTGGGATTCTGATTTGTATTGAAGGAAGGTAGAAGAAATCATTAATGTAGAGGAAATGATTATGGAGGAATGTGTCTGAGAAACTTGAATGCCTGCAGAAGGCCTAAGTGTTACTGTCCAGATGCTGGTTATGTTGCGCTTGGAGGTGGACCCTTGTCCTGGAGCAGTGGAGAACGGCTCCCTGGTAGGGACCAGGAAGCACCTGCCCCCAGGGGGAAGAGCACAGGAGGAGACAGAGGCTAGGAGGAGCTTCACCACTGGAAGCCCGCGATCCCCCTGGGTGGAGCCCGTAGGGACCTGGGCCACTTGGACTTAGGTGGGCCTTGCAGGGTCTCCCAGAGAGGTAACAGAGAAGCGTGCCCATGAACAGCAAGGGACCACAGTCGGACTCTAGGCTGTAGGTCTGGTGGAGCAAGGAAGACCAGAACAGCGTAGGCGATGACAAGGCAAGGAACAGAGCCAGAATCAGGAGACACGGTCAATGGCAGCTGAGGTCAGAATCCAAGGATCAGTCCGAGGAATAGTCAACGAGGCAGTGGTCAGGTTCCGGAGGTCAGACGAGGTCACAAGGCAGGCAGAGGTCAGGATCCAGACAGCGGACAGAATGGTCAAGGAGCAGGCCGAGGTCAGTACCAGAGAGACAGACCAAGGGGACTACCTGGGGAGACAGGACAGACAGATACTGGAACAGTAGGTTGCTGGAACAAGACTGTGAACGCAGAGGCAAACTAGTACACATGCAGTGCCGACCCGATTGCCAAGGCAAGGAAGTGCAGGCAGGGACTTCCTTATATTGAACATTCAAACAGGGCGTGCCGCGGAGCTAGGGCCTGCCCCTGGCCCTACAAGAGGCCAGGCAGTCTGCGCGCGTGTAGGGGCATGGCCAATGCCACTGGAGACACCGAACTCCAGCGTGAGGCCTGGTGCGCAGTGGAAGGCCCGGCGACCGCCGCCACGGGACACCGAGGCCTGGAGGAGCTCGCGGCTGCCGCCGAGGAGACCAACCCGTGACCTGCAGAGGAACTAGCGAGGTGAGCAGGCCCATGCGCGGGCCGGGCGCGGACAGGGCGCGTAACAGGTTAGGCACGCGGTTCTGACTTCTACATGTTTGAATGGAACCTAATTTAAGGGTTTGGTTATAGAGGTTTTAGTTTATTTTGTAAGTGCAGAAAATGCTTTCATTTGCCACATGCTTGCATATATGCATGCCATAATTGACTTGTGCCATTGCTTCTATGCTGACTCACAAGGCTAGGCTGCAGTCCAAAACACAATCCCATTATTACATTTTTGAAATATGGACAAGCCTTTTCCATTACATCACAGGCTTACACTCTGGGTTGATTTGAGCAGTTGGGTATATTAAGTGAGCTCCCTCCACCCCTTTTCGAAATAAACACGATGCCGTACATGTGTTTCTTATAAAGGATATGGGGAAGATATAGGAAAATGAAGCAAATTATACACTACATTGCTAAGAATAGGATGAGCCTCGCAAGTTATGCAAACCTCACTTAAATGAAACTGCTGACCACATTTTTGAACTTAGGATACAAAATTTATATTTGCACAGGCACCTGAGTATCTCAGTGGATAACTTCAGGGCCTTTAATGGAACTAGGCAGAATAAAGACCTGAATTATTTCCTCTGTTTGTAGTTACCTAAACACAGAAAGAGAGAAAGATATAGTGGATCCAGCATTATGCCACAAATCTGTAGTCACTTGGAATTACTGTTCTTCACATACAACAATTATAAGTGCTCCAGGTAAATGTGAAATGGGTGTAGCCATAGAGGTTTTGATGGAAAGCAAACCTGAACCAGGAAGGTGCCTATTTCTCCAAATTGGACTCCAAACTGGGAAATCGGTGTCAGGATTTAATTCAAACCAACTCGTCCACCCCAAACTTCCTAGTTCAGAATTCTATCAGTTTTAGCAAAAACTAAATAATGTGGGGAGAGCTAAAAAAAAATCACCAGGGATGCAGTTACAGCTTTGAAATTGAGAAGACAAAATATATGTCATCCAGATTTGGAAGGGCTCTTATTTTATGTAAACAAAATGAACAAATATTAATTTTATAAGTATAACCCCTATCTCTTGGGTCTGCCCTGGAGAAAAGGATACAGTTTTGGGTACTCAGGGAGACCAGAAAACTCGCCTCAGTCCCAGGGAGTCTTCTAGATTGGTCCTAGGTCCAAAGGGATCAGGATTACAGTCACTCAAAATAAAGGCCTTCACATCAGAAAGTGTTCCAATAAATAAAGTCTTTACTGAAGCAAATAGTAAAATGGTACGAGACAACAAATTATTCTTCCAGGATTACAGGCAATTCAGAAATACAGTTCAGCAAGAATAATCAGTAGTGAATTTGCATGTATCCTTTGGCCTCTGTTGATAACCAAAATCTCTGTAGCCTCTAAGGATGGCTTTCTTTTCTCCTTGCTGGTTTAGATCTCCGTATGGTTGCAGATGTCTCAGTAAATCTTTTTTTTCTTAATTATTTTTAAGTTGGGATTTTTTTCCCCCTTACCACCTTCTCAGCCTTTCATCATGAATGTGTGTACTTTCATATATGAAATAGCAACAGTTAAAAAAAAGATCTGTGAGTTATATGTAACTAAAAAGTAGGAGGGATGCATTCCCAGTCTTTCGAGGGGTTGCAAGATGAATCAGTAGATGGGAATTGTCATCTAGTCTCCTGAAACAGACACTGGCTGTGCTCTCCCCAACTTCGATGCATTTGGTTGATCTGACATCACCGTCCACCACCTTCTTGCTTCCCTCCCATACATATGGCTATTTTAAGGTGAAGCTTGAATGTCTTGGCATCTTGTTTCATTGAAAGCTGTTGGATAATTTTAAAATATGTTGCACCAAGAGACTAGCAGACCAATCATAGGCTGAAAAGAATCATTGAAGGTAACAGGGAGACTGCAGTATTTGGGTCTCTGAAAATTCCTTTCTGGGTTTGACATTTTGGAGGCTGTACCTGACATTTTAATTTTGCTTTAGCCTTTTGATGTTTCCCCTCCCTCTTCCCCCCCCCCCTCCCCTTCCCACCCTGAAAAACAATTAGCTGGTGTTTTATTGCCTCGGTTAAACTCCCTGCTGGACCTTCCAACCCTCCCCTCTTCTCTTTTTGCTCTCCTTGTCTCCTGCAGCCCAGGATATGCTCTACAACGTCTCTAAATGTTGCTTCTGCTGCCGAGCATGGACTTTATTCACCTCATTTACTAGTTTGGACATATGACAATGTACTTAATTTAATACCCTCTTAAGGCTTCTCTTTTTCCAGCTGAACCAGCTTCCAAGTTCAAGGTCCTTGTTATTATGTAACTTTTTGCTTCTCTGCTTTCGTCTCTAACCATAAAAGTTGTTCCTTATGTTATGTTATGTTATACTGATCTATCCCTGTTCGATGTAAACCGACCTGATATGGTATTCAACCTTGAAGGTCGGTATAGAAAAAAATGTTAAATAAATAAATAAATGCCTGTGGTTTTAGCAAAGGGAAGTCTTATCTTACAAAACTATTAGGGGGGCAATATTCAAAGTAATTTAGCTGGATAATTCACTAGTTACCTGGCTAAATGGCAACTTTTTTGATATTGGAACACTTATCTGGCTAGATGAAACACAATATTTGTCCCTACGCATCTTTATTTTCTAGGACACTGTTCTATATCCTTTGTCACGAAGTGTTTAGTCAAAGAGTTTTCTCCGCTTGGAGACAAACTCTGAGATGGTTGAGTTTTGTTACCTTTGGGGAAAAAGGGAAACTGTCTCACTCCCAAATTTTATAGGAAAAAAAATGCTAAGAAATGGCTCCACTATGTCTCTGTGGAAAGGCATACCGTATTTTTCGCTCCATAAGACGCACTTTTTTTCCCCCAAAGGTGGGGGGAAAATGTATGTGCGTCTTATGGAGCGAATATAAAAAAAAACCAAACAAAAATCTAACAAACACCCCCCCCCCGACTCCCCCAAGACCTGCCGACTTAATTTCCTACAACCCCCCCCCCCCAAGACCTGACAAATTAATTTCCTGCAACCCCCCACCCTCCTGACCCCCCCAAGACCTGCCAAACGTCCCTGGTGGTCCAGCGGGGGTCCAGGAGCGGTCCGGGAACAATCTCCTGGGCGTGAGCCGTCGGCTGCCAGTAAACAAAATGGCGCCGACGGCCCTATGCCCTCACTATGTCACTGAGACCGACCGCTGCTATTGGTCGGTCTCAGTGACATAGTGAGGGCATAGGGCCGTCGGCGCCATTTTGTTTACTGGCAGCCGACGGCCCTATGCCCTCACTATGTCACTGAGACCGACCAATAGCAGCGATCGGTCTCAGTGACATAGTGAGGGCATAGGGCCGTCGGCTGCCAGTAAACAAAATGGCGCCGACGGCCCTATGCCCTCACTATGTCACTGAGACTGACCGCTGCTATTGGTCGGTCTCAGTGACATAGTGAGGGCATAGGGCCGTCGGCGCCATTTTGTTTACTGGCAGCCGACGGCTCACGCCCAGGAGATCGTTCCCGGACCGCTCCTGGACCCCCGCTGGACCACCAGGGACGTTTGGCAGGTCTTGGGGGGGTCAGGAGGGTGGGGGGTTGCAGGAAATTAATTCGGCAGGTCTTGGGGGGTCAGGAGGGTGGGGGGTTGCAGGAAATTAATTCGGCAGGTCTTGGGGGGGTCAGGGGGGTGGAGGTTGTTAATTTAAAGGGTTGGGATGGGGGGGGGGTTTTGGGGGTTCCCACAGAAAGAAAAAATTTCTGATCTGGGGAGTGGACCGAAATGGCCCTCCCCAGACCCGAAAACAAAATGGGGAGAAAAAAAAAACTATGCACTCCCCTAATTTGCTCCATAAGACGCCCAGACGCAGAGCCTGTTTAGCACAATTTTTTTTTTTTTAAATTTTCCCCCTCTGAATCCTAGGTGCGTCTTATGGTCAGGTGCGTCTTATGGAGCGAAAAATACGGTATGTTCCTTTCTACTGGAAACAGTGAAGAGTAAAAACACCTTCAGAAAGCAGTCCAGCACTCATGCTACCTGCCTCAGAGCTTCTACATAACTCATCACGTATTGAAGGCCCCTCCTATGGGAATCCGAATGAAAACACTTTTAGTAAGAATCTGAAAGCCCTGAGATAAGAAAAAGCACAGTGGCCAATATTCAAAGGAATTTAGCCTGGCAAACTCGTACGTTATCTGGCTAAAGGCTGACTTGCAGAATCGCCGGCACTTATCTGGCTAGCTTTTATCTGGATAAGTCATTTTCGGGCTAAAAATGAGCCAAATAAGTTATGGGCATTTCGGGGGCATTCTGGGGCTGGGATGAGTTAGCCACGTAATTTATCTGGCTAATTCTGATATCAGGAGTTATCCAAATAAGTTATTTGGCTAGCTCTAGCTGGCATCAGGAGTATGTCTGAAGTTCCAGATAACTTTAGGCTTAGCTGGCTATAGTCAAAAGAATCAACCACACCCTTGACGCAACAAAGGAATGTCCGAAGTGTCTTGCTTTACACCTGCTAATGTGCGCCCGTAGTTTTTCCAGGGAAAATTTCACTCCTTTTGAAAATGCTAAATGTTTATGCCTCAGAGCCCACCCTTCCCCATCCCTGCCCCAGGAATACCGCTGCTCACCGCGCACAAACTCACCTGCATACATTTATCCGCATATCAGGCAGGCAGTTTCGCAAAAGGCCAATTCCATTGGGTAATGCAGCTCTTTTACCCATGGAAAAGACTTTGAAAATGACTCTGTAAGTGATTAACTGAAGCCTTGGAGGTTTGTCCTCACTGCTTGCTGGTGAAGGATCATTTAAGTTTGCCTGTAATTTCGTCAGGAGGTGAACAGAAAGAGATTGGGATGTACCCAATTAGCCTAGGTCACATAAAAGAGAAATACTTGGAGATTTTCATTTTATCATCAGACATTTAACTGCTAATTGTAAAGTTCTAATTGCATTTCTCCTTATTACTTGAAGAGAAGCTTCATGGATTTCAGATATACTGTATTTTCTCATTTTGGATTGCCCTGAAGACAAATTTTCAGGTCAGAGGATAAATGGGCTTCTTGCATTCTATGTCTGAATCAAAAGTAACAGGAAATTGTGGGATGCTAATCTTAGCACTGCAGTTATGCAATGGGATAAAATAAGTTTGCCACAAAATGCTCTTAATTCTTAAAGTTCTTGGTTTGTTTTAAGCAGAAAAAAAAATCAGTCACTGCTGAGAAAATGTAAGGCTCTGTTAAATGAGCAATATAAACACCCTGAAATAAGTTTTCTTTATTGCTAAGCTGAAAGACATCCTTTTTTTTTCATACAGTAGAGAAATATTATCAGACGATGTCTTGCAAAATACCACAGGAAATGCCATTTATGTTATTTTATTTAACGGTCTTTAATACCACACGAATTAGAGTTTTATTAATGTTAATTCATTGTTTGCCATTTTATATAGGTCACCTCCACTCTGTCGTGTAGTGCCGTAGATTACACTGGCAAGAAATATGTTTTCACCAACATGGAATCCAACTATTACTGTTACAGCGCCATATAATTTACTCTCCTCTGAAAAGTACAGCAGAGACATACTTCATCAGTTGTAAGACCATGGGAAGAAAGCCTGCTGTTGGCAGGAAGATAAATTGTGTAGCTGTAACTGATGAGGCATGTCCCTGGTGTAGCTTTCAGTGTATACAAAAATAAATTACATTGTGCTATATTACTAATAGCTGTCCTGCTGGTTTCTGTTTGTGCTCTGGTAATAACAGAATGGAGGGGCTTATTGTTGGCCCCCTCTTCATACTTTTATTTCAATCCAAACTTTGGGGGTCATTCACTAAGCTGCTGTATTTTTCCCTGAAGGATAGGGGCAAAGGCCGGGGTGGCGCCATTTTGGAAAATGGCCACCGCCAGGTTCAGAGCCTGGGGGTTGGGGGGGGGGAGTGGCGCTCCGATACAGAGGTGGGATCCGGAAGGGGCTGGGATGGAGGGCCACGCAGCCTTCTTTTCTGGAAAAGGGAATTCTGGGGACAGGGTCCTGGCCTCTGAAGGCTGGATGTTTTCAGTGAAGGGGAGGGGTTGGGGGTTGGGGCAGGGCTTGAGAGTTGTAGCTACCTTTTATGCAAATATGTCTTGCTATTTTTTCAGTAAGCCACATTATTTGATTTGCATATTTTAGGGAATAAATATAAACGGTGCCAGAGCTCAAATAATGCGAGATATTTGAAATATTGTGCATAATTCCTGCATTAGGCTATTTACCACATGAAGAACAGCATTTTTTTTGCGCAGTAAATTGTCTATCATGGCCAGGCCTGGTGCAGCCGGGTGTGCATACCATGCATTTGCAAGGGGCGGCACACCTGGGGGGGGGAGGCGGTGGGCCGGCAGCAACAGAAGAGACCACAGGGCCACCTGTGGAGCCTAACTCGCTGGCAGCTGAAAAAGGAGAGAGGCCGCTGACAGAATGGAAGTCAATCTACCAGTGGCTCAGCAGCTTAAAATGAGAGGCCGGTGTTCCCGTGCATGTGTGCGCCCTGCGCACAACTTTACCCACAGGCACACATACCTTCCACTCCCTCCCTCCCCACCCCCGCAAGCAGGAAGGCAGGTGGGCCATGGTAGAGCTCATCCCACCATGGCCCAAAGACAACAGGAGGCCCATGGGGACATGGTAGAGCTCATCCCATCATGGCCTGATGACAATAGGAGGCCAAATGTATTAGCGAGTGACAGCCTGTATGGGTCTGGGAGAGCCTGTGTGTGATTATGTGTGAGATTACGTGTGCTTCTGAATGTGCTTGTTTGAGAGCCTGTGTGCTTGTGTGTGTATTTGTGTAGTTTGTGTGTCTGTGAGAGCCTATGTGTCACATATAGGCCCTCACAGGCATGCCCAAATATACAATGTATCTGTGAGGGAGAGGGAGCCTGTGTTTGTGAGAGAGAGGGAATGTGTGAGAGAACGAATGTGTTGTGCGTGTGTGTGAGAGAGACGTTAACATTTTTGCAGTCCTACCACCCCCAATCCACGACGATCTCACGGTGACCGGAAATCAAAAGATCCCAGGTATGGACACAGCAGGAGATTTTTTAATCCTTATTAGTTTTAATTATTGGGTGTAATTTGATGTTTCTACTCTTTTGAAATATTGAAATTTTTTAGAGGACTAGAACATTTTTTTAATTATTGGAATTTTTATTCATCAGATGTTTTGAAATATTTTATTGGTGTTTGGGAAACTTTCAATATTTTATGCATTGACTGGTTTGAAATATTCTTTTTATGAATGTGATTTTAATATTATGATTAATGTATATTTCTTGATTTTATTTAATGTTTTATGAAGAATGGTGATGTTTCTATTTTTCCATTGTTTCTCTGCATGTAGAGGCTGGCTCGTTGTGAGTTCCAGTTCAGTTCTTCTTAGCACGTTCTGTTTATACTTTCTGATCTCTTTATTCTGTATGTGGTGAGGGGTCTGTCTGTGTTCTGCATATGTGACTGAGGTGAGGTATTTTGCTGGCATGTAATTTCTGTTTAGAGATCTATAGCAGCCTGGTTTCTTAATAAGAGTTTTATTGGTGTTCTAGAGCCTGGTGAAATATGTGCAGTGTGGCCTTTGCATTTATAAAGCTGTTAGGGTTGTTTTGGTATGGGAGGTTTACTATATTGTGATGCTAATTCTGTTTGTTCATGGCTTTCTGAGGGTCAAACTCACTCCCAACACGAATTACAAAAAGTCTAATTGCATAGGACTTCCAAGTGTCTTTTTTGCAGAGTTTTCTGATTCACACCACAGGAGAGCATGTAAATATAATGTGCATTTTTAAGTGATATTTTTGCCTCAGAAGACTGTACTTTTGAATGTTCTTTGTCATGAAAAATTTGTTATAAATGCATAATTTAATTGTGTGTGACTGTAAAGGGTGTGTGTGTCTGGGTGGGTGGCATGTGTGCAAGGCTGTAAGGTTTACCTCGGGTACCTAATACCCTTCCCTATCCATGGATTCTGGGGTGGGTGCGGACATGTCAGTTTTTTAAATTATAGCTTGCAGGAGGTAGCTGGGCTTAATTTGATGTGCTCGGGACAGGCACTGAATGAATTGGGTGGGGGGTGGGGGGGAGCAGCACAGTCATTGTTCTGACAGGGTAGCAAAAAAGCTATCACTGGCCCTGATTAGGGCTAGTGAATGAGCCCCTTTGATAGTTATGGGAGGGGTCTTCTCAAGTTACAGCAATGTGATTATAGGAGTCATCATCTTATTGCTACTGTATATAGAGAGAATTGTGATGCTGTACTACAACACTTGGGGCTTACCAAAAGTAGTTGCTTATCCGTGTCATCTTGTTTTATTGTAGGGATTTCACAAAATCTCCACATTTAGCAGGAACAGAGCAGAACCTTCTCCTTGCAAAACAAATCCAGGCCCAGTGGAAGGAATTTGGCTTGGATTCAGCTGAGTTGGTTCATTATGATGTCCTCTTGTCTTATCCTAATGAAACCAACCCCAACTACATCTCAATCATTGATGAATATGGAAATGAGGTAAAAGTTACTTCTGTCGGCTATTGTGGTCGATGCTTTGTCAAGTTGAGATTCAGAGAATGGAAATTTTCCTTGAAATGTGCTACCTTCAACTGGTGTTTACCTTTAAGTTTGTTTTATAAGTGGATTAAAAGCAGCAGTGCCCCCTACTTATGGTAAAATTGTAACTCACTACAGCAAATCTTAATGAAGACATAAACAAAAATAGCAGGGACCGTTTTTTTCTGAGGGTTTATTTAACTGGGATCCAAGAAAATGGTTTGCAGGCCCTTCATCTTCTTCAGTCTTTCCTTCATGTCATGCCCTTGATGACGGTTTGGATGCTGTCTCACAACCTTTCAGAGTGTTAACATTAAAAACATTAAAAAAAAAAACAACCATAGGCAGGAAATCCACAAAGGTACTTTTATGAATGAGTGACAACATTTTAACAGTTTTTTTGGAGATGTGGCTAGGTAGTTCTACCACTTCAAGGAGGACAGTTTTTTTTTTTTTTTCCAAATTGTCCACATTGGATCAAAGTCTGTGTGAAAGTTTTATCCACAGACTTTATCAAAGAGAAAATATGTGCATACAAAGTACCAACAGTCACTGACACCTCCTTATGGCACTTTTTTTGTGGAAAATAATGCAGGTAGAGTTGAACATGCGATCAAGGCATGCCTCCTCTAAATGGAGCTAAAGTACTTGCCTTATGGAGCAACGAGCACACTTTGATTCGTATTGAAGAGTGGTGATATTTGGACAGTCGATTTATGAATGTAGATAGCTATTTTCATGGCTCGATAGCTTTGAAAATTGTCCTCCAAATGACAGTGAGTAGCAGATAGGAGAGCTAACAGTCTCCAACTTGCAACTATACCAGGGCCATAGAGAAAGATTTTGTAGGTTGGGGAAACATATTAATTTTGTGTACCCTCCCCCAGTGAAACAATGACATTTGAATTTGTATTGTAACTGGTACTCAGGTGTAATATATCCTGGTGCTGTAAGGGTTCTTTTAAAGGCAGTTGATTAGATGGTGCAGTAAACCATGGGGGAAAGTGCTGAAGGTAACCAGTTCCTCTCTAGCAACACTGAATGGTGTAAATCAAGAATCTGGAATAACCGCACACACTCCAAAGTGTGGCTCCAACTGGTCTAACTTTTATTTACACAGAAAACTATTTACAAGATACTTATCGCATGGGCAGTGTTCAAAGAAGCTGTGCCAGCATTTTGAATTTGGAATCAATTCTAGCACGCAAAATTCAGATTTACTTCACTCCCGATTGCAGATCACGCTTTCATAATAATGCTTTAGGATTTGAAAGTGTTGTGCTTCTTCCAGCCTTTATGGGGTTTAGGGATCTCACAGATCCCTCTCCTTTCAAGGCTTGGGTCCCCAAGTTAACTGTGGAAGGGTTTGCATACACCCTCACACCTCCAGTCTTGGAGGTTTTCTCACTCAGATGGGAATATTTTACTGTTGGTATTCATAGTCCTCCTGAGAGTTTTAGCTTCTCCTGGAACTGAGCATTTTGCTTTTTACCAAGTCTCCTGAAAACGCAGTCTCCTCAGCATCTCCAGTGTGCTACTTTTCAGCACACTCCTCTCTTCAGTCTCCTCTCACTCTGACTGACTGCTTCTGAATACGCTCCCCTTAGGGCATGCTCATCACCTCCCTCTGTGGAATACTGCCACCAGAGCCTTAAAACATAGGGGATCCCCCTCTTCTGGGACCTGTCATGTTACCCATTACATCACTCCGTGGAATTCTGCCACCAGAGCCTTAAAACATAGGGGATCCCCCTCTCCTGGGACCTATCATGTTACCCATTACATTCCTCCGTGGAATACTGCCACCAGAGCTTTAAAACATAGAAGATCCCCCCTCTTCTGGGACCTATCATGTTACCCATTACATCCCTCCGTGGAATACTGCCACCAGAGCCTTAAAACATAGGGGATCCCCCTCTCCTGGGACCTATCATGTTACCCATTACATCCCTCCGTGGAATACTGCCACCAGAGCCTTAAAACATAGGGGATCCCCCTCTTCTGGGACCTATCATGTTACCCATTACATTCCTCCGTGGAATACTGCCACCAGAGCTTTAAAACATAGGAGATCCCCCTCTTCTGGGACCTATCATGTTACCCATTACATCCCTCCGTGGAATGCTGCCACCAGAGCCTTAAAACATAGGGGATCCCCCTCTCCTGGGACCTATCGTGTTACCCATTACATCCCTCTGTGGAATACTGCCACCAGAGCCTTATAACATAGGGGATCCCCCTCTTCTGGGACCTCTTGTTACCATTACATCCCTCTGTGGAATACTGCCACCAGAGCCTTATAACATAGGGGATCCCCCTCTTCTGGGACCTATCATGTTACCCATTACATCCCTCCGTGGAATACTGCCACCAGAGCCTTAAAACATAGGGGCTTCCCCTCTTCTGGGGCCTATCATGTTACCCATTACATCCCTCTGTGGAATACTGCCACCAGAGCTTTAAAACATAGGAGATCCCCCTCTTCTGGGACCTATCATGTTACCCATTACATCCCTCTGTGGAATACTGCCACCAGAGCCTTAATCGCGGGAAAGAAGATTTCCCGCGGTTTTTACCCGAAATCGGTACCGGAAACGAGACCGGTACCGATTCACATCCCTAATGCGCTTGGCTGAGCCATTGTTTTGCATCGGCCACATGTATCTTAATAAATGTGTGACTCGAAGTCTTTTCAGTCTTAACAGATATTAAAGCTAATTTCTCACTCAATATATTTCTTATTCTTTCCTTTCCCCATGGTTTAGGGCAAGTTAAACTTTTTTTCCATACAGCTGGAATTTTGTGGGACAGGAATTCCAATACAGATATTTCCAAAAAAGACAAGTCACATATCTCATACCTTTCCAGTAGTTTTCTGTCAACTCCTTTTTCTCCTCACAGGACCTGAAGGGACATATTAAACACCTCTTCTCCATCTTCTGTAGATGAATATGAACCCTGATGGGGTTCAAGATGACTTCTCTCTTCTCCCTGTCTCCCTTCTTTGGACAACCATAAATCTTCCCTCCTTCAGGATACAGTTGATCTCAGGTCCCTTTCTAAGAGAAGAAAAACACTCTTCTTTAGAAGTTAGTGAAATTGGAAAGGAAAAACTGAGTTCCAGTTCATGGGCTACTTAGTCAAGTCAGAGGAAACAAATAAAACCATATCAGTCAGCAGAAACTCAAGAGCAGGAAGAATAGGAACTCCCATACCGAAAAAGAAATCCAAGGTTCTCCATGGAGGCCTGAAATCTCAAAAATAAATGAATACACAGAAGACAGCCATGGCATGTTGCCCTCTAGGAAGGGAAGCAAAAAATATTCCACAAGGTAAAATGGTGATCAGAGTTTATATATCAGAGGAACTCGCCATTCACCACCTTCCACATGGGAGAGTTAATCGACCTCACCCTTATATTTATGGTGTTTCCCCCCCAACCCCGGAATTGGTTTAGGCTGAACTGGTAGAGAACCGAGAGGTCTCTACACATTTTTATTGGAAGTTTGCAGAAAATTAAGTTTACAAGCGATTAGAACTTTCCTTCGTTTGTTTTTTAATAAATACAAAGTTTGTGGTCATTTCCCCCTGCCCTTGCCATGGTCTTGCTCTGTGTCCACACAACGTTGTTCACTAGTCCCAGCGTTCTGTTTCCACATAATTCCACCCCCCCCCCCCGTGTCTTTCTGAAGGCATCATTGTAATTTGGCAGTTTCAGTTCAATTACTGCAACCATTGTACGTTAAGTAAATGTCATATTCATTGGCAGAGACCGAAAAACCCTTGTATATAATTAACTCTAGGGAGGGTGATTTTCAAAGCCATTTCTGTGGGTAAAATAATGCTTTACCTGCAGAAATGAGCTTTTGGAAAATTGCCCGCCCTGTATACGGGTTGAGCCTCTATGCGTGTACATTTACCCCCAGTGACCAGAGGCATTCCCAGGGGGTGAGGTTGGGGAGAGGTTGGGGAGAGGTTTGATGCATGTTTTTTGTATTTTCAAAATTATGCGCATATTTTTCCCTTAAAAATTATCATTAGCAGACGTACATGCGTGCCGGTAGTTTTTGTGGAACAATTTTCAAAGTAAAGGTGTGCACACCCTTTTACTTTGAAAATTTCATGCAAAACCAGTGGGTAAAAGCTACCTGCAGACTTTGCAGATATACGGCCAGTTTTAAAATGACCCCCTTCATGGTCATTTGAGAGCCATGCTGCATTCAGGTTGCATCGTTAGTAGTGCGAGGCCGAGCGCAGGACTGCAGGAATGGAATGACACAGTAACTTTGCAGAAGAGAACATCTTAATTCCATTTTAAGATCCATTTCCAGGGAGAACCCTTTTATTTTATTTATTTTTATATCTTTTTAACATCTTGTTCAGCCTTAAAGATTGGAAAAGGCAATTTAAATTGTATTCAGCAGGACATTTTTAGTTAGGAAAATGAATAGGACTCCTTTAAGGTTAAAAAGTTAACATTCATTTTTTTTTACATCCTCTACCTATTTAACAGAACATATGAATGTATTTCATAGTGCTTAAAATACACTGTTTAGTAAGACATTTTATTTGAATTTTTTTTAGATTTACAACACTTCTTTATCTGAGCCACCACCTCAAGGGTATGAAAGTGTTACAAATATGGTGCCACCATATAATGCTTTTTTCGGCACAAGGAGTCCCAGAGGTAAGGCAAATGAATACACATGTTTCTTCCCATGGCTGATATTCCTTATTTCCTGTGTTTGAAATATATTCCCTGAATGTACAGATATTCCTAGAAACTTAGGTTACAGGATTTAAATGCAGTATGGGTCATCGTAAATTTGTTAGCGTGATCCCACAGCCGACTTCTGGAAAAATAATCATCAGTCCTTACAGAGCAACGTTTTTAGTGATTAATGCACCAACTAAATCAGTCCATAAAACCATTGTAGCACCCACTTCGGGGTTCAGACTGAGATGTGCAGGTGGTCACTTCCAGTCCCCGTATGCAGCCACAACTCCATTTGGCCCCAGGGCGTGGATTCTCCAAATAGGGGAGGCTGAATCTCCAGGGCCTTAGGCGTAAGGGGAATACTTCTCTGTCCTCTCCTCTTTCCATGTGCACTCACAAATAGTTGAATTGTAGCAAGTGTCTCTGATCCAATAACCACGCTGGACACTCGCATGGAATTTTCAAAAAAATAAATTTTACTGCAACCAATATTGAAAGTTGATTATAAGGCAAAGGCAACCATCTATTTGATCTACAGTACATCCAAGACTTTACTGCAGTCTCAGTCTTGTACTAGGAAAAATCTTTCCTTCCATGGGGTGGAAGCCAGGCTTCTAGTAGGGTAGCAGGGGTATCCTATTTCTTCTTTGATGTTTAAAGTGGATCTCTTGGGTGGCAAATCCCAACTGCAGCAAACAAATGAAATCCCAAACTCTTTCTCCCTGGCAGGAATGGTGCAGGAGGTGCTGTTGCTCCCTTCTCACTCCCTACCCAAAACCTGAGCTAGGGACATCTTGTGGAGACCTGGGGAGAGGAGATCTCTACACTATAACATAGTCCTACATGGTCACATTTTAACTATGTAATCTGTTTTAGAAATCATGCTTGTAATGTCAGTATTTCCTTCATAAATGCAGATATCATTGCTTTGTATTAGAAGATGTTTCTAGATATCTCCATTAACTTTGGTGACATGGTAGTGCTTTACAGCTAGGGATGAAAGCGTTATAACACATATGTCTGGCAGGGTGGAGTATGATAATGTCTGCAAAAATATACCAATGAGGTCCATTCTTGGGAGGAAGTTAAAATTTGGGCCTATTGAAAATGACGTCAATCTGATAAGGCTGGGGTCAGTGCTGCATTACCCAGAAGCCATATGCTTAGGGGCCCCCCAGCCCTCACAAGGTTAGGGGGCCTCTTCTCCCATGATTGACTGTTATTCAGGCAGGATTATTAAAAACAGAGAGGATACTTTTCAAAGAACTCCGCGTGGCCCCATATACATGCATATATGGCTGCGCAGAGATCTACTACAGTATTTTATAACCTGCATGTGTATCAGGTACAATCAGATTATAAAATATGCATATATCTATCTGCAATGCATTGAAAGCACGTAATTTTCCTACCTATTTTATAAACACATGCATGCATATTTTACACACACAACAAAAATATAACTGTTGGCTTAAAAATCCTGATTTATATGTGGAATTCAATATATTTTAAAAACTGTGAGTAATTGAAATCACCAGTTAGCTGATACCTCCACCAGTTCATCCAGTCCTTCTCCAATAATCAAAGAGGGCTCAATGCTTGACTTAAGTACCTTGATTAGGAGCCTTATTTAGCAACCTGCCAACTGTTTAGGGTGCCTTAATTAAAGTGTCTTAAACAGCTGAACTTTGGTAAGGTATTGACTTGTCAAAGTTTAGGCACCTATAATCAGCACTAGAAATCTGCACTAAGTGTCTAATTTTGAACCCTTACCCTATCCTGCCCTCTTTTAAGGAACCTAAATATAGAAACATAGAAATAACAGCAGAAAAGGACTAAACAGTCCATCAAGTCTGCCCAGCAAGCTTATGATAGCATCAAAAGTATCAGGCTTATTGGTTATGAGTAGTAATTGCCGCATCGGCAAGTTATACCCATTATTATTTGTTTTCCCAGACCTTAAAATTTATGTCCTTGTTGGTTGCTGTCTGAATCTGATTCCCCTTTTTTTCTATTTCCCCTACCATTAATGCAGAGATCAATATTGGAGCAGAGAGCAATATTGGAGATGGATCAACAGTACTTTTTTCTTCATTTCCATCCTTTAATCTTTAGGGGTCCACAGTGTTTATCCCATGCACCTTTGAAATCTTTCACTGTTTTTGTCTTAACCAGCTCCTCCAGAAGGGCTTTCCAAGCATCTATACTGTGTTATATATGTTATACTATAACTACATTCAAATTCCATGCTGAACAAATCTTCTGAACAGGAGGACACAGGATGTTTTCCCCCTTGAGGAAATGAACCACATCTGGATGAGACGCCAACAGTCTTCCCAGAATTCTACCTTGAAGGGAACCCTAAGACTGACACCTGAAACCCGAAGGGAATTATAGGCCAAACCCTTAGCCAAACTGCTTTGCCTAAAGGCTAGAATCAGTGGAATGTCCACCTTCAAAGGCTGCACCTTGTTCTGTAAACACCAGGATTCAAGGACTCTCCACACTCGGACATAAGCCAATGATGTGAAAGGCCTCCTTGTCTGAAGCAAAGTCTCAATCACAGGCTCCGAATAACCTTTCAAGTGGAACAGTCGCCTCTGAAAAGCCAAGCCGCTAGACAGAAGTGATCCTCCAGGTCTGAAAATACGGGTCCCCGCTGCAACAACTCCTTCAGATGGGCCACTAGACGAAGAAGGTCCGCCAACCATGACCAATGTGGCCGTTCGGGTGCCACCAGAATCATCTTGCCCGGATGAAGCTCGATGCACTGCAGCACTTGAGAGGCCAAGGTCGAAACATGTACAGCAACAGGTGTGTCGGCCAAGGTTGAATGACAGCATCGATGCCCTCTGATCGAACCTCCCTTCTGCGACTGAAAGAAAACAGTCGTCACATTTCCTGGAGTCGCCATGAGGTCTACCACTGGTCTGTTCTACTTGGCCTGAATCAAGGCAAAAGCCTCCACCAACTCCCACTCCCCTGGATCCAGATGCTGTCTGCTGAGGATGTCCGCCTGCACATTGTCCACTCCGGCCACATGGGAAGCTGCTATCCTTACTAGATGTTTCTCTACAAAACAAATAGCGCTGGAGGTGCAAGAACTATTCAGGCAAGCCTTTCCGGAGTCAAATATCCATTGAGAGACCTCACTGCACAATGTTAATATCCATAAAGAGACATCACTGCACAATGTAAATAAGTTACCTCTGTAAATTTTTACGCTACTATCCTTATCTCCTTCCTCTCCCAGTTCTACAACCTTGTTTTATTGTAACTTTTGCTTCCGTCGCACTTGTTAAAAGAACAGTTTTTGCACCCCCTGTTATATGTAAACCGGCATATGATCTTATCATGAATGCCGGTATAGAAAAACCTTAAATAAATAAATAAATAAAAATCTATCACCCTCTCCGTGAAGAAATATTTCCTGATGTTTGTTCTGAGTCTTCCTCCTTGGAGTTTCATTTTGTGACCCCTAGTTCTACTAATTTTTTTCCAGTGGGGAAGATTTGTTGATTGTGCATCATTAAAACCTTTCAGGTATCTGAAGATCTGTAACATAGCTCCCCTGCACCTCTTTTCTTCCAGGGTATACATATTTAAGTCCATCAACCTCTCCTCATAAGTCATTTGATAGAGACCCTCTACCATTTTTGTCGCCCTTCTCTGGAGAGCCTCCATCCTGTCTCTGTCTCTCTTGAGATATGGTCTCCAGAACGTAACACAATACTCCAGGTGAGGCCTCACCAAGGACTTGCACAAGGGCATTATCACCTCCTTTTTCTTCCTGGTTATTCCTCTCTCTATGCAGCATTCTTCTGGCTTTAGCTATTGCCTTGTCACATTGCTTCACCTTATTCAGTTTTCTAGACACTGTAAACCCAAGGTCCCTCTCTTGCTCCGTGCACAGCAGCCCTTCACCCCCCATCACGTACAGCTCTTTTGGATTACCACACCCCCGATGCATGACTCTGTACTTCTTGGCATTGAATCTCAGCTGCCATATCTTTGACCACCGTTCAACCTTCCTTAAATCACGTCTCATTCACTCTACTTCTTCCAGCATGTCCACTCTGTTGCAAATCTTAGTATCATACTCAAATAGATAAACTTTACCTTCTATCCCTTCCGCAATGTCACTCACAAAGACATTGAACAGAACCAGTTTCAACACCCATCATTGCAGCATTCCGCTTAGCTCTGTTCTCTCTTTAGAGTAGGTTCCATTTTCCATCTCAATCTGCCTTCTATCTGTCAACCAGTTTGTAATCCACTCCAACATCTTGACGCTCACTCCCAAGCTTCTCATTTTATTCATAAGCCTCCTTTACGGGACTGTATCAAAAGCTTTGCTGAAATCCAAGTAGATCACGTAGAGTGCTCTTTCTCGATCCAATTCTTTAGCCACCCGATCAAAAAAATCAATCAGATTTGTCTAACAAGACCTTCCCCTGGTGACTCCATGCTGCCTCGGGTCGAGCAACCCACTGGATTGTAGATAGTTCACTATCCTTTCCTTCTTCATTAATTTTCCCACCACTGAGGTGAGACTAACCGGCCTGTAGCTTCCAGTCTCCTCTCTGCTCCCACTCTTCTGAAGCGGGACCACCTCTGCTCGTCTTCAATCTTGAGGCACCATTTCTGTTTCCAGTGATCTATTGCACAGGTCCTTCTGCAGACTAGCCAGCACATCTCTGAGCTCCTTCAATATCCTGGGATGTATCTCATCCGGTCCCATGGTTTTGTCCACTTTCAGTTTTCCTAGCTCTTCCCATACATTCTCTTCTGTAAATGGAGTGTTGTCTACTCCTCCCCAACCAGTCTTGTCAACTAGTGATGGCTGTTCTTTAGGGTCTTCTTTAGTGAACACCAAACTGAAGTCATTGTTTAATATTTCAGCCATTTCTTTTTTTTTTTTCAAAATAATTTTTATTAGAAGCAAGAATATGCATCTATACATCAAATAACATTATTATACAACTAGGGCCAACATGGCTTAATATGACATCAACCAGGTGTACACACAAGACCAGCAGTTGATGTACAGTGAACAGATACATGGATATAGTGCAATTCTCGCTGCCTGTATTTTTTTTTTATCTCCCTGATACTTCCCCCCTCCTCATTCTTGAGCCTTCACCACATTCCCCCAGCTCAGACATCCAACCCTGCATTTATCCCATTCCCCCAAACATACCTCCATCCAGCCACCACATCCACAACACCCGCCTGCTCCACTCCCCCCCGAGACCAGGGAATTCATTGCCAAGATACACCATAGCTGATCTCCAACAAACCAGTTTGGGTTTCCTTAAGGAGGATTACAAAAAACGCTTGCCAAGAGCCCTCATTATGCTTATCTCATTTGCGATTACCAGCCATACAGTCCATCCATTCGATTTGCATGGATATAGCCATCTGATTTTGCCAGGCTGCAATAGCGGGAAATGTTGCAGGTTCCACCCACATCGATAAGATCATGCAGCATGCCAGCAGGACGGCAACTCTCCCAAACTTTACCGTAGAGTAAGTGCCGGTAAAAGTGTCAGAAAAGGGTGAGTCATCAGGGACTTGCCAGATATCTGAGTTGCCATCCCTGTACAGCGAGCAATAGTAGCCATCACTTCTGCCCAAAACTGTGTGAGCTTTGAACAGTTCAATAAACGATGTAATAAAGTGCCCTCCTCCAGGCCGCATTTAATACATAGGGGGAGTCAGTAAGGCCCATCCGGAACCGACGAACATCATCATAGAAGGTCAGGTGAAGAATTCGAAACTGCAGCTCATTGAGCCTTATGTCTGGATTTTGGGCATATAGAGATTTGATTCCGGAAGACCAATGATTTTAAGATTATTTCTTCTACCTCTATTCTCTTGGTCTTCAAGCTTATCCAATAGATCTTTTTGCTGGGCCTGGAGCATCGCCACATGCCTCTCAGAATCTGCCAGCCAGACCCCATAGTCAGAAAGCACCTGTTCCTCCTGATCCAGCTGCTTCGCCTGTCCTTCCAATGTCCCCTTTAGGTCATCCATAGAAGCCTGGATCTTAATTAATTGTGCATCCAATGCAGCAGAGATGCTTTGAGAGATCTGCTGAAACACCTCATCCAATACCGCTGCCAACATCTTGGTGCCGTCGGTTGTGGCCGCCATCTTAACCGTGCTTTGTCACCGCTCACGCCACTCCGTGTTGGCTGCTGTCTCATACCACCCATGGCACGTTGAACTCGCTGCTATGCACCCGTACTTTCCAGGCACCTCCCTTGATAGAACCACTGGAAAGGCACTAAACTGCACGTTTAATTAGTAAGAAAACACAAAAGGGCGGACTCCATCTCAGCCAGGTGGGGTCACGTTCTACTCCACTTCCCCCAGCCATGATCTCTGACCACTCGCGTTTCACCCGGCAAATTTTTTTTTTTTTTTTCCAGTCCAGACCCCTCAGAGGCTGTCCCAGGCAGAAATATCCCAGATTGCTGTGCTAATTACTGGAATTACTTAATAGAGGAAACATACTCTGGCGGCCGCCATCTTGGCCACATTGTATTGTGCTCTGCCCCGCTTACCACCAGTCACAGCCACCTGTTACCTTCGGCGCTGCAGCAGTCCTCCTTCAAAGGCATTCATCTGGCAGAGACCCTCCCAGTCAGAATCGCTCCAAAGCGCCACTCGAATCTTATTACTATGATTTTTTGGTGTCAGTGGGGGTAAGTCGTGGTAGCAGCCGCCATTTTGGCCTGGTCTTGCCACGCTTCTTTTCAGAGTGCACCGGCCACAATCATTTGCTGCCCGCAGTGTACCAAAATGTCTTCATGATGAGCTGGGTCCCTTCAGGAGCCCTCCCGAGCCAGATTGCCGTGGAAACGTCACCTTTTTTAGAATGTTAGCGGGGGAAACTTGGAGGGGGACCGTGGAGCTCAATCTCCAGGCTCTCCTGCTGGTGATGTCATCACCCGGAAGTCCCGGCCATTTCTTTGTCACTCTCCCCCCATTGATCTTTGTCTCCTTTTAATTTCACTATACCACTTTGGATCTTTCTCCTTTCTCTGATATATCTGAAAAAATGTTTTGTCACCTCGCTTTACCTCTTTGGCAATCCTACTTCTGCCTGACTTTTTGCTTTCTTGATTTCTTTCTTCATCTTCCTCAGTTTCACTAGATATTCATCCCTGTGTTCTTCATTTTGAGACCCTTTATATTTTTTTGAACGCTGTTCTTTTTGCCTTTATTTTATCAGCCACCTCCTTTGAGAACCAGATTGGTTTCTTATTTCTCTTACTTTTGTTTACTTTTCTAACATATAGATTTGTTGCTCTTGTAATTGCTCCTTTGAGTTTGGCCCACTGTTGTTCCACCTCTCTCATTTCCTCTCAGTCTTCAATTTCTACTTCCAGGTACTTCTTCATTTCGACAAAGTCTGTAGTTTTGAAATTATTCAGGTCTTCGTGTGACTTCTCCATATGTTATTTGTTATATCAAACCATACCATTTGTTGATCACTGGTGCTGA
This sequence comes from Rhinatrema bivittatum, assembly GCF_901001135.1. Taxonomy (NCBI): domain Eukaryota; kingdom Metazoa; phylum Chordata; class Amphibia; order Gymnophiona; family Rhinatrematidae; genus Rhinatrema; species Rhinatrema bivittatum. Next base: position 46,466,294 of record NC_042619.1, read on the forward strand.
GGTGGGCACCCACCTGGACATTAGAGGCATTATCCCCGTTAGTGAGCACAAGGTTGAGTATAACTCCCTCCCTGGTGAGTTCCATTAAAATTGGTTTGAAGAGAACCCCTTGCAGGGCATCCACTATCTCTCTCTACTTCTGGTAGATTCTGCAGAAGGGATTCTCCAGTCTATGTCTGGCAAGTTAAAATCTCCAACAATCAACACTTCTCTCTTCTTTCCCAACTTTTGGATGTCTTCAACCAGATCTCTGTCCAGTTCTTCCTATTGAGTCAGAAGCCTGTCCCTTTTATTGGCTGTCTCCTGCCACCCCCATTCTTTAGTTTAAATGTTTGGTAATATATGATCTGAATTTCTCAAATAGCACCCTCTTTCCTGCTACTGACAAATGTAGACCATCCTTTCCATATAGTCTTTTACTGCTCCATACTCGACCCCAGCCTCCAAAGTAAATCTAAAGTTGTGAAATGAACCCAGGAAATTTTTTTGATGCTCAGATATCTAGGAGGAAAGGCCTCAAGTCTTCGTACCTAGGTGCCCCAAAAGGGGCTTAATTTGCACTGGCTGAGGTCATTTTTAATACGGTCAAGCACTTGAAAATCCATGGATGAGTATGGCTTTCACTTCTCCCTTGTGGTGCTTTTTGTTTGGTTGATATGCAACCAAATTCAGTGCTAGGTATTCCAAGGGTCAGGTTTTATGAAGGAGCAAGTGCTGAGAAACCTGCTAACAGACAATGTAAGAGACACTATCCCTTTTCTACTTTTGGCCTGGTAGTTACTCTTTTCCCCTTTTTCTTCCAACCAGTGCTAAGACTCTGGTACCATAACCCTTTATTCACAACTACACAGGGATTTTTCCTCAATTTAATAGACAGCCCCTCCCAATAGTCCTAGTCTGGTCATTAGATCCATAGTCTTGAGACCAGGATCCAGGTACCAGGGCTCCTTCCAGGACTTTGATTCATAGGTTCCATATCTGGCCTTTGATTATCACCTTTAACAATAACCATAGGAGCTATGAATGCTGCCTCCATAGCATCCTCAGCAGAAGCCCCCAATCTGGGAAGGAAATCAAGAAGTTTCCACATTTATTTTCTTTCTTTATTTAAAAATATTTCTTAACACACACCTTCCAAAGTTTGGGATGGGGTACAAAGTAACATACATAAAATAGATACAGTATATATAACTAAAATAAAACTGCAAACAAGTCAAACTGACATTCAAAGCGAACTACAAGAGGACCATCAAGAATTAGGAGGAAAGATTACATTAGTCAGCTGTTTCAAAGGCTTAAACAGAAAAGTTTTAACGTTGTCTTAAATGCCTTGGTTTCTTTTGTTCTATGGACATAAGACGGCAAGGCATTCCACAGCTTAGGCCAGGTTGTGGAAAAAGCTCTCTCATGCATCTCCACCAAGTGTACAGCTTGGGGTGATGGAATGTCAAATAGTAATATAGTAATGATGACAGAAAAGCACCAGATGGCCCATCTAGTGTATCCAGCAAGCTTGTGATAGTAACTGCTGCTCCATGCCTTATAATATGAGTAGTAATATTTACAATCAAGTGTCAAACCCATAACAAATGACTGCTGGCAACATTTTTACTGGGTGAGGAGCCTTCTTGATAATTCAGACAATGCTACTTGATATTCTTTGCTTTGGGACTTAGCCGTAGAAGCTGTCCTGTGCTTTTTCCCATATATCTACATGTCATTACCCCAGACAGTCAGGGCCCATGTTTGTTGTTGTCCATATCCAGTTCCCCTTCCACCTCCCTCCCCCCCCGTTGTTGAAACAGGGAGTGATGTAACAGTTGTACCAAAAACATCAAGTCTATTGATTGAGGGTACTAATCCCATGCCTTCTGTTAAGGGTAGTAATTGCTGTTCTGTGCAAGCAAACTGACTAGAAATCAAAAAGTCTATGAAAGGGTATAAATTGTTACAGTGAATTTTCAACAGTTACACATGTAAATGTAACATACTGTTATAGCAATTTTCAAAAGTCCATTAACTCGCATTAAATCCACTTAACGCAGGTAAAACGGATAAAGTGCAATTACACATGCAAAACCCAGTTTACTCAAACCGTGTATGTTGAATTTATCCAAGGAGAATTTGTGTTTTTTTTTTAACAGGTTATGACTGATGACTGCTTATTTACAGTAAATTGAATGTGTGAGTTTATGAGAAGCCAGGGGCATGAATGCAGAACTGGAGTAATGTGTTTCTGGAATCTGTGCCGGATAAAATGCGAGTTGCTACGTTTTCATCAAATTGCAATGATCTAAGTGTGTTGGATGGAAGACCAACATAAAGGGAATTATAGTCTGCTCCACTTCCACCGAGGCACTGGGCTGGCAGTACCCGTTTTTCTTCCCAAAGCGCATTATGTGTAGCATAATCCTTGTAATTTAGTACACAGAGTGATGCTATGCAAACATTTTCCATATTAAAATTAAATCTTAAAAGCAAAAAAAACAAATGCATATCAGGATAATAATAGTCATATGTTGGTGCCATTTGAAATATCTGTCCCTGTATTGGAGACTCTAAATGTTCAGCATTTCTTCCTTCCCTGACAGGGAGACATTGTGTATGTGAATTATGCCCGTACAGAAGACTTTTTTCAGCTGGAGCGGGCGATGGGAATCAACTGTTCTGGAAAGATAGTCATTGCCAGATATGGGAAGATCTTCAGAGGAAACAAAGTAATGTATTATGTCTGCTCTTAAAAAGATTTGTAGCATTAGAATTCCTGGAGAAACACGACTTGAGGTTGTTATAAATTATCTGCTGCACATTTCTTTACTACATGATTTAGTCGGCAACCCCCCTGGGTGCGTGATATATGTTGCTGAGCATGTGCTAGGTCAAAGAAATCCACTGCAGTTTCGGTTGCCAAGCTCATAAGTAATGAGCTAATCTGCTGCAACTAGAAAATGGGAAAGAAAAAAAACTGTACATCTTACAGGTTACAGTATTTTAGAATGTATAGTAGGGCCAGAATAAAAGGCTATCATTGCCAACTATCACAAGAAATGGTCAGCCCCTCCCCTCGCTCCATTCCACCTTCCCCTTCAGATACGCTCACCTCATCTCCTCTCGGCTTCATCTAGTCTTGGCAGCAAACTGAGGGGGAAAGGGCATCACGCGCCCTCTTCCTTCTGCTTTGCTCCCTTCTTTCTTCCTGCACTCCCCTGGTTGATCTAACAGGGTTGAGAGGTTGGGAGGAAGACATGGGAAGGTGGAGGAGAGCTGGAGCTGGAACTGGTGTCAGGAAGACCACTGGGCAGCCTGGGCGCGTGACTTGCGCCATCATCTTCCATGTCACTGTGTTACTAGTTACTATCTAAACACAACACATAACATAATAAGTAACAAGAGATTGTAAGTATCTTAAGACAACTCACTTACTATTATGTGAAAACTGTTGAAATAGATCTAGTGTAGTACAAACCTTCTGTCCTAGACCTCAATATGTATTAGAAAATCACAGTAGATTTATATTAATCCCTGTTGTGTTGATCTGTTGTATGAATGTTACTTTTGTAAACCGTTGTGATCTTCATTTGGGACGACAGGATATAAAATGTCTAAATAAAATAAATAAATAAACACACTACAGTGGCAGCTGTGCAGTGCTAGCAACAGCACGGAGGCACTCAGTAGAAGAGCTTCTTTTATGTATTTTATTTATTTCTAAATGTATAACCCACCTATCTACAATATTATGTGGGTTACAATAGTATACACACATCCTGTTACAAAACAAAAAGCTAGGTTCAGCAGCTGCTACTTAGCCAGATAAGTCACATATTTGACTAAATAAATAGCTGGATAAGTTGTGGGTGGGCAGTGGGCAGATCAAGGTGGGGCTACTTAGGGGCAAAGGATAAAGTAGTCAGACTTGGTGGGGGGGGGAGAAGGAGAAGACCCCCCCCCCCCCCACACACACACACACACTCTCCCCTCCCCTACATTGGATTGACATGGATTAGCAGCAATGGCACACGTTCTCTCTCTCCCTGACCTCAGCACTCTCCTCATTCCCCCACCACCACCATGCCAGTGCTGACCTTAGAAATATAGGAAGTCCATAATAGTTATCCATCTAAGTGGCTTAACTGTCTATATTCAGCCCTCATCTAGCTAAATTCTAAGTGGCTAGAATTTAGCCAGATAAATTAGGGGTGATCCAGGGGCGTAACTGGGTGGAGTTCAGTTAGCCTGCTAACTCCAATATTCAGAATGAATCGGTTGAGTTAGCTGGATAAGTCTAGTCAAGTCAAAGAGCTGTCCTAAAGTTAGCTAGCTAATTAAGGTCTAGATTCATCAAAATGCTATAAATTTCACATGAATCCACCACTAAACCTCACTTTGAGTTACTTGTTGACTCTCCTACAGTGGTATAAATAGTTGACTAATATGGAAGCCTTACGGGTAGATTTTAAATGCCCGGCGTGTGTAAATCCCGGGGGTTACATGCATGGCTGGGCCTTGCATGTGCCATGCGCATTTTCAAAGGGGCCCGGCCACGTGCGTAACCCCCATATGCACCGAAGTGCCGGGCCCAGAGAAAGGGGCAGACTGGGGACAGGGAGGGGCAGGGCTGGAGGCAGCCGGTACAGCGGCCATTTGCTGCTGTGTTAGGGAAGCGCTCGCCGGCAGTCGGCTGGGGCGTGCAAGCTGCTTCTGCTCCAATGGAGCAGCAAGCAACGAAACAAAAAAAAGAAGAGGTAGAAGACAAGGTTTAGGGGTGGGGAGGAGAGGAGAGGGAAGGAGTATGAGTAGGGGGGTAGGGAGGTTCCCTCCCACTCCGCTCCTTAATTGGAGTGGAGTGGGAGGGAACTCGGGGAGGACCAATTGCGTTGCCACGTGTAATCTTATAAAGTAGTCCCCCTCCTTTCATGCGCGGATTATAAAATTCCGTGCGCATGTGCGTGCGGCTATGGGATTTTATAACATGCACGTGTTGGAGCACGCAAGTTATAAAATCAGCACGTCCATGTTTTAACGCCAGGAAGTGCGTGCGCGCATCTTTTAAAATCTACCCCTTCCAGTCTTAGTCTCTCTCTCTCTGTGTTAATGCCTCTCATTTTCATAAACTCTGTCCAAACTCCTCCCTTTTGACAAAAAATTTGCATTCATATCTCATGATGTGATAAATAAGGCATGCATTATCGTGGGCGTTAGGACCCTAACGGCCTAACGCATTTTGATAAATGACCCTGTAAGATAGCTGGCTATATTCAATATTGTGGCTGCACTATTGAATATGCCTCCAAAGTCAGTCGGATAAGTTTATCCGGCTAAGGCCAGGATTTATCAAACTATCGCATGCGATAGGAAGAGGGCAGGGGGCCCAATCTGATGTATAAAATGTGCTACCTCATAGTGGCGTCCCCTTAGTCACAGCATTCTGTACGGTTGTATGGGTTGCACACCCCAAAAGCTTGCTATGCCTATATGTTTGCCTATACTAAGAAGTCTACTGTACAATAGACGTCAGTAGCATATTCCTTTGAAGGATATTTGTGTCTTTCATCATATTAGAAACATAGAAATATGACGGCAGAGAAAGATCATATGACCCATTTAGTGTGTCCATCTGCCCAACTAATTTAGCTTTACAATTCCTATCATTCCCTCAGAGAACCCCTGTTTTTACTCCATTCTTTCATGAATTTAGATACTGTTTTTGTCTCCACAACCTTCATTGGGAGGCCGTTCCATGCATCCACCACCGTCTCTGTAAAGAAACATTTCCTAAGATTACTCCTGAGACTACCTCCTTTCACCCTCATCCCATGACCCTTCATTCTAAAACCTCCTTCCCACTGAAAGAGGCCTGCCATCTATGCATGGAAACCTTGGAGGCACTTACACACCTCTATAACATCGCCCCTATTTTGCCTTACCTCTAGGGTATACATATTTAGATCTTTAAATCTGTCCCCACTGTTCAAATTGATTTCTTACAACCGTTCATATCTCTTTTAGGTTAAGAATGCCATTCAGGCTGGTGCCAAAGGAATCATCCTGTACTCAGACCCAAGTGATTACTGTGCCCCTGGGGTAGAACCCTATCCAGATGGCTGGAACCTTCCTGGAGGAGGAGCCCAACGTGGTAATGTGCTAAATTTGAATGGTGCCGGGGACCCTCTTACTCCAGGCTATCCTGCAAAAGGTGAGTGACAACACTCATTGGGGTAGATTTTCAAAGGGATACGCCCGTAACCCCCGAAAAGCTACCCCAAGCTGCCCCTGTGCGCGCCAAGCTATCTTGCATAGGCTCGGTGGCGCACGCAAGCCCCGGGACGCGCGTATGTCCCGGGCCTTGCAAAAAGGGCCGGGGCGTGGGCGGTCTGGGGGTGGGGGCGTGGCCTGAGCCTCCACGCACAGCGGCCATTTGCCGCTGTGCCTGGGATCGTGGGCCGGCTGTCAGCCGGCGTGCGTAAGTTACGCCTGCCGGGAGGCAGGCATAACTTCTTCAACAAAGGTATTGGGGGGGTTTAGATAGGGCTGGGGGGCGGGTTAGGTAGGGGAAGGAAGGGGGAGGTGCAGGGGGGGGGGGTGGAAGGAAAGTTCCCTCCGAGGCCACTCCGATTTCATGGAGGCAGGCTGCGCGGCTCGGCACGGGCAAGTTGCACACTTGTGCACCCCTTTGCGCGCACCGACCCTGGATTTTATAACATGCGCGCGGCTGCGTGCACATGTTATAAAATCGGGCGTAGATTTGTTTGCGCCGGGTTGCGTGAACAAATCTGCGCCCGCGTGCAGGTTTTAAAATCTGCCCCATTATATATAACCCTCTTCTTAAACTAAAGAAATTCTGGTTGTAAGATATCCTCTGCAGATCGTTAAATTTCATAGCCAGTCTGAAAGCCAGCTTCAAGCAACAAAGTAGCTGAGCAGATATTTTTGCAAGGTTAATGAATGTTAGCTTTTCTTGAGTGACCTCTAGTGAGCATAAAGAACTGGATATAAAAAAGACAGGTTTAAATCCAGATACTCCTTTTGCTACTTCTTGTGCCAGCTATTTTATCTTCCATTGTCTCAGGTACCTATTTCAACTGTAAGCTTTTGTAGGCAGGGACTTGTAGTACCTGTGTGTAATTTGTTGTTAAGCACCCTGGTTAGAGCATTGTATTAATGTGCAAGTAAATAAAACTTAATGAAGGTTTGAACTTTCTGAGAGTTGAAGAGGATCATCATTTTCAGAATTAATAGCTAAATCCTGTTATTATGTAGTATAATTTGACATGGGGGTGTGGTGAGAAGCGGGCAGGGCAGAGAAAGATGTGCTTGTTTGGAAGCAAATATTTGTGCGCTTGTCAAGGTTTTCCACCATGGAGAGCATAATCTTTGCCGTAGCAGGTTAATGCAGCTCCTAAAAAAAAGGTTCTGATGTGCTTGGCTGATTCAGTTTTCCCTTCCAACATGTTTACTATAAAAGCGAGTGCCGTCATTTCACAGTCCTATGTTAGATGCCTGCAGCTATCTGATTCTAACGAAAAATATCTTTGAAAATGCGACATTGGGAAAATTCAACAGAGAGCAAAAAAAAAACCAAAAACAATAGTAACTGCCAAATTCAAATGTCCAGTCTCAAAACTAGGATTGAATAACAGGACGATTGCCTGTGCAGGGAGTCCGGTAGATCTGTGAAGGTCAGACTTAGATGATGAGTCTCATAAAAGAACATTGGACACGTTTACCCACTTCCCAAACCTCTTTAATTGCTTCAGTTCCCTAACAAATAGTCTTTTACCATTATATTGTAATCCATGAAAATATATGCTGCCTCTCTGAAGGTATAACCCTTCCTTGAGCTGGATAAAGTATAGCAGTCGGTAACATAGGGGTCTATGTGCTAAAGTTTCTTAGAACCACATTTAATGCAGTTATTTGCTAAACTAATTATAAGCAGAACGCGACTGAGTTAAAATGGCAGCGTTAACCCGAATGTGACCCTTTTAGCACAGCAGCACTTTCTGCGGCCTGCATTAACTGAACGGGAGAGGGGGGCCCAATTAGTGAAGGTGGCAGGGGACCCGGTACGGGGTAGAGGAGGGGGACCACCCACCCTCCTTCTCAAAAACAGGAATCCCATCCCACCAGATGTCCTCACAATTCAAAATACGAAGGAGCAAGGCTGCCATTCTGGCAAGAGCTAGCAGACGTGTCAGGAGCGAGGCAGGACACTCTCCTGTCGTTTCTCTGGTCCCGGGGAGGGGACAGGAGGCAGTGGTGGCGGCTGAGGCGAGTGGCAGGGTTGGACATTTCAGGAGGGAGCGGGAACTGGGTGGGTTGGGTGTCCGCAGGTGAGGAGGGCTTCTTCCCACTTATTGTCTATTATCACGCTGTCAACTACACGTCTCGGGGTGCAATTATATTTACTTCTGTAACATGGCTGCTGTGGTAAATTTAACACAACTTTTTAAATACCATGGTAATAAGTAATAGGCTTAATACCATAGCATTTCCTATTTAAATAGGTGGCCATTTCCAGGGTTGCTAACATCACATTAGCACCTGTGTATTATGCAATGTATGTATTCACATGCACATTAGCCAAAATGTGCTTTGATATATATAGAGACCCCTTAATCAGGCAGAAAATTTTGCAAAGGGAAGGAATTTTTCCACCTATACTGGGTGGTGTGCAATACTCCTAGGGAGGAACAATCCTAGTAAAAAGACCTCCAGAGTAAATGCAATACCCCACAAAGCCACCCTTGCAAGTATAGCCGGGGCGCTGTAATATTTGCTCATGATAGACACTTTGTCCCTCTCCTTTCAGCGACAAACAGTCCACGAGGGGGGGGGGGGGGGGGTTGTCATGCGATTGATCCTGACCCTGCTGTATTCTCTAGTTAGTGTAAATTAATAAAACAATGTCCAAATCAATTAATTTCCTCATAACCGATTTTCACACACACACATTGCACCCTTCAGACACAACCGTGCTCACTGTCTGAATAGGGGTGACAGAAAAGTAAGTGATTTGTAATTGAGTGTTACACAAGTTTCATTAAAATCCCAGTAAATACCCTTGAAATTTACAGTCTTAGCACCTATCCAGTGAAAGGTCCGGCCCCACCACTTGCCAATTAACAACGAATAATCAGCTGTTACCCTATCATTCCCAAAGCAGAATACCTTTACAAGTTTAATTCAAATCCTAGTAAAAATACCTTCAGTGTAATTTCTTATAAAGTCACCCTTACAATTCTAATTCAATTCCCAGTTAATAACCTTGAAATTTAGAGGCAGTCTCATCTCCCACCCAGTGAAAGGTCCTGCTACTGTGCTGATAAGTCTCCTACAAGCAGGAAAAAAGCACCAGTTGATTATTCAGTCTCAATCCAGGTCACAAAAGCGTCCATAGACTCCTCCATTTAGCCTATCACAAATTCTCCACAGAAGGATGTAAAAAGTAAACTAATATATTTTACAGGAAGAGTTTTTAGCATATCAAGCAGAAGCTGCCAAAAAAAGGCATCTGTCTACTGCAGTCATCTTGGTTCTGCCTGCATAGAGTTCTCATGAGAATTTGGACAACAGCATCCTAATTTATTTAGGATTAGATTCAAGAATTGGGCAAAAGCAGAGCCAACAATTTCAAAAAAAGTCTGTATGCACCCATAATTCTGATCCAGCTCTTCTTTTCCTACAATTTCTGGAAGGCGAATAAAGCACATAAGATGTGCAAGCAAAAACGTGTGTAGAAATAGCACCATGGGAATTTTACCTAATTCTTAAGTGTATCACTAAGGGACAGACGTACATAGGGGCTCAGTTACAGAGGCAGGTGCTAGAGTGGTCCAGCACAGCACTGGGGTGTGCTTGCTGCTAATTTAGGCAGCTGACTAATGGATGGGTAGGGCAGAATTATGCAGTCACAATTGTGGCAGGGAAGATTAGAGATCAGTGGGGAAAATAGGATTTTTCCTACCAGTTTTCTGATATGATGGAAAGCCTACAAAACTGCCCCTATGCAAACCATGAATTTGAAATAAAAGATTCTTTTTCAAAGTCAAGGATTTTATAAATGGTTTTCAAGGTGCCATCAGGTTTAGGAAGGCTCAATATGGGGGTAAATCTGCTAATGCCTGCCTGATGCACCTTGATTTTAATATTAAAATCAGGGGCATTAGTAAAAGACGCTCTTTGGTTGCATAGTGCCAGCTCATAAATAGATCTTTGTTTCCACTCTAAAAGAGTCTGAACCAGGCTGTAAATTGCATTTCTTACTTTCCCCTGGTGCTAACCTGTTGTAAGTAAGCCCCACTGTGTTGAAATTCATGTGGCTGTGATTTCTTTGCTCCAGAGATTTCTCAATCTAAGTTTAAGCACAGGGAGATTAAGAAACTTCTGAAGATCATACAGTATGCAGCGCACTAAGGATAGTAGCATGGGCTTCAGGTTTCAAGGCTCTGGACTCCAGTTCACTAACCATGTCCTAGGAAATGTTTTGGAATCCAGTTTTGAATCCTGTGTTGGCATCTATTGTGTGAGGAAAAGGAAAAAAAAACCATTCAGAAGGTGTAAATTATTCAAACTCATTTTCTATGTCTTTATATTGATTGCAATTGTGTACAAGAAAGTAAACATCTGTACTTCATGGCATGTGTCTGGATCAAAATACAGATAGCATGGGGGGGGGGGGTATCATTTCATGCTCTTCTACCCAAGAAGGCAAAAGAGACTTTCTTAAATAATTAGGGAAGTCTTGTAGGCAGTCACGCTCTGAGGCTGGCAGCTGGAATGTATTCTTGGCAAAGTGGACCAAAACAACTGGGAAAACTGGATGGGCTAGTTGATCTTTTTCTGCAGTCGTATGCTGTGTTACTATGTTATTACAATAAGACGGTCGCTGACAATTTTTCTTTTTCTCTTATTCCTGTGTTCTTTCTTCCCCAGAGTATACCTATAGATACGATGCTGATGAAGGCGTGGGTATTCCTAGCATCCCAGTTCACCCTATTGGATATCGTGATGCAGAGATTTTCTTGCGGTAGGTAGACTCAAGGATTGGGGCATGATTTTCATGAAGGCGTGCGCACATAACACCATGTTTTTTATGCCTGTAGATCGCATTCTGAAATCAATCAGGACCCAGTGTGTGCTTATTTTATTTATTTATATTCCACCTATAAGCACTTCGAAGCAGATTACATGCAGGAATTGTAATTTTTAGTTGAAGATTATATTGTAGAAGGATTTTTTAAGCTGAGTTTCCAGAAAGACATTACAGATGGGAGGGCATCTTTACAATGTTCAATTTTTTATACAAAATATTGGATATTTTTAGAATGTTCCTGCCATTAGCGGAGCACAATAGATATGTAAATAAGGGGGATTTAAGCACTTACCCATGGGGTTACACACCTAGGGCCTGATTCATCAAGGCATTTTCCCATAGACACAGAATGGGAAAAATGCTTGGTGAATCAGGCCCTTAGATCCCCAGGTGTGAAAATTGCTGCAGGCAAAGCTGCTAAACATAGTTGTGTACTTTCACGGCATGGCTATACTTAGCCGCTTAGCAAGTAGGTGTTCCCGGGTGTAGGAGGGAGGTTTGGGACAGGAGAGATAAGTGTGCACGTAGAATTGCCTTTTTAATTCTGTGCATGATGTTTCTCCCCTGGAATCCCAGCCACACAAATAGATGCAAGATAATATACAATAATAAAAATAATTTGAATTTTTAAGCTCACCTTCCCAATTAATGCTCAGATTGGCTTACAGCATTAGTAGTAATTAAGGTGCAATAGGTTTGCACTTGAAAATTATCTACGAGGTAACTGAGTACCAAAGTCCGAACTTTGCTACTACATGTAATACTCAGATTTGCATACCTATTATTTATCCAACCCGAAATATTTCAAGTTCTTAAGAGACTTGATAAGATGTCCAGTTTCCTATTGAAAAGCATCAGAGCAAGGAATTCTTAGAAAGTCCCATTGGTAACTTTTTTTTAACCAGATAAGATATCCTTTTAATACCTTGTTTACATGTTTTAATCGTTCAATGTAAAGCGCCATGCCTGGCGCCTGTTTATGTTACAATGTGAACCGATATGATATCCTGGATGAATGTCGGTATATAAAAATTTTAAATAAATAAATAAATAAATATCCCTCCTTTAAAGATCAGGATGAATATTTTGCAGGTTGTGATACCTTTTTTTTGGATCTTTATGAGAATTATGCAGATTTTGTTTTACATGGGCAAGGATAGCAATGGGTTAATCTTGTTAGGCGATTAATGTATGTAAAGAAATAAATATCAGTCACACCACAGTTGTAATTTTCTGTTCCTATGTCTTCTGCTCTGCCTCCGAGAAGAGATATACTGTATTTGTTTTCTGGTTGCCTTGCAATATCGTCTTTATTGGTATTTCAAAGTGCAGGAAACCTGCCAGCTCTGATCAGGGGAGGTTGCCGACCGCTATCCTCTCAGCTGACCTTTTAGTCCATGTTCTCCTTACATCTTTTCTGACAGGGAGAAATAAAGGTCAAACAACAAGTTGTAGGTGTTACCTTTATTTTTGGACAAATTTACAGGGTCATTTATCAAATTGTGTTAGGGCCTTATAGTGCACAATAACGCTGCAACACACATGATAAGGCCCTAACGCCGGGGGCCAGGGCAGCGCCTGGCATGCAGGTGACCACGGCGGGGAAGACTACAGGGAGCACATCTTTCCTCCACGAGCATCCTTGCTGGGCATGCCAGAGGTCTATGTGGTTTGCAGGTATCTCCTCAGTTCCTGGGCTATCCTGGAATTATATGAAGAAATCTGAGGGGATTTGGATCAAAGTCACCGCAAGGACCCATGCTGTGCCTGACCTCACTAAACTGTTGGCCACCCTGCATTTCATGACAACCGACTCCTTCCAAATGACAGTAGTGGTCATGGGAGGAATGTCTTAAACCACTTTCTCCCACTGTCTGGACCAGGTCATCACAGCAGTCTCTGACCGCATTAATCGCTACATTGCATTTCCTCGGGACAGGCAGGTCTTGAAGAAACTTGAAAGAGAGGTTTTTATGCCTTCGCAAACTTTCCCAATGTTCTGGGAGCTATCGACTGCATTCACGTGGCCATCATTCCACCCCGTGACAGGGAGGAGATCTTCTGCAACAGAAAACTCTTCCACTTCCATCAACGTGCATGTGGTCTCTGACGCACAAATGCGCATCCTCGACATGGTGGCCAGGTACCCGGGAGCCGCACACGATTCCTTTATACTTAGCCAATCGGGCCTCTTTGAAAGTTTTGAGGATGGCCTGTATGGTGATAGTTGGCTGGTAAGTAATAGAGATGCTTCTTTCTATATTCCATCTCTGGCTATGTGTTTGTTGCATATGGTACGGAAATGGGGAGGGGGTAGCTGGGGGGGGGGGGAGGAAAAGCATCTCTGCCATGACAAGTGTACAGTTACATCTGTAGGCCATTGGCCCAGGGCCTGGCTTTTTCTCCCCATGCTGCAGAGGCCTGCAAATCTTGTGACAGCAAACAATGCACTGGCCCTAAAGCCTGATATGTAAGCAGGCACTATACACTTTCAACGTGTTAATTTTCAAAATGGCCCTGTTCCTATCCTCCCAATGGGAGCTATAAAAATCTCACTGATTAATGCCAAGGTTGAGGTGTCCAGTTTGCTGGTTCTGCATGATCATGTGTGGCCTGTTAGTGAAGCGTCATCCAGATTGTCGGCCACAGTTTGTCTTGACCCTCACACACCTCAACCAGAAGCAGTGTTCTGTGCATGTTTGGTGGTCTGGCATATTCCCTGTGTCAGGGCTCACAAATTGGTTTCTATGGAGGATCTACTGCAGAGCCAGCAGGGACATTCACAATCACACCATGAGGTATTGTTTTTGCAGCGAACACAGGTGTGGCAGCTCTTATGTATTGCTTCAAGGTTGGAAGCCTGCTACACACCAGTACTCTTAGCTCAGTTGCGAGGGCCTGGCACTCAATTGTTGGAATACCCAGATGCGATTTAGTAGTTCTGAAGAGCTGAGCTACTTTTGGCTACTGCTAACCTGCACATATACTGGCAGGTTAGGTTCCCAAAACTGGCCCAGAACAATGTGACATGCACTTAGGCTAGGCAAATCATCCTTTAAGACACAGGGAAAGGTGCAGGCAACCTTATGCAGTCTTATAGGATGCTGTGGTTTGCCAGCCAGATCTGAAAGTGACAATGCTATGATTGATGGCTTAAATCTGTCATTGCTGCAGGAGATTCTGGGTATGGTTGCAGGACCTGGCTTCTCACCCCATTCCCAAAACGCTGGCAGAGATGAGGTACAACAAAGCCTTATGTGCTATCCGCTGTATCACTGAAAGCACCTTCGGAGGTCTCAAAAGTCACTTTCACTGTTTGGACAAGACAGGTGGAGCTTTAATATATGCCCCACCCAAAGTTACAGATATAATGCTGCTTTGCTGTGTCTTCCAAAATCTCGCTGTACGCATGGACCACGAATGGAGATATATCCGGATCTGCCCCAGATCCCCCATGTGTCCCCGCACAAGCCGAGGACAGCACGCTGAATGGCAGCCAGCTTTGCCAAAACCTTATACAATGCTACTTTGTCTGATAGGCCTCACCTACCACATCCCCTTCCATGGAAGGGAGCCCAGTAAACTGTTAGCTGCTGCTGCTCTCCTCGCTGCTATCTTTCTTTCTCTCACAGTTTTTCTGTGTAGGTCACTGTGTAACAGAAAACACGTATACCTATTCAGGATTTGTCATGACATTGGAGCAGTAGACTGTACTTATTTATTTATTTATTTATTTCAGATTTTTATATACCGGCATTAGAGACAGCAGTCACATCGTGCTGGTTCACATAAAACAGGGGTGCATAGTAAACATAACTATAACAATGGTGTTGAAAAGGCAGTTACATATAACAGGGTGATAAGAACTTGGCTGAGAAGGAAGAGAAAGGAAAGGTTATTAAAATTCACACAGGTAAACGATAGAAGATAAGGATGACCATGGTGTATTTGGAGATTAGTTAATCGAGTTGGAGATTAGGGGTGGCTTGGCAGTGTTCTATCAATTGGCGTCCGGGAAAGCTTGTGTGAATATCCAGGTCTTTAGTCTTTTTTTGAAAGTTGAGATGCATGGTTCTGTTCTTAGATTTGAGGGGATGGAGTTCCATAGCTCCATACTTGAAAACAATTGTGAAAGTAAAGATTACATCAAATACATGTGGCTGCCATAATATGTTCTTCCTGATAGTGGCACTAAAAGAGGCATGTGTGGCACGACAGTTTGTGGCCTAGATAGAGCTATGGAGCTTGCCGGCCCTCCCCAGCGGGCCTCATCCTAGCGCTTACATGTGGATGAGATAGTGCCACAAGTGTGATGCCACCACAGTGCTCCTCGAGCATGGAGAGCCTCAGCCATACCTGGGAAACTTTTGACTTACAGTCACCCTGAGATTACCATGGATTAGCAGGGGGGGGGCGGCAATTGCACAGTGGGACCAAATGCTCACAAATTTGCTCTTACGTGTTCACACTTACTTTCACTGCTCATTCTCTCACATTCTCACATGTCCATTTACACCTTTACTTCTGCCTTTCTCCCACCAACATACATACACGCACTAGGAATGTGAATCGGGCTTCGGACGATTGAAAATATCGGACGATATTTTCAAAATCGTCAGAAATCGAGGGCTCCCGATAAGAGAACCCCACGATTTTGTTCCTGGGGTTCTCTTATCGTTTTGGGGGAGAGCGGGAAAAACGGCGCACCAAAACAATCCCTAAACCCACCCCGACTCTTTAAAACTGTTCCCTTAGCTTCCCCCACCCTCCTGAACCCCCCCAAAACTTTTTACAAGTACCTGGTGGTCCAGTGGGGGTCCCGGGAGCCATCTCCCGCTCTCGGGCCATCGGCTGCCACTAATCAAAATGGTGCCGATGGCCCTTTGCCCTTACCATGTGGCAGGGTATCTGTGCCATTGGCCAGCCCCTGTCACATGGTAGGAGCACTGGATGGCCCGTGCCATTTTTAAAGATGGCGCCAGCTGTCCATTACTCCTACCATGTGACAGGGCCTGGCCAATGGCACGGATACCCTGTCACATGGTAAGGGCAAAGGGCCATTGGTGCCATTTTTATTAGTGGCAGCCGACGGCCCCAAGAGCGGGAGATCGCTCCCGGGATTTCCACTGGACCACCACGTACTTGTAAAAAGTTTTGGGGGGGTTCGGGAGGGTGGAGAAAGCTAAGGGAACAGTTTTACAGGGTCAGGTGGGTTTTTTTGTTTATCGGCTCGGGCACAGCCGATAAACAAAACCGCGATCGGGCCGCACAAAAAAATTTAATGATGTGAATCGGAACCGGAACTGATTCCGGTTCCGATTCACATCTCTAACACTCACTCACATCTCTCCCTCTTCCATACACACATGCCCACTCACTTTCACACCCATGCTCACTTGTACTCAGCACTCTCCTGCTCACCTACATACACTCTCAGATCTCTTCTTCCTACACAAATACACACTCACTCACTCTCACAGACATGCTCATTAGGGATGTGAATCGTTTTTCAACGATTAAAATTATCATCCGATAATTTTAAAATCATCTTAAATCGTTAAAGAACACGATACAATAGGAATTCTAACGATTTATCGTTAAAAAATCGTTAATCGGGTTAGTGCGCACTAACCGGGAGTTAGTGTGCACTAACCATTGTTAGTGCGCACTAACAGAAAATGATACACATTGACACTTTTCAGGTCAGTTTAGGAATGAATATGTATTCCTATTGGCTGGCTGCCCTCTTATTTATTGATGTTACCAAGGTTCCCACTGAGGTGATGGTTGGGGGGATGGGAAATGGAAACGGTTGGTAGCTTGACAAAAAAAGTAATGTGATCAGTCAATGTGACTAGAACTTGTGCCCTTGTGATCTTCCTGTATGCAGTGCCGTATCCCTGAGACTGGGAGTGTTGTGATCTTCCTGCACACAGTGCCCTATCCCTGATACCAGGGGTGTTGTGATCTTCCTGCATGCAGTGCCCTATCCCTAATACCAGGAGTGTTGTGATCTTCCTGCACACGGTGCCCTAACCCTGATACCGGGAGTGTTGTGATCTTCCTGCACACAGTGCCCTATCCCTGATACAGGGAGTGTTGTGATCTTCCTGCACTCAGTGCCATATCCCTGATACTGGGAGTGTTGTGATCTTCCTGCATGCAGTGCCCTATCCCTAATACCAGGAGTGTTGTGATCTTCCTGCACACGGTGCCCTAACCCTGATAGAGGGAGTGTTGTGATCTTCCTGCACACAGTGCCCTATCCCTGATACAGGGAGTGTTGTGATCTTCCTGCACTCAGTGCCCTATCCCTGATAGAGGGAGTGTTGTGATCTTCCTGCACACAGTGCCCTATCCCTGATACAGGGAGTGTTGTGATCTTCCTGCATTCAGTGCCATATCCCTGATACTGGGAGTGTTGTGATCTTCCTGCATGCAGTGCCCTATCCCTAATACCAGGAGTGTTGTGATCTTCCTGCACACAGTGCCCTATCCCTGATACCGGGAGGTATGGCTACAGCTCTAGAAATGTTGTAAATCTCAAATAGCTCTGAAGCTTAAAGGCACAGCCTGAAGGTACAGGTACAGTTCAAAGTTTCAGTGACAATTTCCCATTTTACTGCCCCATTCCTTAGCTGACAAACATCTGCATGTGAACTTATACACCTGTACTGGGTAGGCTTACTGTCACATGGTCATGCCAAGACACAGCTGACACCACTGCCTCACCAGTTTCAGAGCCACTGCTGACTACATTTTACAACTGGGATCCAGATTTACAGGACATGTTGATCCAGTTCTGGTCTTACCCCCATGCATGTAAGTGTTGATAATAATCTTGGTTTTGCTCAGAAAATCTATAGGGAAATCAGATGAAATCGCAACATGTAATGGGTTCCAAACCAGGTCAGGATTTACCTGTCTTGAAAATAGAAGTCAATTGGCAATGCTATGGCTGACTTCAGAGTGCTCTAGTAGCAGGCCTTCCCTTACAGCCTTGGGTAATGTGCCACAATGTGCACAGGTCCTTTCAATCTAGCATTCCTCTTGGTGGTTGCATGCACCCATACATAAATGCACTCTACTACACCTGTTTATGCAATTTATAAATGATAATGTACAGAAGGTGAAGTTCTTGGCCGTCGTGATGTCATGTAGGTTCCGTTACCTTCTCAGGGAACCTATACCAGGATGCACGTCCGGCTCTGTGAAGGCAGGACTGGGAATCAGATGCTGTCCTGCCTTCATTTGTATTTTCTAATGTTCTCTGAGATGTCACAGTCACAATATAATTTCTAAGCACTCTTAGAGCTCCCACATCTCTCCTGAGCAATTGTTGATATCACAGAAGCCAATGGTAAGGTGTGTCTTAACCTCCTGGGTTCAACTCAGCTGCCACAGGTAGCCTTACTCAGATATGGAGATGTCAGGGTGCTACAAGGCCCTTGGCCGTTATGGCTCACTAACAGTCATGTGGTGCAGCTGTATGGACGTATGTATGTACCCAGAAAATATGCAGAGTATTTTGCTTTTAGCTATACAGTCCTGGTGCTGAGTACTCCTGTGCCAAACAACTTGCAGATAGTTCCATTTCCAATGTCACTCCACTAGTTTCCTGCTTGCAGGCCCTTACTAATCCACATGCCTGTCACAACTTGTGGGGAATCAGGAACAGCTACTGTCCTCTGGGCTGTGCCTCGTGTGGTGTAAGTGACTTTTACAGTTAGTGGTGAGCAGAGCAGGTGTGCTCCTACCCTCAGCTCCGTGTATAGCATTATGGCTAGAGAAAATGTTGTCAGCTGATGACTTAATAAGCCTACAAGCTGCCTCCGTATTAAACAGGACACATTGCTGAATGTATAGGCCTACTGCTCCCAGAGGTTGCCATGATGGCTGATGGCCTTTCTGTGTTGGTCTCTTGCCAGACATGCATTTAGTGCCACCTAAGCCCTTGAGGGGCCCATGTCAGTACCTCAGACAAAGTAGGTATCATATATGCCTCTGACAGATGTTTTTTATGTGGCCAGGTATAGATAATCAGTGCCGAGGAAGGTCTCAGACTACCTCATTAGCCAGTTAGGGACAAGCTGCCACAGACATCAATGTTGTTTGATGACAAACATTCCAGGAACATACGCATTGCCTAAGTGTAGGTGCACAAAATGCTGCAGGTCATCTGTACTCAATAGATAAGTGTCAGTGTGCGACTCGGTGAGTGACATGCTGTGTTACCTCTGTCAATCTCTGTTGCTGGGGGTGCAGTTGCACTCGGAAGTCCCTCTCTTGCCACAGCAATCCATACCCAGAGCAGGCAGTGTGTGTGCATTCATTTTGCACTCACAGCTTTTGAGTAGCGGGGATCGAGTGCTTACCCTCTTGAGAAGGGGCGCCTCTGAGAGTTGAGCATATGGGCTGCAGCATGAGTGGACTCATGCCTTGTACTCTAAAATTTCCCCTAGTACGCTCACAGTTTTTACTTATTGTATTTATTTATTGAGGTTTATAAATCGTCGTTCGGTTTCACCATCACAACGGTTTACAAAGTTTCGATGTTTAACAGAGTGTTCAAAACTACTTAGCATTGAGAGAGGGGCAGAGGTATCGTGTACATATTAGTTGACATTTGCGTGTCATGCATGCCGATCCCCCCCCCCTGTGCCGGACACTTTTCCACTTAATACTGGGAGTGGGCCTAATAGTCCAGTTATTAGGGGGTGTGCAGGCTACCCAGAGCTTAAGCTGTCACAGAGGCTTGCAAGTTTAGGGAGGGAGGAAGTGGGTGTTAAGAAGCTGTCCATGCTGGGAAGGCAGGAACATGGAGTGGCAAGGACCACCTAATGCCATCGCTGTTGGGCTGATGCAGATGAATGGTTTGCATGAAGAGGGTTTAGTGGCATGTAGGGAGGGAGCCAGTGCAGGGATGTGTGTGTGTGTGGGGAGGGGGGAGTTGATTTGCTTGGCAGTTGCCTAAGGCCTGACAGAAGTCCTATTTGAGAGACCCATTTTGCAGTCTCTAGTGTGCTTAGCCTCCTTTTCAGTTGCTCATATCATGTACCGTAGACATAGAAGCTGTCACCCTAGGGGACAGGATTTGCTTAGCACTTTAAGCGCTTCACTTATATACTAACCTACCTTTCCCTTGCACACCGCTGTGCACTTGGTAACTGTTGGAACAGAGTGTCAGCTGCTGTGTGACAACTAGGAAGGAGGAGTGAGGGAGTGGTGTCTTGTTCAGAATGCCCACAGGCGAAAAGCAGAGGGCCTAGAGGGCTGCTGGGACCAGGCAGACTTGCACAGACTGACTGCCATCCCTGTGCTGGCATGGCTTGTAGATATGTATAATACGTGTAAGGTAAGGATGACCTTACAGGTAGCATCCAGATCCCAAAAGCACTTTTTCAAACAAGTGGCCACTTTATTAGCGATAACCGCTGTTACGTGCCGAAGTGCCGGGCCTTGCAAAAGGGGCGGGCCGGGAGCGTGGTCTGGGCACGGAGGGCGTGGGTCGGGACAGCGCCATTACCCACTGTCCCAGGGAAGCACGCGTCAGCAGCCTGCTGGCCCGTGGAGATTACTTCTGTACCCGGGGAGCAGTAAGTAATAAAATAAAAAGATTAGGGATAGGTAGTGTTAGGTTAGGGGTCAGGGAAGAGAGGGGAAGAGGTAGGAAGGCTAGGGTTAGAGATGGGAAAGTTTCTTCCCAGTCTGCTACTTAATTGGAGCAGACTGGGAGAGAACTGGGGGAGGCCCAATTGCGTCACAGCGCCTATTTTGCTAAAATTCTTGTAATAAGTGTAGCATGGATTACAGGCGCTAGGTCGTTTTTTTTTTTACCGAGCTAAGGACATAGATTACAGCTGGAAAAAAAGAAGAGGATCTCACAATTGATATATGTTGCCTCATGGAAAAATTAGAATCCATAGTCACCCCTGTGCTGTAGTTGACATGTACTAACATCAACAATAACTAGCAGGGTGGGGTGGATTTAATTGAAGGCTTCCTAACCCATAATATCTCACACTTAAATTTTAATTAATATATGGTCATCCAGTCTTGGATAATAGGCGTGCACTTAATCTATCCAACATTTCTCAGTGTGCAACACCCAAATCAAAATAGATCTGGATGCATTTCCTGTTTCATGTAAACCGATATGATGTTTCCCAACGAATCTCACTCTAAAAAAAACCAACAAACCCTTAAATAAATAAATGTCATCCGCATACTTCTCACAAATCGTGAATCATTTCAATTTGATGCAATGCTTTACTGGGAGACAGTCAAGCCTATGTGCTGACCCGAACTGGCTTCCCATATAACTCGAAAAAACCAAAAAAAATTTTTTTAAGGAAGCCAGTTCGGGTCAGCACATAGGCTTGACTGTCTCCCAGTAAAGCATTGCATCGAATTGAAATGATTCACGATTTGTGAGCATTAAAAAATTGATAGATTTGATGTAAAAAGAATTTCTTAAGGGGGAATTGGATGTGAATTGATTACGGATAGTATAATTTCCCCAAAAAATATTTTTTGGTGCTTATTGTTAATTGGTATCCGCATACTTCTGACATTGCAATCCTGCTTGTCCATGCTTTGTATACAGATATTAAATAAGAGGAGTACAGAGCTCAAAGGTATCCCATATTGGAGCTCTCAGGGCCCTGATATGTTTGTCCCCACTGCTACCCATTGGGTCCTACCACCCCAGGAAGAATAAACATCCCATTCACATTCTGGAAAGAGCAGATTACTCATAGTTTATCCCACTAAAAAATAAGCACCAGTATGTACTTGTCAGAATTTAAATGTGTACATAAAGTTAAACTGCATTGCAAAAGGAAAAATCACTGGTAATGCTGTAAATCTTAGTTTGGAAAGGCTGAAGGTGTTTATATTGCTTCCTAATGCATGATTCAGAGGTAATTTTGCAACTGTCTACATTGGTGTAAAGTGTGCAGATATTTTTTACTGTCAGACTTTATCCTGATTTTTGAAGGGGAGGTACCCATGCAGTTTTCTTTCAAATATGATCCCATTAAAACTACCTACACATATTTACGCCTTCTAAGATATGCGCATAGTTTTTTTGAGGAAAAATATGCACGTATTTTTCAAAATATGCACGTAAGTACAAACCCTTCCCTAACAACTCTGATCATTGTGGGTAAAAGTACACACATACAGGCCATATGTTTGTTCTTGTACCTGCATGTCCAGCAGGCGGTTTTAAAAAAAAAAGCCCATTTCCATTTGTATGGAATGATTAAATGACCGATTCACCCAAATGAATTCATTAGATGAAAAAAATAAAGAGGTTGATACTCAAAAGCCATTTAGACTAGAGATGTGTGTAGAACCGGCAATCATGTCCGGTTTCGTTTTCGTAGAACTGCGGGAAATTTCGTTTCCACGGTTCTGACTGGTTTTTTTTTCGGCTGTCGTGATCCAAAAAAAACAAAACACCCCGATCCTTCAGATTTAATTAGTTACAATCTCCCACCCTCCCGACCCCCCAAAAACTTGCCTAAAGTCTCTGGTGGTCCAGCGGGGGTCCCGGGAGCGATCTCCCGCTCTCGGGCCATCAGCTGCCAGTAAACAAAATGGAGCCGTGGCCCTTTGCCCTTACCATGTGACAGGGGCTATCAGTGCCATTGGCCGGCCCCTGTCACATTGTAGGAGCAATGGATGGCCCGCACCATTTTTTAAAATGGTGCTGGCCGTCCATTGCTTCTACCATGTGACAGGGTCCGGCCAGTGGCACTGATAGCCTCTGTCACATGGTAAGGGTAAAGGGCCATCGGCGCCATTTTGATTAGTGGCAGCCGACAGCCCGAGAGGGGGACATTGCTCCCGGGACCCCCGCTGGACCACCAAGGACTTTAGGGCTGACCTAAAGTTGGCCGGATATACCTATCTCTCTAAACTTTAAGATAGCTGGGGATGTTCAGCGATGTGACCGCGCCACTGAATAATTAATTTAACTGAATAGCTATATCTGACTAATTTAACTAGCCGCTTTTCCTTTCAAAGTGAGACCTCATGTAATAAAATGCTTTCTCTCATGTTCCCTTTTTTCATAAACTTTGACATTGCAAAGACTGACCGGACTATAGTTTCCAGAAGTGCATGATACTAATGAGAATCTGATAACAGAAACCTGTTTTGGCAGTCAACACTGATTTTTTTTTTTTTTTTTGAGAAATTACTATAACGTTTCTATAGAGTTGCTTGAAGCAGTGTCCTGGAGAGCCAACAATCCTAGAACAGGGGAATCTACTTCCTTGCCTTTTTGTGGGGAAAGAAAGAGGAAGGGGAACTGGTCCATTTGGTGGTGACCCTTTAGTGTATGAAAAAATGGGGAGGGGCAACTGAACATGTTTAGAAAGGAAAGGTCATGGAAGAACTGGTTTGCTTGTATGTAGGAAAGGGAGGATCTTACCCAAATTATTATTATATTAATTTTGTCAGTGTGACAGAGATTTTCATCTACTTTAGGGAAAGGGTATCCAACTAATTATTGATAACAATTACGTTTTTCTCAACAGCTACCTGGGAGGATCTGCCCCTCCAGACAACACGTGGAAGGGAAACCTCAATGTATCTTACAACATTGGTCCAGGGTTCTTGGAGAATTTCTCTTCAAGGTTGGTTAGAACAATTGCTGTAGTTGCTCATAAATTGGTGTCTAAAATACTGACTTAATTTATTCAAAAAACCACTAGATCTTGTGCTCAATAGTCATGATTTTTTTCCTCTCCAGTTTCCGATTTGTACACTGAACAGATGTGGACTGGAAGTGACAGGCCTGCCTTTTACATTGCACAGACCTGAATTGATCTTTTTCACTTTTACAGCTTTTTTATGCTAGCTTAAATGCTTAAACTTGCCAAAAAGACAATAGTTTTACTGATTAGTAACTAGCAGGTTTTTGTTTTTTTTAATCATTCACCATATTAAAGGAACTCGAGAGAAGGTCCTTCAGTTCAACTTTATGGTGTGCCCCTCATAAACTGTATTTCCTTGTCCCTAAATGTAAAGGTCAAAAGAGGACAAATGTGCCTCGAATGCACATTGTCAGCTGGAATTCTAGAGAGACCACAAAGGGTTTTGGATGTGTGTGGCTGGCAGCAGGAACTGTCCAGCAATTTTTCATGCCGTTTATTATTTGCTATGTGACTTCTGCAGCAGGGTTTGTTCAAAATGACTGCATTTTTTTGCGCTCTGTTCCCTTGTTAAAGCTGTGAGATGTGTTGCTGATGCTGACAAATGTATACAGTAGTATTGTGCGATAACACGTCCAAATACATTATCGCATGTTCACAGGCTGTAATCATGATTAAGTGAGAGCCTTGATTTAGGGTTTTCATGGCTTTATCCATTTTAACAGCTTAGTGATTACAGCATAACCCACAGAGGACCCCTCGCTCTGCTTCCACAACATGAAAGATGGATGATGAGTAGTCTGGCGGACAGATAATTAGGCTGTGAATCAGGAAGAGTCCTGGGGCTTGGGCTCAGCACACAGCTTTACTACTGGCTTTCTGTGTAACCATGGCCGGGCCAGTTTAACCCCTCTTTTGAATGTTTGCTTTAATCTTGCTTTCCTTATTAATAAAATCAGAGCGACTGTAAATGGCAACAGGCAGCCTATTTTGGTTTCAAATGAAAGGGCTTATTTACTAACCAGTGAGAAGACAAAACATTCCCGCACTGCTTTACTTTGAGTTATTTAACATGGGATTTATTAAACTGCCTTGCCCACAGTTTAGTAAATCCCATGGTAAATTTACTTGTGTTTCTGCGGCCAGGAAACATGCGTTCCCGGCTGTGGCAGTGGGCAGTAGTGGCTCCCTCTATCCCAGGTACAGCTACCTAAAGGAGTCACAGGCCCCTAATTAAATTCCCTCTGGGGCATCAAGACTATTTCCCCCCCCCCTCCTCCCTGGCATCAAGCCCTGCCCCCTGTGACTCAGCTGCACCTCTGTCAACAATAGCCATCCCCAACCCTATGTAATGTTAACCAAAGCCCTCCCACCCCTTCGCCGTAGGATTACTCCTCATCTTCCCATCACAGATCCCTCAGCTCCTTCTAAGATGTGCAAAGGAGGCTCCTGCCCTACCAGAGTTTCAGAGTGGCGCCTGCTTAGCCGCAGGGCAAAGGAGAGCCTGAGGTCAGCTGATGCCTTTTTAAAAATTTGGCACCAGTGGAACAGGAGTGACTGGAGATTGTTTCTTCCCCCTTTGCACTTGGGGCTATCTTAGGGTTAGCTGGGGGGGGGGGGGGGAAACCTGGGGGCAGAGAGGTTGCTTAACATTATATTGGGTGGAGGGAGGCCTTTGGTTTCCAGAGGCAGGGTTATATCTCGGGGAGCTTGATCATGGAGATGGGAGGAATATATTCTTGATGCCACAGGTGGGAAGAGGGGGCATCTCATGGCCACCGGGATTCTTTTGTAGCAGGCCAGGGAGAGAGTGGTGGGACATTTAATAGAGGCTCATGGTCCCTTTAAGAAGCCAGTTCAGGGAGCATCAGCAGGAATCATAGCCTGGCAAAGAGCACGGGAGAAAGTTAGCTACTCCTTTTGAGGTGTAGCTAACGTTCCTGGAATATTGCAGCGTTGTTCTGTTTCCATAGTAAAGAGGTGCCTTGCATGTGTTTGCATGTGACGCCGTTCTTTACTGTTATACTTATGTTGCAGCTGATTCATTACAGCACTAAGCTGTGCAGTCATCGAATTGTGTGTGTAAATTGGCAAACAGAGCACATCATCATGATTTTGCAGATTTGTAAATAGGTCCCTTAAACTTTTCTTAACAATCTCTCTCTCGTAAGAGTGCAAAAGTTTGAGTGTGTGTGGCTGTACTTTCATAAATGTGAGCTGTATTTTAATTTATCATTTATTGCCTTGCTAGCTGGCTCATTTTTTTGAACCTTTTACAAGATACGTTTATAGCCTTTAGCATGCGTCTCTTAGACCCTGAAGATACCAGAAGGGTACTGCCCATGCTCCATAAGCCCTACACAGAGAGGCTTAAGGAATTCAAAGTGTGGCTGGAAGGAGGAATTTGATGATGGTAACATATTGGAACTAGCGTCCAGCTCCTTTGACAGCTAGGCTGGTATTTTACGCTATCAGCATTGTTGTCAGAACAATGCTGGATGCACCAGGAGTTGGATGCTAGTTCTGCTCTGCCGGCAGTGTTAAGGGGATTGGGGTGATCTGAGTGGGGCAAGAGAGTTAGGGTAGGAGCAATGGATAAAAGGGTCAGGTGCCCTTCTTGCTGCTGGTCAGTGAAGACTATGTTTATTGAATTTTGGGAGGGAGGGAGCAGGTGACAGGTTTTTGGGCCTATAAGTCTGCAACATGAACTTAAATTTTGGAGGGCCTCGGAGAAAGGTTTCAGCTGAAGGGGCCAGCATTGATTTCAGTTGGATGGGAGATAAGGTTGGAAGGCTCGCTAGCCTTTTTTTTTTTTTTTTTCTAACGCTGCTTAATTGACTATTTTTGGAATATAGCCGTTAAAAGGATGATTTATCAAGCCGTGTTAGTGCTCTAACACACATTAAACAGTCTATATTGTGCGATAGAGCACTATCGAGGTGAAATCGTGTGATATACGCGATATCGTGCATGGCCCCACCCTGATGCACTCTCCTTTTCAATTAACTTATTTGCAAGCAATTTGCATGCCTGAATAATGCAAATGCATGCAAATAAGGTCATTATTAGGTAATTTGATGTCAATATTTTATTGCGGCCAACCGAGAAAGTAGTCAACCGCGATAAAATAACTTTTACAAAAGAGGTAAGTGTGACGTGAGAGCCCTGGGAAACCAATGCGGGTCCTGAGGCTCTAGTGTTACATTTAAAAGGCTCAGGACATTTTTTTAAAACACCATGGCTAAAAAAAAAAAAAAGAAAGGTTGAGTGGGGATCAGAGCTCACCCCCTGGCTCAAAGCAGCCCTGAATTCTCCAAGTGAAAAAAAAAGGTTAAAATTCACGTGCGGCAATGGCCCCCCCCATCCCCTCCAAAGTTTAAAATCAAAGTAATTGGGAGTTCAGGGGTAACCCCCCCACCCCAATTGACACCAAAACCCATTGGAGTATAGTATACCCCCAAGAATCCTCCTTCCCCTCACAAAGGTGTGAAGTGAAATAATTGGTGGCTCAGGGCTCCCAGCACTCCTCTGGACCCCCAATTACCACCCACCATCACTTCAATCCCCCACCGTACCCTCTGAGCCTTTGAAAATCATCAAAGGTCTCTCATTGGGGCTGGGGTGCACCCTAGCACCCTGCCCGGTTGACACCATTTTTCAAATTGGCGCGAATCTGACCTTGCCCCAGCCATGTGGCTGGGCCAAGCTCCAGGAATTAGACCTCAGCCACTTGGCCTGGGTCCAATCCCCAGCCCCAATGAAGGACCTTCAATGATTTTCCAAGTTTGGGGGCATGCGGGGGGGGGATCGGAGGGATGGGTAGGCATGCATGGAGAGATCCAGGTGGTGCAGTGGGGCCTCTTAGCCACCAATTATTTCACTTCTCACCTTTGAGGAGTTGGGAGATGGGACACTATATCCCAACAAGTTTTGGTGTAGGTTAGGGTGGTGGATGGGGACCCCCGAACTCCCAAATACTTTGATTTTAAACTTTGGAGGGAAGAGGGTGGGGGAGCCATTGGCACACATGAATTTTACACTTTTTCTTTCACTTGTAGAAGACCGGGCTCCACAAGTGGCAGCCCCGGGTTGAGCTGGGGGTCAACGCTTAGCTTTGCTCAACCTTTTTTTTTATTAGCCTCAGCATTTTTTTTTAGGTTGAGGTCCTTATGGTGATGGCTGGTTCTTGAGGTTGGGGCCACCATCGCTCTCTATGTTCTATTTTCCTGCGGTATTTGACCGCAAGACAAAAGAATGTGTCACAGAGCTACAACCATTTTTCGGAGGAGAGACCCCAGTATCATGGCAATCCCCCCCCCCCCCCCCGATAGTGGAACCCTTCCATGAAAAAACATCTAGGCTTAATGCCTCTAGACCAAAGTTAATTATTGTGGAACATGTTCTCAGATAACTAACTCTGGCACATGGCTAGAGATAGCTGAATAATTTATTTGGCTAATTCCATATATCAGAATTAGCCAAATAAGTTTTTTGATTATCTCAACTCTTTCGTGGAACACCCCATGATCTTCAAATCTTGGCAGTTATTTGGATAAATGCCTTTGAATATCGACCTCTAAGTGGTTAAAATAAAAGGGAAAATAGTAATAACATCAGAAAGTTAAAATTACAGGCGCAAACAGGACAATAACAAGGACAATTCTCTGGTTCTGGTGCTGGTCCATATTGTCCCTGGTCAGATTAATTTGTGGCCTGGTTGTAGGATACATATTTTACCCCATACTTGCTGTCTCTCCTGTTTCCTGCTCATTCTTTTGTGGCAAATCTTTAATTTTGTCAACTTTGGGAAATATACATCTCTGATCTCTTTGCATTTTGCACGGTAGAGGAGGAAATACATTTTTTTGTTGCTATTTCTCTATTGTTGCATTACATACAAAAATGCTGAAGTACTAATTCACAGTCTTTACCATGGGTTAGCAGCCATTATGCACAGTTTAGCTTTGGATACAAATGAGCTAATTTGCATCCATGGTAAGACTTCATATGCATTCCTAACCATGGCAATGTGCGGAATATTTTGCAAGCAGATGACCCCTCCAGGTCTACCGTGGTTTAAAGTGGTCACATGGCCCATGAATGACTCTTCTAAAGTAAAAGACTCTTCCTGCTGGGCTAGTAGTTCCTCCTACCTGCAGCCCTGACTCAAGCTCTTCAGGGAGGCCAAAAAGTCCTGTAGAAGCCCTGCCCTCTTTGTGGCCTTCAAAAAAAATGTTTGCCAAAAAAAAAAAAGTCCTCCTGGTGTGTCTCCATTCTCTAGCTTACCCATTAGCTGTGGGTGGGAGGGTGCTCCTTACTGGGACAAAAACAATGCCCACTTGGCTCCTGCCCCTTCAGCTGCCATTTTCAAAATGACATCAGTGATTGACTGGCTCACCCCATTGACTTTCTTGCTATGAATAAGAACATAAGAAATGTCATACTGGGTCTAAACAAAGGCCCATCAAGCCTAGCATCCTGTCTTCAGCAGTGGCCAATCTAGGTCACGAGCACCTAGCAAGATCCCAAAGAATAGATCCAATCCAATCTTGCTAATAACCAGGGATAATCAGTGACTTTCAAGTCTACATGGTAAATAAGAACATAAGAACATGCCATACTGGGTCAGACAAAGGGTCCATCAAGCCCAGCATCCTGTTTCCAACAGTGGCCAATCCAGGCCACAAGTACCTGTCAAGTACCCAAACACTAAGTAGATCCTGTGCTACCGCTGCCAGCAATAGCAATGGCTATTCCCCAAGTCAACCCGATCAATAGCTGTCAATGGACCTCTCCTGCAGGAACATAACCGAACCTTTTTTAAACTCAGCTACACTAACTGCACTAACCACATCTTCTGGCAACAAATTCCAGAGCTTAATTGTGTGCTGAGTGAAAAAGAATTTTCTCCAGTTAGTTTTAAATGTGCTTCCTACTAACTTCATGGAGTGCCCCCTAGTCCTTCTATTATCCAAAAGAGTAAATAACCAATTCACATCTACCCATCTCTATCATATCCCCCCCCCCCCCCCCCCCCCCCCCCCCCTTAGCCTTCTCTTCTCCAAGCTGAACAGCCCTAATCTCTTAAATTTTTCCTCATAGAGGAGCTGTTCCATCCCCTTTATCATTTTGGTCGCCCTTCTCTGTACCTTTTCCAATGCAACTATAACTTTTTTGAGATACGGTGACTTGAATTGTACACAGTACTCAAGGTGTGGTCTCACCATGGAGCGATACAGAGACATTAAGACATTTTTCATTTTATTCACTATTCCCTTCCTAATAATTTCTAACATTCTGTTTGCTTTTTTGACTTCTGCAGCACACTGAGCTGACGATTTCAATGTATTATCCTGGGTGATAACTCCTAATATTGAACCTAACATAGTGTAACTACAGCATGGGTTATTTTTGCCTATATGCAACACTTTTTGTACTTGTCTACATTAAATTTCATCTGCCATTCAGATGCCCAATCTTCCGGTCTCACAAGGTCCTCCTGCAATTTATTACAATCTGCTTGTGATTTAACTACTCTGAATAATTTTGTATCATCTGCAAATTCAATTACCTCACTTGTCGTATTCCTTTCCAGATCATTTATAAATATATTGAAAATCACCGGTCCAAGTACAGATTCCTGAGGAACTCCACTGTTTACCCTTTTCCACTGAGAAAATTGACTATTTAATCCTATTCTCTGCTTCCTGCTTTCAACCAGTTTGTAATCCACGAAAGGACACCGCCTGGTGGACGGTAGTATACTCCTATCACTATACTCTTACCCAATTCACATGGGATTTTTACCAATATAGATTCTATTGAGCATTTAGTATATTGTATGATCTATACTCTCTCGGACAAAGTGCCACACTCCTACAAGTTGATCACTCCTGTCATTGCGATATAATTTGTACCCTGATATAGCACTATTCCATTCATTAGCCTCCTTCCACCAGGTCTCTGAGATGCCAATTATGTGTATCTCATCATTTACTTCTATACATTCTAACTCTCCCATCTTACTTCTTAGACTTCTGGCATTGGCATACAGACATTTCAAAGTGCATTTTTTGTTTGTATTAACAACATGTTTTCAGTTGATAGGGATAATTTGGAATTCTTTAGCTCAGGTGACTCTTTACTTATAGACACATGGACTACTTTTGCTTTTTTTTTGGAATCTCTCTGTTGGAATGCCCTAACTCTCCTGTTTCATTAGTATCCTTCAAGGATACATTCCTCCAAAGCATGCACTGCTGAGTGACTGTCGGCTTTCCCCCTTATTCTAGTTTAAAAGCTTCTCTATCTCTTTTTTAAAACTTAGCGCCAGTAGCCTGGTTCCACTCTGGTTAAAGTGGTGCCCGTCATTTCGGAAAAGACTCCCTCTTCCCCAAAGTAGGAATGACTGGGTTAATGACTGGGGTAGGCAACTCTAGTTTTGGAGTGCCACAAACAGGTATGGTTTTCAGGATATCCATAATATATAAGCATGAATTTCCTAGCATGTAGACAGATGGACTCAGGACCAGTGGGTTTATGCTCCCCTGCCAGCAGATGGAGATGGAGCAAGCTGATGTTACAGTATACATAACCCTGCAGTGACCCCAGCCTGCCAGTATTCTCCATCTCCAGCAGATTGTGGATGTGCATCTCCCTATGGGGATTGCTTTGAGGTTTTTGAAAGTAGAAATTTGAAACTCTAAATTCAGGAAAAGAAAGCCCTGCTCTCCTGCAGTGATACCTAAGGGTCCCTCCCTCAGTTGAGAATTCCTAAGGCTATTTCTGTGGTCCCTCAGAGGTGTGCCTTGGAATGGGAGCTGGGTTTTCTGGCATGGATTTAGCTGCTAGTTCAGCTGAAAGGCAGCGGGTGCAGGAGGCCGAGTGTGGTGGTGATGTCAGATGCCGTCTCCCACCGCAGCCAGAGATCTTCTCTGTACTCCGCTGGTAAGCACTGAGCTCAGGTAAGGTTTAAAAAAAGGATCTGGTTCAGCAGGGACTGGTTAATCACGAGTATCCGACTCAATTCTGTCTTACGGTTTGGCCTTTGAGAGGGCTCACCTGTTAAAGCATGGTTATTCCTCTGTGGTGATTGCCACTTTACTCCACACTTGCAAGTTCTCCACTTCCTTGGCTTATGTGTGGGTTTGGAGAGTTTTTAAAGCTTGGTGGAGGAGCGAGGTGTTCTTTCTCGTTCAGTTAAGATCCCTCTAATTCTCAATTTTATGCAGGATGGATTGAATAAAGGCTTGACCTTTAATTCCTTGAAGGTGCAGGTTGCAGCTCTTGCCTGCTTCAGAGGCCTGGTGAATGGTATTTCCTTGTCGTCTCATCCTGACGTGGCTCTTTTTTGAAGGGAGTGAAGTACCTTGGCCTCCCTTGAGGTTACCAGTTCCATTGTGGAGTCTTAATTTGGTGCTGGACATTTTGGCGGGCCCCACGTTCTGACTACCGCATAGCATTTCCTTATGGTTGCTGACTTTGAAGACTGTTCTTGGTGGCTATATGTTCTGCATCGGATTTCTGAGCTGCAGGCATTGTCTTGCCAGGAGCCATTCCTTTAGGTGACTCCAGGGGTGTTGCAGCTCCGTACTATTCCATCCTTCTTGTCCAAGGTAGCCTCAGACTTTCATTTGAATCAGTCCATCTCCTTGCTGTCCCTGGATAAGGTCAGGGATGCAGAGGAGATTCACCTTTTGTGCTCCTTGGATGCTAAGCATCTTGTTGTGCGGTATCTGGAGGTCTCTGAGACTTTTTGAAAGACGGATCACCTATTTGTTCCTCATGGCAGGAGTAAGCAGGGTACTCCGTCTTCGCAGTAGTCAAGGCCACGTAAGTGGATACTGGAAAGCCGTTGCCTACTTAGGTTAGGTTTCATTCCACTAGAGCTCAAGCAGTGTCATGGGCACAGGTTAGTCTGATGTCTCCCATCGATATATCTGTCTCGCTACGACATGGTCCTTACACACTTTTTCCAGGTTTTATTGTCTGGATGTGCAGGCTTTGAACTTGTGGTGTTGACTGGACTGTGGGCAGCCTCACACCCTGTTGGAGAGTAGCTTTGGTACATCCTACTGGTCCTGATTTCATCTGTCTACACGCTAAGAAATGGAGAAATTACTTACATGATAATTTTGTTTCCTTAGTGTAGACAGATGGACTCAGCTTCCTGCCCTCGGCTGCCGCATGAATGTGTCAGTAGTCCTCCTGTGGGGATCTGGGTACCAAGGGATTACTGGTTCGTATTCATCCAGTCCCTAATTAGGGGTACCTAGACTCTTATGTGAGTTCAGTGTTTATGGTTGGTTGAGTCCAGCTCTGGTTACCTGTTTTTAATCAAGTTTTTTGCTAGTCTGTCCATAACTACTCAGGTTAGGGCCCATTCCACTAGGGCTCAGGCAGTGTCATGCGTGGAAGTTAGTCTGTTGTCTCCAGTTGATATCAGCCCAGCTGTGACGTGGTCCTCCTTACTCACTTTTTCCAGATTTTATCGTCTTGATGTGCAGGCCTGGGAGGATACAACCTTTGCACGTGTTGTTGTTGACTGGACTATGGGCAGCCTCCCACTCTGTTGGGGAGTAGCTTTGGTACATCCCACTGGTCCCGAGTCCTTCAGTCTATGGGCTAGGAAATGGAGAATTACTTACCTGATAATTTCATTTCCCTTAGTATAGACAGATGGACTCAGCTTCCTGCCCTCAGCTACCGCATGATTATGTCAATAGTCTTCCTGTGGGGCTCTGGGTCTCAAAGGATTACTGGTAAGTGTCCTTCCAGTCCCTAGCTTGGGGTGCCTATAATCTTATGTGAGTTCAGTGTTTATGGTTGGTTGAGTACAGTTCTGGTTATCTGTTTTTTTTATCTGCTTTTTAATCATGTTTTTAATCACGTTTTTTGCTAATCTGTTCACAGTTGCTTTTGCAGAGAATACTGGCAGGCTGGGGGTCACTGCAGGGTTATGTATACTGTGATATCAGCTTGCTCCATCTCCATTTGCTGGCAGGGGAGCATAGACTCACTGGTCCTGAGTCCATCTGACTACATTAAGGAAAAAAAATTATCAGGTAACTAATTTCTCCAGTATATTTGCACACAGTTGTGGCAGTGCATACAAATATACCTCATGTGTATTCTTTGTGGATATCCTGAAAACCAAACCTGTTTGTGGCACTTCAGGATTATGTTTTGTTTCGATTCCTATGATTATGTATGTTATTCTGTTCATCGCCTAGGCCTTTAATAAATGTAAATGGAGATGCCTACCCCTGGTTTATGGATTTGTTCTCCAGGAACTTGTTTAAATCCTTTTTAAACCCAGCTATACTAACTGCTGTCTCCATATCCCTGGCAAAAAATTCCATAGTTTAACTGTTAGCCGAGTGAAAAAATACTTCTCTGATTTGTACTAAATTTGCTATTAGCTTCATGGAATGTTCTCTACTTCTAGTAAGAGCAATGTCAGGAGTTATTTTTACATGGAGAGGGTGGTAGGTGCCTGGATGCCCTCTGGGAGGAGGTTGTGATGACAAGGACAGTGGCAGACTTCAAAATGCATGGGATAAACACAGAGGATCCATATTGTCAATAGAATGGTTATGAGGGCACTGGGCAATCTTCACTGAGCAATGGTTGCAGCCCAAGGCAGCAGTGATATGGATGAATTGTGTCTCCTGGATGGCATGGTACAACAGTTGAAACCCTAAAAGGGATATAATGGGACTGGTGGTTGGGTCCCATGTGAGAATTTTATCTACTTTGGTTAAATGTGCATAAAATCACTACTGGGCAGATTTCATGGGTCTTTTGGTCTTTATCTGCCATCATTTACTATATTACTGTGTGAAAGGATACAATGATCACCCCCTGTTTACCCAATTCACCTTATATATGATACATTTCCCAATGAGACTTCAGCCCTTCTCATTATAAATGAATTATAACCTTTTTCGATTGCATTGTTTGGAAATATATTTTATAATTAAGAGGAAGAATTTTTTACTTGATTTTTGGCAGATTGTCTTATGCTTTATCCTTTGCCGTTCATTTTGTAGCATTTCAGTGGATGACTATTTGATGTTATTTACTGTTACAGAAAAGTCAGAATGCATGTCCATACCAACAATGAAGTAACAAGAATTTATAATGTTATTGGTACCATAAGAGGATCGATGGAACCCGGTGAGTGTTGCTGTCTCCAAAGCTTTGACAAATTAATGTACTTCTTCAGAGCTGCACAAAAAGCAAGAAAAAGCAAACAAGAGGAAAAATAGAATAGATCTGTTTGCACTGTTACAGCCAGAAAAAAGAATGTGAAAATAGATTCATATCACTTTATGCATTAAAATTTGATAGTCCTCTTTTCCCAGAAGCATCACAGTGGATTACAGTCAAATATATAATTTATCATATAAAATAGTCTCATATTCTAAAACAGAAGTTCAATCAGAAATATATAACCAATCAAAAATTACTACTTCAGTGTACATCCGCCAAATCCAATTTGTCCCTCAACATATTCAATATGCACTTTTAAAACAGAGCTGAGGATCCAAGATGGCAACCTAGCACTGTACGGAGTTGCCTGTTTTTTTTTTCTTGCTCTCTTACTTGGTTGTTACTATGCCTCATTCTGGTCGCAAATGGAAGGCCAAGGAGAGGGATGTCTCAGCTGTCCCCTCGGAGAGTCCCGTTATCAGCCCGATGGTCTTACACATGCAGTGAGGGGCTTTATAACCGGGAGGTGAATCACTGGAAATCATCAGAGAAGTACTCGACTACTTTCCCAGATTCCTCAACATCTCCATACCCTGCTGAAAGGATGGCCTCTATTAATCCCTCTGTAGTGAGGACCTTAACTCCGTGATGGGATCTGGTGCGCGGCAGTGACACCGAATTTACCGAGACTTATCCTGAGTACATGGCATTTGTGGGAATCGCCTTAGAGCCAGACAATGAAATCACTGGCATTTCAGGGGAAATTCCTATTAGAGGATCTCGACGGCATTATGAAGGTGAATCCCTCTATATGGGTAGTATTCGTTCTGATGAACTATTGGTAAATCCTCCTGCAATGGTAAGGTCTTCTGTATTCTCCCTTGAATCAATTTGGGAAGCGATAGTGACTTTGAATACCTCTATTTAGTGCACCACTAAATCCCATGGTGAATAAAGTCAATGAGTTAGATATCCAAGTAAAGACATGCCCGTGAGACTAAAACAGGGTATGGAAAGTGTTTCAGCCCTGCCACAAGCTTTGATGAAAGATAACCAGCTTTTGTCTAACAGAGTTGAACACTTGGAGAACCAAACTCATGGGAGGAACTTGCATTTAATTAACTTTCCTAAAGTTCCTCTTATTTCTGCCAAGGACATGTGGAAGAGATACGTATTAGAAATATTAAAAGTACTGGAACAAGCGATACCGCCTACTTCAAGAATTTACTATCTCTGCCTCCCTTCAAGAAAGGGCCAGCAGAAGGTCAGAACATGCAGTCTTTTTTACCTATGGATCCTAATAATCTGAATCTTTCAGAAGTGCTTGAGACTTCTGATAGTGAACTGGCCCAACCAGCTACTGTGGTAATCTTCTATGTAGTGCTTGATAGACACTGGATTCCAGAGTTGTTTTTTTATGCACTGCTTGGAATATTTTCTCCATCTGAAGGTTCGAGTCTTTCCTGATTTGGCAAGACAAACTCAGAAGAGGAAGCAGTTTCTCTTATTGAGGCCCAGAGTATTGCAGCTGGGTGCTTTTTTCCTGCTAAATATCCATGTAAATGTCTCGTCAAATATCATGATGTTTCATATATTTTCTTTCATCCATCTCAGCTTTCACATTTTCTTAGTGATAAATTACCTCCTGTAGAAGGGTCTTCACCTTTGAATGCCTATTGATTTCTCGATGGTTAGGAATGTTGTTCTTTATGTGAGTTAATTGCTCCACTTTGCTAATATTACCTGTAACTTTTAGTATATTATTTTTCCTGGAGTGGTGACTGGATCCCTTATGTTTGAGGACTAGGATTGTATTTGGAATTATTTCCTTATTATTAGATGGCCTGAAATGCCAGGTTTCTGTCTTTTCTTGTATTTGATTTAATTATTGCAAACGTCATTTGTTTTCTCGTTCAAGTATGTTCATGGAATATTGTATTAAAATTCAATAAATACAATTTTTTTTAAAAAAATAGAGTTTAAAGCATATTAATATTGTATTGAAAATGCATTTACTTTGTCTACAGACAGATACATTATTTTGGGAGGTCATCGAGATTCCTGGGTGTTTGGCGGTATTGATCCAACATCTGGGGCAGCCGTTCTCCAAGAGGTTGCACGAAGTTTTGGTAAAATGTTAAGAGAAGGTACGCTAAATATCAATGACTACATCTAGTGCTTCTTTAAGGGGATAATTTTTCAAAGTCATTTACATGGGTAAATAAGGATTCACGTGTGTAAACTGCAATCGCTCTCCTTCAATTCAGCTAAAAGGACATGCATTATGGAACAAGGCATTCCCGGGGGGCATATGTTGGGAGAGATTGGAAAATAATATGCATAGATTGCATTTGCAAGTCTAAGCACGTTGTTTTCTGAAGAAAATCTACCTGCACAGAAATCAGGAGCAAATGACCATGGATATTTTGTATCTGGAGCAAGTTTCAGAGTGAAAGTATGCAGGTGTTTCTCTTTGAGCATTTTGCAGTGTCTATGATTAAAGGTGCAGTGGACTTTGTCCCAAAATGGACAGCCTGACCAACATCCCCTAAATTTAAAACTCTTTTATTGCAAAAGATTAAGGCCTAGAAAAGCTATATGTAAATATGTGGAGGTAATCAAGTCGAAGGGTTACATGAGAGCGATATTCAAATATCTCAAAGGATTAAACAAGGTATTTTTTCAGGGAATTGGGAAGACCCTTTTCAAATGTTCTTCCATGGGAGGGGGTTGTGCATGTGTGGGGGTGATGGGATTGTGTGCATGGGAAGTGTTTGGGAGGTATGAGGGCGTGTAGGTGTGTCTTTGGGTGGCAGGGTTGTTTTGAGGGGGATAAGGCTGTGTGTAAGTAGGAGATGTGATTGTGGGGTGTGGGATTTTGCTTGGGGCAGGTGCGTATGTAGTGTGTTTGCATGTGGTGGGTGTGTGTGTGTGTGTGAATAGAGAGATGTCTTGGGGCGGGGGTGACTTGGAATGTGTCTTTCAGTACCACCTTTCACCCTGTGTCATTCATTTTCCCTGTCTCTGTGGAGGATGAGTGTAGAAGTGGATGTGTGTAGGCATGATGGGGGTAGGTGTGCATGCTTGTGATGTGTATGTGGGTGCATATTTATGTGGTTAAGTGTGAGGATGCAG
Source organism: Rhinatrema bivittatum (assembly GCF_901001135.1). Classification (NCBI taxonomy): domain Eukaryota; kingdom Metazoa; phylum Chordata; class Amphibia; order Gymnophiona; family Rhinatrematidae; genus Rhinatrema; species Rhinatrema bivittatum. The sequence continues at coordinate 46,504,403 of NC_042619.1, forward strand.
GAATATATGGGAGATGCATGTGTGTGAGAGGGTGTCTGAAAGTATGGGGGACGTGACTTAGAAGGTGCTTTTTGGTGCCATCCTTCAGCTATTTTTTGCTATCTCTGGCCGCCTTTGTTGTGCTATGCCAAAGTGAATGGGAGGGAAGGGAGGCTTTTAGAATGGACCTCTGGTCAACATTCTGCAGCTTCTGTTTCCCGCAGAAAGCAATGAGGATTTTTTTGAACACAAACTCACCCCCAACATCCCACACATACAAGCACACCAGCGTATCACTGAACAAAACGGCACCCCACGCAAGGTTTGCTTTTGCCACCTCACCCCCACCCCTTCCCTTTTGGGCCCACAAGCTCACAGACTGACTCAGCAGAGCAGAGGTATTCACTCCCAGCCCTCAAGGGCCTCAGCCAGATCAGGTTTTCAGGATATCCTTAATGAATATGCATGGATAGATTTGCACACACCCTGTCTCCATCCTGAAGAGGTTTTGAAGGCTTGGTTCTCAAAAAATTACTTTCCTGAGATATTCACACGTAGCCGGCCCCGTTCTTGAGCTGCAAACACCATTCCGGGGTGGTCTGGGTCCATGTCTGGATGGGGGTGGGGGAATCTCCAGGGTCCCTAAGTGCAGTCACTGAAAATAAAGCAAGGACACCAAAAGTGAGGTTCAAATTAAAGTCTTTACTGAAACTTAAAGAGAAGTATCAGAGCCAAAAATAAAGGAATATGGATCAGCATCAAATAAATCACTGCAATGAAAAATACGGTATCCCTGTATACCTCTCTTGCACCATTATCCTTAGCAAAAGTATTCTCAGATCACACACTCACTCTCAAAAATCCCAACAATTCAGTACTCCAAAAACTGCAGTCCAAATACATTTTACACTTCTCTTCGTTTCTTTCAGTTTCTCTTCACTCTAGCTTTACTCTTGCAGCCTGTGCAAAAAGCCCACAGCTCAAACTTCTCTTCACCCTTGCTTTCCTGGTTGCTTGGGGGAAAAGAGCTTTGACCCAAACTTTTGGGATACCGGGGGGCGGTGCCCTTCCCTCTGGTCTGATCAATCCTTCCAAAAATCTTCTTCAAAGTCCAAAATCACTGGATTGAGATCCTGAGGGGGATCTCCAGCTTCTTTCTCTTCTCTCTTAAAAAAAAAAATAAAAATCTCCAGCCACTCAATAAATATCTTGAGATCCTGAAGGTCTCTCACCTATTTCATCTCCAGACACCTTCCCGCTGACTGTCTCCTTCCCTCTGAAGAACTGAGCATGCTCCAAGGGACTACATACCCCAAGAAGCCTTACCCCCAAAAAGGTGGGGTTTATAGCAACAGAATAATTCAAAATGCAAAACCCAGTCCTAGTGTCTAAAGATGAAAAAAATAGTGGGGACTGGATTAGTGACGGGTAAAGCCCTTGTCACATACATTTTCTTCCTGCAATCCAATTTTGGTGAATTTCCATCCTTTTTCAGAGAGTTATTGTGCCTACAGACAGACTGACGGATACAATGATCCCTTGTATATAATTCTTTCCTGCATTTCATATGTTGAAAAGCATAAAATAGGTTAGGAGAGTCAATATGTGAAGGTGCTGTTAACCAGAAGAGTAGTAAATGGACTTTGAAGAGCAAGAGAACAGATCCTGTATACAGGACTCATTATTTATTTATAATAGTTATATACTGCATAATCATTAAAAAAAAAATAACAACAATAAAAGCGATTTACATCAAAATGCAAACTTAAGAACAAAGCAAAATTCACAAAATTACAAAATAAAAAACTGCTGCCACACTTTCTTGCTCTACAATTTTCCCATCTTCCGTAGCCCTGCCTCCATTATGATTTTTCCATCTCTTCAAAGCACATTAGGAAACAGATGTGCCTTCACCAGCTTATGAAATTTCAGGTAGTTTAATAATTGGGCAGCCCGAACAGCTATGCTTCTATACCGCCCCCACTCAGCCTAGCTGTACACCACCATGTGCAAACAATGAAAACGTGACACATAATTAGGATGAAATGGCCGCAGCCGTTTATTAGAGTCCCTAACAGGGGAGTCTAATTCAGGCACCGAGTCCGGTCAATAATGTTTACAAATCACCTCTGGGCAAGTGTCAATACCTCTGATTTCTGCCACAAGCGGAACTGCGGGGCCTCGCTCCCTGCGAGCCCCCAGACTGGCGTCGTGACCGCTGACCACCGGATAGGATCTCAGCCTGAGTTGCCACAAAGCTAGTGCCACAGAACAAGCCTTACCGGATCCCCTCCTCACAGCAAATGAGTGATGGCCCCAGGTCTCTCTCGCACATACAGGCACCTCCCAGCTTCCTTCTAAAGCCTCAGTATTTACAAATGTTTTCCTGGACTCGGTCACCACTGCCACAGGGGCCCAGCATGCACAAGCATGGAAGCACCCTTCCCCCCTGCGCATGATGGGCTCCCCCAAACAAATGGCTACAGCTCATGCATCAGATCCATCAGGTCCGTGAATAACCTCTGAATAGCTTGTAGGTAAAAAGAATTTCCCAAGTGCGACAAGTATACTTTGTCCAAAGCATATAACCTGCACATATAATTCTGCACAATGCCCATACACCCAATCATGTCCATTGTATGGCTTTGGCTACTTGCCAATTGAACTTGGTAGGGTACCTTCCCCACCCCCAGTGCACTTAATGCTCTATCAAGGTATGATTTCTGGTCAGTGGATTCTTGAGGACGGCTACAATGAGGCAAGGTGGCTCTGGTCTTCCGTGATTGATGCCAACGCCGTTACCTAAATCGTTGCCAGAAAAGTGTGTCAGGCTCACTCTTCCCAACTATGGCATGGACCAGAGCTGGAGCCAATTCATGTCTCCTTGACTCAGCCATTTGATTGTCCATTCTATTGTCCATTCTTCTCCAACAACCCAATCCCTGGGCACCCATGGCCCAAGCGCCAAGGGGTCCTGGGCAGTCCACCATGCAGCAGGACACTCCAGGGCCCCTCACAGACATGTCCAGCTATTTATCCGTCAGACCCAATCCCCATAGCCCAAATGTCAAGATTTGGCCCCAAGGCCACGTTCCTCTCAAACAGGGTCTCACTACCCACGAGTACCTCTTATGACCGTATTCACCAGAGGGGTCCTGGGCAGTCCACCACACTGGCATGACCATCCAGCCTCTCAAAGACATGACTGGCCATTGATTCATCAAGGCCCAATCCCCAGGCCTGATTTTAGCACCCACAGGCCATGTGCCGAGATGTGAGGTCCTGGGCAGTCCGCCACGCAGCAGGACAATCCAGAGCCCCTCAAAGATGAGTCCTGCTGTTGATCTGTCAAGGCCCAATCTGCAGGCCTGAAATTGGCACACATGGCCTAAGCACCTAAAGGTGGCCCCAAGGCCACATGCATCTCGAACAGGATCTCACACCCAGTGAGTAATCCTTATGACCACCTTTACCGGAGGGAGTCCTGGGCAGTCTGACATCCTCTCACTGCAGCTATGTGTCGTCTCGCTGACATCCTCCCACTGCAAACCTTGCAGCTATGATGTATTCCGCTGAGATTCTGTAGCTCGCTGACATGCTACGTTCCAAGGACTGTAAGCACGAAAACAATCTGTATGAACAGTCTCGCACTCACCCGCTACTGCCCTGGGCAGAACGCTCCAAAGTGCTGGGCCGAAAGGACAAGCCAAGGTGGTAATGAGAGCTCTGCGCAGCCCATTTCCAGCTTCGAGCGAGCAGCAAAGTGCGAATGTACCATGTTCTTGGATGGTCCCTGCTGTTTAGTGTGCACTATGCAGCTAAGAAAGAGACCCTTTGGAACCCGGTAACGCAATGAAGCACGCCAAGAAGAACGCCACATCTTTCGCACCCTCCTGTCTCCAAAGGGCCACAACTGCCTGGGTACCTCTCCAGCACTCATCTCCACTTGTGCCATGAGAGAATCCACATTCTCACCACACATTCCGAGAACATGCCTCGCTCGCACCGCAATGTACATGCGCACATAGAACACCACAAAGTCCCACCGCAACTCCAATGCCAGGGCTTCTGGAAGCCTGCTCGTTTGCTGACTGGAGCACAATGCAGTGCCATGCCAAAATACTCCCGTCAACAACTGAGCACATCATCTTATATGTGTGTGCCAACTACAATGGGAAGAGAGTTGTGAAGTTCCTGGTTGAGCTACCCGCTGTTCGATGTCCAGTGGTCTGGGCAGTGGGATGTGCACCAACCTTCTTCGACATAACACCAAACCACTGCCTCCTGACGTGTCTTGAATATTATTGATGCAACCAGTCAAGGGTAGATACTAAGTCCATGAGGCCAGGTCTTCCCTAATTGGTCTGCTGTTGGACTTGCTCTTCCCTACTGCATCATGGGCCAGAGTTGGTGACATTGCGAGCCTTCTTGAATGAGGCATTTGTTAGTCCACCCCACATTTCTCGGTGATGGATGAGTAGCTGACTATCCACGCTGAACGACATCGGATGACTGCAGTGAGTGGAAGGAGAACTTAAATATTAGTCTACGCTTGACAAGGCGCCCATGCAGTGGAACAGTCCTCGTGGCCAATGTATTACATGTAAGCTCCTGACCTCCATTGACCCAACTGCTTTATAACAGTCTGCAGGATACTGGCAGTGGCAGCACAGGAAGAGCTCAATGCGGGATGAGCAACATTTGCTCTGACTCCATTCTTCCATGAGGGTTTCCTGAAAACTGGTAATGGCTTAATGGGGCTTTATCTCGGTGAAGCAAAACAGACCGGCCCCTTTTGGGCATAGGGTTGGGATCCCTTGATTGGTCTTAAGCCTGGGTATTGATGTTAAGTATAATGTGAACCCCCATTAAGTCATGTAGCTGTGATGCGTTACTCGATGGCACCAGGCTCCAAAGAATGCCAGCGTGAAACAAGCCAGAAGAGCGTAGTTTCGAGCTCGCCTATTGCTAACAGTGCAAGACATGCCAAAACTATAAATGTAGGTCATGGGTCAGTGGCCTTTGTACGTCATGCCAAGGCAGGGGGACCTCCCTGGCCCCACCAAGCATTACCCCTTTATACGGCGAAGTACTGCCCTACGTGTCCTGAAACAAAGAAACCTGGAACGCGAACAAGTTTACAACCTTACAAACATGTCTGTATGACCACTTTCACCTTGCAATTTGATGCTGGCAGCATTAAATCCTTTCTGAAGAGTTCTGTCTTGTGTAGGCCACTGTCCCACAAGAAAGAACCAAACATTGTATTCTTAGGTGCAAATAAGAAGAGTAGGGGGAAATGCAATTTCCTTAAGTGCACAATTTGTTCTTCACCTGAAAATACTGAATTATGTATCAGCAAACTTTCTGTGGCTTTCTCAGCTCCCCCTCTCCACAAAGAAAATTCTGAAACATTTCCCCCCTTCAGCCAAGTAAACTTAAAGTGAATGAAACAGAAAGTGTTCTAGTATAAGTTTTCCTCTGCTGTACACAGACAGCTACTGTGGCACTGATTTAGGAGGGAACTGCTTTGGATTCCTAGAGACACTAATTTTCCACTGCCAATAACAATTTTCAGGGAGCAAAATGTCACTTGCCCTTTAAAAGTACTGATCCATGCAGCCCGATTCCCGCTTTAAGAAAACTAGAGCCGCTAGCTAATCAAGAACCAGTGGTTAGAAATAAGAAACACCTTCGCTTTGTTGTAGTTGCGAATGCAAGCGCTCCATGAGGGTGGAGCCAAGGATCAGCCCAGCTTCTGTCCTATTCCCTTCACCTGACACAATTACCAGCTGGAACTAAAAGAAAAGCCATCTAATAACGACCAACAGTACTGAGGCCGTGTGGGTCAGATATCCCGCTCCTCCTACCGTATGCAGGGAAATAAAGCCAAATGGTACCTGTAACCCTGTAACGACAGATGCATTTGAACAACAAACTCTACACCCCTTGCAGATACTGTACATCTATAAAAGGAACCATAAGCCAGCGCACACAAGCCCTCACACTTCTATCATTGCTGCTCCACACCTCGTTCGCCAGATGCCGTCTGGCCAGGCGCTTTCTTCTGTGACGACATAAGAGGTGCACTCCCTGCCTATTTCCTGATGTGTTTGTAGTGCCTCTCCTGTGCTAGGGCAGGGATCTGCTGAGGAACAATTGGGTAGAGCCTCCCACCTGGCAGGGTATCCTATGCCTCTACCTGACCCTTACTGGGGGTGGGGGGGGGGGTGTTAACCCCTATTCCTGGTGTCCACATCTTGACTATGGGACATGATGGCTTCCCACTCCTAATCAGCCAGCCAAGGGGGTTTGCTCAGAGATATTGGGGGGACCTATAGGTTGGAGAACCGGTATTTTCATATGCTGCTACAGCTGACCCTGCTTGTCCCTTGCCCCACCCAGACACGGGGGCCAAAAGAGGGGCATAAGGTATAGGGAGATTGTGGAGTCGTGCTCCCATGGACCATGTAGGGACAATAGCAAATACTGCTCCCCCTCCCCCCCCCCACCCAGCACCTCAAACATTTGGTGGCATCACCCCTACAGACTGCCGATTAGGGTTTGTGCTACCGTCCCTGGCAGCTACCCACATCACTGTGACGCTGTAGCCCTCCTTCTTACAAACTCCCCCCATGCAAATGGGTAGCGCTAGGACCCAGATAAAGCTGGGTCTGAGGGGTAGAGCTGGCCACAGCTTCTGTTGTAGTGTGAGATGAGTTCAGCCTGTTGCCTAAGCTCTGTAGTTCTGGGACACCAGAGGTAGCCCCATGTGTGGTGGGGAAAGAGGCTGTAAGCACACTTGCAGCTACGGTGGCAGAGCCGAGGGCTGAGGTTGAGTCTGAGCAAGCAGGAGGCAGAAGGGAGAGATGCTACAGGCTTGCCCGAAGGCAAATTGTAGGGGATGCTCAGGGCAGGATGCAAGCAGACAGGGACGGATGCCGCCAATTAAGATTCTCCAAACTGGGCGTGCCTGCGGGGGGGAGGGGGGGGGAGCTCGAAGGAAGTCACCGAGCGACACGAATGGAAGAATCCCTGAATAGGAGAGGGGGGATGGAAAGGTAGGGGCAGCCAAGGGGGGTTGGGGGGGGGGGATGAACTGGCCGGGGAGAGCCCCTGGAAACTGCATGTAGCTTCCCTTGCTCCATTGCCAGCAAGAAAGGGAAGAGAGAGCGAGTCACCTGGGTCGCTCCCTTTATCTCCCTTCCTTGTTCATTATCCACCTGCGGACCCCCAGCCCCTGCGCCTTTACCCTCATCTTGGCTCAGAAGTGACTGACCCTTGCAGACGGGATCGGAGCCAAAGGAGGCATGAGCTGAACAAACAGCTAAAACAAGAAAAAGCTAAGCTGAGGATCCTGGAAAGCAGAACAGGAAACAGGGGTAAAGCTTTGAGCTTTAAAATCCCCCAAAGAGAAAGGAATTCTTTTTTTTTTTTTAATTTAAAAGAGTGGGAGTGCTGATTCAGCACTACTCACCAGCCTCTCGAACCCTCGGCCCGCAGGGATGGAGCCACTGCGTCACTGAGCAAAACAGAAACAAATAAGAGCCACTGGCAGCAGTGAAACAGCTCAAACAGCTGAACAGCTCCGCTCGGGGGCTGAGAAGTAAGAGGGCGAGCTGAGGGGAGCCGGTGGGTTTTAAATTGCCCGCCGCCCGACCCTCCCCCCCATCAGCGGTGTCGCACGCTCCCCCGAGCCAATCAGGTGTCCCAGTGTCGGGGGTGCATCTTGATGATATCGCTGCCCATGACGCCAAACCAACCCGGGAGGGGGGGAGCATCATCATTGGTGGCACTGCCACGTCAAGGAAGCCGAGGCTCCAGCAGCACCATGCCGGCACCATTATGGCCTGCCATGAGGGGGGAGGCGAGGATCAGACCCCCCCCCCCCCCCCGAGCAGAGGGGTAAGGCACTGGCACAGCAGGGGCGGCCGCCCACATGGGTGCATCGGATGCCCGGTTATTCATGGCGCCCGCACATCCGTGCTGGGGGGGGGCCGCCCATTTCTGCTCTTACCGAGGCTGGAAGATAATTCGGTCTTTCAGGCGCTACAATTACAAAAGCCCGGAGAGCGTAACATCTCAACCAAAATTTCTGAACTTGGAAAGCCATTAAGCTACAGATGGATTGGGGTGAGGAGAAGGAAAAAGGGGAATGGGTGTGGTAGCGGTCACTCCTGCTCCGCTGACTTCCCTTTACAAATAGTGCTGGCTGGCTCTGAGACCAGTAGCATTTTGTTCACGGCAACCAATGGCACAGGCCTCGAGATTGGCTGGTGCTGTTTTTCCAGGGAAACCAGTGGGACAGAACCCACCGGGAATCACTTCTTCCTCTTTCTACGCTCAGGAGCCCCTTGGAAGGCCATGTGGGGGAGAGGGAGCTCCCAGCCATGGTTTTGTTTGCAGGAGAAAGGGCCTGGGGAGGCCCCTGTGGGGATGGCTCAGCCCAGGCCTGGGAAGGCCCTGGCCTTGTTTGTTGGAAATGATGGGGCAAGCTGGGGGCTTGAGAGGGGGGCCTGGGGAGGTCCCAACCCCTAAAGCAGCAGTGAGTGAGAATGGACCGGGGAGGCCCTTTACTATCTTTAAGTTTTTATTTATTTTTTTCTTAGTGTTACCCCCTCTTGGTTTGAGAGGCTCTAATACCAGGGCCAATCTTACAGTCCCAGACCTCTAATCTTCCTTTCAATCATCAGACTTTGGACCCCGGATGCCAGGGTTCAACCAGCAGGGAGGAGGACCAAGCCTCCAGGCCCTTAGATGGTATAGGTAGTTATCCAGCATGCTCTGCTAATCTCCCACTACTCACTTTCACTATCTGAATTGTATTCACTTCGGTCATTTCCTTTAACAAGTTTTCAGTTAAGAAGTAACAAAACCACCCAGTAGACTGGGAGTAATGTTCAAATGAAAAATGTTTACTGTAACTTAAAAAGTAATATCCAAGCAAAATGGCAAATCATCATCATGAACACAATAATAACTCCCAGTATTAAGGTCTCTCCATCCATCTCCAAACTTGAATCAGTGTCCTTTTCCACTGATGGGAAAAGGAATAGCATTTCTCAAGATAGGATGGGAAGATGAAGGCCCAAAACAATTTTCCCCTCAAAAATAGGAAAAATCACAATCAATTCTCTTCTGCCCAATAAACCTCTTTCTGAGCATTGCATGCCCACATGACTGGTAAACAGACATAAAGCCTCAATCCTGCTCCTTTCTGAAAGGGAGGGGGGCTTCACTTCCAGGCTGGCCAGGTCACAAAAAGAACAGGCCCAACTCTCCCCTTTACTTCTCTCCAACAGGAAAAATAAACCCTCCTGTTCTGTGAGGGCTAAAAAAAAACCAAAAACAAAACAGGCTTTCTTCCCATTCTCCCAACTTGTAGGCTGTGAAGTCCACTGGGATCACCAGACAAAAAAACGTCAGTCCTCTCAAAACCAAAACTACAGCCAGAACACCTCTCGAGCATGCTCAACTCAGTTTATAAAGGGGAGGACAGCCAATCGCTGCACAAGGGCGGGAAGAACTCTTAGAGATGGTCTAAAAAGAGCAGACCATCTCCTAAAAGGGACACCTGTTAGTAAGGGAGCGTGGTGCTCCTTCCGGCCTTTGATTGTAACATTCACTGTGTGCTTGCAGGTTGGAGGCCTAGAAGAACGATTATTTTTGCAAGCTGGGATGCTGAAGAATTTGGATTATTGGGCTCCACAGAGTGGGCTGAGGTAAATAAAAGAAGAACCAAGGTCCCTGGCTCTGCAGAGTGCAGCAAATGTTCAAACTGTGCAATGGCAGCTTGCACCTTTGCTTGCCGTGTTCACTACCACAGGACTCACGTTAGTTACTTATTCACAGGAAAATGTAACTGTTTCAGTTTGATTAAGTGTGATACTATTTGTTTTGGATTTTGATGCAGAGGGCTAACAGGCAAAAACAGATTTGATGAATCGATGGTTCCGCTGGGAATGATCTTGACTAGTGGCAATAGAAGACATACTGATCGTCATTGATGGCCTTTCCCCTTTATTACCGAGCTTTGCAAAAACCCTCTTGTCCATCGCTTTTTCTTTTTTGATCATATTAGCCTGAGCAAACCTCAACTTTGATTTATTGTGCCCGCCACAGCTGGCTCCAAATGTCTGTCCTGTGTTGATTTTGTTGCTGTAGTAGTTCTCTGTGTTGGTGTTCACAGGAACACGGTGTACTGTAGTTTACTGCACTACTGGTAATGCACAGACCTACTGCTAACCATAGCAATTTGGAGCATGGAGGGGAGGGAAAAATAATCCAGGGACAGGGCATTTGCAATCAAATAATGTCCTTTTATTTGGAGGAGTTGAAGGTCCCTGTCATCAATGACAATCTTTAATCAAGTCAAGCCATTTATTGACAGTATGAGCTAGATTTAAGAACCTGACAATGAATATGCAAAAACCAGCCAGTCAGGTTGCCTGCAGAGTTTTGAAATGGTTGTGTTACAGTGAAAAGAATGAGAATCGGACGATCAAAAGAAGCTCTTTATTAAAAATGCCCTACTCTGGCCGAGTTTCGCTCTTTACATAGAGCTGCCTCAGGGGCAACTAGAAATAAATATATAGACATAATTAAAAAATTGAAACAATAAAATAATTAAAAACAATAAGATACATATATATGTGTATAAATACAAGACATACAATAAATCAAAACATATAAATGTGTTAGACATCAAAAATGGTATATAAAGCTCTTACAGAATCGAAATAAAACAAAAGTCTGAAATCCATTTATGTGCTGATACTGGAGAGGCTGGATACGTGTATAAATAGATTAAAATTAAAAATAGTAAATGTCAGGGAGACTGTATCTATTCTTAAATGGCAAACATCAAAAAAGCATTAACTGTATAAATAATGCTTACTTAGATTAGCAGGACTAAGGACGTGCCTGCAGGGCTGGTATCACAGTGTCACAGTGTCATACAAAGACATGTACCTGAGAAATAAATACTAAATGGACCATATTTAAAAAAAGGAAAACATGAAAACATAAAAAAGTGAATGAAAATGAAATTAAAATGAAACTAAGACTACCTACAGAAATACATATTAAGGAAAAAAGAGAACCACAGAAAAGACAAATAAAAGATAACATAATGAATCTCAAGTCCTCATTATCAGAAAACAGGACTATAAAAAAGGAAGAAAGAAATAAAAAGAATAACAGTTACTGCAATTAGCTGTCCAGGTGCAAATAACTCAATCAACCTATGATTTTGTCCATCAAAAAAGTTTCCAAATGAAGATGATCAGAAAAGATAAACTTATTTTTCTGAAAAAACAATTCACATTTGCAGGGAAACTTCAAGAAGAATGAGGCACCCAAATCAAGTTGTTTAAGAAGTAAAAATTGCCTCCTTGCCTGGGTTTCCCTGCAAATGTCTGGAAAAATCAGAACTTTCTGACCACCGAATAAAGCATTTTTACATTTGAAATACTGTGAAAACAAAATATCGTTATCAGAATCATGTACAAAACAAACAATAAGAGTACCTTGGGTAGAAATAATATTATGAGAAGTCTGAAGAGAATTAGCCATAGCAGAACTATCAAAACAAGGAACCCTCAGCAAAATTAGGAGAATTAGGAATATGGTACCAAAAGGCATATCTTTTAACTAAGGGTGGAAGGGTGGAAAAATTCCACAGAGAATATTATGTGAGCAAATGTGTGCACAAAAAGCATCGTATTATTTTCCCTGATTCTTCATAAATATACAATCTGACATTCTGCTTGGCCCATAATGGAAGTTGCTGGCCATGTGAATGAATTACCTTGGGCTAATAAATGTTAGCTTTGTTCTAAACCCTTTGCTGCACCATGAGAGACACTCCAGAGGGCTGCAGGATAAGTAGGACGAGTATGATTCAGTGACAAGTAACGGAGTCCTGTGGAATTCATTGCTGGGAGAGAATCTGCATCCAAATCCCAAACCAAATCAAATCAGTGCAACATACAAGATTTAGAAAAAGGAATCAGGCAGCTATTCAGTCCCAGAACATTACAGAAATCCTGGTGGAGGTAAAGAATACTTCTGTGTTATCTCTGCTCACCTCTGCTTATATCAACGCTTTCCAAATTGTCCTGTTGATAGCATGGCCAAATCGAAGTACCCGAAAAGGAGGGACATTCCCTGCCATAAAGGAGCACAATAATTTGCATTAAATTTGCATATGTAATTTGCAGAAATTAATTTGAAAATACAAATATGTTTATGTAGATGCAACATTACAAATTACTGAAATAATGTAAATAGAAATGCAGCTTGCCATACTGTAGAAGACTTTAACCAAGTAATGCAGATTACAGCATATTTAGAATTCAGGTATAATAATTCCCTGCCCCAAAGGGATTACCATCTATGTGGGTTCCTTGCCTCATCTCTTGCTCTAGCTTCCTGTCCCCACAACTTTCTTACTACCTACAGAGGAACCCTGTTCCTTCCTCCCATTCTCTCTAGCCCATTTCCCCTTCCCTCTGTTCCCCCTTCCAAACCTCTCCCTGCGTCCAGCATCAGATCCCTGTGCCCCTCCCCTTGGATAGCAGCAGGTCCCGGTTCCCTATTCCCAGCATCAGGTCCCATTTTCCTTCCTCTCTCTCCCCCCCCCCGCTCAGCAGCAGATCCCCCTACTCCTTGCCTCACCCCTTACACCCAGCACCAGGTCTCTTTCTGAGGGACACTCACTTTCTCTCTGACACAGAAGAACCCACCACTCTTCAATCAGCGAGTGCTTCCACCCCACCCTGACTAACAGACATGGGGCAGTATCTCACACAGTTCTTGCGCTGGCTGCCGTTCCTTCCCCAGCCTGCAGCAGCCACCTTCCCCTCCCCCACCCCTAAATCCCAACTCTTCTAAGCTCTCACTGTCCTGGTCCATGTTGGGTCGCTACTCCTCTCCTCTTAACTCAGGCAGGCTGCATGCACAAGGACATCTCAGCTTATAAGTTGTCTTCCAGATAGTGACTTCCCTTCCTCCTTCTATTACAGTTGCAGGCACACAAGTTTCCCCTGACTCACCCCTTCTTCCTAAGATTTAACCTTGCTGTCACCTTCAGCTCAACAGTGCTTTCCCATTGGCGGTGTCCCACACAGCCCTGACGACTCCTGGTCCTTCCCACACCCTGTTGTTGCTACACCTAAGTGATATTTAATTTTAATCAAGCAGGAGGGCTAGGACTCCCACAAAGGGGCAGACAAAGCAAGACTGTCCAGGAGAAAGCAGGACACATGACCACCCTAACTGGTGACCCCATAGCCCCACACATTTTTAGGTTATGCACAATGAATATGCATGAGATAAATGTGCCTACACAGGGGGCCCGTTATATGCAAATTTATCTCATACATATTCATTTTGGATATCCTGAAAACCTGACTGGATGTGGGATCTCCAGGATGGGTTTGGGAAGCACTGACAGAGAATGTGAGTAAAAATACAATTGTGAGATTTAAATAATGGAAAATTAGAAATTAATTTAAAGGGAACATTTTATAAATAAGTACAGTATACACTCTCACTACTAGGCTTTAAGAATATTTTAAGCAACCCAATTACTTTTCTTAACAAATTTCACTTCTGGTGGGCTTAAACAGCTTTTTGCCTTTCTACTTTTAAAAATAGGCTGTGTGATACCTTGTATTGTTCCAGCAATGCTTGATGTGAGCTTTCAGGAGTCTATAAATGACCCTTCAAAGGCCATATTGCAGAGTTCCACTCCTGCAAACATTAAACAGCTTATTTTGTTGTCTGTCAGATTTCTCTTAATTGGGTGAAGGAGATTTAAGTCTTGTTCTTCTTTGAGACAAATACAATATTGTTCTTCAAATACTGCTCTGGAATTTCTAAAGGGGTTTTTCTTGCTCTGCTCCTTTTGCACCATCTAGTGTAAGAAAGTAAATTACATGCAGTAAAAGGTGCAGGGTCCAGTTTAGATTATGGCTGCATTATATACTTTAGAGTACAAAGCATTTATATCTGTGAAATAATTTCTTTTCTGAGAGTTAGAAATATAAATTGAAGTAGCAAAGCAAAGATCAAAGGGGGAAAATGGAAAGAAAACAATACTGCAGTTTAGAAATGTTGTATTATTGCTTGCAGTGATATCCTTGGGATTTTTTAGTTTTAGCTGCATTAAAAGCTGAAAGACGTGAATATTCCTTCTACTTTAACTAATTTTAGGTTGTTTTCTACAAATAAACAGTTCATATAATAACTTTATATTTTTCTTTAATTGTGCATATCGGAGATTTTTAAACTGTAAGTAAACATTTCTGACAAGACATTCTGAACTCTCTATTTAGATATTAATACTAAATCTTGGTTTTTTAGTAAACATTTTGGAAAGGATAGGTAAAGCAGTCACACCCCTTACACACACACACACACCTTCCCCTCCCTCCCTTTGGAGCCTGGAAAGAAGACCAGGGCAAATAGTTTTTTGGGAAGGCTGGCATGTAGAATAAAGAGTATGCAAACCTTGAGCAGAAGCTGTGCTGGAGGCCTAACAGCAGCAAATTTAGCAATAATGAGCATTGGGAAGGTGTAATTTGCTGTCTGAAAATTCCCCACCTTGTATGAGGGTAAAAAAAAACACGCAGGGATCAACAATGCACCCGCTTTTACCCATGAGAAAAGGAGGTGGAATCAGAAGAGGGATAAGTCAGGGGAGGCAACAACATGCAAAGTTTTGCATTTTGAAAATTATGTGAATTGTTTTCAAAGGAGAAGTACCCACAGAATAAGCAGCTGCAAATGTCTACAGATACTTTTTCCCTAGGCTGTTTTCAATGGGAAAGTGCATGCATATTTTCTCTGAGAACTGGTGCAAGGAATGTACCTGCAGGCTTTGCAACAATCCATATAGTTTTGAAAGTTGACACTATAATGAAGCATTTGGGGCCAGCTCAACTGCAAGACACTGAATACATTAGCTGCCTCATTACAAGTTGCATTAACCCATTTCTGACTCTGCCATAGGAAAAAGTAGGGAAACCACACTGAGCATGTGCAGGTGTTTTGGGGGAAATCTAAAACCCCTGCCTACTCTTCATCTGCCACACCATCTCATTTGCAAACTTCCTGAAACACTTATTTGCACCACTTAAAATGATTCTCCAGGGGAAAATCCCAGTACTCACATCCAAGTTAAAAATACTCAACACATTATTACAGCGAGTAAAAATCTACTAGTGCCTCTGGAAGCTTCAGTGCCTGGAGAAACTGCTGGCATGAAGTCCAGAAATTGGACAGTATTTTTATTTATTTAAACTATCTTATATCCAAGAATGGGAATGGGAGTACACATGTACAGTGTAGGCTCTAATAGCGTACATGTATAGATAAAAGTGTTCAAATGGCCACAAACAGCTGCTAGCGTCTACACATAATTTCTTTCATTCTCTTTTACTCACACTTGCCCTATCAAGGAAGGGACAGCATTCATAGAAATGTAGCCTCACACCTATCCCTTACATTCACCATGCAATCCTTAATTTTTGCATTATAGCAACACAACCTCTTACCATACATCAACCAAGGCCAGCAAGGCTATTAAGGGTCATTGAATCCTCATCTGACATACATAAGGGCTCTGTCACAGTATTTTCTATCCTGAGCCTGCATCCTAATAGAGAAGGGGGTTCTAATTTCATACATCCCACTCCTGTCAATACTCTGCCAGCACTCTACAACACATTCGTCACACATTTGAGAGAGACTTCTCTAGAAAAGGATAAACAGTATAACTCCTGCTATCACTGTTTTGAACAGAGATTTATGTAAGTGCTCATGGAGGTAACCATGCCATGTACTCACAAATGGACACATCTGGAGACTGAAAAGTGACTGTTAGTGTTATGATTCCTGCCCGCGGAGCTACTCCCCGCGAGCAGGCCTCTTACCTCCCATGCTGCCTTCCCCAATGCGGCACGGAGTCGCCGACATTCTTCGCGGCAGGAGCCACAGTTAAATTGTCCCCTTTGCCGCGGCAGGAGCCGTGGACTTCAGGGTGCCTCTCCAACATGGCGGGCCTGCCACCGTGCTTCTACGTGGCTGGGGCCACCGTCGCCTGTACCTTCTTCGGGGCCGGAGGCCGCAGTCTCCGGTCTCTCCTGGCGGCCGGAGCCGCTGCAGACGTCGGGGCCTGCCAGCGCACAGGCCCAGCTTCTCCTGCCTTCAGCGGCAGCATGGCCACTCTCCAAAGTCCTGCCCCCTTCCTAAGGGGCAGGCCCGCGTCTTCTTCCCCTTCTTCAAGGGGCAGCGTAGGTGGGGTCCACCAGGCTCCACCAGAAGCCAGCTCTCTTGGTTTCCTGTGTCAGCCCTATAAAAGGGCTTCTCCTGCATTTCAGCTTTGCCTTGCATTGGAGTTACTTGCTCCTGGAAGTCTCGTCTTCCAGCGCTCCGTCAGGTCTTCGATCTTCGTTGGAGCTCCATGTCTCGTCTGCTTCCTGTGTCTTCCTGTGGCTTCCTGTCTTCGTGGCTTCCTGATGTTCCATGTCTTCATGACTTGAGGTTCCTAGTCCAGGCTTCCTGATGTTTTATTCCTTGATATTCCAGGCTTCCGGATGTTTCACTTCCTGATGTTTCCAAGGTTCTGCCCTCCTCCGCTCATTTCAAGTCCTCCTAACCTTCCAGCCTCTCTGGTTCTCCAGACGACAACTTGCTTCGTCATTGGAGTCTCGTATCAGCTGGATGCTCTTCCTGTGTTTCCGAGTCCTCTTGACCCTCCAGCTCCTTTGGTTCTCCAGATGACACCTTGCCTCTTCATTGGAGTCTCGTCTCAGCTGGATTCCCTTCCTGCGCTTGTCCCGCTCTCCGCGTGGTCCGTGACCAGCCTTACAGGTTGTGTAGGGCACGCTACAGGGACAGGGTGGTCCATGACCAGCCCATTAGGTCCGCCCGTGTCGGTGGGC
Organism: Rhinatrema bivittatum; assembly: GCF_901001135.1. Classification (NCBI taxonomy): domain Eukaryota; kingdom Metazoa; phylum Chordata; class Amphibia; order Gymnophiona; family Rhinatrematidae; genus Rhinatrema; species Rhinatrema bivittatum. Next base: position 46,521,331 of record NC_042619.1, read on the forward strand.
TGTGTTGGGCGCCCTGCGAGACAGTGCCAATGTCTGATCCTCCCAGCTTCTTGTCTCGTCCAGAGTCTTCCAAGTTCCTCGTCTCATTGAGAGTCTTCCAAGCTCCTCATCCACTTCCAGAGTCTTCTCGTCTCATCTTGAGTCTTCTGTGTCACAAGCCTCCATCTGCCCTCATCCTCAGTCCGGCCTACTGCTTCTTGCTGATACACAGCAGCAGGTCCGAAAGGGCTGGGAATGGTCGGGGGACTGTTCAACTACCAACATAATGTTGTTGGCTTTCCAGAAGCATGCAGGTCTGGCAGAGGGTCAGACTTGTCTTCGCCCATGCTGGGACACACCTTGCCAACCCTCGGTGCTATCTTGAATTCGTCTTGGATTGTGCTGAGGTCCAAGGGGCACACAATCCCCTCAAGTTGGGATCGCTCTTCAAGCGGCCCGCAACACAACAGTTAGCACTCACTCGTTTTGCCTCTTCTCTAAGGGCTGCAATTTATTATCACTAAAAACCACAATGCTTATCCACTCTGCCTAGGTCATAAATACCAGTGTGATCCTTTTAACTGTTGGTCAAGTACCATCCTGGCAATTGCATTAAACACATTAAAAAGATACAGGCATCACATGCTTATGCTCACTGCCTGAGTAAGAAGGGAAGAGGACAGCCAGGGCCAGCACTTTTTCTGCAACCAACAGACAAGGCCTACCAGCCTCGTTGCAGGAGGTCCTCTGGCATCAATCCTGGGAAAAGGAGGACTACCCAATTGGGTCTTTATCCTAATTCAAGTAAGTTTGGCATGTTTTGTCTCTTATGATTTTATATGAAGAGTAGAGTAAGTATGCATTGTTGATGGGTCCAATGTGTGCTGCCAGAGTGAAAATTAATCTTTTCTCTAGACTAATACTTTGCTTTGCAAAGTATTAGTCTAGAGAAATTGAACTCAGCCTATTAATGACTGTCATTTCTTTTAATGTTTTTCAAAGCGTTACAGAGCTAGTGAGGTGGCTGCTTAGATCTGGAGTTTGGAACAGAGCTCTCTGCCTCCAGGGTGCGCGAAAGTAGCAGTAGAGGGGACAAGAATGCTTTCTTGGCTCCTGGAAGACCCTTAAGGTATATGAGACCCAGAGTACCAGCTCTGCTGTTTGAAGAGATTTAGCCAATGAATATTTCCCTTTACATGTCTTTCGTTGTCCATCAAAGCACTTTGAATGTTAGCAAATGTCTTTTCAAGTAGTGTCTGTGTGGCATGCTAATGCCTTTTATCTTCTGGATTCTCCTGTCTTGTTTGTGTCATTTGGTACAGTTTTTCCACAGTGCATGATTCCTCCTTTTGTCATTCTTTGTTGCGTGTATACTATGCCTTTGTTCCTTTTCTGTGCTTTGAACATTGTCCTGTGTTGCATGTTGTTGAAAGGCGCATGCTTTTTCTGTGCTCCCTGAGTGGTAGATGGCATGTTACATGTCTTTTTTTTCTTGGTTACATTTTTAGCTTGGTCTCTTTGTTTCTGTGCATCCTCTCTTTGCATTCTTTATCAATGGTTTTTTTAGGTTTAATTGTTACCCTCCCTTTTTCTGAGTTTATTCTCACGTCTCTTCTTCTGTCCATCGAGAGTACACAGTTGTCTCCCCAAAGAATCGAATCTTGCAGTCCAGGCATGCATTCATTGGTGTTTATTATGCTGCTTTGGAAGTGAAGAGAGACCATCTATTAGAAGCATAGTAATACATTCTTACCTGCTTTGCATCCGCTACTTTGTTTTCTAAATGTTCATTGTGGTCGTTTTCAGCCTCAGCCTCGACGTACTGCTGGTCACCTCTGGAAGGGGAAGGTCCTCCAGAGCTTAGTACAGGACCTGCAACCTCTCTTCCCCACATAGAAGTGGGAGGACTTTGCCACTTTCTATCCCAGGCGAGAAAGGGGGCAAGGAAAGTAAAAGTTTAAAAATGTTTTAAAACTATTTTTGTTCAGGTGTTTTCATTTTCTTTTACCTAGCATTCTTATGTAATTATCTATTGTATTAAGTGTTCTTTGATTTGTAGTTTTGACTTATTTTATTTATTTTAAAGTATTTATATCCCGCCCCTCCCAGGTTCGGGGCGGGTTACAATGTAACATACATAATATCATTTAAAATAATAAACATAGAATAAATAATAAAACACAAACATCCATAATAAAATAATATAAAATGCAGATTTAACTTGAAAACATAAAACTTGTATTACTGAATTGGATATTTTCTATTTTTAAGAAGTGCATTGTAAGCCATTTTGGGGCAACTCTTCAGAAATGATAAGGCAGCCTAAAAGTGTAAGGAGAACTAGAACTGTATCCCATGCATGTAAATGGATAGAGGTAGTGATGTATCTGAATGTGAGAATATGAGTACACGGGTACAGTGTAGGCCCTGATGGTCTACCTATGTGAAAATAAATGTGAAAATGCCATTAAAATGCTGGAGGAGAAGCTTGTGTAGTTAGTGAATGTGTGGGCTGGGATGTTTGCCTGTCAGAAAACACAAATCAAAGCTGCTTTTCAAAAGACAAGTGCTCTTGCAATCTGTTCCTCTTTAAAAGCATTGAGAAGCAGCTATAAAACTGAATTTTGTTTCTTAACTTTTCCTGACCTTTTGTCCAGATTCCATTTTATTGGAATCTGATAAAGTATAAGGGGGGAAAAAAAGTGACATGGACTGTCTCTTCTGATTTTCCATTGGAGGATAAGAAAATAGTCTAAAATAAAAGCTCTAGTAACCAGCCATAAAGGTTAGATGTATTGGTGGGATGGGGAAGGGAATGCAAGGTAGCAAATGCAATCTACATGGGCTCACAGCCTTAGGAGTGGTTTTCTCTCTGGTCCTTCTACAAGTGTTCCACATGCTAAGACTGATCTGGCTGGGAAAATAACTTGTGGTAGTTAAAGAAATTGAAATATGCTCCCATCACACACATAAACTTACTGGATTGTCATAATTTTCAAGTATTTGAAACCTACATAAGAATTGCCATACGGTCAGACCTATGTCCAATCCATCAAACCCAGCAACTTGACTCTGACAGTGGCCAATCCAGGTCACAAGTACCTAAGCAGATGCCATAAAGTAGACCCAATTCCTGTTACTGACTCCCAAGGATAGCAATAGCTTTCTTTAATCTACCTGGCTAATAATGTATTGTGGACATTTTCTCCAGAAACTTGTCCAAATCTCTTTTAAACCCAATTATGTTAGTTGCCTCGATCACATCCTCTGGAAATAAATGCCACAACCTGACAGTGCACTGAGTGCACAATCATGATTTTGTAAACTTTTATCATGTACCCTCTCAGCCATCTCTTTTCCAAGCTGTAGAGCCCTAGCCATAGTCTTTCAGAGGAGAGATGTTCCATCTCCTCTATCATTTTTGTTACCCTCCTTTATACCTTTTCTAGTTATGCTATGTCTTTCTTGAAATGGAGAGACCAGAACTAAAGATGCGCATTCGTTTAAAACAAAATTTCAGAATGCAATGAATTAGGCTGTCATTTTGAGGGGCCCCAAACCGAATCGGGAGCCCCCCCAAATAAAACAAATCTTATTTGTTTCATTTTAAACTAATGCATGGGACCTAGGACTAGGCCCAAAGCCAGGGCCTCACATAGGGCATAGGCCGAGGCCCAAAGCAGAGGCTACGGCCTATGCCCAAGAGCAATGCCAGCACCTTGGCCTAGGCCTGAAGCCAGCACCTTGCCTAGTGCTAGGCAGAGGCCCAAAGCAGGGGCTATGGCCTAGGCCTGAATGTGACCCCAGAAAATTTAAAAAAAAAAAATAGCTTATCTGATCCATTGGGTAACTAACAAAGGCCAGGGCCCGGACCCAGGCCCGACACCACGACCCAACCAGAAGGCCGGGTTCTGACACTGGAGCCTTGTCCTAGCCCAGGGCCCAGACCCAGGCCCCAAGCATGATTGGACTAGAAGGCTGGGTCCTAATGCTGGAGCCTCTGCCTGGACTCAGGCTCAACAGTGTGACCCAACCAGGATGCCATGTCCCAAAGCCTGGGCCTTGACACAGGGTCAGGCCCAGGAGCTCCGTTTCTATCTTTATCTTTCTTCAACATTTTAAAACCAAATAATGCCATCCACTGGGATCACGCTGGAGTTAATTAATTCTGGGGCATTCACTCCAGCAGCAATGCTGTACATCAAAATGGCATCATCCACTGGACGTCATCATTTGGCTTTCAAATACGGAAGAAAGATGAAGACAGAAGAAGAGGAGCTCCCAGGCCTGGGCCTGATCCTGGGCTGAGGCCCAGGCATCGGGACCTGGGCTCCAGGTCAGATCATGGCATCAGGCATGGATCCGGGCCGAGGCCGCATTGTCGGAAGCCGGCCTCTGGGATGGGATGCAGTGTCATGCCTGGGCTCGTGCACAGGCTCCATCCTAGGCTGAGGCCCAGGCGTCATGACCTGGTCTCCTGGTTGGGTCATTGGATCAGGCCTGTGCTCAGGCTTTGTCCTAGGCTGAGGCCCAGGCTTCATAACCCCCCACCCCGGGTTGGGTTGTGGAGTCAGGCCTATGTCTGGGCTGAGGCTGCGGCATGAGAATCCGGCCTCCATGTCAGGTCACAGCATTGGGCCTGGGTTTGGGCTCTGGCCTAGGCCAAGCCCCAGGCATCGGGTCCCAGCTTCCAGGTTGGGTTGTGGCATCAGGTCTGGATGGTACCGAGATCCTAGCATCAGGACCCAGTCTCCGGGCTGGGTCACAGCATCAAGCCTGGGTCTGGGCTGAGTTCCTGGCATCGGGACCCGGCCTCTGAGCCTGGCCATGGCGTCAGGCCTATGTTCCAGCTACGGCCTAGGCCAAAGTGTCAGCCTAGTCCTAGCTGGCAGATCCCCACTGGACTGGGTAAGTGGTGGTGGGGGGGATCCTGGCCTGGCCCATCCCACCCTGGGAGGGTGGGATGGAAGCCTCATTCTCATTTTTTGGCCTTTTTTTTTTTTTTTTTTTTTTTTATTTGATTCATTTTTTTCACACGAATAAAACAAATCAAGCAATCCATGAAACAAAATTTGTGGGAAAATAATCCTCCTGAAATCAAACCAAAAATGAAAACTATTATTTTTCCCCTGCACATCCCTAACCAAAACTGCACACAGTACTCAAGGTGCAGTTGTACCACGGCTCAATACAGAGGCAATATGATATTTTCTGTTTATTCTGCATTTGTTTTCAGATCATTCCTAACATTCTCTTTGCTTTGTTGACTGCTTCTGTACACTAAACTGAGGATTTAAATGTATTGTCTACAAGGACTAAAATGTCCTTTTCCTGGGTAGTGACTACCAAAACATAACCCAGCATCATGTACCTGTAGTTGGGATTATTTTTCCCTAAGTGAATCACTTTGCACTCTTCCAAATTAAATTTCATCTACCATTTAATTGTCCAGTCTCCTAGTCTCACAAGTGCCTTCTGTATTTCCTTGCAATTTGCTTCTGTTTTATACAACTTTGAATAATTTTTTGTCATCCGCCAATTTGATCACCTCACTTGTTCCTTTTTTCAGATCATTTATGAATATGTTAAACAGCATAGGTCTCAATTCCGATCTCTGTGGTACTCCACGAATGACCTTTCTCCAGTAGGAAAACTGACTTATTAGTTCTACTGTCTGTTTCCAGACCTTTTTTTTTTTTTTAAACTCTCTTTATATAAAAGAGACTCAAATTACAAATTATAGTATCAGAGAGAACACCAATTGTTAAATCTCAAAATAGTACAATAAAAGCCAACTCGTTTAAAGTCAGAATTGTCTCTTGTCATTTTTACATTTCAATTTTTAACAAACATCCACAACAACCTCATTCCACACATACCATGTAGTCAGTCATATACACCGACCAATGCTCAAATCACAACTCCACATTCAGAACACTCACCCAGAGCTGTTCTATGAATCAACTATGTAGTGTCACAAATGCTGAGATGGAAGATGGAGTTTCTACAGGCAGAGTGCCACAAAACTTAGTCCATAACCAAATAGGACCCTGCTTCATGATAGATTTCCTACACTTTAAATATAAAAAAATCATTATAAAAATAATTCACCATTAACTGCTCCCATAAAGAAATACTGGGCAGAGAGACTTCCATCCAATGTGTCACTAGCTATTTTTGCTAATAACATTACTGAATACAGGAAACATTTCTCCAAAGCACTGTATTGAGTGTTGCCTATATCCCATCCCAATATAAGCAGTGAAGCCGTAAAGTCAACCAGCTTCTCCAAAATCTGCACCTTCCTAGTCTGAACTTCCAGCCAGAAAGGCTGCAGCTGCCCACACAATACAGACAAATGCATGTAGGTGCCAACATCCTGCTGTTTCTGGCCTTTTAACCAGTTACCAATCCACAATAGAACACTGCCTCCTACTCCATGACTTTGTAATTTCTTGAAGACTCTCTCATGGGGGACTTTGTCAAATGCTTTCTGAAAATCCAAATACATTATATCAACTATCTCACCTTTATTTGCATGTTTATTTGCACCTTCAAAAAATTCTACAAGATTGGTTAAGACATGGCTTCCCCTTGCTAAAATCATGTTGACTGTTCTCCATTAAACCATGTCTACCTTTATTGACTGATTTTGTTTTTAAGAATGCTCTCTGGATCCCTTTTTAAGGATCGTCACATCGGCCACCTTCTAGTCTTCAGGAATCATGGTTGTTTTAAATGAAAAGTTACAGATTACTAGTAACAGGCTAGCAATTTCATGTTTTAGTTCTTTAAGAATTCTGGGGTGAATGCCATCGATCCAGGTGATTTGTTACTGTTTAGTTTGTCAGTATGATCTATTACATCCTCCATCATTACAGATATTTGTTTTAGTTACTTAGAATCTCTACCATTAAAGAATGTTTCAGGTGTGATTATGCTCCCAACATCCTCTTTGTAAAGACCAAGGCAAAGAATTATTTCCGTTTTTGTGCTATTTCATTTTCCTCCCTGAGCATCCCTTTTGCCTCTTGGTCATCTAGCGGCCCAACAGATTCCCTCACAGGCTTTTTACTTCAAATATACCTGAAAAGATTTTATGATTAGTTTTTGCCTCACTGGCAAGCTTCTTCTCAAAGTTTCTCTTGTCCTAACTACTGTCTAATTACCTAGAAGTTTTAGTAGCTAAAAGATCAATGCTTGCATATTTAATTTTACCTTCAGTGATATTACTTTGCTATGTTGGTAATATATTTCTGCAAAGTGAAGTAATTTGTCCTTTCTTGTCTTCCTGTCATAGGAGAATTCCAGAGTACTGCAGGAACGGGGAGTGGCTTACATAAATGCTGATTCTTCTATTGAGGGTAGGGTACAATTACTGCAGCCATTCAGTTCAGAACCACTTACCTTTGTAAAGTGTACACAAAGCAATTATTACATATTTCTTACTACTAAAGATATGTATTTAAAACATTTCCCACATTAGTTTCAAAATACCCACTAGTTCCGTTCATTTTTGGAATTTTCTGTGCAAAAAATTGAATTTACACAGACAAACTGCCAAAAAGGAACAGGATGAATGTATATCCCTATTACTATAGTACACCTCTGTGTAATCTACCCATTAAAATTTATGAAAACATGATTAATTAAATCCAAATCTCTGTGTAAACGTAATCACCTTTCCAAACTAAAGGTGAATTTAAATCAAGTAAAAATAGGTATTTCCCTAGTCCAGAGAGTCTAAGTTCGCATGTGAGGCAATAGAGAGTAAAGTGACTTTGCCCCTAAGTCACAAGGAGCATCACTGGGGAAGCTGGGATTTGAACCCTGGCTTCCCTATTCTCATCTTCCTACTCTGACCACTAGGCGGCCACTCCACTCCACCACTGAAATGGTGCTGCCAAACTTTGCCTATATATCTCACAGCTATGTTTGTGCATGTGACGACAAACTGCACCAACATCAGCTATGTTCTGCTATTGTGGATTAGAGTTTGTTGGTATAATGTTATTATCATTTTCAAGATGGAAAGGTGTTCATACAACTGCATAGGCATGGAAAATAAACTGAACAATTTATTTAGAGAAAAAAGCATCAGTCTTTTAAATTACATTTTTACTTGCATGCTACCTAGCAAGTAGTTTCATTGCTGTTTGGCGAGAATTTGCTGACTATTGCCAAATACTTTCATTCTCTGCCCCAAAACAGCTTAATTGGACCTCTTGTATTATGTTTGTGTGAACTTGCATATAGAATTTTCAAAAATGTAATAAACAGACTGGATCAGTCAATTTGTCTTTTTCTGCCATCATTTAAATGTTATAATATGGTAGATTTTCAAAAGGTCTAATCAGCTAAATTTAATCAACTAAATTCACAAGGCACATTAATTAGGCAGGTTAACAAAGTAATGGGGCCAGAGGCATGATTGAGTTGGGGGGCAGAGCTTAATTGGGTAGTGCTAATTTTCAATATTATCTGTTTAAATTTAGGTTATTGACTCTGAGCAAAAAATAGTACCCATAAATCTAATGCTAATTTTTAGCTACAAACCTAGATGAGAACTAGTCTAAAGATAATAACTTAAAATTAATCGATTATCTTTGCTGCTCAGCGGGCTTTTGAAAATTGACTCCTATATTACTATGTATTTAGACAATTCAAAAGCAGAATCTATAGAACTGCATGATTATTCCTATGTCTTGTGTTTTTAACCATTTTCCCAGCCTTATCTTGTCTTTCAACTGTTTCCCTGTTCATTTTGTGCTACAGACTAGTACAATAATCTTCCCTTTTCAGTTTCTTCTTTCTCCCTTCCCTAGGATACAGTAAAATTCAGATCTTCCACCATAGAACACAGACCCTAACCTTTAAAATGGTCTTTTCTTACCTTGTAATATGTCTATTCCCTTAGCTCCTATACGATTAAGCTGGAAATGGGAATAAATGGTTATGTTGGGGATTTGAAGGCTCAGAAGAATGATCACAGAATTACAGAGTCTCATTTCTAGGCTGCAGGTTCAAATTCCTGTTAAGGTGGCCTATTTTAAATGAGCATTAGTCTTAGTCCAGTCCCAGGCCATAATGAGAGTTGTAAGAGCCATGAAGTTGCTGCTCACATATTTTTAAAATGTGCTAATTGAACTATTTTTTTGTGTGTTTTTCAGGCAACTATACATTAAGAGTTGATTGCACACCACTGCTGTATAGATTGGTTTATAATCTAACAAAAGAGGTAAAATATAAATTGTTTTCATATGTCCATCACTCCGTCTCATAAAATAAACAAACTGCAAGGGGCTTAACAAGTTGACATCTGTCAGAACCTCGAGTCCTGTAGATGTCTGCCTTCTCCCTCTCAGGCTTATTTATGAAGTAGGGATTCAGTGTTTTGTCCTAGGTTCAAATTCTGAGAGGTAGTAGGATAAATAGAGTAACGACAAAAGATAAGTGTTTGCATAGTGGTTAATGACGTACACAGTCGGACACCAAGATTAGTTTTCTGATAGAAGGGCAGAGCCCTGACTATTTATTTCACATTTGTAACCCACTGTTCCAAAAAGAATGATTCCAACATTAAACAACACAGCAAACATCATAAAATCATAAAGTCAAAATAAAATATCATAGTAAAATAATCATAAAAAGTATGAAAATTAATTCTGTAAGCAAAACACTGAAAATTATATCTTTCTAGCCAATAGGGCTTTTGGCCATTTTTAGCACCTTATGTGCACCTTCTTGTGAGCTCAGTCAATATGTCTTCTTCTAATAAGCAATTTCTCACAAAACCTTATCACTAAAAGAAGCAACATGTTTCTATTACAGTTGCCCAAAGTCACCTTTTGTGTATTTGTGTATGCACATGGGTGAACACATCAGAAATTACCTCTGACTCATGGGACTACTTATGTTCATAGGTCTTGTTGCCCTACTTTATGGGATACCAACAGCATCTTGTCCTGAAGACAGGGTAATTTAAAAAAAAAAAACAAAAAACATTTCCATGAATGAAACGGTGAAACTGTCTGCCCTATATGCAGGTAAAAGTATGTAGAGCCTCTATGCATTAATTATTTACATTGTAAATGCACAAGAAATATTGGGCCTAATATTAAAAAATATCCGGTTATCTAAGGGATATTCAGTACTACGGCTATGCTGGATAAGTTGTAGTTAGCCAGATAAGTTATATCCAGATACGTTTATACCTGCTATTAAGCAAGTCTAACTTATTCGGTTAACTTAACTGGATAAGGTTTCATATAGGCACTTATCTGGTTAAGATAAACCGGATAAGTTGCCCCAACTTGATCCATCCATTGCCCCCCCCCCCCCCAAGAACTCTATCTATCTACTTATTTCCGGCTAAGTAGTGGTCACTGAACATAGCCAGATAGTCAGCGGCTGCCACTTATCTGGTTAAGTCCCTATTTATCCCGCTAAGTAGCGCTAAATATCGTTCCCATTGTGATTTTGGATCATAAGTGAAAACCCTACTCCTCTTATATTTACTATCAATCAAGTTTTACAGGATCACAGTCTAAGAGAGCATGAAATTGATCCATGAAAACTGGGGGAAAATATTGTATTATATTATTCTTACGGTAGCATAGCATGGCATATACTTTGAAATGTCTTCTTTTATTTGTATGTGAATTCTTTTGTTCCACATTTAAATCAAATAGAGGAAAATACTACAAAAATCTAAAAGCCAGTATTTGTTTCAACTTGAAAAGTATGGTGGAATTAATGATTTCATCAAGCCAAAAGTAAAAGCACAAGTCATATAATATCTATTGTATTCTGTCAAGGAGATGTGCCTTTTCTCCCTAGATCTCCAGTCCTGATGAGGACTATGCAGGAAAATCTTTGTATGACAGCTGGCTTGATAAAGACCCTTCTAAAGAAAACAACAATTTCCCCAGGTATGTACCACTCCTTTTCCCTTTATTTTCTGTTTATTTTCCAGCATGGAACAAATCATATATATTGCATGTGATTAGCTGAGAAGTAGCCTTTTTGATCCTTTCAACTCACTTATTATAGGAGAGGTCAGTATCTCATGAGTTATGAATCTGTCTCCTCTCGTTACTCATGATCAGTGAAGATATATATTGGATATTTATGTTTGTGTGTATGTGTGTGTATCTACATATTTATCTATAGCTATATATATGTTTCCACTAATAATTATGTTTTTTTAATATTTTATTTAATAAATGCAACAAACAATAAAGAACACTTACAATAAACATAATCACGAAGCTGGTTACATTTTTTTCTCTTTTCCTTTGCAGTCATGCAAGACAGCCACATAAACACAGGGCACCCATACACATGAAATACACCCAACATACATGACATTAGCTGGAGCCTTACAGTCTCCTAAACTAAACCCACTTTACAGTGGGGTGGAATATCTCAGAATTTATCCTGTGCTACTAACACTTAGGAAGTGGTTTCTAGGAAATTTTTGCATTCAGTTTTTCTAATAATATCCAGTCAAGCATTAACATACACCATAGCTGACTTGGCAGTGGAGTATTGTGAATCCAGAACCCTCAGAAGACAGTTTTGCATGCAAAATAGCAATACTGGCAAATTTGGAGAATCCTTTCTGAAGTGAATGTGCCCAGGTCATTAATTTTAGTAAAAGGGTGGCTTAGCCAAAATCACATATTCTATACCGTTAAGAACCACAGCCCAGAAATCAAACAGTTTAATCATAGCAAAAAATTATGAGTTAAGGTTCCTTTAAAAAAAAACTCCTCGATTATTCTACCACCAAATATTTATGCAATTAAATATATGTCTATATCAACACACTGTTGTAGCAAGTCAGACAGTTATTTAAGGACCTTCATAATTGCAGGCTGATTACATTGCCACAGGCTCCTAGTATAGGCAAAGAAAGTGTGCCGAGCATGTACAGGCTGTAATGGTAGTCTAGCCTAAGGGCAAGGAGCCAAAAATGCCTGCTCACATTTCATTATCCACTCTGCTCCAGTTGCACAATCTGTCCTACATTTATTTGCCCCAGTCCCTGAGAAACTGCTGGCATGCAAGGCCAGCATGCATTCAAATGGCAACTAGCACCTGCTATCATCTAAACAGTCTTTATTCCCTGTCCTTCACTCACCCCTGTCCTGCCTATGAATGGACCCCATGCTGATGTTCTTAAGCACACACCATTACCAAACACACATGCCATGCAATCCTCAACTCCTGCATTGTTCTCATTGCCTCAAAATTGCCTTAAGAACATAAGATCATAAGAAATTGCCATGCTGGGTCAGACCAAGGGTCCATCAAGCCCAGCATCCTGTTTCCAACAGAGGCCAAACCAGGCCACAAGAACCTGGCAATTACCCAAACACTAAGAAGATCCCATGCTACTGATGCAATTAATAGCAGTTGCTATTCCCTAAGGGCCGGATTTTAAAAGGGTTTCGCGCATAAGGTACGCGCGTAACCCTTTTAAAACCCCCCTGCGTGCGCCGAGCCTATTTTGCATAGGCTCGGTGGCGTGCGCAAGCCCCGGGGCTTACAAAAAGGGGCGGTCGGGGCGTGGCCAGGGGGCGCGGTTTTGGATAGGGGGCGTGTTTGGGGGGGTATGTTTGGGGGGCATGTGGGCGGTCCGGGGGCATGGCCGAGTGCCCCGACACAGCGGCCTGTGTCGGGGCCTGCTGCACCAGCGTGCGTAAGTTACTACTGCGACCTTAGAAAATCCAGGCCTTAGGGCCTTATTTACTAAGCATTTTTTTCATAGACACAGAATGAGAGAAAAGCCTTAATAAATCAGGCCCTTAACTGGATAAATTTATCTGACTAAATTTGGAGGTATATTCAATAGTGTAGCTACACTACTGAATACAGCCAGCTAACTATAGGACAGCTCTTTGGCCCAACCAGACAACCAGATAACTTGCAGGGTCATTCATCAATTCACATTAGGGCTTTATCACGGGTGTTAGGGTCCTAACATCTGCGATAAATTGCGAGGTGTGTATGCAAATTTTCAAAATGTAGTCAAAGGGTAGGAGTTTATGAAATTGAGGGGTATTTAACATTGTGTGCAATAGCATAATGCATATTATCACGCTGGAAATAACTACACCTTTTTTCCTGGCATTATGCCTGAACCAGGATTTGAGATATAAATATTGCAAATCTGAGAGAGAGAGAGAGAGAAAAAGAGAGAGATAGCGAGTGCATCAAGCTAGGGCAAGAGCATATTGTACAAATCTCATCTTTGTGCCTCTTTCCTCACCCGCTCACCCGGACTGATCAATCATCCACCTTAGATGAGAGGGGGGGTTTTTTGGAAGATTTTTCAAGCAAATAAAACAAAAAATAGTCATAAGTGTTAACTCATAGTAAACCCAATACCATGGCCAGTCTTTCCTGGGAAAGCTTCCTCAGGGGTAGATTTAAATTTTATAATCTACTGTGACTGTTGGCTGTAAAGCAAAGGTAAATTTCAATATATAACCAGAATTAAAATAGTAAAGAGCAGTACTTATCTGTATGCCAGGAATACTGTTCTTAAAAGGACTAGTAGTCTCAGAATGATCTCTCAAGAGGACCACTGAAGCAGAAGCCTAGGTCTTCATATAGCACACAATAAAGACATCAGAACAACTCCACCTGCAGTAATGAAAGCATATAATGAGAGCATGTACTAGTGATGACAAAATGACGCATTCAGTCAGCCCAAAAAAAACAGTGAGATCTAAATCGGCATTAAGTCCCAGAGACGAAACGGCTCGCAATTTGTAAATCCATTTTTGTTCAAGTTGTAAAAATTGACGATCCAAATCCCCACCACGCCAGCAGGCAAACAATTGATCAGAATTTCAAATCATCAAAAACATGAAGCATTTCATCACAATTTGTGACCAGGGGTGCATTCAGATGATGATGTAAAAGATTAGACAATATCATACTTATGCTCTAAAACATCATCCTTAATTGTATAACCTCGCTATAAGTGAGACCACCCTTACCCACACCAAGCTCAGCTTAGAAATAGCCAGGTTTTAACTTTCTTTTTAAATGCCAACCTGACATCTAGTGGCACTTCCCCCTACCATTCAGGCCCAATCACTGAAAACATTCTTTTCCTACACGCTACTGTATGTACTTCCTTAAAAGATGGCATTTCAAACAAATTCTGCATAGGCATGTGATGCTGGACCAACTTCTGAAAATAATTAGTCCTTCCTCCTTGCTTGATTTTAAACATCACTGTCAGTATTCTTGAACTGAATACACTCTTTTATTGGCAACCAGTGCAATTTCCTTGATGAAGTCCGGCACTTGCACACCTTGGTCAAGAAAAAATAAGCCTAAGTGCCATATTCTGTATAATCTGTAATCAGCAACAAACACAGGTAGATGGATCGGTGTAAAACAAGTTTTATTGAAGCTTGTCCGACTCTGGCCGTGTTTCGCTCAAAGAGCTGCCTCAGGGGCTTTCAAGCCACTTCAATTGGCTCAAACATCGGGTGACAAAGTCAGAAATGATTGAAACAGCTGGCTTTTTTCAAAAATTTCATTGATCTAATACTTTCAGAAACAACGTTTTAAAAGTATTGGTATTGCATACCCACTTGCCGTTCAGCTTAGGTTAACGCAAAGGTGAGAATGTAATTTTCGAAAAATTGAAAGCCCTGAGGCAGCTCTTTGAGCGAACCTCGGCCAGAGTCGGGCAAGCTTCAATAAAACTTGTTTTACACCGATCCATCTACATGTGTTTGTTGCTGACATCCATCTGGATCGATTACCGGTTTGTAATCTGTAATCAGGACACACCATTGCAATAATAAAAAATTGGGGATACCAGAGCCTGTACAGTATCCTAAAAACCGACAGACTTAAAAAAAAACCCCTAATCTTCCAAAGCATGCGCAGTTTAAAAATATTTGTTTAACCAACTGAACAATATGGGGCTTAAATATGGCTGCTTCATCAAAAACACCACCCAAATTCCTAGGTTTCTCCACCCGCCCTACAGCAACATCTTTAATCTTCAACATTCCCTGTAAAATCAAAAACATTTCTGGGGCTTATGTTCTACTTTCTGTATAGAATCTTCCCAAAAAGCTTTTTTTTGCCTGCCGAACCCTGAAGAAATAAGCATTCACTACTTTTCACCATTCTATCTTATCTGATGAACTATGTGACTTTATTCACTTCCTTTCTGGCCTTCTCACCTCACATCGCATCCTCCCTAAACCAAGGGGCTGAAGGACATTCCCCTCTTTTTTTTTTTTATTGGAGCCACCTTACTAGAATTGTCCCCAAATTTTGATTCCAGTTAACCGCAAGTTGCTCCACATTTCCCTGTGGTTTCCCCACATCTAATTCTCTCCATTCTGCATAAAAACACTCCAAATCAACCTTATCCTTTCTTCCTCTCTCCCTACACACCCCTCCAAAATATATTTTCCCAAAGTAACCTGAAACAAAATACATTTATGATCTGGCCAAATAACTTCCTCTCCAGTCTCTACCAACAATCTACCATCATCCTTTACTAACCTGTCAGACCCAATAATCAAATCCAGTACATGACCCCCCTCTATGCATAGGAAACCAAATTACTTGACTGAGATCAAACAATGCTAAGGCCTCTGCCAATCTAAGGGCAAATCTACATTGTAAATTATCCATACAATAAATAAAATCACCTACAATGATTATCTTGTGTAATTGATATCAAACTTGCTTATTATATACTAGTAGCTGAGTGGGAAGTCTGAACTGGGAGGAGTTCAGGCTGAAGAACTAGGGGGTCTTGATAATATGGAGAAGGACTAGGCGAATTAGTGGAGGAATCAGAAAACTGGTAATTTTATTTACACACATGTTTTAAAATATACAGACTTCCTTACTTAAATCCAGATTTAAGCGAGCAAGTCCTACTTTATTTTCGTACGGAAAGTATATGTTTTTTTTTGTTCAAATATTTTTATTAAGTAATATCAATAATACTTACAAGATACAGGTATGCAAAAGTGAAAGACAAGTACATCCTAAAGGAGACAATACAGAAAAAAACAATGCCACAAAGGGAGGGGGATAATAAAGAAGAAATTCTTCAGATAACCACCCCTTGAGCTGGATAAGAAACATATAAAGTTTCTGGTCAATAGAAATGTGATAACAGAAGAATATTTGTGCATCATGGTAAGTTTACAACAGTGTTAAGATACTCATCAGATGGCTTCCACACCAGAGACCATATGGCCAGCCATTGCCTTTTTAGTGCTACCGCTTTCTCATATCTAGAATACAAACAAACAGAATTCCACCAAAACTGTTCGTTGAGTAATTCGCTATGCTTCCAGAATGATAATATTAAGTGAATGGCAATCATGAGAAAAGGCCAGACTGCCGATCCCTTCTCCTAAACTAACCAAACTTACATCCACAAAAAAACGTTCCCTCATCATAGCAGGAACCAAAATGTGGAACAGTATGCCCACGGATCTTCGCCAAGAACCCTGCCACCGAAAATTTAAGCAGAACTTTAAAATATGGCTATTTAGAAAGGCCTTCCTTTGAAAGATGTAAATTATGCAATTACATAATTCGCTTCTCAACTTACTCCTGATTCCTGTATACTGCCTTGCCTTTCCCTTTCCCACCGACTCCCATTCCTCCCTGATATGGGGGGTTGGGAGGAGATAAGAGAGTCAGACTAATAGTGCGGGTATGACTCCCTTCCCCCCCTTCTATGATTCCCCTTTTTCCCTTTCCCTCTTTTCCCTTACAAATAACTCCATTCAAGTCAGACTTTTGTTAATATTATTACTCATATATGATATGTATACTCCTAGTTTTTCTGTTAAATTAGCACTTTACTTATTCCACTTATGTTCATTGAAAAGCCTTTGGCTGAATTACTGTTTGCTGTAAACCGAGGTGATGTGCATTACGTGCCGAGGTATATAAAAAACTATAAATAAATAAATAAATCTAACAACTTGTGTTTCGGGGATGAGAGAGGGTAAGGTAAAGCAGCACCACTTATGATTACCATTCTATAGTCTAAGGATAATTTAAATATAAAATTTGTGAAATAGTTATCCATATTTGTTTCCAGAAAGAAAACACCATAAGGCAAAAAAAAAAAAAAAAAGCAAACGTGAAAGGGTGGTCCCAAGTAACGAACATGACCAACAAGCATGAAATGGTGTCAACCTGGCTCTGAAGAGCTTCCATGGGGTACAAAAAAAAGGTTTAGCAAAGGCTGGAAGATAGCGAAATACATAATGAGCTAGTCCAAAAATATCCCCAATCACATCCTTTATGTCACAGTTTATTCAGTACACCAGACAGCGTGCAGAGTTTTTGGAACATGAGAGAGAAATTGCCTCAAAATTTTATAAAATCGGGAGGCCAAATGCCCAGAGGGCCTAAATCTTTGTAAAGTGTCATCAAATAAGGAAGTTTAGTAAGTTGAAATCGAGAGAGCGAGGAGGATGTGAGAGAGAGGCGCGCAGCTGAAGCCATGCATAAATCTGCTTAAGATCAGTAAATGGAAGGAGGGAGTGATCAAGAATAAGTTGAGAAAGAAACCAAATGCCTTTCCCCTTCCATATTGGCCAATTCAGAGAAGCACCTCCAACTTGAATCTCAGGGTGCAGCAAAATTGGAGCCAATGAAGGAAAGGGTCCAAGGGACAGCTAAGGGTACTTGCAAAGAGTCAAATTCTGTAAAGGCTCTATGTGTAGAGTTGAGAATTGGGTGCACTTGTAGGGCCCATGATGGAGACATGCAGACAACTGCCTCAAAAGGAGTGGGAGAAATAAGATCCTTCTCAATGGTAAGCCAACAAGGTGGATCCAGAATATTTAGGTGATCTGAAAACAAAAAATAGCCTTGCTAGAGAATATAAGCCTGATGATAATTATAAAAATCTGGGAAGTTAACCCCACCATTAGTCTTATCAGCTTTTAATTTAGAGAGAGCTATTCGCGGAGACTTATGATGCCATAGAAATCGAGATAGCAGCCGATCGATGTGTGTGTAGAGGATCCCTAGAGAAAAATATGGGAACCCTGGAGAGGACAAAGTTAATGTGAGGGGCAAGAATCATTTTGATTGTGTCCAATTGGCCCTACCATATTAAATGTAATGGAGATCACTGCAGTATAGCTTCTTTTATCATGATTAATAAAGAAGACTCGCAGTGAGTCAAAGTATTTGAAATATCAGAAAAAAAGTGATACACAGATATTTCAGGCCAAGTGAGGAGAAAGGAAAGGGGTACGTCGACATATCAACAATGGACCCTTGAAAATTTAATGCCAAAAGCTCAGTTTTATGCCACTTTATGCAGTAGCCAGAAAAAGATGAGTATAGCGTGATCGTAGTAAATAGATGTGGTAAAGAGGTGGTAGGGTTAACAATATATAATAGCACATCATCTGCATAAGCTGATAATTTAATCGTCTCTGATCCAATTGAGATGCCTTCTATAAGGGAATTTGAGTGAATGGCTCTTAATAATGGTTCAAGCGCTAAATTAAAAAGTAGGGGTGAAAGAGGGCAACCTTGACGAGTGCCTCTATGTAAATGAAACACATGGGATCGCCTATCATTTATATAGAGGAAAGCTGACGGGTGATGGTATAATAGTTGTACCCGTATCAAAAAATTAGAGCCAAATCCAAACCATTTTAACACCTCCAGTAGATAAGGCCATTCCACCCTATGGAAGGCATTCTCAGCATCTAATGAAAGTGCAATGATTGGAGCTGTATGAGATTTAGCTAATGTCTGAACATGTAAAAATGTACGAGCGTTATTGGATATGAGGCGATTTTTAATAAATCCCGATTGACTGGGATGAACAAGATTTCCCTATCACTCTTGCCATTCTAGTAGCAAGAATTTTAGCAAAAATCTTGTAATCAGTATTGAGAAGAAATATAGTTCGGTAATTAGAGACCAACTGAGGATCCTTCCCTGGCTTAGGAATGACCACGATACATGCTTCTGAGAATGATGAGTTATACTTGCAGCGGGAAACAATATCTGTAAAATATTTGTGAAGCTTTGGAATAAGAGTTTTTAAAATGCTTGGTAGAAGTCCACAGAAAATCTATCTGGGCCCAGAGCCTTCCCTTCTTTCAGCATAGATAAAACCGCAGAAATTTCAGCTGATGAAATAGGGCAGTTCAGATCTTGAACTTGGTCCGGAATGAGAGACAGATGACAAAGCTGCAAAAAGAATTAGTGAATAGTAGAGAGGGGAGCACTAGTATCTGAGGAGTATTGTTTAACATAGAATTCTCTAAATGCCTATATAATACTAGGGTCAGTGCGAGACATATCCCCAGATTAGGATTTAATGGCACTGATCTGCCTATGCTCTTTTTTCCTTTTCAGGTTACTCGCCAATAAGTGGCCACATTTATTATTTTCTGTGCAATAATTGGCCCTTTGGGAAAAAAAGTGTTTTCCCCGCATGGAGACTCAGCAGTTATTATAATCATAGCGAGCTCGGATCAAGGGAGTTAAGGTAGATGATTAGGGGTGTTGAATGTGTTCTTTTTCCAGAGAACTTATAAGAGAATGTAGTCAGGAGAGTTCTGCTCTTTTAGCTCTTTTCATCCCAGTGCTATAGCTAATAATGTCTCCACAAATCGTAGCTTTAAAAGCAGCCCACAAAGCCAAAGGAGATACTTTGATGGAGTCATTATACATGAAGTAGACTGTAATTTAAATATTTAAGAATTTATGAAAAGCCTCATCTTCTAACAAAACTGGATTGAATCTGCATAGGGGGTCTCTGCTGGGGGAAAGGAAGGTATTACCAAGGTTAGGGTGACTGCAGCATGGTCTGAAATGACTATAGGTAAGAACATCACACACTACGAATAAGTGCTAGATGAAAGGTTTACACAGTCCCGAAACTCCAAGCAGATTTAAATTCAAGGTATTCTTTTTATTATTTTCAAATGGTCTGAATTTGAGGAGAATCTTGAAAAATTCAGAAAGGAACTGAAAGCGGCTGAATACAGAAAGTTTCAGAGAGACGATACAGATTACAATAAAGGTTACGTTTACCAATGGATGAATCCGAACAGAGTTCAAAAAAAGACAGTGACATTCGCTCAATCGTCATCAGACGATTCTTCAGGGGAGGAGGCAGCACCACCCACTTTACAGCCCATTCAACCTCCCACTTCTGCAGCATCTGGACAATATTCCTCTATAGCAGCCTCTTTTTTAGACTTGGGACAAGCGTCCCGCAATACTCGGGGCTCCAGATCCCGGGGCCGTCCTCATACCACCCAATGATCCACGCGAGTAACTCGTCAAGAACAGGACCCTTGGCAGTAGACACAGGAGTGGTCTTTAATCTTTCTTCTCGGACTTTATCAGCGGCCATTTGAAAATAATAAAAAGAATATCTTGAATTTAAATCTGCTTGGAGTTTCGGGACTGTGTAAACCTTTCATCTAGCACTTATTCGTAGTGTGTGATTCAATTTAGAGTGCTAGCTGTGCTCAGTTTGCTTGTGGACTTATAGGTAAGAACATGCCATACTGGGTCAGACCAAGGGTCCATCAAGCCCAGCATCCTGTTTCCAACAGTGGCCAATCCAGGCCATAAGAACCTGGCAAGCACCCAAAAACTTAAGTCTATTCCATGTTACTGTTGCTAGTAATAGCAGTGGCTATTTTCTAAGTCAACTTAATTAATAGCAGGTAATGGACTTCACCTCCAAGAACTTATCCAATCCTTTTTTAAACACAGCTATACTAACTGCACTAACCACATCCTCTGGCAACAAATTCCAGAGCTTAATTGTGCGTCGAGTGAAAAAGAACTTTTTCCGATTAGTTTTAAATGTGCCACATGCTAACTTCACGGAGTGCCCCCTAGTCTTTTTATTATCTGAAAGAGTAAATAACCGATTCACATCTATCCATTCTAGACCTCTCATGATTTTAAACATCTCTATCATATTCCCCCTCAGCCGTCTCTTCTCCAAGCTGAAAAGTCCTAACCTCTTTAGTCTTTCCTCCTAGGGGAGCTGTTCTATTCCCCTTATCATTTTGGTTGCCTTTCTCTGTACCTTCTCCATCGCAATTATATCTTTTTTGAGATGTGGCGACCAGAATTGTACACAGTATTCAAGGTGCGGTCTCACCATGGAGCGATACAGAGGCATTATGATATTTTCCATTTTATTCACCATTCCCTTTCTAATAATTCCCAACATTCTGTTTGCTTTTTTGACTGCCGTAGCATGCCGAACTGATGATTTCAATGTGTTATCTACTATGACGCCTAGATCTCTTTCTTGGGTTGTAGCACCTAATATGGAACCTAACATTGTGTATCTATAGCATGGGTTATTTTTCCCTATATGCATCACCTTGCACTTATCCACATTAAATTTCATCTGCCATTTCGATGCCCAATTTTCCAGTCTCACAAGGTCTTCCTGCAATTTATCACAATCTGCTTGTGATTTAACTACTCTGAACAATATTGTATCATCTGCAAATTTGATTACCTCACTCGTCATATTTCTTTCCAGATCATTTATAAATATATTGAAAAGTAACGGTCCCAACACAGATCCCTGAGGCGTTCCACTGCCCACTCCCCTCCACTGAGAAAATTGTCCATTTAATCCTACTCTCTATTTCCTGTCTTTTAGCCAGTTTGTAATCAACAAAAGGACATTGCCACCTATCCCATGACTTTGTACTTTTCCTAGAAGCCTCTCATGAGGAACTTGATCAAACGCCTTCTGAAAATCCAAGTACACTACATCTACCGGTTCACCTTTATCCACATGTTTATTAACTCCTTCAAAAAAGTGAAGCAGATTTGTGAGGCAAGACTTGCCTTGGGTAAAGCCATACTGACTTTTCCATTAAACCATGTCTTTCTATATGTTCTGTGATTTTGATGTTTAGAACACTTTCCACTATTTTTTCTGGCACTGAAGTCAGGCTAACTGGTCTGTAGTTTCCCGGATCATCCCTGGAGCCCTTTTTAAATATTGGGGTTATATTAGCTATCCTCCAGTCTTCAGGTACAATGGATGATTTTAATGACAGTTTACAAATTTTTACTAATAGATCTGAAATTTCTTTTTTTTAGTTCTTTCAGAACTCTGGGGTGTATACCATCCGGTCCAGGTGATTTTCTACTCTTCAGTTTGCCAATCAGGCCTACCACATCTTCTAGGTTCACCGTGATTTGGTTCAGTCTATCTGAATCATTACCCATGAAAACCTTTTCCAGTACGGGTACCTCCCCAACATCCTCTTCAGTAAACACCGAAGCAAAGAAATCATTTAATCTTTCCACAATGGCCTTATCTTCTCTAAATGCCCCTTTAACCCATCAATCATCTAACGGTCCAACTGACTCCGTCACAGGCTTTCTGCTTCAGATATATTTTAAAAAGTTTTACTGTGAGTTTTTGCCTCTATGGCCAACTTCTTTTCAAATTCTCTCTTATTCTGTCTCATCAATGTCTTACATTTAACTTGCCAATGCTTGTGCATTATCCTATTTTCTTCTGTTGGATCCTTCTTCCAATTTTTGAATGAAGATCTTTTGGCTAAAATAGCTTCTTTCACCTCCCTTGTAACCATGCCGGTAATCGTTTTGCCTTCTTTCTACCTTTTTTAATGGTGGAATACATCTGGACTGTGCTTCTAGGATGTTATTTTTTAACAATGACCATGCCTCTTGCACACTTTTTACCTTTGTAGCTGCTCCTTTCAGTTTTTTTCTAACAATTTTTCTCATTTTATCAAAGTTTCCCTTTTGAAAGTTTAGCACGAGAGCCGTGGATTTTCTTACTGTCCCCCTTCCAGTCATTAATTCAAATTTGATCATATTATGATCACTATTGGCAAGCGGCTCCACCACCATTACCTCTCTCATCAAATCCTGTGCTCCACTGAGAATTAGATTCAAAATTGCTCCCTCTCGTCGGTTCCTGAACCAATTGCGCCATAAAAATGTAATTTATTCCATCCAGGAATATATCTCTAGCTTGTAGTATTGAAGTTGCAGAGATATCTGAAATTAGAGAGCCTGAAACCAAAAAGTAATTGGTGCGTGAGTAAGTGGAATGAGGGAACGAGTAAAAGCTAAAATCTTTATCTGTAGGGTAGAGAAGTGCTGGGCTGTAGTACACATCATCCACCCACATTTGTTTTAATTTAAGTGATTCTGTGGGAGAAAGGTGTGTTTCCTGGTGTAGTGCAAAATCTGTATGTAGAGACTGAAGATAATGTAGCAATTTTTTAAGCTTAATGGGGTGTGAAATTCCAGTTTCAGATTATTATCTGAAGACATATTGACAAATTAAAAAGTGACATTTTAGGAAAAGCACAACTTAAAGTTTCATGACTGAAAACATCATCAAGATTGCAATTGGGTGAATACAGAACCAAAAAATACATAAAACACATAGAAAACACCATAGAAAAGGGAGAAAAACTGGCAACTCATGCCACCATGATGGCATAATGGAGAAAAAAATGGGACTCTAGGCAACGCCAGAGGCAGAGAAAACCAGATCCAGCAATTCCTCAGCAAACAAAGGAAAAAGACCATACGTGGTACGTCCTTCAGTTATAGAAAACTTGATGGAGATCAGTGACAGCGCCATGTTAAAAAATAAAAATAGTTTGGTTCACTATCAAGTGCAAAAATAAACAGGGACACCGCCCTTATTGCACCAAGATGAGATGTAAAATGGGTTCAGAATTGTCTAAAATAATTATCACTGGGGAGAGTGCAGAGCAAGGAGAAATAGAATCTTGCTGTGAAGTTCGATGTAGTCAGTGTAACTAAGAAGCCAAAAATAAAGTCAGATTATGAAAAAGAAAAAAATCCTCAGGTCACCATGACTACAGAGGATTCCATAGATGAAATATAGACTTCTGCCTCTGCTGGGTCGTTGAATATCTTTGACTGATTCCAGTATGTAATTCGCAGTTTTGCGGATACATGAGACCGAACCGTGCCTCTAGTGCCTGTAAACGCAGGCGGAGTGCCAGAAAGGCTTTCCTTTTAGTTACAGTGGCCTTCGCAAAATCCGGGTCAAATAGTATCGTGTCGCTTTGGTAAGTAAGTGGGGCCTTGGAGCGGGCAGTGTTAATAATTTCCATGGCCTGCGGGTATCTAAGCATTTTAAAAATGATCGGTCTCAGATACCTGGATTTCTAGAGAGGCCTGGAGGGTGTCAGGTGGGCTCTATTTCACATGGCTGATTAAATTTTAGCTGCAAACAGGAAGAAAACAGCAAAACAAGGAAGGTATTTATATCCGTTCCCTCACAAGGCCCTCCAGGATTCCCAAAAAGTCTGACATTGTTCCATCTATTGCAATTTGCCAGATCTTCTATCTCCACCTGCACTCACTCCACTGAGGCGCTTAACTGTGGGATAATGGCGGTTTTCATTAAGAGAGAAGCCATTTGAGACTCAACATCATCCAGATGGGCCACATGTGACACAAATTGTTGAATGAGAGATGAGAGTTCAGACCAAATCACTGTGATTGCATCTATATTGCTTTGTAGGGATGTGAATTGTTTTTCTGACGATTGAAAATATCGTACAATATTTTCAAACTCGTCAGAAATCGGGGGCTCCCCGAACCCTATAGGAAAACCCCAAAAAATTGTTCGTGGGGTTCTCTTATCATTTTGGGGGAGGGCGGGAAAAGTGGCACACATAAACAACCCCTAAACCCACCCCAACCCTTTAAAACACATTCTTTAGCATCCCCCACCCTCCCAACACCTCCAAAACATTTTTGAAGTACCTGGTGGTCCAGTGGGGGTCCCAGGAGCGATCTCCCACTCTCGGGCCATTGGCTGCCACTAATCAAAATGGCACTGATGGCCCTTTGCCCTTACCATGTGACAGGGGCTATCGGTGCCATTGGCCGGGCCCTGTCACATGGTAGGAGCAATGGACGGCCGGCGCCATCTTTAAAAATGGGAACAAAGACTAAAAGGAAAGCAAACCCTTCCCTCCATCCTGTTTCTAGGAAAGCAAGGCTGCCATCTCATGTCTTGTTGCTGGAGCTTGGATTTGGAGAAAGGGTGTCCAAATCTCAATAGTCAGTTTATGTTTGTTAGGGGTATATTCCTTAGCGAACATATACTCCATAGTGAACAACTTGATCATTTTATTAAGCCAAAGGGCAAGTGTAGGGGGTTCTGAAGTAGTCCAAACTGTCAATATAGCTAGCTTTGGCTAGAAATTCCTTCTGTGAGTTAGTAAATTTATTATGCAATGCGGGATAAATACCAAACAGCCACATTTTGGGATCTTCAGGAACCTTGCTAGCGCATACCTTCGAACAATAGGCCCAAATCTGGGACCAAAGTATCATGAGCTTTGGGCATGTCCAAAAACAATGTAAGAAATCACCATCATAAAGTCCACATTTGGAGCAGGTTGGTGTTGAGCAAATTTTTGCCATATATGCTTTAGTCTTGGGGTAGTATAGTTGCCATATGACTTTCAGCTGTAATTCTTTCAAAAGGGCATTTTCTGAGATCTGGGGTATGTGGTCAAGGTAGTATTTGATGTCTGTAGATAATAGTTGCATAGTAAGGAAATGAGACCATCTTTGTTGTATAGCGTGATAGGCATCATTTGGTAAGTGTAGAGTGAGCAGTTTAGAAAAGGTAGAACAGGATACCTTTACTGTACAGCGGTCTAAAAAGATTTTTTCCAATACCAGTTTTTTTGAGTGAGGGAGAACATTAAGGTGTGAGGCACATATGTAATTTCTAATTTGCAAATATGCAAAGAACTCTGAGTTTGGCAGGGAATATGTTTGTTGTAGCTCTTGGAAACTATGTAATACGTTTGTACTTGAGAACATTTGACAAACATACATTAGTCCCTTGTCCGCCCAGTTCTTGAACGCCTTATTCTCCATTCCCGGTAAGGATTGCGGGTTACCACAGATAGGAATAATAGGAGTGAGAGATGTCTCTGTTTTGAGAATTCTACACATGTAAGTCCAGGCTTGCCTCCCTGAGGTTAAAATCAGAAAGTGTTTGGCATAGTCAGTAAGTTGGGATGGAGGGAGTTGAACCAGGGCCGCTAAGGAATGATTATTAAACCAACATTGTAAATATGTGGTTGGCAAGAAGTACGTGGAGCCGGATAACCAATCTTGTAAATGACGCATCATGCAAACTAGATTATATTTCTGAAAATCAGGACAGGCCAGTCCTCCTTTTTGAATTGGATAGCAGAGAAATGGTATCGCGAGCGGTGCCCTTTCCTCTCCAAATAAATTTCTTAAATGCTCGTTGGAGAACTATTATGTCTGAGTTTTTGAGCCATAGGGGGAACATTTGTAACAAGTACAAACATTTCGGAAGTTCTGTCATTTTAAATAAATTAATTCTGCCCGTTATGGAAAGTGGTAAAGTGGACCAGAGTTCCAGGCATTTTTGTAAAATGGGATATAATTTTATAAATATTACCTATCTCGGAAGGAATTAACACCCCAAGGTATTTAATGTGAGTATCCGTCCAATTATCCCCAATTTGATTTAAAATTCCCATAAATCTCCATTGCTTCAGATTTTTCCCTATTGATTTTTAGGCCCGAAAATAATCCAAACCGATTCTGATACTCTAAGACCCTTAGCAGCGAGATGTGCAGAATTGTTAAGAAAATTAATATGTCATTTGCAAATGCTGCTATTTTGAAGGCGATGGGATCCACCTCCAGGCCAGAGATCTCTTTATCATCAGCTATGATCCATGAAAGGGTCAATCGAGAGTATGTAAAGCAGCGGAGACAACAGGCATCCTTGACGAACTCCTCATTGTGGAATAAAAGCTAGGGATTTACTCCCATTAATTAGGATATGGGAAGTTGGGGTGTGGTATAACAATGAAATGTATCTAACCCAATTGCCAGAGAATGGAGAATAGGTAGTACGATGAGACCCTATCAAAAGCTTTTTATGAATCAAAGCTTACTGCTAAAGCGGGAATCTGTTGAGCTTTACAGTGTGCGATAGTGGTGATAAGCTTAGTGATATGTGTTGTTGCTGAGTGGCCTTTGATAAAGCCGACCTGGTTTAGTGACATGAGTGTTGGAAGAACCTTACTCAGGCAAAGAGCTAGAATATTCGCTAGCAGTTTGAGATCACAATTTAATAGTGAAATTGGCCTATAAGAGGCTGGTAGGGTCGGATCTTTGCCTAGTTTAGGTAGCACTGTGATCTATGCTTTGTTGAACTCAGTGGGAAAGCAGTTTTTCTCTAAGGCATCTGTATAAAAAAAGCCCCATTGGCATAGTTATTAGCTCACTCAGGATTTTATGGTAATCGTAAGAGAAACCATCCGGTCCCGGAGCTTTCCCCGATTTACTGGACTTTATGGCATTTTGGATCTCTGTATTGGTAATGGTAGAGTTCAAATAATCACAATGTTCATCTGTGATTTGAGGTAAAGAGAGATTGGTAAAAAAATGTTCTTCCTCCACCATTCCTCCCTGCCGGTCTTCTGTATATAATTGGTCATAAAATACTCGCATCACTTCTTTAATGTCATTTCCCCTAATTGCCCATGTGTTTTGGGGGGTTCGCAATTTTTCTATAAAGGTTTTACTTCGACGGACTCAAATTAAATCTGGAAAACTACTAGCAAATCTATTTCCATATCTAAAGTAAGAGTGTTCCGCGTATTGATAATGTTTGGACACACACTGAAGAAAGTATGCTTGTAATGCGTGAAGTATTGTATAATAGTTGGTGGTATTTTCCCTAGTAGGTCTAGAAATCATCAGTCTCTTGGCTTTTTGTAGTTTCCCTTCTAGCTCTAAAATGTAAGCCTGTAATTTTTTGTTCCTATGTCTGAGGAATGAAATAATTTCTCCTTGGAGGACTACTTTACTTGTTTCCCAGAAAAGATTTGGGGTTTCTATATGTTGGGCATTTGTTTCTTGAAAGAAAGTCCACTTAGCTCTGAGAAAGTCTTGGAACTCCCTGTCCTGTTTTAAATAAGAGGGAAATTTCCATCATTTTTCCTGAGGTGGCAAATTTTCCAAATTTAAATCTGCTCAAATAAGAGTGTGGTCAGATATATTGGCCATTCCTATCGAAGCTATTATGGTATAGGAGAAAATGTTGGATGAGCCTAATATGTAGTCAATATGGGATAGCATGTTGTGAGCTTTGGAGACATGCATGTAGTCTCGTTCATCGGGATGTAATACTCTCCACAGATCAACCAATTGTATGGTTTTGCAGAATGCTGGTAGGCATGATTATTGGATTCATGGAAGACCACCCAATGATTTAGAGGAACAATCCATCAGTGAGTCATACACACAATTAAAGTCTCCCATAACTAGAAGCCATCCATTTCTATATAAAGTTAGGAGGCTTTCCAATTTCTGAAAAAACCTTGGGTCACATATATTAGGCCCATAGAGATTACAGATAGTGATACTTTTACCATATAATTTCCCCACAATTATGATATATCTCCCTTCAGGGTCAGCTATCTCTTGAATGATTTGGAAGGAGAGATTTTTATGGAAAAGTATCGCCACACCAGCCTTTTTCTCCACTGCCGGTGAAAAATAGACAGAGCCAACCCAATCTCAATGTAACTTTTTGCTTTCCCCGGGTGTTAAATGGGTTTCCTGCAAGTATGCTATGTCCACTTTAGATCTTTTACACGCCTGTAGTACCTTAGAGCATTTAATAGGACTCCCCAGACCATAAAAATTTAGACTAGCTATGCGCATATACAACTAAAGACCCCAACAAATTATATATGGATCTGTAAGATACTTCTCATACGGATGGTTGCAAACTTTCCAGCCTAAGTTTGCAAACTTGACTCTGATTTGCAGTCTCAATAAAACGTTAAGACATTCAACGGACATTGTCTGAAGAATTACTGTGATTAACTCTAACTTAATGCTACTATTAATGAAAAGAACCCCCTGAGCCCCACCAACCCCCCCTCCCATCCCTTCCACTTAACCAACTTTGGGATTTCTCCCATATTTTATCTCCTCGTAACTGTGAGGAAGTAAAAGGGGGTACGTTTCTGATGTGCCTCAGCACCATCCTCTCAGTCTGCAAGAGGAATAAAGTCTGCATCCAGATGTTATTGGACAGTTTATCCAAGACCCAGAGTAACAGTTTTGTTTTATTAAGATAAACTGAAAGAGAGAAAAGAGGTTTGTAAAGAGTCCAAGCATTGCAATTAGATGTTATATTATTGCTTAGGGATATATAGATTAACTTTGCAGTCACCAAGTCAAATGAGCCAGAGTCCGCCTGGGTCAGTCACAACATTGAACTGGTTCTAGTCAAGAAATCATACTGTGCAGGCAATGTAAGCTGATTCTGTGATGTAGATTTGCCTCTAAACTTTCTGCTCCGATTTTGGTCACTGAAAAAGGAACAAGAGTGCTTCTGTTATTTTTGCCCAACACATCTGGCGATAGATGCGGCCATCTCTGGAACGGCTCCTTCTGGTTGTTCATTTTTTATCTTCTGCCATGATCGGTCCATTCAATACATAAACATCCTTGAATGTTTTTGAGATGTGAAGAGGTGAACATGCTTGGCTATAGAGGCTTTTCCATAATCCCATGTTAGACTTTGCTTGCTCATAATTGAATATTAACAGGGGCTTGTGAGCTTTAACAGTCTGTTTGGTATCTGTCAGGTTAAGAACCATGTCCCATGCTTATGAATGTAAACAGAAAGAACAGTGCTTTTCTCAGTTAGAAGCCCAATGAGAGAAAGAAGAACTGCAACAACTTCAGAATCTTGGATACTTGATATAAATTCCTTGGCTTTGCTCACTTCTGTAAAGATAAAATCTTTGCCAGAATGCCAAATCTTTAGGTTTGCTGGGTATTGCGGTTGGAATCGGATGTCCTGGTTATAGAGCTCAGAGCAGAGCGGGCTAAACAATTTCCATTGCTGTATCAATTGTGCCGAAAAATCTTGAAATAGACGTATCTCCGCCAATTGGTATGTTAATTTGTGTTGTGTGCGAAAGGCTTGCATTAAATGCTGCTTATATGACCAATTTAGGATTTTGGCTATAACTATACCTTTCTTTTTCCCCAGCCTATGTGCCCACTCAATTTGGAGTTTGCCTCTGAGTTCCGGCAGCGCCAAGGCCTCAGGCAGCCATTTTTCTAAAGTAGATTCTAAATTTCTTCTGTCAATTCAGGAAAACCTGTAATACTGATGTTACTGCATCGTGCCCAGTTCTTTAAGTCATCGAGCTTTTCTGCTTGCTTGGCCACTGTTTTTTCAAGCATTACTAGTTTTCTGGTCAGCGACAAATATTCATCTTCCAACCAAGTGATGCGGCCCTCCACCTGATCCATAATGGATGCAGTTCCACAAAAGTATTTTTTAAGTCTTGAAATCGAGAGGGAAAGGTCTACGAACCGGGCATCTAAGGCGCTTACCACCGCATTCGTTACCCGAATAGTTAAATCGCTATATGGGTCCACTTGGGGGGAGAGGGTAGGTTATGTCCAAGAGTTGCCGCCATTTTGCCTGCTGGTTCCTTTGCTTTTTCCCCCCTTTTAAGGGCATAATACGTGCGTTTTTCAGCATAAATTTGTGTATAGACTTGTGTTCGCTCTGTTTATTCACCGGGTGGTATTAGATGTCACTGGATGCTGGTGATTGTCAATGATCTTGAGAGGATGGTGCCTGGAACTGAGGCAGACATGCGGCTTCACCACATCACGTGACCCCCTATAACACTATTGTACATTTCCACATAGCCACGTGGAGGTGTTTGAAAGTTATCTTCATTGTGGAAAGGTTCTCAGGGACATGTTTAGTTTGAGGAGGAGTGGGGAGTATATGTGTTAATTGCATTTTCAAGCAAAATTCTACCCACACAAAAAGCTGGTGCAAGTTACCATGCATATCTTGTACTCACAACTGTTTTCAAAGTGACAATACATGCATGCCTTTGCTTTAAGAACTGGTGCAAAACCCACAGGCAAAAAGTATGTGTGGACTTTGTCCCAAGCATATATCTGATGTGCATCCTGCCTTTCCATTTGTGCTTCATACTTATAACTTTTACCCCCCTTGCTGTATCTGAATTTCATGTCACTTTTCATTTCCCCCGACTACCTCACAGCATTAGGCAATAGGCATCCTGTTCAAAGGGCCAGGCATTCTACCAGTGGATGCATGCCAGCATTTGCTGGGTTTTGCTCTGGAGATGATGGTATAGCTGTATGTGCTGCCTTCTATGCACCTGCTGTTTTCTGTGTTGTCTGTCAGGTTTCATGACCGTCCTATTTGTTCTCTTTCTGCCTGATACGCTGCTGCTTCATCTCCAGGAAGAGCAGGAGGAGTCTTTCCCAAAGACAGTGGACAAGATTTACACCTTCCCCACCCCTTCACCAGAGATGAAGACAAGACTTAACAGATCTTGCCCCCTCCAACTTCCCCAGGAAGAGGAGAAACCCCCTACACACACCCAAAAAAAAATAGTTTATGCTTGTTTCTAACTATTTTTGAAATTTTTTTGTAGCCATGTATGTGGTATGTCTGAATGATGAAATTGAATGCCTGTGTAGTGTTGTTCCTGATGCAGTACTGTAGGTGTGTGAGAGTGAGGATGACATATGAATGCTGGGTACTGTATGTGTGATGAGTCAGTGTGTTGGGATGTTTACCAGGTGGGTGGGGATTATAAAAGTCACTTTTCAACAGACAGCTGCTATGCTATGCAGTAATGATGAATGATGCAGGTTGTATCTCTTGAAAAGTGGCAAGAAACTTCTACAAAATCTTTTTCATGACACTTTTTCCCAACTTCCATTTTGTTACTGCCTTATCAATTTCTTTCCCTTATATAGAATAAATAAATTGGGATCTGGCAGCGATTTTGAAGCATATTTTCAACGACTGGGTATTGCATCAGGACGGGCACGTTACACTAAAAATAGGGTAAGTCTGTTTGTCTAAGGTTATTTGGAAGGTGTCTGCCTGGTATTTCTCATGGTTGTTAATATGCTAGAAAGAAGTACCTCTGAGTTGGTCTGGAGGTTTTTATATCTGTTTAATACATTTAAATGTAACTTTTCAAAACATTTACATGTGTAAATTTTTAAGCCCTGGAGGCACTCTTAATCAGTCAGGTTTTCAAGATATCAATAAGGAATATGCATGAGATAGATTTGTAAATACAGTCTACCCAATGTACGCAAATCTATCCCATGCATATTCATTGTGGCAAGCTTGAAAACTTGTCTGGTTAGGTGTGCCTCCAGTGCAGAGTTGGCAAACATTGCCTTACAGCTTTTCCCTATTAAAACTTTCAGTTTCTCCATCCCACCCACAACCTCTTGGAGGAGTTGCTTGTGATATTGAGAATTGTGCTGTTCATTGTACTGGTTAACTACTTTCCTACTGTTGGAGGAGGAGTTGATTATGATACTAAGAATAGTGCTATTTATTGTAGCTCCCTTGAAAAAATTAAAATCTTTTCTTAAACTGGAAAAGAGTTTAAAGGTTCAGCTATTTCTCTAGTGTTCAAAGAAAGGTCTGTAGAGATCAAAGATTCCCATTTGCTTATAGCATAAATTGTAAGCAACTTACATATCCAGAAATCTTCAAACATCTCCAGACCTCAACATCATATTTGATGATACTCAGTCAAAAGCAAATCCTCCTATTTTAAATATTTTTAGTCATGGCCTCTCATATATCTTTTTCATTGTGTACCCTTGTCTTTCTGTGCTAGACTGTAAGCTCCAAGGAGTAGGAACCATTAATGCTGTATAAATCTGGTATGCACTATACAAATGATTAATAATAATTAAGAGGGGCTAGGTACTAAGCACTTTTCCATAGGCACAAAATAGGAAAACCCTTTAGTATATCAGACCCTAAGTTTGTCAATATATGAACAAAATCATTTTACATGCTGCTCAGTGGATATCAGACTAGCCCAATGAGTGGGCAGTAGTGCTGGGTTCTCTGGCACTGAGAATCATGTTCAGGTCTACTGTTTATCAAGTATAATCAGGGAATACATGCATTCAGGCCAATGTAATGTCGGGTGCTAAGGTCAGTGCACCGCTGAAAGCGTGGTAGAACACGCTAGACTTATGCCTGATGCAATACAGGGATTAGCACATACAAAACGTGCTTCCAAGCCAGCACAAAGCTAAAAGTGCTCATCACATGTAAATGCATGTTGTTTTTTTGAGGCTATTAGCTAGTACACCCGATGTAAAAAGTTACCATGTGCTGGACATGCACGTTTTTATGCTCAAAAATTAATGCCAGCCCTGGAGCTGGTGTTAAGTTTTAAGGCGCCTCAAGCCATGCACAGAAAAATAGAAAATACTATTTCTCGGTGCTTTTCTGTGGTTCCTTCAACTTAATATCATAACGATACAGAAGCACAAAAAAAAAAATAAAAAAAATCTTTAAAGCAGTTGGGTTAGGAAAAGAGACACTCAGTTTCCAAGTGTCCATTTTCCTACCCCATCACTGTGCACGGGTTAGGAAAATGGACATTCGTAAAATTGAGCGTCCGTTTTCCCTAACCTGGCACAGCCATGTCTCCTGGGTGCTCAATGCCATGGATGCACAATTTATCCCTAGCGCATCCTTTTTAGCATGACAGCTCATTTGCCTATTGCATTGAGCACCCAGGAGAGGTGATTGTACGCATGTTAAAAAAGAAGTGCATCCAGTTTGGACACACATTTTTTGTGTGTCAGTATTTCATCGGCCTGATTGGGCAGGAAGTGGTGCCCCTACCTTGAATGGAAAGAATGATTACCACCATAGGCAGGGACATGAGTTTGTAGTAAAATTCTAAGTCTTAGAGAAGTTTCTTCTCCAGCCTTTGGTCAGCCAGGAAACTCAAGAAAGGCTGAACTAGAAAATAATTGTAAGAACATAAGAACATGCCATACTGGGTCAGACCAAGGGTCCATCAAGCCCAGCATCCTGTTTCCAAACAGAGGCCAATCCAGGCCATAAGAACCTAGCAAGTACCCAAAAACTAAGTATTCCCATGTTACCGTTGCTAGTAATAGCAGTGGCTATTTTCTAAGTCAACTTTAAATGTGTGGGCATCAAATAAAGAAATAATTATTTATTCAATAAATAGATATTTACCTGGGTAAAATGGCCTACTTGAAAGTTTCTCTCCTCAGTTTGGCTCGAAAAAGGAATGGGCTTTTCAAATCATGCATTATTTTATCTGGGTTTAAAAGAGGAGTCCCCAGGAGTGATAATTTCAATAGTATACATTCTCTTTTGTCGTTGATCAGCAGGTGCATAGTATAAATACCATTTGTACACATATACGTGCAGCTAATTTTCAAAGGTAAACTTCCCTGATCTCTTACAGCTAGATGGGCTATTCAAATTGCCAAAAACCAGAGTGGGATTTAAACAACCAAACTGTAATAACTCTGGTCAAAATCATCAGAGCTTATAGGCAAGGTGTCAGCAAGTCTGACGGCGTATCATGCACTAACGTGCTAAGACCGCCCAGCCCTATCAATCATCCATCTTCATAAAAATAATTTTTTTGAAAGCATATTAAAAACACAAACAGTCCAAGTGTTATCAAATAGCGAACCCAACAACACAGCCGGTGTTTCGCTGAAAGCTTCCTCAGGGGTGATTTCAAATTGCAAATCCACTGTGACTGTACACTAGAAGGTATAACAATGAATTACAAAACCCATATTTTCAAAATGCAAGATAAAAAACAGTACTTATCTTGGAGTCAGAAATACCGTTCATGATGGGACATAAAGCCTCAATGAAGTTTCAAGGAGACTTACTGAAGCCACAGGCGCAGTCCTCATACAGCACACTAGAAGAACATCATAGGTGCTCCACCTGTGATAATCAAAAAAATGTAATAGTAATGATGACATGAGGTATAACATCACCCTAGACAAACACTGAAATCTATCTCGGCATTCACTCCTGATGGTGCAACTGATTTCAATTTTAAATTTCCACCTTTATTCAAGTTTCAACAGTTCATGGTTTGAATCCCCACCTCGCCACTGGGCAACTAGTTGATCTATGTCACAAAACCTTAGATCATCAAATACATAAGATTTTTTGTCACAATGTGCTACCAAAGGTTCATTAGAGTGGTGATGTAATAGGTTTGATCATACGGGTTTTTACTGCCCACTTGGTCTTACCCACATAAATCATCTCACAGGGACATTTACCAAGATAAACAACATATGAAGATTGACATGAAGTATATTTCAATTTAATGACCCAAATTATTAGCAGATACTATGCTAGTCTGCATTGACACATGTATACCGAGCAATGTCTACAAGGTTGATGGCTACCTTCAGAAGGCTTCGTAAGTGCAGAGGTTTTGTGTTATAAACTGGTTGACCATTGGCGAGGTGGGGATTTGAACCATGAGCTGTTTGAAACTCGAACAAAGGTGGATCTTTACATTGCAATCGGTTGCACCATCAGGCCTGAATGCCGAAATAAATTTTAGTGTTTTTCTAGGGTGATGTTATACATCATGTCATCATTACTTTTTTTTATACATCATGTCATCACATTTTTTTTTATTATCGCAAGTGGAGCACCTATGGCGTTCTTTTAATGCCACTATGGGCCAGATTTTAAAAGCCTTACACGTGTGTGTGTGTGTGTGGGGGGGGGGTTACGCGCGCCGGGCCTATTTTAAAAGGCCCCTGGTGACGATCGTAAAGCCCCAGAACACGTGTAAGTCCCGGGGGTTTGCAAAAAGGGGTGGTCCGGGGGGGTTAGAGTAGGGCTGGGGGGGGGAAGGTTAGGGAAAGGGGTGGGAAGGTCAGGCTAGGGGGAACGGGGAAGGCAGCGCAGCTCGGTGCATGCAAGGTTCACAATTGTGCACCCCCTGTGCGCCGACCCCCGATTTTATAACATGCGCATGCATGTTATAAAATCGGGCGTACGTGTGCACGCCGGCTAGTATGCGCACATGTACGCCCACGCGCACCTTATTAAAATCTACCCCTAAATGAGGACTGTGCCTGTGGCTTTAGTGAGTCTCATTGAAATTTCGTCGGCGCTTTATGTCCCATCATGAACGGTATTTCTGACTCCAAGATAAGTACTGTTTTTTTTATTCTTGTATTTGAAATATGGGTTTTGTAATTCATTGGTATACTTTCTAGCTTTAAGTCACAGTGGATTTGCAATTTGAAATTACCCCGAGGACGCTTTTCAGTGAAA